>NW_025113075.1:128955-1328955 GCF_010416935.1 Polistes fuscatus
GTGTAAAGGATCTTTTAAAAGGCAAACATAATATCCTGTATTGGAAATAAATTAATATTATAATAATTTCTTAAATAATATTTATTCAAAGTATTAAAGATTTTTCTTTCTGCATAGGTGTTCAATCAATGTACTGGAAAGAGAGCGTATGATTTTTCACTACGATAAGAAGAATCCAATAACACCGTAATCATGAAAGATTTAGGTAGACACCTGTGAAATTGTTCCGTTCTCACACTGGAAGGAAACCATGTACAATAATATTCTATAAAAAGAACTAAAGAAAGAATCCATCCTGATTATCACAAATATAAAGACAAATAAGAATCAGGTTATATTAAGAATTCTATTCTTGTACAAATTGTATTACCAAGTCTCGTACCAGGTAATGAAAGATATAACTGTAAATCAACTTCCTAGAAAATATTAAAGACTTGTATCATCGAATTTCTTTTTCGTAGAGATGCAATGGGAATTATTTTGCAAATTGAATGTAGCAGCAGTGTAAAGGATCTTTAAAAGTAACACATAATTATCTTGTATTGAGAATAAACTTTTATATAATAATTTCTTAAATAATATTTATTCAAAGTATTAAAGATCTTATTCTTTCTGCATAGGTATTTAATCAATGTACTGGGAACGAGAGCGTATGATTTTTCACTACGATAAGAAGAATATAACAACACTTTAATCATGAAAGAATTAGAACGACACCAGTGAAAAAGTGTTACGTTCTCACACTGGAAGGAAACCATGTACTATAATATTCCATCAAAAGGATTGAAGAGGGAATGCATCCTGATTATTACAAATATAAAAGACAAATAGGAATCATATTTATTAAGAATTATTTTCTTGTAAAAATTGTATTGCCAAGCCTCGTACCAGGTAATGAAAGATATTATTGTTAATCGACTTACTAGAAAATATTGAACATTTGTATCAACGAATTTCTTTTTCGTAGAGATGCCATGTGAATCATTTTGCAAATAGAATGCAGCAGCAGTGCAAAGGGTCTTTTAAAAGGCAAACGTAATATCTTGTATTGGTATTAAACCAATATTATAATAATTTCCTAAAAGTATTTATTCAAAGTATTAATGATCTTATTCTTTCTGCATAGGTGTTCAATCAATGAACTGGAAAAAAGAGCGTATGATTTTTCACTACGATAAGAAGAATCCAAAAACACTTTAATCATGAAAAATTTAGGAAGACACCGGTGATAGTGTTACGTTCTCACACTGGAAGGAAACCATGTACTATAATATTCCATCAAAAGGATTGAAGAGGGAATGCATCCTGATTATTACAAATTAAAGACAAATAGGAATCATATTATATTAAGAATTATTTTCTTGCACAAATTGTATTGCAAAGCCTCATACCAACTAAGGAAAGATATTATTGTTAATCGACTTGCTAGAAAATATTGAAGACTTGTATCAACGAATTTCTTTTTCGTAGAGATGCTATGTGAATCATTTTGCAAATAGAATGCAGCCGCAGTATAAAACATCTTTTAAAAGGAAAAATTTTTTCAAAGTATTAAAGATCTTGTTCTTTATGCATAGGTATTCAATCAATGTAATGGAAAAGAGAGCGTATGATTTTTCACTACGATAAGAAGAATTCCACAACACTTTATCATGAAAGATTTAGGAAGGCACTGGAGAAATTGTTCCGTTCTCACACTAGAAGAAAACCATGTACTATATTCCATCAAAAGGATTGAAGAAGGAATGCATTGTTATTATTAAAATTAAAAAGACAAATAGGAATCTATTATATTAAGAATTATTTTCTTGCACAAATTGTATTGCAAAGCCTCATACCAACTAAGGAAAGATATTTGTTAATCGACTTGCTAGAAAATATTGAAGACTTGTATCAACGAATTTCTTGTTCGTAGAGATGCCATGGGAATTATTTTGCAAATTTAATGCAGCAGCAGTGTAAAGGATCTTTTAAAAGTAAACATAATTATCTTATTGGGAATAAACCCATATTGTAATAATTTCAAATAATATTTATTCAAAGTATTAAAGATCTTATTCTTTCTGCATAAGTGATCAATCATGAAACTGGGAGAAAGGGAAGCGCTCTCGTTCCTACTCTCTTCGAAGAGCTCTTGTATCATCCTGTGATCCTATTACCAAAATTTTATTTTGTGACGTCACGAGAAATTTAAAATACCGGATTTAAAATACCGGAACATATGGATTCCTATTGGAAATCAGGATAATAATAATAATAATATTTTTCCAAGCTATTTACTATTGTTTATTGATGTTAATATTCTCCTATAATAAAATATTTTTATAGGACGTTTGTTTAAACAATTGCAACAAAAAAAAAGACTGCTATAATATAATCATTTTTATTTATTTCGAATATTATATGCGCATACATATGCTACGAACATTTAAACGACAATAAACACTTTTATCGATTATTAACGATTATTTTAATATTCTAATACACTCTTTTTTTATTTCAGTTCATTGAAACACATGTGTACTGGTTTAAAAATTACTTATTTATTAGTATACTTTAAATATTAAATTATTTCTATGTGATATTCTTTTCGATGAAAATTTCCAAACGTTACAAAAAATGTACATTAGTTTAAACAATTACATAAAAATTAAAAGAATACTAAAATGAGAACGTTATAATCATAAATTTAATTGTTTAGGTGGATTATTCTCTTTTTACACATGCGTAACGTTCGGAAAGTCATATAAACAACTTTCAATAAAAGTAATTAACATAGAGGACAAAGGCCCAGTCTGAAGGGGAATTTCGAAGAAGACAAAGCTCCGAACATATATTACGAACTTTTTAACAACAATAGACACTTCTATCAATTAATTAACAATTATTTTAATATTTTAATGAATTCTTATATAATTAAGATTGTTTAAACGCATATATATTATTTAAACATTACCTAACTTTTGACGTTCTTTAAATATTAATTAATTTCGATTTTATGTTTTAATAGACGAAAATTTTACCCCTTCCCTCGAAGTCATCACTGCGCAGGATATTACAACAAATGTACATTAGTTTAAGCAATTTACAAAAAATAAAAGAATATTAAAATAAGAACGTTTAATATTAAATTTTATTGATTAATTTTATTGATTTTCTTTTATACACATGCGCAATTTTCGGAAAGTCACATAAACAACTTTCACCAAAAAAACTTTAACAGAGGATAATTACTCAGATCAACGGTGAATTTCGAGGAGGAGGGATCACAGAACATATACTCCGAGTTTTTAAGCAACAATAGACATTTTTATCGATTAATTAACAATTATTTAAGGTGTATAGAACAAAGTATTGTTCTCTGCTATTATATATAATTGCTTAACATATACATACATTTTTAAATGTTATATACTCTTCTATTAACGTATTTTGAATAGAAAATAAATTTAATATGAATTTATTTTTATAACTTTAGATGACTGTTTCTTCAGCTTGGTTGCGTTCTTTGGTTGAAACATAATTATAAATTCTCCGATTACTAGATTGTTTTACAATTATTGTTACTGGCTAAATAAAATTTAATATTAAGTGTTTATTAAAATTTTATTTTTTTAGAAGCAATTCAATGGGTAGCGGGTGGATTCCTTCTTCGCAAAGGGCGCCATTTGTTAAGAAGGAATTTACTTCAGGGATGCGACCCTGCCCACGCGAGCCTTGATTCTATCTTTCTCCCAAGGATAGAATCATGTCCTACCCTTAGCTTTTTAAAGTGAAACTCCCTATCCTTTTTTTTTTATTTTTTTTTATTTTACTTTGCTTTTTTTAACTCGCGATTTTGCAAGCATAGATGTGCACGTAGCATAGGAACTGAAACTGCATTAGAAGGGATGTCTACCACCGCTATTAGTAAGACGGGCCCAGGGATTCAGTTCCTCAAGCTTGCAGTAAATATAGTGCTGGTGGGCAAACTGTACGTGCAGCGTAAGTTCCTCGTAATATAGATTAGAGTCAGTGGATTAGTCCAACCGGTGGGATACCACTTTAAATAAAAAACGTAAAATGTTTCACTTTAAAAAGCCTACTTTTCAACTTCTTCCCGATCCCTTTGCTTTTTTGTTGCAGGTTACATAGGAGGATGACCACACCAGGACAGCACGAGGACCACACCAGGACAGCATGAAGACTTAGTTATAATAAAGGATAGTGTAAGATAATTATTAGTATAATTAAATGTATAATTTAATTATAATTACATGTATAATTTTAATCTATTTATTCTTCTCTCCTTAGCACATTACACCCGTGTAACATTTATATTTAATGTATTTTATTTATTCACGGGTTCCATGTTACTTCGATTCCATTCATGTTTTACTCCTCTTTTATCATTTTTTTATTTGATTACCCATTTTTCTCTTCATTATCGATAGTAATTGTAAAGATTTTCCGAATAGAACTCTTAGGGTGGGGCATAAGAGTGGGACTCATTAAAAATCATTCACGGGGTGATCATTTTCATTTCATTTTCTTTGGTTTCAATTTAATTCGGATGGGGACATCTTCAGGATGCACATCCCGGGTCTTCAGAAGCGGTTACCTCCTCGTGGTTAGACCTGGGCAATGGTATTTTACTTTCAGTATAATGTTTAACATATTTTATATGTTATGCATTCCATTGCAAGTAAAATCTAGCCAAAGACCGCTTACTTTAAACATTATAATTGTAATTAGTTTCTTTTAAATCCCTAATTAATATCATATCCTTCTTTCTTTTTCCTTGGTTCCTTTTATCCATTTCATCTATGGAAACTAATTATCTTATAATGTTTCTTAATAATAATGAATACGAATAGATGAATTACTATGAAACGTTAACGACTTCTGCATAATGTTTTCTTTTTCAGGTTCGTCTCCATATTTTTTTTAGTGAAGGCCCTCAATGGGTAGCGGGTGGATTCCTTCTTCGCAAAGGGCGCCATTTGTTAAGAAGGAATTTACTTAAGGGATGCGACCCTGCCCACGGGAGCCTTGATTCTATCTTTATTGTAATACAATATACTAATGTAAAATGTGAATTATTGAAGTATACCATTATGATAGAAGAAAGCTGAGGTGTTTGCACGTTTAAGTATTATATAAAAATTGCCTGGATTCATTTTAAAATCATGTTGTATTCTTCCAAATGTTTGGAAACCTAAAAAAAAGTATAAAATAATTTAGCATTGGTATAATATAAAGAAAATTAAATATATAAGTGTTTATTATACGTGTAACACATTCCTTGTTAATATTTAAAAAATAATGTATAGAATAAAGACAATATACACTAAAAACTTTCTCACACTTCACAGAAAAACACAATCGTATAGATAAGAAACCACGTTATAGAAATCTTTAAAACAAATGACATAAAGCACTTTAGCCATCCTTAAAGAATTAAAATAAATTGAAACAAAACAATTGACATCTCTCATGCCAACCATGAAAGTATAAATTCCCATACTCTGTTTTGATATGGAAAAACTCTTGTTATTTTAATTCTTGAAGGATGCTATAATGCTTTATGTCAATTGTTTTTAAAATATCTGCAACGAGGTTTCTTTTCTATACGATTGTGTTTTTCTGTGCGGTTTTTAGTGTATAACCTCTTTATTTTATTCCTTATTTTTTAAATATAATAAAGAACGTGTACACCTAATAGGAAAATAAAATTATTTTTGATTTATTAAATAAATAAATTTGTGTGTTTTTCTGTGTAGTGTGATAAAGTTTTTAGTGTATATTGTCTTTATTTGACTCGTTATTTTTTTAATATTACCAAGGAACGTATCACACCTAACAGAAAAATAAATTAGATAACAATAATTATTAATTGGATTAGTAATTAGATAATTATAATAATCATAAAATTGATATTTAATATTGTAATATAAATTATGTATGTTTTTCTGTTCTGTGTGATAAGGATTATAGTGCATATTGTCTTTATTCTTTTCGTTATTTTTTAAATATAACAAGATACGTGTACCTTAAATAGTAAAATAGAATATTTTTTTTTATTTTAATAAATTATCATATCAAGCTTGACTAGAGTGGTCATGAAGAAAGGCGAGTTACGTACGTGGCGTGAAATACATTTCTATATGGTAATTGGGAATTTCTGATTGGTCATCTTTTCTTTTGCAATATTCTAAGCCAATCAGGGCTCTTTGCTGATCATTCCTCTTTCTTTCGCGGCGTCGGTGTTGGAGATCGGACGGATGCTACGTCGTCCGTTAATCTCAGGTAATTAAAAAATATTTCTAACGTAAATAATCTTCCTATATACTAATAGATTCTTCTAGCAAAGACTTCCAAATGATATATCGAAAGATTACGATAATGTCGAGGATAAAGAATATTTGTGTAGAAAAAAATTCCATGTACATTGGTATGCATTTTTCTACGCAATGATATATATATCTTGTTTTACGGCATCATTTCTATGGATATCGACTTATAATGTTCAATTTTGATTGTTTGGATTAATAAAGTATAATTTCGACAATTTTATGTTCCTCGACAATTTTTAGTTCCTATATCCTATTTTTAACTATTCGATATTTTTCTATAATAGATGGAAAAATGCAATATCTCAAGTAGCCATTGGTCAACGGATTTCGCTACTTTTTTTGAAAGTGGACTACCGCGCATACTACCGCGCGCAGCAGATGCGCAGCAGAGGCAACGCAGTGGCAACGGAAGGGGGCGCAGGGGAAAGGTAGAGGAAACGCCATTTTCTGTCAGCTGTATATGTTCCAGCGTACTGCGTCATCTCGTTTAATTCAGGTAATTGAAAAGTATTTTACACCTTTCTATTACATATCAAACGATAGTTACACATAAGATTTTCATACGTGAATGTTTTCAAAACGAAATATTAAAAAGTTCGTAAGAAATTTGTGAGAATATAACATCGATATATCTCGATATCCCGCCAAATCTCACCAATGTTACTTAACAATATTTCTTCTAATTTCCAGCTTTTTTCATGGTATCGATACTTACTACCATCTCTAATGATGCTCTAATTAATTATTTTTCATAATTATGTATTCAAAGATCGTATTTCGTATTAAATTCGATTCCTGTAACATACACACACATACAAGCATATATTCATAAGTATAGGTAGCTCGTACACATACACTCATATATTTGATTTTCTTTATGTTATACTAATGTAATCTTTTTTTTTCCTTTTTTAGGTACCGAGCATTAGGAGAGAGTCCAGCAGGAATACATATACTCAGTCTAACAATTGTGTTTACTCTTTTTTATCTTCATATTCATCGAGGTAAGCGTTATTCTTTTTTTTAAACCATACAGAAATGTATACAAAGAGTGAGAACGAAAGTGAGAGAGAGAGAGAGAGAAAATAAGAAAACAAAATATTCTATCTACGGGCAATAACGAATGTGTACGTATATTCCAGGAATTTCTCGAAGTGAGAACAGAAGAAACGAAGACAGCCGAAAACAAAACGAAGACAGCCGAACGTTCGACATGAAGGACGCGATTACGTGTTCATTCCAGATCATTCCTTCAACGAGCTAACAATAAGATCTAACGACGTGACGTATTAAACTATTATATATATAACGTTATCGATTTTTATTAACAATTTTTACTGATATTAAATACTTTATATGTAATTTTATACAAGTAGTGAGATAAAGGCAATTAATATTGCTTGAATTTATATTGATTCTTTATGATAAAATATCTTTAAAAGTGTGCAATGCCTTCAGGAATGATTCACAGGATATATTGTTCTATAATCTTTTTAGTATGTTTCAGCTTTTCAGAGTTTTATTTAATTTTATTTTATTCATCGTCATCCTAAGGGTAGGATACCCATCCTGCAGTCATCAATGAAGACTAAAAGTAAGTATATTTTCCTATTAAACGTTTCTATGATAACTTTAATGGTTTTTTATTATAAGGATGATATTAATTGTTCTTTTTCTTTTTCTGTTTCAGAACATCATTGCAATCGAGCGCGTAGGCAATGAGGTACTCGTGTGTTGCATCGTAAAAATAAAATACAAAAGAATCGGAAAGTAAAGTCAGTGTTGATCGTCGCATGTTAAAGTTTCGTTTGCTCGGTTAAGAAACTCCGTAAGTTTCTTTTATTCGGTTTAAACGTGTGCTCATCGTCATCCTAAGGGTAGGATACCCATCGTGCATTCATCAATGAAGAATAAACGTAAGTCAATTTTTATTTTAAACACTTTCTCAATAATTATAATAATTTTTTTACTTACAACAATGATATTTATAATTTTGTTTTTATTTCTGTTTCAGATCATCATGGGAATATATCAGTGTTGGAAGTGTTTGTGAATTGTGTTTGTGAAGTGTTGCAAGTGTTCGTGCATTGCTATCGTGCGCGAAGCAATATACGGGAGTGTTGTATCGTTAAATATAATTAAAATCACGGATTAGAAGCACGTTCGTTCGTTTTCTTTTCAATTCCGTCGCGTTCGCGAACTATTTTTGAAATTTATATATTAAATTAACTGCGACCAATGCAGTAATTGCATTAGAGTTTGTTCGAGTAAAGTTGTATTTTTATCTTTAAACAGTCGCACAGACTGTTCGCGTATTAGAATCAGTGCATCAATGAAGATTTTTCTACTTGCATTGACTGTGTGCAAAGCAGTCTTTGAATTAGTTGTGTAGAATCAGTGATCGGGCGTAAAACAAATTAAAATCAAACGCGAATTAGAATCAGTGTTGTTCGCCGTATAATAAAATTTCGGTTTCGCGATAAGAAACTCATCTATAGTTTCTTATTTTCGTTTATACCGCGTTTTTAGATTCACGCGAGGTGCATCGCCATGGTGCAATTGAATTTCATCCCATTGAATGCATTGTAAGTATCTATTTTTATTTACATTTTATTCGATTTTATTTTATATGATTTTGGATTATATTGCAATAACATCGTTTTGTTCTATTTTATTTTACAGATATGACGACGGACTTTCTACCTTATCAAAGATGTGGAATGAATTCTTCGATGGATCTTCGATGGATCTTCGATGGATCATCGATGGATCATCGATGGATCTTCGATGGATCTTCGATGGATCTTCGATGGATCTTCGATGGATCTTCGATGGATCTTCGATGGATCTTCGATGGATCTTCGATACTCGCATTCTATAATACTTGCTGCGAAGTAGGAGTGTTTTGGAGCCATCGTAGAACTTCTTATGCCGTGAGTTAAAATTTAAAGTCCCTCCGGTGCTCAATCATGCCGAGGATGAAAGGTCCTAATCGGCACGAGTTACTGGTTGTAATTATTTAAAGAAATTATTGACGAGCACATGAGTAATTCTTCTTTTGGAATTACTCATGAAAATTGTATATTGTATTGTATATTGTATTGTGTATTTTATATTAGTTCAGGATAGGTTTTCTTGTCTCACCGGTTAAATTCATTTAATTAATAATGCAATTAATAAATGCACTTTCTTTTTTATTACGTGTTTTGTTCGTGGTTAGTAGTGGTGAAATCGAGCATTTATTTACTCGTTTTTGTCCAGAAAAGCATGTAATAAATGTCTTACATGCATTGCTTCGTACTTAGTTTATCTAATCGCGATTAATTTTGATATATCGATACTTCGATATTACAAATAAATGAGCAAGAAAACAAACTCATTCGCGACGGATAGATTCTAGCAGTTAAGTGGTGGCTTAAAGCCCAGTTCTTTTATTAGAACAGCCAACTTAATGAAAGGAGTCGTCCGAGGTTTTGAAATATATTAAAAGATATTAAAAGATATTCAAAGTCATTATTTATTAAAAAAATTGTAGAGTCCTTAGTCGCTTAGATGAATTTTTATAAAAATGTATATTTATATGTTATGTATATATGTGTTTTTAATCATATTTTTTAGATCAGGATTTTCAGCTTCTAATGTACTAATCTCCCGTTTCTCCCCCCTATACTTTCTGCGTTCTCATCTATACGTGTGCCCAGGTGCTACTCGTATGGGTGAGAAACAGTTGGTATAGGTTTAGTTTTAAGTTTTTTCCCCTATTGGCGGCTGTCATTGTGCTAGTGATTGCACGGTGTACGTTGCACCTGTGTGTGCGTTTAGGTGTGTGCATTGTACATCGTTTCGCGACACGTAATACCGCGCTTATTATTTTTTTAAGTTATTGAATAAAAATAACTTTAGAGTCACGTGTACGATACAAACTTTTTTTTTTTTTTTTTTTTTTAACAATCGTTTTGCATAGTAGAGTTACCGCATTTATTTGTGGAAACTTTGATATACTCGTATATTACTAGTATGCATATATACTAGTGTATACTTGTATTTTTGCTGTAGTTTTTTATGCAATAATCACTAGCCTTGGCAGACGATTACAGCAATCAGTACGTATACCCTTTAGCATATAAGTTTAGAAAACGTGGTTGAACTAGGGTGTCGGAGGTGCCCCGGGGCATGCTCTCTAGTTTAGGCTTTTGCACCCTGGTGGTATGTGAGAGAATCGTGGAGTGGGTGGGTGGGTACGTATGTGTATTTGCTCTTTTTAAATACGGGTAATTGGCAGACAGGTAGCATACTTCTTTGAATGAATGTGAAAACTTTAATTTTAAGTAGGTAGGACCCAGGAAAGGCATTAGGCTTACTTTCACTCCGGAGTGGAAATTTCGCCGCCTGGTTTATACAGAACTGTTACAAAAATGTTTTCTTTTATTTATTCTAATATGCTTGCTTTGTAAATTTATTTTGTGACTCTTCTGTAATTTTCATTATGTATCATGATTCAAAGGGATTTGCAACAATTTGAAAGATCCATTTCTATTTCGATTCTATCTCGAACGAGATAGACTCGAACAAATTCGCAAATACTTTGATTAATTTGATACTTAGTTTTAAGTATTATGTGATTAGCACTTCGCACAATAGCAATTTTCTCTTATAATGAAAAACATTTGATATAGTTCAATATAACAAGTGAATGAAATGAAAATATTGCAAGAAAATGCATTACATTTGTTGCATTATTTAATTTCAATTGAATTTTGTTATTTGATATTAAAAGTGCGACGTGTTATTAGGTCATCGAGAGAAATTATCTGCTTGGACGTTTGATTAAATGTGCTCGTGTAATATTATGCAATGAACTCTAAGTTCATCCATGGTTATACGAGCTTGAATATACTTAACATTAAATATAAATTAATTTTTTCATAATTCCATATTAGAATCATAACGAAATAAAAGTTAATTTGCAAAAAAAGATATGAGATATCTTATCTTTCTTGCACGTTGAAAATGTCCAATGCAGTTTTCAGGGATGAAGAAAGAAGAGGCTAAGGCCGAAGAGGCTAATGCCGAAGAGGCCCCCACTTAATTGTGGCTGAAGAGGGCAACTACGTAGACTATTGAGTTATTTTCAAAGGTTCAACAGCAAGTTAGAACTTTTCGAGAATAGCTTTCTAGTCATATTTTATATTTTATTATATTACATTCTTGCTCGTCATTAATTTGTAATTGTAATTGGAGATGATGGACCATTCCATCTCCTTGGCACATCAAGTCTGTGTGCCATATCGTCCAAAAGATGCATATGTGTTTAGTTAGAGTCAGAAATATTACAATATTTGTATTATTCAATATATTAAAGCTTAAATAACGTTCGATAAATATTACAGTAATTTCTCTTTTCTTGTTTCATCTTTAAAATTTTTCACTTTGATCGTATTTTATTAAATTTGCAAGTTTTCTTTTCTATATAATGCAGTTTAAAAGTATTTCTCTCATAATAATTAATAGATATTACTTTTTTTAATAACTTAGTATTCTTATTTGTCCTATTTCTTTATTTTTATTTATTTTATATAAATGTAAAATCACGCGTTTAAATTTAATTTTATTGCAACGGTAATTAGAGATTTGATAAAAAGTAAATAAAGGATTCAATTGAAAAGTGCATCTGCGAATTGGACCACTTATATGTCAGGCTATTGTATCACTTGATTGTATGATTAATATAGTTTTCTTCTTGTTACAGGTGATCATCGTTGGATTTATCATCAAACCTTCTGGATTCTTTTTTATTTGAGTGTCTTAAATTGCTTCATTTTAAAATATATATATATATATAAATGCATTTCTGAAGGCACACACATGTTTATATATTAAAAATTAAATATAATTATATATAAAATTCTATATTACAATATAACTATACTATATATACTATCAAAGTATATGTCATATACTATCAAAGAATATTGCATTCTTTTATAGTATTGTACCGTCATCGCATTAAGTATCCACTATCGCCCATTGATGGTCTGGTTAGTAACTAAGATGAATGTGGTTACGCGAAAAGTGGACTTGTGAGTTACTAATATTTAATTTTTGCGACGGGAGGAAAACGATTTAAACTACCGAAACATATGGATTCCTATTGGAAATCAGAAAAACGTCAAAATTTTGATTCGAGGGTGGCATTTAAATACCTTTCACAGTATATATAGATATATTATCGATATATATAATAATATATATCGATAAATACATTCATTAATATTTTGCCAAGCTATTTATTATTGTTTATTAATTTAAATAGTCTCATATAATTAAATGTTATAATGGATGTGTGTTTAAACAGCGCAAAAATTTAAAAAATGCTATAATATTATATAATCATAATTTTTATTTATTTCGAATATTATATGCGTATACATATACTCCGAGCTTTTATACAATAATAGACTCCTCTGTCAATTTAATAACAATTATTTTAATGCACTAACTTAGATTACAGGAAAATTTTACCCTCGAAGTCATCACTGCGAAGGAACGTTAAAATAATTACATAAAATAGATAAAAATACTAAAATTAGAACGTTTTGTTGGAAATAGCAGTGCGTAATCGCAGTAATACTTTAAACAGAAAGAATATGTGTATGCACGCCTACAAGTGCACTAGTAGGCGGATTATTAAGAAGTGATGGTTGTACGAAATATCGGTCTGACACTGTACTTTTGTTTGTCTTCTGTTTTTCCTTATCTCTTTCCTGGAAATCCAAAAAAAGCGATAGAAATAACTTCTTTTATGCCTTCTTCTTTTGATTTGCTACCACCTGTCTGCTGTGTGTGTGTGTGTGTGTGTGTACGCTTGTGCCGGTAAAGAAAATATATTTTTCTCAACACGTTTTAATCCGATAAGGGTTATGATACATTTTAATGAAACTCACCAATAGCGTAGCGATTGCGTTCACTGAGATATCATTGGCATTCCGCTAGTTTTCGCTATAATAAAAAGGGTAATAAAGAAACAGATATGAATGATTTCACAAGGTGGAAGATCAAAATAAGCATTTAATAAAATGTCAGATCCACATGGAAATCATGCATTTTGCATTACTGCTTTCTAACATATTTTTTTTGTTTTAAAAGAAACTTATTCGTAAAACTAATAATAACGTGATTATATTATATAATAAGCATGCAGTAAATATATTAAGGACTATCATTATTGGTAATAATGATAATAGTGATAATGATGACGACGACGCCGATGATGATGATAATGATGATGATGATGATGATGATGATGATGATGATGATGATCATAATCATAATCATAACGATGAAAATAGTTAATAATAACATACTTATTGCATAATTCATTATTCGGCAACGAAAAATGTAAAGTTTCAATGTAATTCCTTTATAATTACTAATCGAATAGGAAATTGTTTATACATATTAATCCGAAAGGCCCCATTCGATGTGCATATAACTTAGTAGTCGCCATTTTATATAAGAACTACACTTACGCGCTAATCTTTTAAATTACACAAAGCATCAAATTTATATATCCGAAATTGTGTACTCCGCCGGACAGAATTTTCTTGAAAAGTATCTGGCTCGATACTTTTTATTTTTTTTTATTTGTTAATAATAAAAGTAAAATTATAGTACGATAAAGCAGTAGCAACAAACAATGATTTGCGTATTTCCTACATTACAATATTACCTATATCTTGCGTTTACAAATTTAACAACGTAGGAAAATTGTTACGACAGAGCTTAGAATAAATCATTTTATTTGTCATTATATTTACCATTTTATTTACCTATGAAACTTTTCGTGTTTATTTTTTTTTATATCCTCAAAACTCCACCTTCCCCCCCCATAAAATCCTTCCTTATTCTTTTATTTCGTAATTACGTATTCGCGTATATTTAGAATTATTATAGTCAAGAGAAGGAAAAGCCGAAGAACAGATTATTATCCATATAATATTGTATTATATTATGTATTATTTTTGTTAATATTCTATCGTTTATTCGAGCTTTTTAGAAGTGCTCCGCCGTACAATTGTAAATAATACACGCTGAATTTAATTAATTACTTTTTATTTTACACACATCGATTATTTCTTTTTTTTGCCTTTTTCTTTTTTTTTCTTTATTCATTGGATTTCCAGAGTAGCAGCGAAGAGATTGTGATTTATAATTCTGCTTTTAGAATTGGAATAAAAGAATATCCTAAAGCTATTTTTAGTTTATTACCAATGTATGGAATATAGCACAAAGTGTTAGCAGAATATCCATAGAATATACAACGAATATTGAATATTACGAGCAAGTATATACAACGGATATTCTTCTTCTTCTTTTTCTTCCTTCTCTCCTCATTTGTATAAGTGCTTCTTTTTTATTTTTCTTTCTTTTTTCCTCTTTTTTTTACTTATCATTAGGCAGTTATAACAACGACTGTTATATTTAAGTGAACTCCTTTAATTTAATTAGGAGTTACATCTTCTTAATCGCTTATATCGGACTTGGTATGTATGAATTTTGTCGACATATTGGGTGCGCATGTAAATTATCCGTCATCTAATGGCAAAAAGTGGCCCGACTGAAATGAATTATTTAATGGAAGCCCAAAAGGGTCTCTCATCAATTCATTTTGGTATCCCTATAGAAATAATTATTCATTAAATTGCGTTCATATTTGACATAGTCTTTAGAACTTTGCTTTTTATTTAAATAACGGTGTCTCTAATCAATCTTTGAGGATCCCTACTACCAGAGTCGATTACCTATTACAATTTCATTTTTGATATTTTTTGTTATTTCTTCTTCTCCCTTTTCTTTTATGTTCTTTTTTGCTTTTTGACTCTTATTCTTTTATTTATATATATATATATATTGAACACAATAACAGTACGTACAACCTAAGTTTGTTTTTTTCTCTTCACAATTTCTCGTTAAGAAATTTTGTTTGAATAAGTACCTTCTTTTTTTTCCTTTTTCTTTTTTTGAAATTACTTACTTACAGTACAAAGACAACAGAATACTTAGAAAATTAATTTATATCGTAATTGAGCTTATTCTTGTTTTTAAATGTTTTGTTTAAAAGGTCATACTGGTCAAAAATTTGGGAAAAATGGATTTTTTGTTTACATATACCGATTGAGTATGCTACTAAAAATGAAATACAAAAATTGTTGACGGACAGTTTCCATTATTTCGACTTTTATATAGGTTGTAAATTGAAATACATAATCGATTAGAGTGAATTTTTAAAACGTTATCCTGTACATCGGTAATTCTCAAAGTGTGTGCCGCAAAATATTACACAATTTTCAACATTTTAATTCCATTTGCGACTTCTTATTTGTGCGATGTTAGATGTTCGACAGTTGCTATGAAAAAATCCAAGTATCGCATAGAAATAAATATGAAGAAGGAAATGAATTCAGTTTAATTTCACGATTTAAGAAAATATTGGCAATCCTACTAATTACTATAATTAGTTGAATTTGTTGAAATCAATATTTTTGTGAACACTCAAATGTGTTTCATTTATTTTTATCTAACCATTGCACAAAATTGTAGCCTATATCGCAAAGTGTACTTATTAAAATTCGTTATTTGTTATTTTTGTTCATTTTTAACAAAGTAAAGTAAGTAGAAGTGTTTCATTTTCATACAAAGTAAAAATTAACTCGAATTTTTCTAATTTCGGATCAATAAAAGTGAACAAATCTTTTACAAGAGTCTCTAAGAGTTTTTCAGATATGTCATATTGAAGGCAACTATTTTTCTTGAAAAAAAGAAAAAACCATTTATTTTGTATTAGATTTATATGTAATAACAATTTTGGAAGCATAACTCGTTGTTATTATTGGAAAAGAAAGATAAATTTTGAAGAAATACTTTGATATTTGCGGCGCTTGACCAGAATGACCCTTAAATCTAAAATTGACATATTATGATTTTCCTATGTACAATATAGGAATTGTATCTTTCTATTAACATAAGTGCATACCCCTGGAAACTTATATTATTAACTTGTGAGTTGGTAGGAGGAGCAAGGGTAAGGAAAAATTGCGTAAACCTCCAACAATAAGCAGCCCACCTTCCTCTCTACGCAACAATACAGATAACTCTTATACAAGCCTAATAAACTTACTTGATTGTAAATAATTTATTCATTAATGCCCTCCTAATGAAGAATATTTAGATGCGCGCTTTAATATATCTCAACGAAATATATCTTCATATATAACTTTGCTTAATTTTCATACGTTCAAATTGAATATACATTATTTTGAATAATCGGCTTGAGATAAAATATCATATACAAAGAATTCTGTGTCGTCGTGATGATACTTCAAAATGATTCCGTATTAGGACAGGAATTCGACGAGCTCGTTATTTTCGAACTTTTATTTCGAGAAATCATGTCCTAATACAGATTTACAAAATAGCAATATATATAAATGTATATATCGTGTAAAGAATTCGGAAATAATCGTAATACTGCACTAAGCTTTCACAATGTTCATAATGTATAATAAGCCTTATCGATTATAAATTTATAAACTTATACAAGATAGGATAGCCTATAAAAAGAGCGAAGAAAAAACGCACGATAAATAATGTATAAGTTTAGAAATTAAGCGAAAATTATTATTATTTTTTTTTAATATATAATCAACATAATGATAATAATATTTTTAAAAAATAATAATAATAAAGAATAACGCTGCGAAACAACGACCGATCGTTACAAATCGGGTAATATAGAACTATCGACTTTTTTATTTTAATAAAGCTATAATAATAGTAGTAATAATAAAGAACAACAGAATCGCATGGCCCGAAAAAATACGTAATCTACGTCTGGCAGTAGAAGACTTTTTTTTTCTCGTTGCTAAGTGACTCCGTCTATTTTCTTCATATAATATAATCAACTTGCAAATAAGTTTGTAAAAATACATACAGAAGTTTTGGTCTTATAAAATCGAATTAATTTACGGTACCTCTTAAATATAACTGCGTATTCTCATCGAATAATTAAAATTACATTATTCTAGCTCATAATAACTTAATAACAGCTTGTATAGCTTAGCTTCGTCGTTTTAAAGTATTCGCGTTTATTTTTGTTTTATTTTTTACCGAACTATTATACGACGAACGCTATTTTATATATTTGCACATGCTTTTTATTAATACACGCGACCCTGCCACTGAACAAACCATCTCTCTTCCTAACTTTTTCCATGTTCGTCTCATTGTTTAAAATCACGCTTACGCAACTCCACATTGTCGTTGTGTTATCATATTGAGTGACAATTATAAAGAAAAAAAGAAAAAAAAAAAAAAAAAAAAAAAATAAAAAACCCCAAGAAAAACGAATGAAGGCGTAAACAATGTCCAATAATATTAGATTGCAAAAAATGTAACACGTTTTCGGTATAAAATGGGACAGAAAGAAAATGGAAGAAAGAAAAGAGAAAGATAAAGATAATGAAATCTTTCAAATAGTATTATACAGGCACCAATGAAAACAAATCAATTTTATATCACATATGTGCCGGTAATTAACGGTGGGCTAATAAGTCAAAAAATGTTTATTTGTTTATGTTATGATTTATTTTGTAATATAAATAATTTTAATATGAAATAAATCAAAAGATTTTTTTTCCAATTTTTTGAATTAAGTCCACTGTCATAACTACTTGCACAAATGTCGGTGGTCTAACAAACGTGCTTAGAGCAAAACAAACCATGGATTTTCTTCATTTTTGTTTGTTTTTAAGGAAATAAAAACTATCATAACAAACGTAACAATCCTAATTTGGAAGTGTGTATAGTTGGTATAACCGCGGCCGGTTTATTGATAGATTTATTCATATTTATTTGCCATTGCGAATTAGTTATCTTTCCTTTCGATCGATGTCAAAGACGATTTGAGATTAATTGCATACCATCGATTTGTCTAACAAGCAACATTTTTACTTCTCTCTTTGTCGTTTCATATATGTATATATATATATATACGTATATTTGTATGTATGTATGTATGTACAGTCAGTCACAGTAGTATTCATAACCACCCTCACTCTCAATTTTAAATAATTGATATTTACTTATAATGTAATTTCTCAAAATTCCTATACATCGAAATTTGTTTTAAGATAATTAAACTTTCAAATTGATATCGAGACCTTAAATACAGCTGCATTTAGGTAGTCAACCGGATAAATTGTAAAGAGGTTGTTAATAAGAAAAAAAAAAGAAAGCAAATATTAATTATTTTAAAGTTACAGTAGTAGTATACGAATACTACTGTGACTCACTCTATGTATGCATGTATGCATGTAAAAGAGATGCTCGGCCGAGAATTAAAAAACGCTAAGATCGGCTCAAGCTGTCCTTGATGTCTTCGACAAAGACGAGTAAAGAATATGACTAGGGCCGTCTTTGGCGAAATGTATTGTGGCGTATAATAAGAGAAGAAAAGAAGATAAGAAGATTCAAAAAAAAAAAAAAAAAAAAAAAATATAATATATATATATATATATTTATACATACAGGGTGATTCACGAATCACTATCAGTAGAGATTACTATGCTATTCACCCTGTATATATGAGAAAAAAAGAAAAACACTTCCCTCGCGCCATTGACGAAATGTGCCTTATATGATTGCAACAATTATATATGACGATGACACGACTCCTTTAACCTGTTAATCGGGGAAAAATTCCTTTTCGGTCAGTGAGAATGTGAATATGCTATTATCTAATTTGTATTCAGTTCAAATTTACATACGACACGATTATAAGGCTTAAATTTAGCGCTTATTGTTAAATAGAATTATCTAAATGTAATAAAACATAAACATAATGTAAAAGATACATTCATAAAAGATATTTTTAATGGAAATGAAAAAAACCATTGATTATACATCGACTTACATTATTTTATTTTATTTATTTATTCATTATTATTATTAATATTATTATTATTATTAATACGTCTTCTATCGTTAAAAATTTCTGACGAGTATGATCGTCTTCGTCGTCGGTTAACAGGTTAAAGGCACAAGCTCGAAAAAGAAAAAGAAAAGAAATCAAATTGACAAAGATAGAATGTTATTCTACGCGACGAAGAAAAAAAATTTAGGGCTTTTATTTATTATTATCCCCTTATAATCCTCTCCCCTATCTTCCTCCCTCTTTTTCTATGCAGACCCCACCCGCATACTCGCCTAATTTTCTTATCCCTTTTTTTAAAGGTATATATATTTTTCATAATTTATTTTTAATTAAATTAAAATTCATCTAATTTTTATTCCTTTTCTCTCTCTCTTTCTCTCTTTCTGTCTTTCTTTCTATTTTTTCACTTTTTATTTGTATTTGTAAGAAGTAATCTAGTTCTTGCTTGAATGAACCTTCGAAACGGCCTTTTAAGGAGAACACTATTATATATCTATGAACATATAATATTTAAAAACAGGATTAGGGAAAGATAGAATAAAGTATTAGCTAATAGAAATTAGATTTGGGTGTGCGAATGCTTAAAATATTAAAAATGTAAAAATGTTAAGCACGCGCGCACACTCACACGCACGCGCACACGCACACGACGCACACGCAGACGCACACGCACACATAACGGTACTATTATAGATTCCTTATCATAGATAGAATGCGATGGCAGTTTTATGTCCTGGAAAGATGCTGTGATTTATTGTTTCGGCCGCTTTGATTTCATTTCTTTTCCTTTTTTTTATTTTTTTGTTTATTATTTCATTTCAACTGATTATTCTCTCTCTCCCCCTCCCCCTCGGCCACCGAATAATATTTATTATTGGTCGTCTGCCTCTCTTCATTTCCCATGCTTCTAACGGTTTACAACATTTCACATTCGTGCTTCGCTCGGAAAAAAATTCGTGTTCGCTTCTTCGTATTAACGGTAAGTTTTTCTTCGTGGCAGTGTCTGAAAGAAAGGGGAGGTCATTGAAATGAGAATAATAGATAACGAAAAAAATAAATAAATTCATCAGAATATTTCAACGGAAATATTGATACGACAACCGTTATTATTTCTTGTTACCGTTATGTTTTCTCACATTTAGTCTTGTTGTTTTTGTATTTTTGTTGTCGATCGTAATGTCCAAGTTTTACGCGACATTAACTATATGATAATGAGTGTAAATACACATATACTATCATATTTTCCAAATTAACGAATGATTCATTTTTTACTGGCGTATTAAGAGATGATGAAAAATGTATTTGTCTAATATGCAAATGCAACTAGCGATAATAACTGAAAACTAATTCTAAGAGCGATGCAATCCCACGCGCTAAATCTCACCTGTTTCAGCATATATTCCATATATAGCATTTCCTATTATTATTATTATTATTATTATTATTATTATTATTATTATTATTATTATTATTATTATTATCATTATATATGTTACCATTAAACTATGAAATAATTCTTCAACTTGGTAAAATATGAATACGCGAGAGACGAATAGTTTAAGTATGAACTTGAGATTTGATCCGATAACATTGATTTTGAAAATACAGGAACAAATAAAAACGGATAACTATAATCATTATTTTAAATATGTACAAAAAGCAAATTTTAAAGGCGGATTAAATTTCAATTTGATACTTAAAACAATCAGTTAAAGTAACTTATTTTTTCACTTATTTTTTTGCAATAAAATTGACATCAATTTATAATTGAAATAATCCTAACATATATGTCCCTGTGTGTATAAGAATTTGGAAAAATGTTATGTATTAAAAGAAACTATGAATAATTTTCAAAATGCTCCTGCTGCTGCTGCTGCTGCTGCTGCTGCCGCTGCTGCTGGGACGTAAATTTTGTTAAACAGGACTATTATTTTTGTCATTATAGAATTATAATTATTCGATAAAGAGTTCATTATTGCATTGAATATGAACAAGTGGAAATAATGATTATTAAAAATGGGAAAATACTGTATTTATACAAACCTTCATTATGGCTACCTACGCCTCGACCGACTTCTTCTTTTCCTTTTTCTTCTTAAGAAACGATGGCGTCCTAAGGCCCTTCTTCTTCTTTTTCTCCTTCTTCGGCGATTCCTCGCTAACACTCACGTCCTGCGACATGGAACCCTTAACACGGAAGGTCCCAACCGTAACCATAAACCTTTCCACATGCACATGCAACGTCGTCGATTGGTTTAGAATCACTCAATGAATTCAATTTAATCTTAAAGTCTAAACATTAAGTTCAAACATTCATGGCTCATTGTTTATAATGCGCTACATATAATTGATTTGAACAAGATTTTTCAAAAATGAGACGAATATTATGAATTTTCGATTAGCAAGTATTAAGAGTAATTATATCCCGTTGATTTATACTTTTTTAACAACATTATATTCAAAATACCAATAGTTCGGTGTGTAATACTTATTTAACTTAAATAACACGTATAGATTTGTTGTACTATGCATTAAACTAATAAACTAGTAAACACCAGCCATATGATCAATATTTTGTAGATCAAAAACATTTGAAAATTTCAAATAAGTTTAAAAAGAGTCCTTGAAGATCCTAAACCTTCTCGTTCGATTGCATTCGAGTCATGCATAATAGCACTATTGAAATAGGCAATGAAATGACGATTTGTATTTTAAACAAAAAACAAAAGAAAGAATGGAGAAAAAATGGAGAAAAAATGGAGAAAAAAACGAAACGATAATGAATGTCTATGACTACGTCGAAGCTTCGAGCTTTGTATTTAAGAAAAAAAGTTATTTAAAAAAAGAAAAATACAAAAATACCAAGAGAAACGAACACAGCTTAAGTTTCCAATTTACTGACTTTATTTATATCGCGCGCGTCTTCGAGCACAATTTCAGATGCGTGTTATTTCTACGACGATACGCTGCTGCTTGCAAGCTTTTGCAATCTAGTCTATTTGTTTTCTTTGTTTTTTGTTTTGGGTTTTTTTAACGTAATTACAAAATGTATGACATATGAGCCAACTGCTATTTTTAGGCATGAAATTAAAATATACAACGCGAGTCACAGGAGTATTCATACCCTCTACTATTCATTTAAAACAATCAATATTTTCTTATAATACAATATTTCCAAATTCTTCTACGCAGAAACATATTTCAAGATTATTAATTGATACAAACCAAATGCTACTTGAAAAAATAATTAAGCGGTTCAAAAGAAAGAGGATACAAGTAATATTTTTTAGTTTTAATTTGAGACAAGGGAAAAGAAATTTTTGTAAAATCTTACTCTTGTACCCCTTGCCTTCTTCGGTAACTCAATCAAAGTCGTGTATTTTATAAGAAAACAAATATACATACCATTTGTGCATTATAACTTGTACAAAATTCTGTCAGAAAGTATAAAAAGGGTCATTTGACCCGTCGTAATAAGTATGTATAATGTTAATAATCCTAAATTATGCTTCTGTTACTTTTAATAGAACTTATTTGGAAGTTTTGCATTACAAGAAAATATAAATAAAAAAAAAAAAAAAAAGAAAAAAAAACGATATTAATACGTACATCGAATAACGTGTTATCATCGTATAAATGACTAATTGTAAGAGACATAATGATGAATTGTTATCACAGTTTTGAAGGGGGGAAGAAAAAGGGGAAAAAAAAGGAAAAATAGAAATTAACGAGAAGCCACACACCCACAAATGCTTCTCCATTGATTGAAACGTTAAACATGGACACGTATATAGTTTGACATTTAGAAAGAACATTTTGAAAAATAAAGAAAAAGGAAAACAACGAAGAAAATAGATTGTTTCAACGAACCTCCTTGCTACTCTGAGAAAATGTACTGTGATGGGCGTCCGAGTGATCGCCGTTTACGGTATTTTCTCCTGTAACAGAAAAATAATTTTGTTTAAGCAGCTCGCTTCGAGATCAACATCAATAACGTTCGCTATTATTATCAATTGAAATATTAATCCTTGAATATATTTTAGTGTAGAAATGTAAAAAAAAAAAAATGATTTTAATATCGAATCCATTTCTACGCCTAATACATCGTACACATTAATAATGGCATCAATTATTTTACAATTTCAAGTTTGTAGAATAGGTATTTAATAGAATTCGTACTGTATTGTGAATTCAAATGAATCGTACATTATGTACATTCTTCCAAGGATTAAAATTAATAATAAAGAATAAAATAAACGTTAGCCATATATTGAAATAAGCGTACCGTAATAATCGCAACTTACCTCACAAATGTAGCATAGCGTTATTGTGCGATTGATGTTTTTAGATGATTGTGTTCATTATAGCTCGTTACCGTGCATTGTGTGTTCCCTTCCCTCTCTTTAAATATATTCACTAAGGATCGTGCAAAGGACAGGGTGGGGGGCACGCGTTTCGATCGAAGCGTTGGGAATTTTAATGAGAAACATTTTTACAAGCGGTATATAATGTTGAAAGAAATCAAATAAATTCATTATTGTCTGTTAGTAACGCTATAATATAATGATGTTACAGGGGAAAAAGGAACACAGGGTGCAGCATTTCAATTTTAATTTCAATAAAACTTCGGTGCTCTCGTTCGTGGAATATTTTCTCGCTTAAATTATAGTATTATGGAAGAAGTTGTTAGACTATTTGGAAAAGTGCAAATGTTTATTTCTTATCATAAAAACAAGGACGCATGCGCGTCATTGAGTTAATTAAATGTATCTATGTACATTAATGAGATCTGACCTGCGATCCCTGAATTTGAAAACAAAACAACAAACATGGAAATCGTAGGCACGTGCATTTGTGCAAGAAAAAGAAAAATATCGAAAACAAAAATAAACTCTGTTACATAGTCATTAATACTGAACTGTCAAAAATAGATAACGTAACTAAACAAATGAATTCCTTACTTTGGTTATAAGTCCTCTTATCACATTCCATGTACCGAGGTATCTAATCTCTTGTATTTTTTTTTTCTTTTTTCTTTTTTTCTTTTTTTCTTTTTTTCTCTTTTTCTTATTTTTTAATTTATCTTTGAAGATAAAAGAAAATAGTAAATGATAAAATTTACATGAAATACACAAAATGGTTGGTCATGCAACACGGAAAAAGAAAAATAATAATATTAAAATATAAAAGTGTTGTAAAAGACAAATCTCAGTAGTGCTCCGAAGAGAGTGAACGATTCTCTTGAATGGATTCAATGAGAGAATTGATATTAAGTTTCATTCCCGATACCAATCTACACAAGGAAGAATCCTCATATCGTGGAAGCATGTGAGATCCAGTCAAATCAAGATTCGCGAATTGTTCAACACCGTTATTAGCTAAAACAGGAGACTTTGAGATCACCAATTCAACATTTTCCGTAATTTCATTATCATTTTGTTCTATACTTTCGTTATCCCTTATAGAAATAATACTACGATTATTGGAATCGAAAAATGACTTGGAAGGTGACTCAAAAGGTGACTCAAAATCTTTACAAATGACGTAGGTTGCATCTGAAGATATGGAAACTTGATCAATCGAGTCTTGAAAATTATGATCTGAACATGAAGACGGTCTGTCGACTGATGTATTGTAGTCGCTACTTTCGTCCTTGCAAGTGTAATAATCTGTTGATTTATTTGATTCTTCCCCACTTACATTCATATTTTCATTTTCCATGGAAGAGATTATTATTTTCTCACTGCCATCCCATTTTTTGAAATATTCGGGACAAGTATCGATGAGTATTTCTTCATTCAATGATTCACTTGTAGTCTCTTCCGTTATGGGTGATAAATCTTGATACTGATGATCGAAATAAAGATCGTTTGTGTCTACGTTTCCATTGGATGATATCATTGAGTTATTATCAATAATTGGCATCCATCCGTTACTTAAACGATATTGCTTCATACTCTTCTTCTCCCCATAAATTTCCGCAAGGTATTTAAAGTTTTTCTTAAAATTATTCGACAATTCCAAATTCATTTGATACTCAACAACATTTCCGTTCGTTTTCCTATCGGGATATTCAAGCTCACAATGTTTACGTTTACGCGAATCTTTCGACGTTTCATTAAAAAAATATTCGCTAACTTCACACTGAGACTTTTCTATCTGAAAATTTAACTCGATCACATCATTTTTACTCGATCGATTAGTTATAGAACAAAATTCAAGGACAATTTCATCGGACAACGGACGTTTTTTATTCTGTGAATCATTTTTCGTAATTACTCGAACGTTAAGATTTTCATCTACGTCAATGTCAATATTTTCACTTTTACCAATTATATTATCATCTGCATCTTTATTACAAGATTTCTTATTGTTTTCGGTTAAAGTTCCTGGAAAATGACATTCAAGACATGTACACGTTAACGTTTTATCAAGAATCCCGGGAGAAATTGTTTGATCTATTGATTTTATCATTGAACATTCATTTACATCACTATTTTTAGTAATTTCAGAAATATCGGTAACAACAGATCTACAGTTGTTGTTATGTAAATCCTGAAAAATAACGGACGATTCCTTGATACATTTTTTATCGTTATCGATCTTCGGAGTGGGAACAGTAATAGTGTCTTCCATATCATGCATTTCTAACACGTGATGAACAAGCTCGTTAACGACAATCAAATTCAAATTGTCCGCAGAAAGCGCATTCTTCAAAGGTACGCTTAGATTTGAAGTTAAACAAGAAACATCCTCGATAACCTGATCAACAATATTTGTTGCCTCAACGTAAGCTTGATTGATATCAAGATCAGCTAATATTTGATTAACGCTACTATTCATGTCCTCGCTAAATGATTCCCCAAGAAAATCTTCCAACTCGCGGATCGTACCAGTTGGCAATTCTAATATGTCTGATCCATTATTAGAGCATTTATCGTTGGAGTCAACAATGGAATTACGATCAGTCGAGTCATCCTGAAAAATATTTTCTATGGATGAATTGCGAGAACTACAACTTTTTGCTTTATTAACTTCTTTCTTCCATTCGTTCGATTGATGCTCTACATAAAATGACTTGTTTATATTATCAACATTGTTATTTTCAAAACAAACCGTTAACATTTCGCACGACGGTGTCAAACTGTAAATCAAATTCATGTTCGTGGAATCTAAATTATACTTATCCGATGCTTCTGTTACCGGCAAAGCATTCAAATTCGCACATGATGGTAAAATTTTATCATTGATACAATTAATAACATCTCCTAAACTGTCTCGACGATTATAATTGTACAATTCCTCTTCATTGTTCGGTTTGGAAACCAGTTTGGAAACCAGTTTGGATAAACAATGGCAATCATCATCTTCCCAGAAAAATTTACTTTCACAAGAGGAACTTTCATCTATTTCTTTTTCATTGTCATTCTCCCTATAAGACTTGTCTTGTTGATCATTAGCAACTTGATACCTAGAAGAGTCACATATTTTCTCCATTATACAATTCAATGAAGTTTCATTGACTTTTTTCTCTATCGCAGCAGCATTCTTTTCTATTTTGTCATTATGATTTGGACAAAGTACAAGTTGATTTTCATTACAATTTTTCTCATCTTCCTTGTTATTATTAATAATGTTATTAGAACATTTTGTTTGAAAAAGTTTAAAAGAATCTTTTTCTTGAACCCCATAATTGCCATTCAATATTCTTTTCTCATAATTTTCGAAAAATTCACGTCTCGCTTCTATTCGAGTCTTGTAATTTTTCCAAAATCGTGTTTCTCTGTTGTAATGATTATCTGTGACTTTTTTATCATAGTTCTTGTCATCATTTGTTTTCTTAATGGGCCTCCGCATGGTGTTCCACGAACATTCAATCAAGGTGGGTTTCATACGTTCTGCGATGACTAAACTGCGAACGACCTTTAAGTGTAGATTATCATGGAGCTCGGGAGATCGGCCGCCTGAGCGAATACTACCACTGCTTTCGCTGCCGCAACCTCTTGATAGAGCACAATCTGTAAAATTAGATTGTCCAAAGACAAGCGAACCTCAGTTTCTAACACATTCTTTTCTTCCATGTCAATCTATTCGATTTAAGAGTAGCATGATTGACCTGACCTCGTTATGATCACGGATCGCTCACACCTTCCTACTATTGTATTTCCTACTGTATTTCCTTCTATATTCCCAATTTAAGATAGACAATAACAGTTTTAACATTTACAAATGGTTTTTATCAACCTCTGTATTATTATACCCCTAATACTTTTTCCCTTATTCTTTCCCTTAACTACAGTAAATAATGACAAATATAAAAAACAGGAAAAAACACGACAACAGGATGACATACTTATAAAATATAAATACGTATTATGTACACGTAAACCTAATTATTAAATTATTATTAAAATAAAGATATATACAACAACAAAAATGAGATCAACGTTCGGATTGACCAAAGTATGCAGATTTGCATGCTTATAAACTGTTAGAAAAACAAATATGCTTAAGGATATCATTAAAATTCGTTTGACAAATATCAGCATGTTTGGTGTAAGCGTTAGCGATCATAAAGATTCCTTTTACCCTTGTTAGATATGGAATAAATTTTATGGGAAGGGAAAAAGTATGTATAGTTTATTCTGGTGTGTATACTTGTGTGTGTGTGTGTAACGTTAAGCACAAAGATGCGATCATGCGTTACCTGATACAACACACTTCTTTCACCTTCAACCTCTCCTTCCTTAACTAAGGAACTGCTTACCTTGCCTGCTAATATCACTTTCTGCTTCAATCGCAGCACGTCTCATTTCATTGAGGAACTCCGTAGTTGCATACGCTGTATTAAGAATAAACAATTACATGCATATGTCAAATAGGGAAAAAATACTCATGCGAGAGAGAATATTTTTGTTATTATACGAAAATTACTTATTAAATAGGGAGTATCACAAAAATCCAAATGTAATTGTACAAAATATGTATACAATATCATATGAACATGCTAAAATTCCAAAAACTCAAAAGACCACTATACTACTTTGCATTTCATATTATATCTTCTAAACAAACCTTTCTTTGTACGATATACAATGATTAAGTCTTTGTAAATTTGTAACATTTAAAATGTACTCACCGTCACTTAAAACGACTTCTGGTTGACTGGGCACAGGCACTTGTTTCGTTTCTATCCGTAAAACTCGAGGTTCTGTCGATACAAAATTAAAGGATGTTAATGAATTTCTATTTTTTTTTTTCTTCATTTTTCAATTATTAAATAGCAATTTTTCAAAAGTATAGATCAAGAAAATTCTCAGGTTTTTATTACTACTGATGTGAGTTTGCAATATAAAAATGTCACTCATTGTAGTCGCAAATACGTGATCTTTTAGCAAAATCCAGCAGAATGATTTGAGTAAATGGGGTGGACATAAAATAAAATATATCTGCCCATCATCAATATGTCATGCCCATCAAATAGATAGAACATTCAAATTCCAATGTGAACTCCAATCATGACAATGAATACATTGAGTTAAATATATTAAAAAATAGTATATCATAAATGATTCATATGTAGAAGTTTACTAATGGGTATTTAATAGATTTTTTAAAGATGTTCTTACACTTTATGTAATTTTCTTTTCTGATCTTTTATAATTTCCTTATTGTGACCCGTTTAAATGTAGGAGGTTTAAATGAAACATTATGTATTTAATAATTTCTCTTACCATCTCTGCTTTCTTCCTCAGTCTCGGACGTAACAGAGACTGGTGACTGAATCGGACTCTTGGCAGTGCTAGATTCGTGTGTTGCACGACTGATGTTAAATGACGACAATGCCTCAGATTCCGATTGTGATTCGTCATCTAATTATAAAAGATTCATTAAACCAATATTTCTCTTTTTCTTTGAAAGAAAATAAAAATTTATATTTTGTAAAAACAAAAGCATTATTATGATAAATATTCAACGCTTACAAGGATCGCCCTTTTGCTTGCGCTCTACCTCCTTCTTATACTGATCTAATTCCTGATCCGTAATGGCATCAAATGGATTTTTGGCATAAGGTGTCTTGTAAACCATTGCATTATGTTGAAACCCTCTTTGTATGATACCCTTACTAGCTGCTCCTACAAGTACAACTTGCTCTCCAGTGCCACTGATTGTAGCGTCCTTGAAAATAATTAAAGAAATTTAAAAAATATAAAATTAAACATCAATCAAGTTTAATATGTCATAAAAATTTGTAAATATTTCAAAAGTGGAATTAGCCCTTTTTCCTGGCTTATATTTTAATAATATATTCATATAATATATAAATCCTAAAATTCATATACCTGCATTTTTTTCGCTTCTTCCCACGTTACACCTTCCAATATGTGCGATTGTGGCCCAGCTGATATTTTATCTGCTCTACGATAGTCTTTTATCTAATGAAGTAAAAATAGAGATGCGTGCTTTTTTATTATATTAATATCTCTCTCTCTCTCTTCTGATTAATTCAGAAAAGTTAAAATTTTAAATTGTGAACATATACTGAGTATTTTTGGTAATAAGCTTTCTACCACTATCATTAGAATTATTTTGTTCAATTGTATAAAATATAAATTTACTTACCTGCTGTTGAATTTGCTTGAATTCTTTCGGATTAGTGTTTTTAGGTACAAACTGGAGAGCACCATCAATCTTCACCGGAGTACTGCTATGGGTCGGAGATCCATCGGACACCCACTGCACACAAAACCAGAGCATTAGAGTTGACCCCCTTTGATATATTTTATCAATATTATCATTTACCAATAAATGATACATACGGTTTGCGCAGTGAAAATTTAAGTACTGCATGTAATGTGTGCCTGCGTTGAATATTTTTCTTTAAATTTTAATATAATAGTTTTTTTTGTGTGGGCGTTGATTTTAAATACTTTTAAATAAGAAATTTATATACATATATATATAAAAATCTATTTAATATAATATTTAATTTTGTTCAGTATAAATTGTTAAACTAAAAATATCGCTAAAAGAAATTCCAACTGTATCAAATGCTTAAAGGGTCATTTCACCTGGTTTTGTAAATGCAGTGGATGTATACCGAGGTCATGGAGAATTCGAAGACACGACCGACCAGCAGGCACACATTCATACAGGTTTCAATCCGACGAATTCTATTACTTTCTATAGAGCATACATGATGTATCAAAAAAACAAAATAAATGCATAACTAATAACGTGCAAATGACATTAAGAATGACTACCCGTCTAATTTAATAAATTTTGATGAATATATCTGCAATTGTACATCACACCCGTGCACACGCACCATTCTTTGGTTATTGCTGATTTATATATGTTTTGAATAGTTAAAACATTGTTAAGACATATTAGACAACGGATTAAACTTTATTCGATTCATGAATATATATGCTACAGAAGACAAAATGACGCACAATCCTATATATATGTATATACGTACGTACGTATGTTTGTATGTATGCATGTATGCATGTATGTATGTATGTATGTATGTATGTATGTATGTATGTATGTTTGTATGTATGTATATCTATCTATAATAAATATACACTTACATATATTTATAATTAAAGTATTATGTACTTCACAAAATTATCCAGTATTCATTGGTAATAATATTTGCTTTGTGCTCATTTTTATATCAGATATAATGATCTACTTTTTGTTTTTTTAACGAAGTACATATAAATAACATAGATGATCATTGTAATAAATAATATTAAAATTTTCATCGTACATACCGTATAAAGATTAGATTCAATAATGTATTATAACTCATATTTAAAAAAACAAAAATGTTTTAAATAATAAATTAAAACTTGAATTTGTTATGTTACTTGGATTAACTATCGTAGTTGAATCAAATCCTAGTGATAAAAATATTATTCTGCAACATATTAACTCGACGTTAATTTATTTAATCATAATAAACAATAAAATAGACGATGGTGCATCATTCTAAAACATGATAATGTCTTCTGAAGTCATTTAAATATTATTTACATATATATATATATATATATATATATATATATATATGTAAAGGATTGATCCTTTTTTATTAGATCTCCCATGTATAACAATATAAAATTTCACAAGATACATCCATTAACACATATTTAATATAAGATACGATATTTGTTGTATATATTAATTCATCAACTATTTAAAATTACTTTCATTTGCTTTTGTAACAATATATTAAGCATAAGGACTACGTGATATATAAGATAGGCAATATAATATTGAAAGCTATATAGAAACATTAAACGCATCATTGTTAATGGAATGATACATGAATGGAATGCATAAAAATACATAAAAATAAAGAAGAATCAATTTAGTAATATAATTCTCCTTCATTAAATGCAATGCGCATAGTTTTTACTTCAAATACATATTAGCTTTGATGATTAATATCATATTAAGGCAATAAATTTGCATGATATGTTATACATACACAAATCGTACAAATTTCATTTAACTTCATATATGAAAAAGCATAGGAGTACCGTTGATATGAAGTATTATTCTATAACTATATAGGAATATTTGGCGAGTATTATATTCCTTATGTACTTTCCGCAATGTATTTTTATAACTCGCGGATACATTTTATAACACATATGATCTTTACAAAGATCTATGAACACAAATTTTTATTTAACTATCGAAATGATGATTTTAGTTGCATTTATATATATAAAGAATGTTTAATTTATATATATTTAATATATACGCGTATGGCATTAGAATGTTATTCATTCGATTTATCAATGCTTACTCGTTTTTATTCTCAAAAGTAATAACTTCTACCTTTGTAATTTTCTTCGGATCAGGAGTACCAGTTTCCAATATCTCCACCTTTTGATACACATTCGGTGAATTTAACCAGCGTGACCTGTCGGTACCTTTACGACCACCTTTCCAAAGCCTATACAATAAACAAGAATGATATGATCATAATTATAAGAAATTAGTTTTAATATAAATAAAGTGTCCCCAGGGGTAAAACATGTTCAATTAAAATTATATGATTTTTTCTTTTAACACTGCCATCTCTAATATTTTAAAAGAAGTCTTTTCACCTAATTTAATCATTTTGGGAAATAATGTGTTTAGTCTGTAATTAGAAACATTAAAATATAACATATTCGTATATGTATGACAATAATGTTTCGCGCGGATTCATGTCGTTTACATAATTCACATATTTAATCATTCTAGTTGTAATAAGTAAATAAAAAACGAATTACTTACCCCTGCTTATATAATTCTTCTTCTTCGAGCAGATATCCCAAAGATGAAACTGCTGGTGGTACCTCTACATCGTTTCGTGGTTTTGGAGGCTCTCCTTTTACAAGTGGATTTCTATATATATAACCTGTGCGAAAACCCTATATAGAAAAATACGTAATATAATTTTCGTAATAATAATTTTCTATATGAATGAAAAGGCATACAAAAAATGATGAAATATAAATATAAATATAATTATAAAAGACTTACGGCGTTATCAAGCATCCTCATAAGCGCTTCAAATTCAGTTCCACCTATTCTCCAACGTTTTTCTAATTTGTCTGTAATTACTGTTGACTCTGGTGCTGCAATATGTTGTTGAGGAATTGGAGGCTTTCTTGATGCTTCGAAAATCGTTTTCTTCGATTCTTCCGAAATGAGATTTAAATTGTCTAGACCAGCTGGCATTAATTTTAATTGCGTTTCACAGGCCAATACAGTATTGTATACATTGTAAAATGCTTCTTCGACTGTTTCACCACAACAAAGCGCACCACGATTAGTTAATAACATTACTTTGTTTATAGGACCAAGATTTCTAGAAATTTTCTCTCTTTCTTCTGGGTCAAGCATTCCACCAACATAATGATGCGTACTTACTTCACCGATAACTATACTTTCCTGTCCAATTGGCAATAAACCACATTTTAGGGAAGAAATCTGTGAAGAAAGAAAACAATAAAATGTTATAAAAATGAAAATTGAAAAGAATAAATTAAGAAATAATTAAAAATAATATTAGCTCGGTAGAAAAATAGTTGCAGCCTTTAAGTATCGAATTTATTTTTTAAACATATGATTTAAATGTAGAATAATTGTTGAATGATCAATGAATAACTTACAGCAGTTACGGACGGAGTAGAAATATGAATGATACATTTGATGTCAGGTCGAGCAGCATGTATCGTTGAATGTAATTGAAATCCCGTAAGGTGTATACCAAAATTAGTTGTTCCTTGCTCAACGACAGAACCTTGCATATCGACCTTAATCAAACTAGAAGCCGTTATTTCGTGATAGAGTAATCCAAAAGGATTAACCAAAAAGTGTTCTTGATCCTGATTTAAGCGGGCCGTCATTTGGCCGCCTACATTTTGTGTCCATCCATATAAATCGAGTAATCTGAATACCGCAGCAAGTTTACAACGCAATAACTTTTCACCTTTCGCGTAGCCCATACTCTCGACTCCGCGAATATCATTAATAGGTACCACACAATTAGAATCTAAAATTTATAAATAAGAATTTAATTAAATCCTTTTATTAGTGTACCTTACAGCCAATAAATCGTCTTTTTATTTTCAATTGTAATAATAATAACAATACAAGATTGATTTACAAAACCGTTACTTTTTGACCTGATCAATAAGAATACTTAGTTAATTCATATCAAATAGAATATCAATGTATAGACATCAATATATACCATTTGTACGCTTAGGTAGGTACTTACTTTTAAATACATTTCCATTGAAACGTGCTCCTTGTGCACCCATCATATCAGAGATCTGTTGTAAAAGACCTGAGGGTCCAGCGCCATCTTTCATTTGGGTTTCAATTATACGTTCCAATTCTTCCCTGAATAATCGTGAATTCATCATCATTTCGACTCTCTTTCTTCTTTCCATTTCCCTCATGTCCTACAAATTAAAAAAAAAGATTAAACACGAGGATTATCAATGAGGAAAATTACATTTTGTAAAAGATCGTTGAATCATTTCAACAAGAAAACAATCATATTAAAACAGTTCAATTATTTTGTTGTTTAAGCCTGTCATTAAAAACGAAACATTATTGTGTTTAATACCATTATACAAGTTTTTGAATTTTAAAATACTCTTATATAAAGTTATCGTTAAATTTATTTTACTTTTAAACCGGAAGATATTTATTCCAGAAAATCGGAAAATATTCATTTTCTATGGTAAAAATAAAGTTCTTTGAAATTTTTCTACAAATTTTGTATGTTCCACGTCAAGTATCAATCTCCAACTAGTCATTTCAACTTTTCTTTACATTTTTTACAATAACTTCAAAATATATAAACTTTAATAAACTTAATTATTCTTTAACATATGAAAATTTATGAATTTTACCATCGTGTTTTAATGCAAGTTTTATTGAAAATAAAATATATTTCTATATTTGACAAACTTTTATTCGATTCCATAAAAAGTTCATAACGATTAATATTTTGAATGTAGCAAACTATCTAATCTTTTCGGTCAACCCAATAGAATCAGGTATTACTCACAGCATCAATATCTGCAGGCCTAATTTTGCTTTTTTCTTCCTCCGTAAGCCCGTCCATTGCCCCATTAGTATGAGGTTCCGAAAGTTCCTGCTGACTTGTATCCGTCATTTTTTATTTTACGTTTTCGACGACGCTACGACCTGGGAAAAATAAATAAATAAATAAGAAAGAGTGATATATACAAATACTTTTATTATATCTGTATTTTTAAATTTTTATTTCATTTTATCACCATAAACCTAATTGTTACTTTGTATACATTTGTATGAGATTCTGAAAATTCCTGCTGACACATATCAACCATATTTTATTTTAATAAAATAATATTTTATAAAATGAATAAAAAGCAATAATATTGAATCCAGAATTTGAATTCAATATTAAAAGAATAACATTGGAACGCGGTTTTAGTAAGTTTAAGCATTAATGATTTTGAAGTATAACTTATATACTTATTGTACCACAACATTATAATACTATAAGTATAGAATTTTAGTATAAAAACCAAAGAAAATATGCAAATTTCTTTTTTATTAGAAATTTGTGTACATCAAACTGAATTTTTAAGTATGTAATCTCATTTACGAATAAAACAGAAAAATCATTTAGAAATATCTTTGCTAAAAAGAAGATTGTTCATTGAAGAAAAAAAACAATCATATAAGAAGAACTGCTATCAGTTATATTGAAGAGACTATTGCGTTACGACTACCGGAATTAGACCATGTTCTACTATTCACCGAACTATAAATAATTTGTAACTCGTAGATCACTCTTATGACTAAACGTTTTATTCTTTACTCGATGTGTTTGGTCCAGAAAAAAAAAAAGAAAAAAAAAAAAAAATACAAGATAAGAATAAGAAACAAAAAGTTACAAAAACGAAATTCATTCAATTTGAAATAATTCATTTACCTTTGAAATATACGTATACGAATTTCATTCATACAATGCATAACACAAGTATTGGCATAAATTTCATTTGTTTATAAAACATTTTTTCTCAATTCGTAAATTTAGACCTGAGATATATTTTTTAAAATTAAAACAGGTTCAAGATTAAATTGGCACATAGAAAGTAAAATAAACAAATAAATATAATTAAAAACACATAAAGACCAATTTTTAGCTAACAACTATATTTAACCAAAAGTCACTTTACCCAACTGTAAAATTGTATATCTTTTTTGGCGGACATTTGAAGTGGCGTAAAACTATAACTTCACATCTTGAAATAAAAAATGAAAAGCTTCGACTAAAACCAAATTTCTTAAATTTGAAGATGATCGATTGATAACTTTGTGCATAACTTGACTCAATTCATTAGGAACATTGGAAGCCCTTTTTTCGTTTCCCTTGCAAGAACGTAGTTATTCCCTTGCAACGACGATAGTTATTATACATATATCGTGTCTAATTACAGAGATGCGTCATTTCCGGTTGTAACGGGCGTAATGAGAACCGATGATACGAGATCTCATTCGACTTTAAGTACTTATGTAGATTATTTCAGTAATAGAAATCCTAACGGTGATTGTTTCTACAATTTTTCTACAGCTCACGTTGTAACGTAACTCAGGTAAATGGCTTTGACCTATCGTAATAACGATGAAGGTAGATAACCGGGTCACACGTCATAATTAAAAATTACACAACATATATCTATTACATGTATTATTATAGATAAGTTGTGCGCAGTGCATTGTCCTTTTCACTTGTTTTCCTATATTTTTTCCTAACATTCGAGTATAATTAGCATGTTCGTGAGCGCAGTAAATACACCCATGAAGAATCATTTAATTAAAAAAGACGAATGTCCAACAAGCGTACATAGTGGTGCGAACGTGACACGCCCAAAGTTCCAATGACGATCGTTGCTAGGACGCTTCGTTAGACTTCAATGTTCAAATATACAATTTTTCCAAATTCATTTTAACAAATAGGAGGAACATACTTATTTTAGGATCATTCAATTTTTAAATTGATATCAATTTCATTACGAAAGATCATTTCGTTTAGATTCAGCCAAAAGTCACTAATAACATTTTCATCTAACCAAAATTTTCATAACAAAAAGCATACTTTTCCCAAACCTGATTTATCCCATGAAAAATTTATTCGACGAGCAATAACTCAGATTAGCATAAATGTTAATTAATGATTTTTGGCTGAACATAAACGACACGTATATATTATAGAAAAAGTATAAGTTACAATCGAATTCCATTTAAATTCAAAAATTCCTTTCGTCCTTGAAAATCTCATTCAAATCGTGGCAATAAAAGAAAGAGTGATACGAGAATAAACGATTTATGAAATCATTTTTTATGGTAATATGGACAAATAAGTGGTCTAAATTAAAACACCTACGTCTAGGTAAGTGTTTTAATCTCTCTTTTTCCTTCCTACGGCTCCTCAAGCACATAACATTCAATACAGACGTTTCCTTTTCTACTACTTGCACCCAATGGGTGGTCATCCTCCTGACACAGAGATACATGGACGCGTCCGAAGGTCTATCTATTGTCCTTCCTGCACGAAATACTAAATATATAATATTAGTATAGTATAGTATAGTATAGTATACTCAGAATCACTTTTCAATCACTTTATAATGACTTTATAGTATATTTATTAATTCAAATTCAGTTGAAATAATCTAAAATTCATTTTATCTTTCTCTGCTATAATGGAAGTTATATGTATGTATGTATGTATACATATAATTTAGTAATATATAAATGTGTGTGTGCGCGCGCGCGCGCTACTAATACAGACGATGACGACACGTCTCATGTTCCTGCATATTGGATATGCGGCTTTACACGCATGACGTGGCCTCAATGATTGCAACGAACCAACACTAGCTATATTATATGTATATATACATCATATATACATATAATATATAATATAATATATGTACGTAGAATAGAAGGTGTGTGTGTGTGTGTGTTGAGGCTCAAAACTTTTCAACCCACTCTCTTATGTGTGCAAAGTTAAATCGTTAAATATACGTATATAAATTTAATATGCAAATATTACATATAAAATATTTTATATTAAATATATACAGTGGTGAGTCCCCCGGGAGTATTCGTCTCCACACTGTTTATTTAAAACAATCAATATTTTTTATTATTCAAATATTTAATTGATATAAATTTTATTGTAAAATAGGATTTCGATCATTTTTCCCATTTAATAAGCGAAATAAAATTTGATATAACTGAAAAGAAAATTGGTCTTATAAGATATGCCCAATCATCTCAAAAACATTATAAAATGCAAGGAAGGATCAACCAAATAATAATTATATTTTTCTAACAATAAAATGCTCTTCTATAATATAATTGATATTGATTTAAAAGCTTAATAATCCTAAAATAGGTTTCTGTGAATAAGAATTTTGAAGCTTGGCAGTACAAATAAATATCAATTATTTCTAATTTACGGCGGGAATAAGTACGAATACATCTATAACTCACTGTATATATATATAGCATTAATCGTTACACACGATGTGTGTATTTATTACTATGCAATGTTGTGTGTATCGTTAAATCGACATTAGTTAGAAGTACGATCTTTCACATGTGACATTAAAGAAGTTCCTCTGCTTTCTCTGATAGTCGTTTGATTACACAAGAGAAAGAAAAAAGCAAGAAAGAGAAGAAAGACAAACAGACAGATATCGGACAATGACCGGAATATACTAGAAACTTTCAAAACAATAATCATCATTATTTGAGTATGAGAGAAATCGTTTGGACGTTCTACATTATAACGCTAAATAAGATTTTATAAACGTGTTATAAAAGACGACGATTAATAGGATCGAATCTGCCAGAAGATACTCTGCAATTTGATCTTATCGTCGTCTATCGATACTCGATACGATCGAGATAGCCAACGTAATATTTATTACGATGTTATGTTCAATTTGAAATGTTTCAATGAATACTTCATTGAAGTCTTAATTTAAAGATTAAATTACATTTAAAAAACACCTTAATAGTAATATAAATATAATTATAGTAATAAAATAGTAATCAATGAAATACGACCATCTAAAACTAATTATATTTGAATGAACGTACTAGGAAATAAGATAAAAAAAAAAAAACACATTACGATAACTATCTATTAATTATCTTTTTTATATTGTCTTAAATTGTTGTAGGAAAGGAACGATAATTAAAATCTAAGCATATATCAATTAAAAACTTGAAATTATTTAAAAAATATGTAAGACAAAAGACTTAATCATCGAAATATCAGCGAGTTTATTACGGATGCTGGGAAAGATTGAACGGGATAGGAACTACTTAACAGAGTGTGCGTATGGTAAATGGTAGAGAGGTGGAGGAAGGACTAAAGAGGGGATTATGAGACGCTTCGAACTCGATACGCTCTCTTCGTAATGGCAGGAAAACGAATAAAGTGTGTGTGGAAAAGGAAAAGATTACGACAAAATATTCCGAATGGAGTATCACTTTCAACCGTCAATAGGAATAGAGACAAGCGTACCGTTGTTAATACCACGATCCGTTTCTACTTCTACTTCTGCTTCTAGTTCTACTCCTAGTTCTCCTCCTAGTTCTACTCCTAGTTCTACTCCTAGTTCTACTCCTAATTCTATTTCTTCAACTTGAAGATCTACTTTTTAATAGGCTACCTCGAACAGATTTATTTAGCCAAGGCACATTGGTCGATCATTGGACAAACGAGCATAGAAATATGATATCGGGATAGTAAAAGAAACAAATTACAGTATTAAACGCGAGCGAACAAGAGCCATAGTAATACGGTATAGTAAAGGTGGAGGGTGGAGGGTGGAGGGTGGAGGGTGGAGGGTGGAGGGCGGTGGGTGGAGGGCGGAGGTGAAAGAAGAGGTAGAGAGATGGAGGTGGTACGAACCGCTCTGATGATGTTGATCGGTGCTGCTGAACCGGATTTGACATGACACACCCCTCGTTCGTCACACTCTACGTAATTTCTCGTAAAACATTCGTCGTCGATACGGAAAGCCGACGATTCCTTTTCGTTCTCTACTATTTCTCAATTTGTGTTGTATGTCAGCGGGTCGTACGTGACGTACGTAATTACAAAAAAAATGAAATAAAAATATACATACATACTAGATATACGTTCACTTACCTATTAGACAAAACACACAAAACTGTACACAATGTCGTAGGTGATAATTATTATCCGATACTGCCGGTACTTCAGCAGGAGCTCCTTTAACGTGCCGTAGCTGTAAAACCGCCTTCTTAGGAGGGGAAGGGGAGAAAGAGAGAGAAAGAGGAGAGAGGGGGAGAGAGAGAGAAAGAGAGAGTGAAAAAACGAATGAACAGTCCTTCCGTTCGGCGGATAGCTTCCCCGTTGGGGCGATACTCCTCGAAAGCGATGAACTACTAACGGTAGCCAAGCCCTTCTTTACTTAACTTTCCTTTTCCCTTCCTCGCTTATCCTCCGCCCAAACCAATAGAGTTCACCGTCGTTAAACCGGCCAATCCTTCCGTTCTTCCGCTGTCTTAACTTCTCTTTACTTTATCGCTTTCTTCTTCTTCTTCTTCTTCTGCTTCTTCTTCTTCTTCTTCTTCTTCTTCTTTTTCTTCTTATATTTCCGCTTTGCTTTGCTTTCCTTTCCTTTCCAGTTTCCCCACACCACAGAGAGTCGTCCACACGAGTCGATCCCCACCAACTCTCTTGATAGGATGACTTATTATACACACAAAGTTTCTTTTTTTTACCAAACCCGAGCACCGAAGAACGCGAATTCTCAACGTGGAATCGCGATCCCCAGATACACCCTTTTTACATGCAGATCTTTTTTATTATAAATCCAGGAAACATCGCATAACTGGAGTCCCCGTTTCCACTGCACGATAGCGTTCGTTGACTAATAGCACAAGATCGATCCGTTCTCTCTCTCCTCGCACTCATTCCCCTCTGATCATGGGTTAACACCACCGACACGACCAACACACGCGTCTTTATGGCTTTAGCTTATTCCGCTCGCCAATATCGTGTCGCGTGGCGCTTCGAACGGTTTCTCTGTCCAAAAATTTCAAACGGCTGATATTTATCGCTTTTATCTCATTGGATGATATCTTTTTTGTCCACTACGTCAGAAACTGCTTCGCGATACCTGATTGGTCTAGCGTTTAACATGCAACGTTAAGAGTGGTTGTTCGTTCCTCCAATCATAGAAAAGCTTTTTATATTGTTTTATTTAAAGACAAGATTATTGGATGATAATATTATATTCAATATTTCAAGAAATATCTTTTCAATATGTGACGCATATTTTATTATATCGTTTGCATATTTAAACAAATGCAATAATATTATGAAATTTGACTCTATTACTTTTTAGATCTTATTCTCTTAAGAGTATAAATATCTTATTGTGATATTAAAGTTAATAATAAATTATAAAACGAATAAATGTAACAGTAAAATTTGCTTAATCATATTTCAAATTTAAAATATACTTGTGACAATTCCATCATACACTCTCATCGAAGTGAGATCAATATATGAATATTAACAACGTTTAGAAAAATGTTAATATTTTATTAATAAAAAGTAAGCTATCAATCTGCTCAGATAGAGATGAAACCGGTAGATTTAAAACCGGTTTATTTGGTGGCTTGTATGCTATTATGCGTTTATAAATAGAAATTACATAATTGAAAACCAATGTCTCGTCAAGATCTAATTTTTCGCTTTACGATAGTAAATTCGTAAGAATTATTTACGGCTCTTCCAGGGAAAGACATAATAATAATACTTACAATTAGTAACAATAATGACAGAGATAATAAAAATGACAACGACGACGAACACAAACAACACAATGATGAAAATAATAGTGAGGACATGGTATTGACGGGGGAGTCAGTGGGGAGTCAGTGGGGAGTCTCTTTTAATCATGCACGGCCAGGGCCAATGATTCATACGCAGTAGCATCACATTTGCTTCGCGTTTACATTGCGCTATAGTCGTTATCGGGAAACCGTCAAATTTCTAATATAATATCCTTTTATTTGATTGAACGTATACATACTTCAATTTACAATAACGTCATTTGTGTTAACTCATATCGCATAATGTATTGCGTGCGATCGTTACGTCCTACGCAGCGTATTCGGCAATGTATCTCATGGATGAACATCTGATCGTGCCTCGCGTATTCGATTACATATGCATGCATGTATGTATGATATAATCATGTACGTATGTAACTATGTGTGTATGTGTGTATGTTTATATGTATGTAGGTAATATGTGACGTATGATCGTCCAAAGATTTATTTATTCACTTGTGCACGTTTCTACCACGTTGACGACGTTGAGCTCTAACGATAAGAGAAAGTAACGGTAGCGGAACATCGTTAACAGGACGATGTCTCTCTCTCAACGTCAATATTTTCACTAATATGTTGATAATATTGGTGACGGTTCTACTATTGACTAGACCATGCAGTGTGTAAATAATCAGTGTTTAATCTATCATTGTTAAAAAAAAAAACAAAAGATACATTGATCGTTTGTTTTATGCAAACCTCGCGATATTTTTTCTTCGTTTATTACACGTTCATTAAACGGTCAAAGAGTTGCGTATTCGGTATATATATGTAATACATAGACGCATTTACTTATGTAGACAGGGTTTTTATAATATTTCCCGAACAATATAAATTGCTTTCATTTGATTTAATCGGCATTTTGAATTGACTACACAACAGTATTCGACGCTCAACATTGATTGAAATCGTTGTTGATCGATGTAAGTAAGTATCGCCATTTCGATAGCGGAACGGAATGTTATGTCCTTGATTTGATTAGAATTTAAAAAGCCATTCATTTGTTGTACGTCTTTCTAACAAGTAATCTAAAAGTAATCTAAAAGTATCCTTGGTAATTCTTAAATAAAACATAAATGAATATTATCTCTAATTGTAGCATTAACCGCAATTCTTTTATCACGTCCTTTAATTAAATTGACTAATTATAATAATCTTCCGTTAGATCTAAGAGATACAAACGCTTATTTCGCAAAATTGCACATTTGGTACATACGTATATATGAATAATATTTTTGCATGATTTTCTCGATATTCTTGTGGGTTGGCTTAACATTTTTCACATATTACCTTCTTATTGAAAGAGAAGGTATATCGAAATTTTCAAAGCCAACGCATTTCTCAATCTTTTTCGGCTGTGTAATTTGAGTGATACCGCGGCCCAAATGTTCATGTAGCATCAAATTTCAACCAAATTTAAAATTAATCATTATCCTTAATTGAATATAAGGTAACATTTCGAGACCTCAATATTGATCGAGCTGCTGTTAATAGATTGAGAAACAAGTTGTTTTAAAGGATACATATTTCTGTCTCATATATAGTGAAATCAAGGGTGCGTACTATTTGGTTCTTGAAAACATCAGAAAATGCCATTATACTCGAGATCGGACAATTGGGCCTCGAAGCTAGTGATCGTTCTACAGTTCACAGCTTGGATCTCAGTTGGCATAGTTCTTCTTCAAAAAGGCGTAACCTCCTTGCGAAGTCAGTCCATGATAGAGACAAATAGCAACACTCAGGTATAGAACTTTAGTAGCTGAAATAAAAAATACCTATTGTATTATATCACCTGATAGAAAAACGACGTAAGATCATTCGCGATAATTCACAACTTGCGTGTTAATAGCCGTCCTAAGTATTTCTATAAGAGTATCAGTTTTTCGATCCACCGATATGAAGCATTCCAATATGAAACTTCAAGGGAATTTTTCTAACGTTGTACATTTATTTGTTCATGCATATCGATTTATACCATGACCAGTCTTTAACAAGATTTTATAATTGAATAGAAATAATAATCAATTTGGTACTCTATATGTGATTTTAATAATAAACCAAATAAAACCAAATTTGTAGATAATGGTGAAACAATATAAATCAAATGAAGAAAAGATGCAGAATTTTTTCAATCGAAATTTAAAATCAGCCGTGTCATATTAAAATAAAAAATGTGCCATTTCAATAAAAAAGAAAAAATCGAATTCGTAGATTTACTAATTTAACGTGGCGGAAATGCGTTCTACAAATCGTATCACTATAATTTCAACATTATCAGAAATAAAAGTCAATTAATTGACAATAAAAATGTCGTGCTATTTTATCGAACTATTTTATCGTGATTTCCCTTTCTTAGGAAACAAACGATACGACGATCAAATATTTAAATGACAAAACGAAGAGAACGACGGATCAAGAAGACTTATCTAACTATATTACAAAATCTAAAGAACATTCAATAAAGAAGTTGTTAAAATCATATCCAGAAAAAGCAAATGATAATATATTGGAAAGACATTCGAGCAGACGTTCGAATATAAATGAAAAGTATTACGAAGATATCGGTGATAACATTTCGAAGGAAAATAAAGAAGAAGAGGAGAAAGATATTATTAATTTAAATAAGATAGTCACTCGCGCCAGCATCAATGATTCATCGATATCTAATAAAACGCAAGATTACAAAAATACTACCGTTGATTCCGAAAAAAACAACAATTCTAATGTAACAAGTTTGCGAAATGGAAAAAAATTACGTGCTCGTATGAGCGGCGGAGCTGCGGCCGCCATTGCTATGGTTGCTGTTGGTGCTGCGATGCTCGTTGTTGGACCTATGGTTATCGCTTTACGTGCACTCGATAAAAGACGACAAGAAAGGAGATACTTAAAATCATTGGGGTGGAATGATCAACCCCCTACTTATGAACAAGCGACTTTAATGAGCGAAGTTCCGAGATATTCTACCTTAAATTTGAATACTACCGTCCACAGTTCCTGCGTTGCATCCCCGTCTGCATGCTTACCCGTAAACCCCAGTTAAAAAGATCTCCCTAGGTTATATTATTTTTATATACTCATCACAATGCATACGCGTTCTTACGAATTATAATCTTCTTCTTTCTTTTTTTCTTAATCATATATACAATTACAATGCACATTATATAATTTTATATTTCACAAACAAAGACAAAAAGCACTGAATTTTATTGTAGATGTATTATATTTCGTTTCGTTTCGTTTCGTTTTTTATACACACATATATATATATATTATTAATTTAAAAGAGAATTATATATAGATTTCGTATTTATATATAGCGTGTTAATAAAATTTTTTTGAATTTCGCGCGAACATCAGCCAATTGAAAAAAAAATGAATCTTCGAAATAATCGAAGCAATTGGTATGGTGCCTTAAAACTACATAATTAACTGCCCAAAACTCCGTAATTATAAGGTGTATATAAATATATATAATATTAGTTTTAGAAGAATAGATCTGAATTTTTGTTAAATGGATAATGAATGAAATATATTTTTCTTTCTTTTATTTTTTTTTTGTTTTTGTTTTTTACTTATTTAAATCAACAAATTAATCGGCTGATTGTAAGATAATTAACAAGTAATAAGAAGCGTTTAAGCGTTTAAACGTTTATCTTCATTTGCTTATTATCAATGCAATGCAATGCAATGCAATGCAATGCAATGCAATGCAATGTAATGTTTACAACAATTTACGATCAATATTGTAAATTAAATAGATATTTTATAATCGTAACTTGTTGTTTTTAAGTTGAAACAACATTTCTTTTTACATAGTTATGTAGTTACGCATACGATGTTTCGAGTAGGAAATAATTGAAGTATTTAATTGAAAAAAGAGAAAAGAAATTGAAACGTAAATAATACCCATCTAATTTCTCGATAGATTATATTTCGAATTTTTAAAATTGTGAGAATTCTAGTTACAGATTCTAGTCGAATCGAACCTACGATAATTATTATTATTATTATCATTATATTATTAAATACCGATTTGAAACATTTTCGAAAGTACTACGTATTATTTGAGAGAGAAAATAATTGTTTGTTTATAAATTTAGTATGCACTTACGTGTTTTTGTTAATATTATTATTGAACGTGTTTTGCAAAAGATTAAGTCATTTATTTAATAAAATATTTGAAAAATATATTAAAACACATTTTTGACGTCGTTGGTAATAGCAATATAGTAACGTGCATCAACACGGTGAGATGGTCGTAGCGTTCCCTTTATAAAAATAAAAAATAATTAATATTTATTGTATAATTTCATCGAATATAATAAGTGATATCAAAAGATAAATAAGATATTTTCTATAATAAATTGTATTTCTATTTATTAACAAAGGAAGATGTTTAAAAAGTACGTATTTATTAGAACATAACCTTTTTCTTTTTCTGTATCATATTTTTTAACGTGTACATATGTGTTTATATTTGTTTGTAATGACAATATTCAAATAGATTCGATGAAAAGGATAGTGTATCGGGTATACAACAATTGAAATCATCGGTTCAAAAGGGAATAAGGTCAAAACTTTTAGAATTATATCCTCATTTAGAAAGTCACGTCGATACTATTATTCCTAAGAAGGATGCTTTCAGAATTGTTAAGTGGTAAGATTTTTCCTAATGATACATTATATTGCGAATTTGTTATATTGACGAATGTAATAAATTAACAAAGGTACAATGTTTCGATCATAGTCATGATCACATAGAAATTATAGTCAATGCAGCTGGCGAACTTTTATTCTTTCGGCAACGTGAAGGTCCATGGATGCCTACGCTGAAGTTATTACACAAATGTAAGTTATTTATTTATTACCTATTTTAATATTTTATTATTAGAATAGTATTTTGTTCAATTATTATTATTATCATTATTTTTAATGCTTTAAGATCCATTCTTCTTACCGATGGAACAAGTTGATAAAGGAGCAATCAGATTTGTACTTAGCGGTGCAAATATTATGTGTCCGGGTTTAACGTCTAAAGGTGCTAAAATGACACCAGTAGAAAAGGGAACTGTTGTTGTATCCTTATGGAAAATAATATAACTTATTTCTTATCTTATTAGTTTAGATTATTTTATAAAATTGAAAATCATATAAAAATTATTTTTATATGATCTTTTTAGTATCTTTGTTAAAACACAACTTAATAATTTGAATATCATATATTGTTTTTGAAATCGTGATAATCAAATTGTAGGAATTCATTTTTTTTAGAATTTTTGATTATTCATATATTGGTATAAATTTGATAGTTTTATTCATAAAATATTAAATAAAAACTTAACAAACAACTAGGCAGTTATGGCAGAAGGAAAACAACATGCTTTAGCTGTGGGAGTAACTACTCTATCAACGGAAGATATGTAAATAATGATCTTTTGCTTTTAAGCATTTTTACCTTATTTTTAAAAATAATTTTTATATAAACATAGTTATATTAAATTCTAATTTACAGAGCCAAAGTGAATAAAGGAGTAGGAATCGAAAATTATCATTACCTAAATGATGGGCTATGGCAAATGAAGCCTGTGAAGTAAAAGATAAATATTGTAATATGAATTCTTATGCATCAATAAGATTTATATATTATATGAATATATATAAACTCGTTGTTTTTTTTTTTTTTAAATATAATCTTGTATTGTAGAATGTCATAGCAATTTTACAATAGATAATCAAAAGATTACATTTTTATTATACAAATTACATAATCTATTATATTTATTTATATGTTGTGTTTACTTAAGTGTGCTATTTTTTATAATGAAAGCATGAAAATGGATAAAGTAATAATGAAAGAAATAAAAAAGACAGGGGAAAAAAAAAAAGAAAAAAAAAAAAAAAAAAAAAAGAAATACACGCTTTACACAGAGCTTGATTTCATGTCAGTAGAAGTCTCCTGACTGTCAGGAGCATTAGTACGTTCATTTTCACAATGACCTGATGCTGGAGAATAAGATGAATTATTACTATCGGGAGTAGAACCAGAAGTAGTACCTGAATTGGATACACTATTATTAGCTGCATTACCTTCTCCTACGGTATGAGGGGATTGTGGATGATAATGTGGGCTATGTGGACTATGAGGACTGTGTGTATGAGGACGGCTCATAGTATGCGGCGAATATTGAGAATATGGTTGATGATAATAGGGATGAGCATATTGGGGGTAAGGTTGATGATAAGGTTGCTGTTGCGAATAAGTATAAGAAGGATGTGGAGGTCTTGGGGCGAGTGGAACATTTTGCGGCTGTGAACCGGGTCCTGGTTGATATTGTTGGCCATATCCTTGATTAGGTGGTATTATAGGCGACGTATGCGGATTATTTACTGGTCCTTGAGGAAGAACCTGTGTTCCTTGCGTTCCTTGAGATGTTTGATGCGGTGACATAGAATGGTTTGAAAGCATCCCTTGTTGATGAGGATTGTGCAATGGAGGTGCAGGCGAAGATACCGGAGGCATATTTGGTATGTTTTGAGTAGCGCTTACAGTCACAGGCACAGCAGAATTAGTAGTAGAATTAGATTGTTGTTGCTGCGACGATGTTGGAGGTGCTGTTTGTTGATGAGATTGAGATTGCGATTGTTGGTGAGACTGAGGTGGAGGTTGATGAGAAGGTTGCGGTGAAGGTTGCTGATGGGACTGAGGTGGTAATTGATGGGGTTGAGGTGGTGGTTGATGAGATGGAGGTGGCGGTTGCTGATGAGATTGAGGTGGTGGTTGTTGATGTGGTTGAGTCGGCGGCGGTGGTTGATGAGTTTGAGGTGATGGTTGTGGATGGAATTGAGGTGGGGGCTGCTGATGAGATTGAGGTGGGGGCTGCTGATGAGATTGAGGTGGTGGTGGTGGTGGTGGTGGTGGTGGCTGATGGGGTTGAGGTTGTGGCTGTTGATGAGTTTGAGGAGGTGGTTGCTGATGAGTTTGAGGAGGTGGTTGCTGATGAGGTTGCGGTGGTGGTTGTTGATGAGGTTGGGGTGTTGGTTGCTGCTGTGGTTGTGAAGATGGTTGTTGTTGATGAGATTGAGGTGTTGGTGATTGATGAGTTTGAGGTGGTGGTTGTGAATGAGATTGGGGTGGTGGTGGTGGCGGCTGTTGATGAGTTTGAGATGATGGTTGTTGATGTTGTTGAGGCGGTTGTGGCTGATGAGTTGGGGGTGGTGGTTGTGAATGAGGCTGAGACTGAGGCGGTGGTTGCTGATGAGATGGAGGTGGTGGTGGTTGTTGATGGGATTGAGGTGGTGGTTGCTGATGAGTTTGAGGCGGAGGATGTTGATGAGATTGGGGTGGTGGTTGCTGTGGAGGCTGCGAAGATGGTTGTTGATGAGGTTGAGGTGTTATTTGTTGATGAGATTGAGGGTTTGGCTGTTGATGAGTTTGAAGCGGTGGCTGTGGATGGGTTTGAGGTGTTGGTTGTTGATGTGATTGTGGTGGTGATTGTTGATGAGATTGAATAGGTGGTTGTTGATGTTGTTGTTGTTGTTGCTGCTGCTGCTGTTGCTGCTGTTGTTGTTGTTGTTGTTGTTGTTGATGTTGTTGTTGCTGTTGTTGATGATGCTGTTGTTGATGATGTTGCTGCTGTTGCTGTTGTGGTGATATCAGTGACATTGATGGCAATGGCGTTGGTTGTTGCTGTTGTGGTGGTATTAATGACATCGATGGGGACGGTGTTGGTTGTTGTTGCTGTGGTTGTGGTGGTTGCTGTGGTTGAATTGGACTAACAGATACACAATACATATTAGAATTAGATCCATGTTGATTTATCGATTGATTTCCTTGTACAGTAGGGGATTCTGTTTTTACGTCAACATATGGAGGCGATGAATTTTCTTTCTTTATTTCATTATTGGGTTTTTCAAAACCATTGGTCTTTTTATCAATCGTATCATTTTCAGTAGCCTGCAAAATATATGCATAAAAAGATTTAACATTTTATTGGTAAAATATACGAAGTATTAAATCTTACTTCAGATGTAGGTTCATCATTGAGCGAAGCTGGTGTTGGAGTAGGTGTAGAATTTGGTGTAGATTCATTTGATGCAGGACCATCAGATCGATTTTCTTCCGAACCTCTTAATCTCTCTCTCCTAAGTACTTCATATTGTCGTTCTACCATTTTATTAAATGTTTCTTCATCTACTGCTGGTCTACAATGCTGTAATAAATGTTTTTATTATAGACAGTCTAAATCAGTGATGTGTCCTGCCTACGGATCAATAGAGTAACGACGAAATAAATAAAATCGCTCTATGGACAAAAAAAACATCAATAATGATAGAATATTGCTATGCAGCGATACTTTATACACGTTTTATAGAATAAGTATAAAGTATACTAAGTGTTTTGTTAGAAAAACAATAGCGGAAAAAAAAATTAATGTATCGTTACATACAATTACTACTTTACTTTCTTTTTTATTTTCATTTTTGTGCATAGTCTAAAAGAATTCTTTTTCACTCAATGTGATCCAAACTATTAAACAAATTGGACATTGGTCTAAATATTTTATAATATTAAAGTCTTTGTTTATCTATTAATACACTGTATACCATATATCATTAATTAACGTCATTAAATAACATTAATGTTTTATGCGGGACTGTGTCATTGATTTAAGACAAATTATTAACAAAAATATTTTTTCATATAACCCGGAGGAAACATTTGTTTATCTTTTGCCATAAAATTTATTTCTACAAAATGAAATTATTTACTTTTTTCAATTCTTCTTGAAATACTTCACTTGTTTCAATAAATTTCCTTTTCTTTGCTTCAAATTTTTCTTCTATTTGTTGTAATTCTGCTTCCAATTTTTTCTATAATTATAACAATTTTATGAATAAAATATTGCTTGTAAGAACATATTAATTTTATATTTTATTTATTACCTGATGCATAGTTAAAGATTGTACTTGACGGCGTAAGACTTGCATTCTTTGAGTTGTAACTACAGAACGAACATCAGGAACAACGGTATCACTGAAAATCTCGTTAATAAGACGATGATTTCTTGTATAACGTGAATATGCCACATGTTTTACGGAATATCCATCATCTTGATCTAAAAGTTACAAAAGTATTTCATGTAGATTTTGATCATATTAATATGTATAGAACATACCATCGTCATCTTCTGCAGGTAAAATATCAATCCTTCTATCTTGCGCAGCTTGATTTTTACTACTACCAGACGAACGTTCATGACTTTCTCGATCATCATTATTTTGTTGGGCCGCACATAATGCTGTATTAGATAAAAAAATAAATTACAAAACTTTTTATTAAACTGAATATTTTAATAAGATATATATATATATATCTATATATGTATATATATTTATAGCCAACCTGATTTTCCTCTATTTTTAGCAGCAATATAAGCCAAATATGCTGGAGAATTATGATAAGTCTTTAAGCTTTTTTCATATTCTACCTAAATTATAAAACGTAGGGATTATATAGATATGAAGTAAATACAATATGATATGGAGGATGAATAATTTTTAATACAGCGGATGATCGTTTAGTAAACATAATCTCTTCAAAGACAATACTCGTTACTCGAACTGTTCGTTGATTGGTTGCCTACTGTATAAGACTTTTTTTTAAGAAAATTGATTATGAAGTTCCAATCAGATACTGCTGTACGAAGAATCAACTACCTTTCAGTTTGTACCATAAGTTTTTAGTACGTTTTGTATATGATATGAAAACATAAAGTATACCTTTTCTGCTTCGTATTCCTCAATAAATTCTGTTTTATCTTCTTCTGGTAAATCTCTCCACATCTGACCAATAATTTTTCCTATTTCCCAAAGTTTCAATTCAGGATTTTGAGCTTTTACTTGATCCCATACTTTCCGACTGTATCTCATATATGGCATGAGAGGTTTTTCAGGCGGTTTTGGTGGTTTTGGCATCCGAGAATCTGCCTATTTATTTATCCATAATACATAAATATATATATTATTATAATTATTAATTTCCTTAAATTATCTTTTAACCCTTTGAGCTCTGAAGATAATTTTAATTATACTATTCTTGAAATAAAGAAAATTGACCAATGTATATATGAGCTCATAGTTCTCATGTCGGTAATTTTTGTCAAATTCGTATATGCACCTGTAGTTCGCACTAATAACTTACGCTGAATGCATATATGCATCCGTAGACATCAAAGCGTTAACTGAAATCTTTGATATTTACTTACATTTGTATTTTTTCCTACTTTTTGAGGCGTAAATCCTGGATGACTATGAGGAGTTTGTATAAAAGGACTTTGTGTATCCTTCTAAAATATATGTTTATCGTTACATTATTATTTTATTATTATTATTATTATTATTATTATTATTATTATTATTTAATTAGAATTTGTATTGCATAAAAGTAATGAAAGCATATTTTACTTGGTAATACTTACACTAGTATTTGAACTACTACTACTTCCACCGGATGCTCTGAGACGCTCTGAATAGAATAATATTTATCTTTTTATATATGTTCAGAAAAAGAACTAATCGTAAATTCTTATATACGAGACAAAGAATAAATTGAAAAATCTTTAAACAATGATACTTACGATTGGACGCAACAACATTTGATGTAGCCATTGATACTTGCTTATAATTCGGTGGTAATGCCATTTTGTATTGCAAAGAAAGTAAATTATAGACTTTTGATAAATAATATTATATCAAACACTATATCTTTTTGTCATATGAAAATGTAATGTAATTATATATAGGTTTTTTTTGTTAATACGCCACGTAATACGATGAACCGTAATCACCCCTTGTCACGATTTAATTGAATCATGCTTCTTCGAGCTCCTGAAATTCAAGTTAAGTAAACGTTGAGGAAATATTTCACAATGGTATAAGTTAATTTATATTTATAATATAATGCAATTATTAGAAAAACATATAAAATAAACAAGTAATACATACATAAAACATTTCGGCGTCTCTAAGTTGAATCAAAGAACTTTTCAATAAGGTGGAAGCACCCATCATGAAAGAATTATTCTACTTTTTTATTTTGGTTACACCAATATCTAGTAGCGGCGTTGCGATCGATTTATTCTCATCTCTCTCGCTCTTACTCTCGTTATTCTACTTTTTTATTTTAATTACGGCGGTGTCAACTAGAGGCGCTGCAGTCTCCAATCATGTCTGACCATTGTATTCATACTAGATACTAATTGGTTATTTGACTTGTATTAAGAAAATCTTATGCAATTGGTATATTTTCATGAATTTCTATAATAGATTATTTTTCCATTTAAATTTGGTTATTTTTATTATACGATAACATTATTGAAAATGATTAATAATACTTGTAGAGTATTATAAAATATTTAAGAATCAGACTTATCGAAGATTTGTGTCCATCTTGGTTTTGTTTTTTCTATGGTCACAAATGAAAAAGAGGGTTACAACGATAATAAAATGGTAAATACGATGTGGTGTTAAAATCGGTTAAAACTGTCGGCACAAGACTTAGTGGATATAATTAATGTAATTATTTATTTTCTACATGCTACGACGTAAAGAATAACAGTATTTATGTATTAATTATTGAAACACACGACATTACATCAACATTAGTATTGAAGTTAATCGTACGTAGGAATTTCTACATTTTTAAAACAGGTAAGATCCCCCGTTGCATATTGTCAACTAAGTAAAGAATTTTTATCATAATTTTTATATTAATTTATATTTTTTCATAATGTTTAATATGTTCATTAATATCATTTAAAATAAGCTTCGTAAATTGTTATAAATGCACTTGTGCATGGTATTATATTATGTTTTATATTTAATTTTATATTTTTTTTCTATTAACTATTATATATAAATGTTTTATATTTTTATGTTGTAAATGCAATTTACTTAATAATATTAATTTTATTTCATTGTGAATTCCATTGTATCATTACCATTTATATGTATATATATATATATATATACATCTATTTGATTGTGTAATTTAATATCATTTTATTGTGTTAAAGCTTTTAAAAAGTAACAATGGAGGAAAAAGATAGTACCGATGTATTGGGAGACGAAGAATCTGAAGAGACAGAAAATATAATAATAAATGAAGTTGACGGCTTACCTAACTTGCATCCTAATTATGAACAATTGGAACTTGATTTTGAAGGAGAAAAAGGACAGGGTTGTTTGAATTCAAGATCAATAGATGAATTAGTTCACGATGAAGATTTACCGACTTCTGTTATTGTCACAAATGTAGATCCTGGAGTGTTCAAAGTAGATGAATTAAAGGTAATTATATTATTTTATCACACACACACACAGAATAGGTTTTAGATTTAATATAGTATATAATTTTTATATACCTTTTTGTAGTCTACAATAGAAGATCTTTTTAAACAATTTGGAGAAGACGCTACATTCCAATACTTCAAATCATTTAGAAGAATGAGAGTTAACTATAATTCTCCAAGTGCAGCAGCTAGTGCTAGAATACAATTACATCAAACTCACTTTGGTGAAACTGACATTAATTGTTATTTTGCACAACCTGTAACACCGATAGGTATGCAATAGAAATTTATGAAATTAATTGATAATAAATTGATAATAAATTGATAATAAATTGATGTAATTATATGTGTGGAGACAAAGGAAGTTATTTACTTTTTAGTATTAATTTATAAGATTTCTTATTGAATAGATATGGAAGACCAACATCTTCAACCGCCAGCTCCTACAAAGCAGTTCCTAATTTCTCCTCCATCGTCTCCACCTGTGGGATGGGAGCCACGTGAGGAAAATGAACCTTTAGTCAATCATGATTTATTGGCTGCTATTGCAAATTTGTCTGCAGGTATTTATGTTTTGTCTATATTTATTGTGCTTACTATATTTATTAGTAAAATATCGGATTGGCTAATAAATAATGCTGGAATTTTTGTGCATTGTTTTTTTTTTTTGAACAGAATTTTGGTGCGATAAGACTTGAAACAATAACAATACACAAATCAACATTTCATTCTTTGAATTCATATCAACAAACGCATATCTGCATCTATAGTCTACACTGGAAACTTTTAACGAACACATATAGTGTTCATATTACTCTAAAAGGGTTAAATATAAATTACTAATACTTATTGGCCAACCCAATATAAATTAACACGTTAGACGCCGTGCCAGTCCTGAAGGACTGGCCTTAGACTTTCCATCTAGGTCGTGTCGGTCACCAATGGTTGTTGACATTCTTATGTCTTTCTAAGACTGATAGATCATCATGGCCTAAACAGAAAGTTCAATAAAAGAAGCTTGGCGCTTAACGTGTTAAAAAGAAAGAGAGATACTCGTATTATTTAACAAATCATTGATATTATTATTATTATTTGTGTTATTACCATATCAGGTGGTAGTCATGAATTACATCCCGGAGGTTCTGGGCAACCAGGCATTGTTGTTCACGTATGTGAAACTGAAAATCCTATGAAAGGTGGTCCACGTATTCAACATACACGTTGTCCAGAACATTAATGAAATTTATTTGGATACACATGATACCTTATACACGTCCAATAAATCATTTATCCATCCAAAAAGTAACTATAATAAACAAAATATCGTACAAAAATGGCAATGAACGTAAATTATAATTTATGCCAGTATATTGCAAAAATTAATTTTTTTTTCTTTTTTTTCTTTTTCTTTTTTACCCATTTTAAATTTTTGCCATAAAGTTAAATATTAAAATGTTATAAATAGTCAGTGAAAATATGAAAATTCTTATGAAATATAGGTATTTAATATATAATATTAAAGTTCTAATCAAAATTAATTTCACGAGAAATTCTTGTTATATTAATGTAAAAATGTCTCCGCCTCCCCCCCCCCACTATAAATGTTATTAATAATCACTGTTTACATGTAGTCTAGAGTTTCTAGACTTAATATCAGTTTGAAGTGTCTGTTCTGAGAAAATATGTTCATTAATTTTTAGACTACTTAATGTTAATTCGGGCTAAATCAATAATACAAATTACAAAAATGTACAGTTTACGAATTAAAAAAAAAAAAGGAAAAAAATAGAAAGTATCTATATCAATGAAGTTAAATATTATTAACAAAAAAATAAAATATTAGTAAACATTGATGTTTTTGCGAAACACAACACACACACACACAAATTCTAGATTAAAAAAAAAAACAAGAAAAAATAAGAAAAGAAGATTCGGTATTAATTCTTGAAAAAAATTAAATTATTAATTGTATTCCCTGCTATGTCATGAAAATTACTCTTTATCGTGTAAAACTTAAAGCTTATACACTATGCAGTATTAGACAATATGATAATACTGATAAGTAAAAAGGAAAAAAAAATCAAAGAGTAATACTGCATTAACGATTTAAATTGTTCTACAAATTTATCGATGTTCCTTGTATTTTAAAGTATTACTCATTGTTTTACTTTAATGTTGTGGAAATGCAAATGTTATAATAATATCTAGAAGCCTACAATAATTAATTACAACAATAACAATAATAATTATAATAATAATAATAATAATAATAATAATAAAATATATGAAAATGTCAATCTGATCGTAATCTTCACGTTCAGCAGATTCTTTGAAAGGGAAAATGTTAAATTAAAATATAAGTTATGTTTGCCTGTGAAAGTTAAGATTTAAATGTAGTTATGATATTAAAATATGTGATGTACATATACACGTGTGCATGCGTGCGTGCGTGTTATTTTAATGAATGCGATATATAAAACGGCGGATATTAACGATATTTGATCATATTTTTGTTTTTTCTCTTTTGCCTATTCAAACTATAAATTGTATCGAGTATCGATTTATATGTTTTAATCAATTACATGTTTAATGTAAGATTCTTTATAATTAATTGTCATATGTCATAATAACAAACTATTATAACATAAAATCAAAAGAATAAGAATTAAATATACACATGCAATTTGAATATTAGTATTACTGTAACATGACAGTAATACTCGTGTGTGTGCATATGTATATACTAATTTTCTTATATGAAAAATATATATGGGTAAATTGTTTTAATATTTTATCCGTAATATTTTCATTATGGGCAATTACAAAACAGAGCAAACAATTATTTTAAGTATGTAAATATATACACACAAGATATATATATATACGTATGCGAGTACATATTTATGGTGTACATGACATATAATACAAATACGTATAATACGATGATAAATATATTTTATATGTGTATACAGCACATAATTTTGATGGCAATATGCATATCATAAATTTGATATACATTGTTGATTTTCTCATTAATAATAACATGGTATTCGTTTAGTTTTGTCATACTCTGTCTTTATTAACCATATTATGATTTTCTATATTTGAAGTGTTGACAGTTAATCAAGAATGCATTTTATTTTGAATTATCTTAACGAGACTTATATGATAGTATAACATAATTAATAATCAATTATAAGATTATTCAATGAAAACACTTCTTCATTCATTATAGAACCATAAACCTCGATACTCTTGTAAATACCTATGTATATATATATAATGTATTTATTTTCCGATATGTTACCGTGGTACAGAAAATTTATTAAACTATATGTTTTGTTCTTCTTCAAAAGTTTATCAAACATCATTGTGTAGAGACTTAATGAATAATAAAATCTGTAGCGAGCAAAAATATGTAATTATGTAAATATTTTGAGATTAGATAAAATAAAGATAATATTGCATATATCATACTATCTAATACAAAATATATTTTTATAATATTATTTCAAAAATAAGATAAACATATTATTTAACACATTGTTGACCAATCACAAGTTAATTTACGCATTTATAAACTACTAATAAGTTAACTACGCAATTTATCATAAATAAGTAATATACAAACTAAAATAAGATACAACTAATTTCTATTGGAAGTAGTTGGGGAATGGATAACTGATACTTTTAAAAGAGCTCTTCGCATTGATTCATCTTTGAGGTTTTTAGAACTAAAAGGCTATACGTTTTACAAAAAAGAATTCAACTATAACGTGTAGAGTAAAGAGTCCAGCGAAACACCTGCTGTGTACCATTGCACATAGGTGATTGCTATACAGTTTGTCATACAAAAAAGAATTATTAAAAGTTATATATAAAAGATATGTACAAAATTTCATTTTATTTTATTACGTATAAATAAAGTATATTAAAGTTTATTTAAATTGCATCACACACTTTAATGCTCAATTACAAAATAGTGACATGAGATAGATTCTCATGCTGCGAAATTGCTGGTCAACAATGTGTTCAAATCAAATGTAATACTATATATATTTGTGTTGATAGGTTTATGAAAAAATCTTGATCATTATTTCATAGAAGTCGTATATTCGTACATTCTTCGTTGGCTTATGCAAATAATATAAAAGCTTTATACAGGATATTGTTATTTATGTTTACTTAAGTATTTCACGATTTATAAGTTCACAGGGAATAATTTAAGTGATACATTTATACAAAAGAGATTATAGGCCATTCATTACCTATTTCCAAAGTACTTATTGAAATTGATTGTAGAAAAGCGATATTAAAACAGTAAAAATTATTCGGAACATAAAATCAAGTAGCAAGTCGCTTACACATAAGGGATGAAAACTAGTAAAATATCCAAATCAATCTTTCAATATCGGCTTAATTTTTTGTTTATATTTATTATTAATCAATTTCATTGTAAATAATAATTTATTACAATGAAATAAAAACTTTATACACGTTATTTGTGTAACACATTTCAATTAAGTTTACAGAAGAACTCTGACAAAATAATACGTATTTGTCATACTTGTTCACAGTGTGTTTTTTTTCCTTTTTTTTTTTTTTTCTTATTTTGTTATTAAGATACTTCATAGATCTTTCTATATGCTTTATCCCTGTTTTTTTCTTTTTTCGGATACCTGTCCATTGGAGTGATATGACTTCTTATATTATTTATAATTCCACATAATGTTTTTCTGAATTTAATTTAATTCAATTCTTTCGTAGTCCACAAAGAATGTCACATATCTTTGTATCTTTTACTATCTTCAAGTATACATTTGTTGCACGAGAAAAACTTAATTTTTATAAAAATATAATATTAATAATAGAAGTTTGAACAATTTTATATGGATACATATCTCGGTGTTACGCCATATAAACAAATGTATTAATGTCGTCGTCGTGTCTACGAATATATTTGTGCTCTATAAGCCATTCAATTTGTTCTTTTATCATTTTTTTACTTGGCAAAAACATATTTTTTAATATATCTACCAATTCAGTTTGTAACTGAGCATTACTTATCTTCTTCCTCATTTTCAAAATCTTTATGATGGCCTCCTATTTGTACAACATAAGAAGTTATAAATATGTATGTATAAATATTATTAATTCGTTCCGTGCCAGAGGTGGGACGTATATGACCAACGTTGAACTTTTCGTTCAAGCCATTTGGAATTGTTCTTGTAAAGAGAAGAACTTGTACAAAATGTTTAGATTGTTCTTTTTTTTCAAACTGCACATACCGAATTAATCAAAAATCAGTCCGGCACGAAACGCGTTAATAACAGGATCAAAAATACTAATAAAATAATTGTAAAAATAATGAAAATACCTGAACTCGCAATATTCTCAATTGTACAATTGATTGATTATCTTCTTCTTTACTCCTTTCAGTCGACAATTGTAATCGACCTATTAGATTTATTTTTCCTCTTTTTTGTAATTTTCCATTTTTTCTGCAAAGTAAATAAAATGTTTCACATATGTATATATATATATTACAGAAATAAAAAAAATATTGAAAAAAGTTAATCGTATCGATCGATCGATCGATATTCGTTGTATCGTATTACAAAGAGACAAATTAAAATATATGTTAAACAAATGATATAATAATATATTGTACTAACACTATGGCAAACTCTTGATTAACCCAAAATCTTGTATCGTTTCCAAAATCTTTTGGACTATATGCGTGTGGTTCTACTAAAAGAAGTTGACGTTTTAATTTTGGGAAAGCACACAATGACCAAAGTGTTCTCCGTAATTCTGGATCAGGAAGTTCAGTAGCAAGACGAAGATTTTCATAAGAAATTTTTTCAAAGGGCCGTTGATTCCAAGCGAATAAAACAGCCATTTGAAATGTTGTAACATCCACATCGAAGCGACCCACTTGGTTGGAAAATGTTATCTGGAACACCATCCAAATTGGTTGCAAGATGAGGCTGAAAATTAGAATCGGGATATTGTACTTTGTGAAAAATTACAAAATACCCCTCTTTGTTACTGAATAAATAAAATTTTTCTTGTATTACATAAGTTTATATATATATATATATATATTATATTGTATAATTCGTATAAACTAGTTGTGTTTTAAGAAATAACTAGGTAATATATGAATTCGCGAGAGACAAGTAGTCTATTTTATTTTCGTTTACATAGTTTTTTTTTCGAAGGAAATATAATTTAATCCCTTCAATTTCTTTTCTGTTACAACAGTGAATTTACAACAGTGGAGTATGGGCAGGTGTATTGAAACAAAATCGAAGAATATTTTTCTTATACTTGGGATCATATTTCAATTTCATATTTTAATTATTCATCTCTCGCAAATTCATATATTATCTAATTGAAGTATGTAATTCTGTCTTCACATACACATAAACGGGTCAGTTTAGTTATTTCATGTAACAGCTATTTTACGAATTAATGAATTTCACAAATTAATGCCAACATATATATACACAAGTTATACACATATATACATATTAAACACATTGAAATAATTAATAGTTACGATTAAATTAATATTTGTTAATGTTACGAATACTAAATTGTTAGGAAAATAATAAAATTCATTAAACAAAGTGATTCTTTAATTTTATTATATGAATAATTTAATTGAAATGGAATTAATTAAAAATAAGTGTTTGAATTTTAATCTTATTAAAGAATTACAATTAATTGATTTTAATAATATATAAAAACGCGATTAGATTTATAATTTTGTATACACGAAATTTATACTTTCTTTCATTTTATTTGTTGGTAAAGCTTACGTATACATTCTTACCGTGCCATTTGACATGTGATGATACCATTGTAACTTTCTTCCGCTGTGTTTCTTTTTGTAAAATTCTTCAACTTCTGGTATATAATCTTCTAGTTGTAAAGGTAAACTTACAGTAACTCTTTCGCTACCTCTTGCCCAGGCACCTGCATTTAATATCTATGTACAAAAAGATATGAGTTATTTATTAAATCAATATAATGTATAATATAAATAATATATGTTAAAAAATATGTTACGTCTAAAATATAACAATGAATATAATCACCTTTATATTTATGCTATCTGCAATGGCAGCACGACATTGTTCCTTAAATTGTTGATTGAGATCTTGAGATACTTTAATATCTTGAAACATTCTGGCTAGTTTATTAACATAATCTGCAGGCATTCCAACTTCTCTAAGCCATTCAACCATGTTTTCTTCCTTTTCTGAATCTGCTGACGTATCTAATATGAGCCTTCGTGTTAAATGTGCTTTATGGTAACGCATAAAAACATCTTTATTTTGTACGTACTTTAAAACAAGTAACTGAAAATGAAAAATATTAATAAAATTTATTTATTACTCAGGTTTGTCCCGGGTGGGAGGGGAAGAAAAAAAAAAGAAAGAACAATATGAATTCTGTATTTTTTACTGACCACATCTCTTAATTTGCTTTCTATTTCATCAGAAGTTAATTTCTTACTTAATGGAGTTTTTCTAAGAAGCATATCACAGTAATTGGCTAAAAGTTCTGGACATTTTGATTCTGGTTGTCCATTATTATTATTAGTAGGTTTATTGTTTATAATAGTTGTACCGATGCCAGAACCTTGGCGAGCTGGTAATTCGAGTCTAAAAACTGTAGCATCATTAACAACAAGTTTGTAAGCTTTATCTCGTGCAGTAAGAAAACGTGGATCATCATCAAATGCTTCTTTAACTAAAGTGGAAAATCGTCTAAATAGATCTAATAATCTTTCTACATATTTTTCCGAGTCTTGAGTAATAACATCAACTGCTGCCATCATATCTGCTAATCCAGCACTTGCTATGTGTTCTTCAAGATTTCTTAACATAGGACCTACTCCTTCTGGTACTCTATCTATCAATTTTAACATCAATCGAAGCTCTGTAATCATTGGTCAAAAGTTTGAAAAATATTCTGCAATTATAGAGATAAAAAAGTATAATAATTATTAAAAAATGAATGCTTACTATCTGTCTGATGATGTTGTATCATTCGTGGACATTCTGCTAGAATAGCTGGCTTAAAAGTTGCTACTAGAACTCTTACACAACAATCGGTTAAAAGTTGTACGCTAGCACTATTTGGTTCTAAATATTTCTGCGCGCGTAATTCTTCTTCCCTTAATTTGGATTCTGCATAGCGCATATAATTTTCTACGCCATGTAATGATAATTGCTCTGGCGCTTTGACCCAATAAAATGCTTCTGTTGCTTCTATATAGGCAGCTTCAAAATTTTCTCTATAGATCTGTAGTTTGTCTACTGTATTTGAACACAGATTAACTAAAAATAAACAATAACATTAGATAACAAGTAATTATTATATTTACAAAAAAGAAAACTAGTATTACTAGATCAAAATAATACAAGAAAATATAATCAATAAAAGATATAATACGTATTATAATTTATATACCATAAGATTCTCTAACACCAATAACCAATTGAGAATCAAATGCTTCTCCGTTCCTTTCAGCACGCACTAATCTCATTGCTGAATCTTGGAGTCTTTGTTTGATCTCACCAAATATACTTTGATTCCAACTATCTAACATCAGCTAAATTAAAAGCATAATATTTTTAAATGATATCATTCTAGTTAACACGTTCCTACGCCATATACGTTGCCATATACGTTGCGTTCCGCTTAAAAGTATGTATTCTAATGCACTATATAATGCACTCTACATTCTTTTTTAATAATTACCATTTTTGGGCTGTGTTATATGAAAATTGTAAGGTATACGTCAAAAGTAAAATTATTAATCGTAATAACGGCCAGAATAGGAAGTAATAAAACATTAATTTAGCATGGAACGTGGTAACGATACACAATAAATAGATATTAAAAATAATCATACTTTTCTAACGATATCATCTGGCTGATTTCTCTTTTGAATACTAGAACTAGTTTTTCCAGCAAGATATGTTTCTAAATGTCGAAATGGCGTTGGCAAATAATTACATTGTGTAAAAAATTTTCTCCATTCGGCTATATATGCTTTTAATAATGCTTGCTCTTCTTGATGCGCTAATACTCTCTATGCAAAGTAAACATTTCATGAAAAAATATAAATATAATGAAAATATATTATAATTTTATTATTTAACAGACCATGGAGTGTGCTTACTTGCTGAGCTTGCTTTATAAAATCCATTATGTCTTCTTTAAGAGCGTCACGTAACTTTGTAGGTCCCTTTTCGATCCACATACATACCAAGTGAACAGAGTAAAACAAATCTTGCCATTCTGTTTGCGTTACTGGTTCTTGTTTGAGAAGTTTCAATATTATAGGGCGCATACATGGCCATTTATCTTCAAATGTAAATTGAGTCTTATCCTGGAAAATACATTTATAGTTACTAAATTATATAATTTATTGTATTTGCATATAAATCAATGCACGAATCCTTTTTATCAACCCACATTAATTGCTAGTACCAATTTTTGATAATGACAAAATTAAATGATGAGAATAATAAAACTGTATTGTATAATTATAAGTAATATTGAGAGTAACGTATTTTATATGAAGCTTTTTTTCTTTTTTTCTTTCTTTCTTTTTCTCTCTTTATTTCTATTTCTATTTCTATTTCTATTTTTATACCTATCCTTATACCTATCTCTATCCCTATCCCTATCCCTATCCCTTTTCCTCTCCCTTTGCCTCTCCCTCTTTCTCTCTTATATATACTCACTCTAACTCTCTAACTCTCTCTCTTTCTCTCTTTCTCTCTCTCTCTCTCTCTCTCTCTCTCTCTCATAATTATTTAATATTATTATATTTATATAAGTTTTGTGTGCTCGTTGAAAACATAATTCTTATTTAAAATGCATACGGAAGATCTGAAAATTGTAATATAAATAAACAGAATTAAAAATAAAGTTAAGCTCAAAAATTGGCCGTTAGAGAAGAACAAATTTTTGTCTACATTTAAACGTTACATACGTTTAACAAAATATAATTCCATTCTAATAGTATAAAAGATGAAAAATTCTAAATGTATATATAAGTTAAAAGATAAATCAATTATATGTTTGAATAATTTTTAACTAATATTTATTTAGTGACAACTAACCTTTAACATCGCCGCCATCACAAAATTTTGACATATCCTATGTTTAGTGTGAGTACGCCAATGAACTCACGCAGTGTTGCAAACTGATTGTATTGAAAACTCCTAATTTGTGTAAATGGAATAACTATAGAAAGACGTAATTGGTGATTACAAGGAAGTAAGAACAACAAAATAATTTAATTGGTTCAAATTATATAAAAAGCTACCAATCTTCAATGATTTGAAATAAAATAAATTTAGTTTGCGCAAATTTGTATTTATACCAAAATTGTAATTTTATTTCTAGATAGATATTTGGTTATTTTTTATTTCTCCTTGTTGTTTTACAATGTTTTTGAATGGTTTATCTAATAGCGAGTTAATAATTTGTATATTTTCCTTTACAACCTCAAAATGCGGCTATGATCTGGTAGATTTAATAATTGTTTAATCTAAAGATAGATGTTTAATCTATAGGTTTGTAATTTGTTTTTAAATAAATATTACAAACTTCGTATATAATTAATTTTTTCGTCATTGGTAGATTCCAGCATAGCTTGGCCCAATCACGAAGCAGATATCTTGGTAAAGTAATGCGATTGGTCGATCTCAATTTGATCCTCTAAGCATTTAATTACTTCATAAGGAGCAAGTTGAGCGCATATACGAATCGTATTGTAGCGTATGGTTTATGGTTTATCTATAGTTACATTTCTTCGTGCCATCGTTCTAAACCATTTCTGTAACGTAGAAGTTGTGATCGATAACTGGAATCTTGAATAAAAAGCAAAATGTTTGTTTTTCAAAAGGCAATTGGAAATGCACGATTGGCGAAACAAATTGTACAGCAACGTAGAACCGTAGTTGATTTACCTCCGTTAGTCAAAGTATCATTAACTGTAAGTATTTCTTGTTTGCGACGTTATGTAATATTTGTAATATAAAGATAATGGTGTAGTCTTTTGTAAAGTTGATTAAATTAATATATTTATATAGGCAGTCAATATATTTATATAACATTTAGTTATATTCAATATACTATTAGTGCATTAGAAAATGTTCATATTAGGGGTATACTATGTTTTTAGGATTAATTAGTAAGAAAAAACTCATAACTTTTTGATAGCTTATTTTATACTATAATTGTTTTAAAGTCGAGAACTTGTCAATTCATGAAGGTTTATGGAAAAACAGGTCAATTTGATAGACTTGACCTATTGCTCGCTTACATAATCAAATAGTATATAAGAATATATTTTAGTAGATTTTAGTATATTGTATATTATATTGTGTTATATATTATATTTAATTTTATAATAAATATTAACGCTTTCATAATCGGTAACGTAATTTTACGTTAATTGAAAATCTTTAATCGAGTATCGTTAACATAATCACACGTTATCTATCTAACAATTTGTAGCCAAGTGTAATTTTGACCCTTTCGTTACGGCATACAGCATACAGTAAATATATACTAAAGACAGTTTGCTTGGGTTACGACGACCACTATTATATGGGTCGATAGTAACGAAAGAGTTAAATTAAATAATATTTGCAGCTACAAATTTTACTATAGATTACTTTTGAAAATTGTACGAACTTCTTAAATAATATAATGTTCTCGCACATTGAATTATTTTATATTAATGTAATTATTTCTCTAAAATTGTTGTTTTTCTTATTATACAGGAAAAAATTCTCTCCGGAGTAGCACTTCTTGTATCGATTTTGGGAGTACCTTTATATATTTCAACGAATCTTAAGAATTATAGAAAAAAATAAGATGGCAATGTAAATGTAATTACATTCTATTATAGTTGGAATCAGCTGTAACGAGATGCTGTGTTATTTAGAATTATCATAAGATAATGTATTTACAAATTTTATAATAATTAAAACACAATTATATAACATTTAAATAAGAATGCCAATATTAATTTGAACATTTCTATAGAAAATATATGATTTTTCTGTAATCTTTTTATTAAAATTATATGGATACACACACAGATAGAATGGCGTCAATATAATAAATTTCTGCTATTCAAGATGTTATTTATTTATGATTTGAAATATTAACATTGATTTTTATGATGTCAAAAGCAGATAACGTTGAGAAATAAAAAGAAAAAAAAAAAACAAAAAAAAAAAAAAAAGAAAAGAAAAGTAGTAAAGACTACGACGTCGTTTTAACAAGATTAATTTAAACATTAAGGATATCATTAATTGAGTTACAAAAACGCGTGTCGTCTGTTATGACGTATATGTTTACGTTTTTTGAAGCAAGTGGCACAACATTTTTGTCGTACAATCGAGGAAACGTCGCACATGCGTTTGTAAGTGGCACACATCGACAAAGGTATTATACTGTCCTTGCAATCTACGAAGAGAAATAAAAGGATCATCGATCAATCATTTAAGCATTTAAATTTGGATTAACACGTTTTAAATGGCACATGGCTGGTCTCTATGGACCAACTTTAGACTATCCGTCCTGGCCATGTCGGTCATCTATGGTCAATGTTCTTATATTTTTCTACGGATGACAGATCATAGTGGCCTAAATGGAAAGCCTAATAAAAGAGACTTGGCACTTCTTAATGTAATTAAATAAATATAATTACCATCTTTATCGTTGTTACAGTGTTTTCTATAGTAACATCGTCTGCTACCAATTGGCTTTCTTTCATAGTTACAATCACTAGATAATAAGTTTGTTATTTGATTACGACACTCAATCTCTCTACTTTTGACTCCGTATTTTATGAGACAAGTCGCATTGCATGCTCCCCAATCTCCTGAAAACGTTACAGTGTTATGGAAGAAGTTCGTTGAGTGCCTGTCAATCGTATGCCAAATCAATTAACTCCATATAATGAAAAGTAAAGAAAATTGAACATAAGAAAAATGAAAGAAAAAAAATTGGTGACGTTTATGGACACAATGCAGTATCTATCTCAATATCTGTGGCATAAAAAAATCTCAATATGTGATGTCAAAGAAGCACCTTCATTTGATTGACCAATCGCTGGAAATAAGAAAGAATAAAAAAGATCATCATTACTAAGTACGATTAGCATCTTACCGACGATCCACTTTCCCTCGTGACAATTTTCTACGCTGATAGGTTTGTCATCCAAATTACAATCTCCTGGATTCGAACAAGTGACTTTTCTGTTTCTCTTTCCGTAAGAACAATGACTCCATCTCGAAACAGTCCACTTTGACTTGGTATTGTACATCGAATTGTTTGGATTTTCATCAAATACATTGTCGAATTCAAGGATTTCTGGTTCCGGGGTGGTCAGACCATCGTCTAACGTAATACCACCACCATCGTGATCGTTCGAGCTGACATTGTAAAATGACGCGTCTTTGTTTTCTGTATAAACTATCAAAGGTATTTCCGAGGATGGTTCGCATGGTGGTAAATTTTGACAAGGACCCACTTCCTCGGGTCTTGTATTCTTGTCGCAATCTTTGTCTGGTAAAGCTAGGTCAGATCGGTCAGTTCCTGTACCCGATGACACGCACATGACTGATCTTTTACGCAAAGCACCTTTGCCGCAGGTTACAGGACACATTTGCCATGGGCCTACCCACCATCTAGGGGAAAGGGATGTTATATTAATATATTTTCGTAAGGTGGTCACACAGGCCCTACTAAAATCAACTCCTTGGAGAATTGTGTTAAACGCAGTTTAAGATATTCATACTCTCTGACCTGGCAGGGCAAGGATTTGAATTACATTCGCGTAATTTTGCTTCGGGTTTAATCGTGGCTTCGCAAAAGTGTTCTTCAACGGCACCACTCTTTTTTTCTTGGCAGAGAGCTTGAGACGTTTGCGTACCACCGCCACAGGTTACCGTGCACAACGACCAATCGGAAAATATCCAGATATATTCCGGGGCACGATCAGGTTCCTTCTTTGGTACTGTGTACTCGTAACGCAGACCAAAGTTCCGATAGTGTCCCCTGTAAATTAACTGAAACGATGGTATTTTATTGAATATTCTACAAGGAGGATATTTTTGAACTCTCACAGTGTTGCGATCGAAGAAACAAGTATATAAACAATGAAATAATTTTGATATCTCAAGGATGATAGCGTACTCACGTAAATCGCAATGTCTTCTTTGATAGGGCCAGGTATCCTAATCTTTTCCCTGTCCCGTTCACGTTCATAGAGGGCCGGAGTTCCGGCAACCTCGTATTCTCCTGCCAGAGTGATCTGCCTGTCCAATTAGTATCCTGGCGTTAGACTTCAGTTCGAACAAATCTTTATCAGATATCTTTATCAGATAAGAGATTGATAATCCTTTGTTTCTATTACCGTACACTTACGTACCGTTTTCCATTAAGGAAGTACTTGTCAGACTTTGGTACTCCAATGCCAATGTAGTTTTTACTATTTCCAATTTCTTCTATTTTGATATTACGCGATCCGTAAGGAATTACAATGACTTCCTTGTATCCTGGACCATCGTTCTTGTCGTAAATTCCATTAGTAGTCTCGCACTGTGTGCCATCGCCATGACAGATACCGCATCGGTCTTCCGTGGCATCAGAATCAACGGTCCAATCGCAGCCGACCTTCTGAGGATTGATAAACGTTAAGGCTGTTGACTTATCCCGATTGTAAAGAAAGGAAATAAATAATACTGACTCTACATATTCCTGCGATGCACATGTCCCGACTACCGACGTTACAGGGCGTACCATCAAGGGCAGCTTCACCCCAAGGAACAATCACGCTTTCTTCTATGTCAGTGCAGTAAAGTTCACACGGTTCGGCTATGAAAAAATGTTATAATACAGGAGAATGGAAGTGACTCCGCAGAAAAAAAGTGTAACTTACTCTGATCAAAGTAAGGCAGCCAAGTGTAATTTTTTCCTTTGTATTCTTTTCCATTATAATTGGTGCACTGGAGTGCACGAAAACTGGGAGTTCCTTCGGAACAAGGCTCCGTGTTGCAAATTTTATATCGGCGTCTTTCACCGATGCAAAATTTTCCACCGTGCGCTGGTTCCGGGTGATCACATTTCCTCTCAATGATCGAGACCCCGGCACCGCAAGTTCTCGAACATTCGCTCCAGGAACCCCATTCGCCCCAACTGCCGTCGATTGGATGCGACCGATCGACGATCGGTACGCATTTTTGATTTTGGCACCACTGAACGCAATACGAATAACTTTCTTTATTAACTTTCTTTAAATGACAGATCTTTCGAATGTATCATTAGTATTATTAATTATTCATTTGTTAAATGTGAATCACAAAATAAAATGGCTTAAAGACATAGGTATACCATATGTTTTCCACAATGAGTTCCAGGTGCAGCTGGATGTAACATGGTTGTACAGGAACCATCGACGATACACCATAATTTAGAACAAATCTAGACGAATAATGGATAGGTATATTGTATTATTGATGATATTTATTAGAATAATTATTCGTCAATTAATACTACTTTCTTTTAACGAAAAGCTCACGAATATAGCTCAGTGTCGATTACGTTTTACCTCCTGCAGAGGAGAGCAGACCGATGCATCTCTGACGCCAAATTGAAGTCTACATTGGTGTTCAGCATTATACATAGCTCCTGGTGGTAGTTCCGGGTAAGGATACTGAGTGGGTTGGACTGTAGGCTCATCTTCCAGGCATTCACCTTTTCCTTGACTAAAATCATTTTTTTCATTGTTTAGCGATTCTTCCAATTGTAATATATCAAGAGGATTGATGCAATAGACAAACAGTTTATAAAAACAATAATTATATTTGCCTACTTTTTCCGATCAAATGTATCGTATTGGTAGGTGTAACGCGTGACCGTTAATATATGTGATACTTACTCTAAAAAATTGGTAATATCTCTTCTGGAGCATCTCGACCAAGCGACACCAACGGTGTCCACTTCGAATGTAGGCGTCATGACGTGCAAAGTATCACCATCGCGTTTACTGCAACCGATCTTTTCCGTGTCGTGGTACATCCCAAAGCTAAAGCAGCGAGATCAAAAAAAATCGATACGCAAATTTAGAAAAAAAGGGTCGTCTTTGAATCGTCTTACTTATGTCCAAGTTCGTGAGTGATCGTGTGCGCGAGGGTGATACCGTTGTCCTCGTTGACGCTACAACTACGATCGGGTTGACACATGCCAGCCACGTGGGCCACTCCCAACGTACTGCAAGGTGTATTTGCTCTCGAGCAGATGTCCTCTCTCGTCACGAGAATCGCGACGTCGTGATGATTCGGGTGCGTATCGTCTCCTAGATTAAGTTTCTGCTGCCATTTGCAAAAATTGTAGAGGCTCTTGTCCGCGTTCACTGTGATGTCCGGCTAACGCGGATAAACGCGCGCAAAGGGAAGTAGTCATTTATCATCACTGAGAATGCTTTGACATTCAAATCGACAAAAAATGGAACAATTCCGAAAGTGGATTTCATCCAAATTGATTTATATGAAAGATAATTCAATTAGGTATTCACATTTGAACATTGAACATCGAATCATCATTGCATACCTCAGCTTCTTCATCCTCGACGAGAATGATTCTGACGACGACTATGTTAATAAAGTTGCCAATGGTAGGATCGAGATAGAGCGAGGAAACCATGTTCATAATCGTCAGAAGATAAGTGTCAACGTTGCCGTCCTGATGAAAAGCCATCATCGTTGTATCCGCAACTACGAGTGCCTCGACGTGACGTGGCCTACTGATCGATCTCTTGGAACGTTGCCGCCACTTCGTTGGATGATGCTTCGTCGGATGATGATGCTTCTTTCGACCTCGACCCTGAACTTGAACCAGACCAGGCTGCGTTTGCCACTCGAGACGAGTCTCCGTCAATCGCCTTGGTTCTGTGAGATTTGTATCAATCGTACGACAATTATAGAGAGTACGTATACTCGAAATAACGAGTGTCGACTCGAAGAAATTACAACAATTTCTATTACACAAGGTAGATTATTTTTGATAAGGCGTTTATAAGGCGAGTCATTTGAATTTCTACTATATTCGATGATATATGCGGATAGAGGATCAATTAAATTGGTCTCCGTGTCAAGTTTCTAAGAGGGTTAAATCGAAGCAATCATGTTTCTTTCAAATACTCGCTTCACCTAGAGAGCGTGTAACGGAAACGCTCGCGGTAAATCTTCTTGACGAATGGGAGTTATAACGAGGTATTTAACGTTGGCTTATATTAATCGAGTAGCGTGTCAAGGGCCTTCGAATGATCCTGATAAAAGAACATTTCGCGCTAATAGAGTGCGCGTTCGGCGCCTTTGCCGGACGCTGATTTATGCAGATTGAACGACCGCCGCCGAGGCTGTAATTAAGATTTCATTTGACACTCGTGCGAAGCGACAAAAATAACTTCTTCTAACTAAAATAAATATATTCTTTCTCCAGCTTTAATAACAGACTGCCAGACACAGACAGACTGGGGTCTTAATATCTCCAAACTCGAGATTATTAGTTCCTCGCGAAATTTGGAATTACTATATTATAAATATATTAGTTTTAATTCTTAACGCGATGTAAGTAATGAAATCTTATTAATAATGTTGTTCGAAAATATGGTAAATAAGTGGTTATTTCGGAATATTCATTTAACACATAAGAGACACAGGAAAATGCACAATTTGATGCGATTAAATAGGAAAAGTAGTAGAATATCCTCTCACCGCGAGTGCCGCAGTTTCTCTCTTGTTTCTTTTTTTTTTTGCGCCGGCGTCTGGGTCCTCGAGCTGGTGGCAAGCCGGCGCCAATTTCACGGGTTCGTTTCTCGGCAGTTCGTCGGAAAACGAGGTGAGGACGACCAGTAGCAGCGGCAGCAGCAGCAGCAGCAGCAGCAGCAGCGGCAGCGGCAGCAGCAGCAGCAGCGGCAGCGGCAGCGGCAGCAGCAGCGGCAGCACCTTTGTCGTCGAGCACCTTTGACGGTACGCGGATCCAACAACTTCTCCGTCTTCTCTCGTGTCTCTCCACCTTTCCTACCTCTTCCCCTTTCTTCGATAATGCGGTGGCGGCGACTGGTTCCAGCCAGAACTCGCCATCCACGCTGTGCAACACACCCGCCTGAAACGCAAAACCAGCACGGTGTCTCGTCTTACTCGCGGACAACTTTCTCAATTTATTTTTCTTTTTCAAAACAAATTGACTAAATAAATTATCGTCTAAATCATGCGCTACACATATTTGTCCATTCTTATAAATCATTTTTTATTTTCTTTCTCACTTTCATCGCTCGATTCGTCAAACACAGCAACCTAACCGATTACGTTTAAGATGAAGGATTTTGCGTCGAAGGCCAGATGCGAAGGCCAGATGCGAAGGGCGATAATTGCGATCAGGGTCATTCCGGGTATATCGATCTAAGAATTGGCATAAAAAGGCAGAATAAAAAGCAAGATAAAGGTGGTAGGCGAGAAGGCAGAAAAATAGCAGACACTCGTTCGCTATTTCGCCTAGTCGTCGACGGGGGACCGTGAAAAATCACGGCGCCAATCTCGACGACGAAGGTATCTACAAAGAAGAAAAAGGCCGTGAAAGGGACAGGCCTTCTTCTCCCCTTCAAAGGCCCAAGAACATGACTCAGCTCTGTATGGGGCCAGACGACTTGTTCTTCTCACCTACCTCGCCTCTTCCTCGCCGCCTTCCCCGCCGCCTTCCCCGCCGCCTTCCCCGCCGCCTTCCTCTCTACCAAACTTTCTTTTTTTCTCCTCCGCATCCTTTTCACCGAAGAATCTCGCCTTCTTTGAACTTTTTCTCTTCTCTTTCTCCAACTTCGATCAGCGACGCATACCTTATATCTCTCCTTAGAGATCTTTTTGTCGCTCTATACTATACCTAACTATTCTGGGTATTGTCCTTTGAATATCTTTTAGTTGTTCCAACACAGTATATCAAAAGATAATTCAATCAATTTATTATCGAATTAGTCATAAGTTTCCACACTGAGTTTTGTCATTTATTCAATTGTTTAATCGTCATTAAAAGTTTTCATCGAGATTTCCTTTTATTTATATAATAATATAATAAGTCCCATACAGTGCGATACAATATTCGTTTGCCTTGGTCAAAGAGTAGGAGGTTCCCTTGTTAAATGATATTGCAAAATCGTTTCTTATGAAAGTGGCGCGAGTCCACTTTCCCCAAAGTCTAATTAACCATCGCGGCTAAATTAAACTATGCCATGTTAAAATATAATATATATATATATATATTAACTGGCTTCTCAAACTGTTCAAACCTATCTTATTCGAATTTAGGATTAGGCACGGCAATGCGACGAGTATTTTATCTTTTCATAGAAAAACTATACTCAAATATTTTGGAACGATCCGAATCGTCGATCGCAAACGCGTATATAACAAGTTAATATAATTTATCTTTACTCGTAACTTTGAAGGATATAAGTATTTTTCCGAAGAATATTTTTCTTTTTCCCCCTCGTTGTTTGAAGTAACAAGATTCGAGCATAGCTTGCTTCGCGAATAAATCACGAAGTAAAATCGCGAGAGAAGGAACAACTATCTTACGAGCGCTGAATTTATATTCTTCGATAAGTAGAATTTGTTGCCGAAGTGGCGATACCACGCGATCGAGAAGAGAAATAAGAAAAATAACAAAACGCGTGAAACGAGTACACCTCCTATATATACTTGATGACGTTTACTTATCGGTGGTACACCAATGCCGCTGTTGGCATAGCCGATTCTCGCCGAACATTCAATTTCTAACATTGTTAGGAAATATTAATGGGAGAACGAGTATTATTAACCGTAAGCGAATGACTTTCATTTTAGAAGAAATTCTTTCCAAAATACTTACGCGAACCAACATTTTCATGAAAATGTGATATTGTATTGTTAGAATAAACAGTTGTGTTCTAGAACATTAGAAAGGGCAAAGGTTCTTGCCGAATAATGAATGCTTTACGATACGATGCGCCTTCGTGGGAGATTTTTCTTTTTTTCCTATGATAAAAAGAAAGGAGGACATAAAGAAGAAGAAACGGAGAAGAAACGGAGAAGAAACGAAGAAGAAACGAAAACTAAACGAAAAGTACCCGAGGGCTATTGGAAGAAAGCAGGACGCGGTAGACTACTCAGGGATCTCGATGATGATAAATGCTTCCTGCGGAGAAACGTGATTTATGCCGTCATTAGAACGACGCTCGTCCCGGACCTCCATCGTGTGGGTGGCGCATAATGATTGCTACCACGTACTTACATGCACCTATGTAACTTACTTACTACCTAAAACACGTAGGTATAACACGTACGTACGTACGTATGTATGTATTTACAATATGCGAGAAGAAACCTAGGTATCTTCCCATTCGTTCGTATCTTTTTCCTTACATTCGAAAAAAGCTTTCGTGTAATCTATGATGATACGTCAACGTTCGTAAAGACGGAGCTCATGCGAGACTTATCGATAGCTTATTATCCTCGACTACTCGGACGAATCGGCATTTCCGTGGAAAGGAATCTCTTCGCGAGATACAATCGTGAGAAACAGAATCTTCGAGAATCTCGAGAATCTCGAGTTTGAAAAGTTATTATTATATAAATCGCCAGCAATTTTCCATGCGATCTCCGGCAATACTACTACGATAGTACCATTTGGTTACCCAAAATTTTCAAGCAAACCCCGTGGACGCTCGACATTATTTTAACATATTTATCTTCTAACGTAACAATATATATGTATTATATTAAGATTCATCGCATCCTTGCGATATTTCCGCACGATAGATCCGAGACGTTACGCGCAACTCGTTATTAAATCGTAATTTCATTGAAAGTAACAGAAGGCCCACCCAGGGTTACTTCGATCCGAGGAAAGAGATATGCATTAATTAAAGGAGCTAGCAGGAGACTGGTCTCTCGATTAGCTATTAACACTAATTATATGTTTAAACGTTCGCAGGCAGCCAGGTCGCGTCCAGTTAAAGTTGGTTAAGCGCGTTCTCTCGGTGGTGGTAGGAAAGAACCCCGTAAGAACCTGTTCCCCTACTTGCGATCTCACTCAATCGAATCAGCGGACCGCGCGAAAAACGTGTATTCACGCCTCCTAACCTTTCGCTACCGCGTTCGAATCCGCAATATGCTAGCGCACCAGCGATGGTGACAGCGTTATGTCCTGCCTTCCGCTAATACCATCGTCTCTCTCTCTCCCTATCGTTGCCAATGGGGCTACGCTATGTTCATTTATTCTTACCAATTCGCGACTATACTAACTTTGGTTAGAAATATGCGAAACTCGGGACGAGTGGAATCCCTCCACTCGTCTACCGATAAACACGGACTCCCGTATTACGTAAATAAATAGATGCACGATTTTATCTCCGGCCATATTTTAAGAGCTACCTTTTTAACCCTTATCTCCAAACGCACGCAAAAGAAAATAACGGTTGGAGAGAAGAACGTTCTTTCTCTCGGTGGATAAACACGCTCGAGTAACGTTTCATCGGAATATGAAAAGTTTTTATTCGTAGTGGAAGAGAACGGTGTATACAAAATCTTCGGTAACGATCGTTTAAGTAATGATAGACCGTGCTCGCTTTAGTCACGGTGCTTGCAAAATTACTTACATTTTTTTCTTAATATTATATTAAATAAACGCTCGATAAGTATACGTTTTAAGATGCAATAATCTATCTCGAATGATGACTTTGTAAGATTAGCATATTACGAGTCGCTGATTATTGGAACGCAAAATTCTCTTTTACGCAAATTTATACTCCTCGATGATGGATATTGTCAAACGATGAACATTTGTTTTTATCTCCGTAAAATGAAAATATTTATAGAGAATTATTACGGACAGGGAGAGAATACGTCAAATGGATTTTTTCGAAATATGGAAATGGTATCGAATATCTCGCTGGAGACTTAAATCCCATGTCAGGAGTATAGAACGTTTGGAACATAGACTGTAGGAAAGGGGGATGATCATCGTTAGATTCAATTGTAACTCAGCGTTAAGCGACACGAGGAATTGGCGGTGGGTACCACGGATGAGATTAACCCATGGGATATTGCCATTAACGTTGTATGCTTGAAATTATCGAACATTACGTATTGCTGCCAATTATATGCGGAGGCGGTAGCTTGGCTCCTCCCTGCGCTTTTGCACATAAACCTGACGATGTACGTATGCATATACAGTGGCGTGCAAAACTTTTGGGTCGCTATATTTTTTGTCTATTGCGCGAAACGACGCACGCGAGACGTCGGCGTGGAAAAAGTATCGGGACGGCTCTTTTTCTTCTTTTTTTTTTCTTCGACGAGTTTCAATTATTCGGATAGCAAGTTTCCCTACACTCGTTTTTAAGAAATTTTTGTACGCCGCTGTACATACGGATATTCCCTACAAAGGACATATACGATACCATGCGGAGTCTATTCGTAGCCTATTTCGAATGGTGCCATTTAGAACGATTACTTCGTTAACTTGCTTCGCGAATGCGAATTCGTAATTTTCAAAGCTGCGTCGTTTTGCAACCCACCCTGTTCATGATTATTCGATGCAGGCCTAGAGAGGCTTTAGGTTTAGATGTCAAACGTACTAACCCGAGGGCACCGAGGGCAACAAATTACAATAGTATTAATAAATACTTTCTGGATCGAAGACGTCAATTTGCACACGTTTCCTTTGCTAAGTTTATTATTAAAAAAGTATACGAAACAACAAGTATGTATACTTTCCGGATGATGTCGTTAACAGAAAGTAAGCCCTCTAAACACTTTCAACGAAACAATTTTTCATCTCGGAATAGTATGTCACGTTCCGCATACTTTACTTAGCTGTTCGATAAAGGTCAACTATTTTTCTTGAGCGGCCTCGTCTCGCATAAAATAATAATCTTTTCGCAAGACCATTTTCTTACTCTACTCTCTCTCTCTCTCTCTCTCTCTCTCTATTTTTCTTTTCTTACTTTTATTTCTTCGAACAAACAGCTCGTTTTTCTTTCTTCGCTGAGAATCCGTCGATGATTAATAAAACGATACGTTCGGGATAGGATATTAAATGCAAAGAAATATTTTCTCGACAATTAAAGAATAACATTTATCTCTCTTTCTTTTTCTAGCATGTACCGATTCGCCAATTGTTCTTTTAATTACATCCAAAGATCGAAAAGTACACTCATATTTTGACGAGACTGCGACTAGCAAACTAATTATACGAACCTTTTTAATATTCTTATTTTCTTTTTATTCATTCTAATATCCATAAAAACGTTTCTTCTCTCGATTGTCCCTTTTCGATCTCTTTGCTTCTCGTTTGACTTTAATTAACGTTGCCCTTTCGACCTCTAATGAATCTCAAATCTCGTTATTCCAATTTTAGCATTCGCAGTTCGACGAGCGATCGACAAATTGCGATAAATCGTTCCACTTTTTCCTCGATTTGCATTCTTTTCTGTTTCCTTTTTTATGGGAATTCATTATAAAATATGTAATATGCAATGATAAGATAAGTACGAAGGAAATAAGTCGCTTTTGCCGACATTTTCTGGTATAACGAAATAGTTAATGGACGATTTGAATATTCCACTCGATCGAACGATGCTGTCTTCGAGATGAATATCAAATTTATCGATTTTTTCATTACGTTCATATTATATCGTGCAATATTATTTAATACTAATAATTATTGAAAATAAGATCGGAATAAGTTATGTAGAAAAAGAATTATCGACTCTACGCGTGTGTCCTGAAAATTAATTAAATACGATTAGAAGGTGTATTATCATTTTATTATTTGTTTTTCATAAAGAAGTTATTATAATATATTATTAGGCATGAAAAGTGAGAGAAAGAAACAGCGAGATAAAACCCAATGGTGGGTGTATGTGCGCGCGCGCGCGCGAGATACGTCGATAGGTAGTTATTGCGAGATGCATTTCTTTATGAGATATACATTAAATAATTGTCGATTAATCGATAGAAATGTCTATTGTTGTTTAAAAAGTTGCGTATGCGTATAAAGGGAATAATATTCGTTACGAATGAAATTGAACCCTCCCTTGGCATGCTGGATTTTACTAGTGCCACTCGGAAAAAATTGATTAGTACTCCTCAGGGTTTCTAGTATATTACCTAATAGTTTATTGTTTATTGAATGAAAACATGACATCTGTAGAAGTTAAAATGCTCGCAATCTACTTGCGGAACGTTAAATGCAAAGCTGTCTTCTTACCAGTACTTATATAGTCATACATATATATATATATAAATATACATGCACGAAATAAAATATATGTATAATAGATGTGTATCGACGTCATAAATAATTATATGAGAACAGCGAAGAAACGGCTGAGCAAACGATAGCGCAAGTAAATGCATTTACGTTTATATGTGCGCGTAGACATTGGTTGACATATACGCTTGTACTAGGATGGAAGACTAATACGAGAAGAGACGAATACAAGAACTACGAGGAGGCGAGGAGGCGACTAGGTGTGCCGTCATAAATCTGCCAAGCCGCGGCAAATTAAATCATTATCTGGAAGCTACGAGCAAATTGAATTGATGCATGCTCCGAGGCTCCACCTCCTCCACCTCCTCCACCTCCTCTTTCCAACGACGACTCAACTCCTCCGCGATCTTCGCCTCGTTATTCTTACGCTCATCTCCCATTGTTCATTCTCATTAACTTTTATCTTTAGATTTTTATTGTTTTATATCATTTCCCAGGGGTGCCCAACTTTATTCTATATGCTATCTATTTTGTCCCAAGAATTCGAAAATTAAGCACGCAAGATGGGTAGCGTTGGTTTCTCTCTCAAGCAAATAGTATTCTACAAAAATCTTTCTTACCAACTGAATTATGAACTATCGATAAACAGAATTATGGTCGCGATACGCATTAACCATAATATTAACCAAAGTTATATATATATATATCCAACGCGAAGTTTTATACATTCGGAGAGAAAGAGAAATGAAAAAGAAATTCTCCGCTCTGAATGGCTTGAAATTCACGAGCACAACTTTACAATTCTGCGTGCGTGCGTGTGTGCGTGTTACGCAAAAGAGTTAGTACGTATCCAACTGGCAAATAACTCGTGACAGTTTTCGCACTAAACAAGCCTACGGATCTGGCTAGACAAGTAACTGAAAAAAGAACAAAAAAATACAGAGAAAGAGAAGGAGATTATTATATCTTCAACGGACCTTTCTAATGTAAGAGGAAGAAAAAAATAATTCCAAGGGAACGAGGTAAAATAAAAGGAAGAGAGAAAAATGAGAAAAAATGTTAATTGGATTTGAAAATGATATAACAAACTCGCGACTGTGTCGCTTAAGGTTGTAGACTTTAAAACGAGATCGCTACAATTTCATTATCCTTTTATCCATTTTGAATGAAATATTAACGTCTCGCGTCTCGTATGACATTTTATTTTCTTTACATTTGGTTAGAAACATTCCGACATTATTTATCGACGAATAAGTTACGACGTTGGAATTTGTAATATTTGTTTAATTAAATAACCGACACAATCGAGCAAGAAAAATTCGATCAAACGAAGAAAAGACCCGATAGATGCTCGCGTTACTCGCAAAGTATCGATACAAAAACTCTGCTATCTAATCGGAAATTTGCGTGCACAACATTTGGATATATAATACGATATCTATTAGAGTTGTTAAATTTGATCGTGAAAAATGATAAAAATACTTACCAGACCATCGCAAGCAGACAAAGCAACTCGAGAATTCGGATGGTTACGGATGAATCCGCGATAATGGCACTTGGTCGAACGGTTTTTTGCCGGTGTCCGAATATGGTAATCGCGTTTGTGTCTCTCGACGATCATACTCGAGCCGATGAAGTCCTCGACAGCTGTCAATTCGATATGATACTCTTTGCCGGCTATCGTCAACCGATAATGTACTTCGGATCCGTCCTCGTCGTGATGATGACTCACGTTATGCGAGACTAACTCGCCTTTATGGCTAACCTTACGGGGTATCACGATCTCGTGATCGTGAAGATGATTTTCTAGCGTGTACAATCCTGAAAATAGAAACATTCCAAAATAGTGAGTTCAAATATCTTGGCGGGAAATAAATGAATAATCGTTCGATTAGTCGATCGCAAAATAAATCAAAACTATAGTAAGAAGATTGGTCGCACGCTTCGAATTCAATCGAATAGTCTTCCATCGTACTTGTATCGCGCGTATCGCGTTACTCTCTTGTTAAATCCGACCGACCCCGTGCTGGGAATCCAAGATTTCTCGGGCGATATACGGTGCGTTTGTCCAGTGATACGTACGAGCGTGGGTAGTAAAACGGTCTGATTATGACATTATACCGAAGCAAGTGGACTCGTAAACGCCATGGCGAAGAAGCGCGTAAAGAGGAGAAAAAGCCAATGTTCCGAGAGGAACAATGAGAAGAAGGATCGTACAAATGTTCAGAGAACTAGGAAATAAGGGAAAAAGAAAAGTTATGCCGACCCGTGGGGAATATAAATTGATCCTGTCTCGATTCGATACTACGACCAATTTCTTTATTTATTTATGTATTCGATAAAATAGTAAGAATTGCCGCGATAATAATAGTGCAATAACGTAAGAAGGAAAAGATATAAACTCGAAGACGTAAATGACGCGCACGGGGAAACACTGGTGTTTTCTTACAAAGCTTCGGCTCGCTGCTCGGTCGATTTAAACGAACTTAAAAGGTGAATCATTTTTAAACGATTACAATTGTTTTTGCCTTTACCGATCTTTGAATCGAATTCGATGCGATTTCATTCCGTATAACGACGCTGGCTTTCTTTTCGTCTTTCGTTTGTCCAAGCAGCACGAAATCTGAATCAAACTAAGAAGCGATAAAGTTGGCCGTGCTGTAGTATTTAAATATATTTGGTAGCATAAGACTTCTCAGAAATGAGAACGTTAGTTAGAAGCAACGTTAGTCGGTCGTAACAAAGTAGATTAGTAATGGGGAGAAAGGGAAGGGTTGGGATAGCTTTAGGTTCAATTAATGGGAGGCGTTAAGCTCCGTTCCGTGCTTCGACTTCGCGAGCAAGATTTTCTCGTGATATATGCGAATACGTAGAGAGTGCGAATATACGAATGTAAGTATAGTATTTACCGACGTTACAACATACACGCACGTATGTTCCCGCGTGATGGATGAAACGGTAAGGATTTATGCGCGGATGTTTTCCGACGTTCGCGCATGTACACGTGTGCGCTCGTAGCACGAGAATTCTAAACTCATTTGTCAATGGTCGCGCGCATGCTGTGGACAAGCAAGAGACATGTCCCGCGCAAATATTTATTTTTACTTTCAAGATTTTTCGCTCCCTCCCATAAGTATGAATGTGCATATATCGCGCGCATATGCGCATAATTATGCGCAAAATTGTACTTAGAGATACGGCTTTCTTTTTCATCGAGAACATTCGATAGGACGAATCGAAATGTTAAAGATCTTTAGCGTCGAATAGGCGAACACGCGTAACTTTCTCAGCGAGAAGCACAATCCCCCCTTTCGTATATAGCTACATAGCGAGGATGCTTGAGATTCTTTTTAAAGTGCGCGACAGTCCGCGACAAAGTTGACTTCGATCGAATCCTCCTCCCATCGATCCCTCCTCCATCGATCCGTCCCTCATCGTCGTCGACTATTGTCGACGGTGATCTAACGCTTAAATGGATAATTGCGTTCGAGTATCCAAAGAGGAAGAGAAATAGGAGAATGCGTTCGCAGTTCAGTTGGCGCAATATGTCTTCATGTAAGAATCGTCTGACAGTCGACGTCCTTGCGGATTCATCTGCATGACCGCGCATCGCACTTGGGTGACCGCGAGCCAACGATTTTATCTACGTCGACGCGTCTACGGTTGTCTCGATTATTATTACGTCATATGAGAATGGAATCGCGCCACGAGTCCATTACGAGTTATTCTTTCGGTCAATTTTCTATAGTTTAATCCTCAACTTTTTGGACACCCCTTGGAAAATGTTAACAGTTTCCTTCGAGCCCTGGAAAAAGCGAGAGAGAGAGGAATAAGTTTTTGTAGTACAAACCAAGTATGCGCATAGTACGAGACTAAGAGTAAAAGGAAAGAACAACCTACACGCGTATATTGCATATATATGTTCATAGTTCGCTCGGTGAACGGCGTAATCATCATTATACCATTATCATTAAAGACGGAAAAATGGCGGTACGACCAATCGGCGCAACTCTCTTAGAGTGGATAGGGTTAAACGCAGGTGGGGACTAGGATAGAAACGTGGACCTCCCATTAGATACGTTGATGTATTATGCGGTATCCGCTTTATGTACTGTACCGTACGCAGTATTTTTTGGATTGTTATCGTGCACGAAAATAAAATTATCTTTGCTACTAATTTTGTTCGTCTTGGAAAAAAGATTACATTTGAAAATATCGATATAAACCCTCTGATTCATTATTTCGCTTTTAAATTTGAATGAATTATTATTTACACTTAATAATATAATGCAATTTTTCCTTAAAGAAGGATTTTTCCTTCTCTACCGTGCTTCTTATGTCAATCAATATAATCCACTCGACGCGTCGTTCGATTAATCGAGCGAATAATTAATAATACGCCGTAGCGTATCTCGATCCGATTATACGCGACTCGTGAGCGTTGAGTTATCAATTCATTAAAATGTCGTTTCGCGTTTTACGAGCGATTTTTTTATAAAAAAATTGTAGAAAACTTTTGGTCGATATATATTTTTTGCAAATAGAATTTAGAAAGAGAGAGAGAGAGAGAGAGACCGAAAGAAAAAGATCGCGCACCGAAATCTAAAACTATAGATAGAGTTGATCGAATATTTTTGCAAGACCCTATATCTTCGTATAACATTGTTGTTAACTGGCGCGTATGAAATAGCCTGTACATTAAGGTCTCACCTACGTTAGAAATATTCCAATATTATCGATATAAATTTATCAGAAAAGCTCGCTCTCGAAAGGAAACGACGAACGCGTCGATAAGCGAAACTTCATCTTATATATTTTACATTATAGATATTTTGTGGAAAAGAAAAAGAAAAAAAAAGGAAGAGCAAACTCGTTTGCGATTTCCCATCTGGATTCCAGTCGCCGAGACAAAACCGGAGTTAATCTCAACGAGACGCGCCAAAGTCGTCGACAATATTCCAAATTATTAGGCATCGAGAGTGATTCTTTATCTTTGATAGCCGATGTTACGGTAGAAACTAGTTTTCCTTTACGATGATTCACTCGGGCTTATCTTTCGTTGAAGATTATCGACTGATCCCGAAGAAGCGCGTATATTAGCATATTTCTCGGTTCGTCGTATTCATTAAATCAACGCCGATAGTCGTGGAAATGAATACGCGTGCTGTTTCGAATGATTTGACGATAAAAGGATCACTGATTTTACGCGATAGCTATATATTCGATTAGTTCGGAGCTTCTCGATTTAAGGATCGTAGATATCGAGTCGTTTGGTATAATTACCTTTTATTATATGGACAGAGTTTAAGTACTAGTTTGCGTTACTTTATTGGATTAGTATTATATTAGTATTATCGATGCGAGATATTCTTGGTGCCATCTTAATCTTATTAAAAATACCGCGAGTTAGCAGTACTGACTAGTCGTAATATAACCGGCACATAATAAAATGACGAACAATGAACAATGAACAATGAAATATATCTAAAATACGGGATTACTAATTAGAAGATTCAACCGATTGCGAGTAGTTTGCGATGCGTTAAAGAACATTTTACAATACCCGATACTGTTGTACGATTGAACGTCCGTAAAGATATCGACTTTTCGAAGAAACGGAGAGTTCGTCGAGTAGGTCGTTCGTTGTAAGGCGATTCGACACAATCCCGGCACTATGTTAACAAAATGGTGCTCGAGCAATCAGGGCTCTCGTTTCTTCGTTAATACGAACACGCGAGACAGATGGTCTCGTTTTTATGGAGAATTAGAGACGCGACTTTAATGAAATAAACCGACCGGCAAGGTTTTCAAACGCGGCTGCGTTTAATGCGATGCTTCTCGCATTTTCTACCGACAGATTCAACGAGATCTCGCGATAAGCTAACAAATTCTTTTCGATTCTCCTGAAGAATAAAGAAGCACCTACCTCTCAATTAACGATTAAACTTTGGAAGCTAGGAAATAACGAAACAACGAACGAAAGCGGTATTAATATGTCCTCTTTTTACAACGATTCCAAACTTATTAAGTTGGCTACTATATGGAAGTACCCGCGGGGGCAGACAGGACGAAGAAGAAACCGAGCGAAGAGAAGGAGGCTCGCGTGGGTTAGATCGGTAATAACGTATCGAGCCCACGCCAGGATCCCCACGCCAGGATCCACGCGGGAGTGATCCTTTTCGAGAGATATCGCGCTAAATCCTCTTTCTCTTTCTATATCTCGGAGCAAGCTAAACATTTCTATTTCTGTCCGAAGATCAAAACTATCGTCGACTCGGAGGAGTACTCGAGGAGCAGCAGCAGCAGCACCACCACCACCACAGCAGCAGTTTCTTTATATGAAACAAAAATAGAGTAGGTACATCGAGAGAAAGATCTTTTTCATATTTATCCACTTATATTTATTTCATCTATACTTTGAAACGCATTTTCTTGCTATTTTTCTCCAATAAATGCTCGATATCTTCAGTCATAGAAATTCTTGTTTTCTTTCCAAAAAACCGCGTAGATGGAATGTCTATTCTTCGATAGAAATGGTTTACAGCAATGAAAAGATGCCTTTTCGTCGTCGTCTTTCGTTGGTCGTTCTCCTCGCGAATAAAGACGTTACATCGTAACTCGTTGACTACTCGAGGGAAATCGTGAAATCCTTTATTACGCTGTCGAGGGGAACGCGTTGTGGCAGGTAGTTTTACAGTTCGATAAGTGACGGCTGGAATTGTCGGCAAAGAAACAAGAACAAACCAAAGGAAAGGAGAGAGAAAATACGGTTAGAGAAGGACAAGGAAAGTAGCGAACGAGGAAATATCTCACGTGCCGATACTCTTCTCGTTCCTACCTCTTCTCCCGTAGGGAACTTACATTAGAGACTTTAGGATTTACAACTTCCTTTGGAGAACTCGTGTAAACGCATTGCTTTGACTTGGAAAAGAGAGAGAGAGGGAGAGAGAGTCAATAAATCAATCAATTTTTCAAGTAAACCAAAAATTTGCAGACTTTCATAACCGATACTAAAATAAATACTACTATCGGCGATAAAATTAGCGATATAAAATATAACTGCAAATTTGTGTATTATTCGTATACCTAAATACCTTTTCGAGTATTTAGAAATAATATTCTACATTTTGAATTCGAAGTACTCAATTACTTGGAATATTTGGAGTAACGGGATTGTTGAATATAATTTCATTAATGTACCTTATGTCTCGAAATAAAATCGGATACTCGAGTATCCGGAATACTTTGAATATCCGCGTTACCGAGTAATTGGCCTACTTTATATATCAAATCCATTAGAAAGATTTTGAAGGATCTAAACTATATCGACCATTAAAAGTTCTTCTTCCCATAACTGAGAGAACTATCTCAAAGTTATCTTAACGCATGAAACGTTGCGGAGATAAAAGCTCATGTAACACGATGGATTACGTCCAGTATGTTTTCTACGCTTTCAACCTGATACCTCTTACTCGTTTATATTACTCGTGATTTATGAGCAGGTGATGCAGATAAATGCTTACTTCGATACACGCCGGCGAATGTTAATTCGCCAACGCGACGAGATGCGACAATTAGGCCATTTTTTCATCAAATAATCAATAAGGTTTATCCTCCTCCTCCTCCTCCTCCTCCTCTCAGGCAAATTTATCTATTATTTATTTATTCCTACGTCCAATATGGGAAAACAAAATGGACGTGACAGATTTTTCCCATGCGATTACGTTACTATTGGGTTTGTCGTTCGATGACGATGCCTGGATCATTCGATTATTATTTCCTTGGGGAGAGAGAGTGCGAGCTAACTACTTCGCTGTCCCGACGATTGCCCCCCGCTTCGTTTGCATCTCATTTCGCAGTATCCATACTTATATACGCGTAATGAGTTGCAGGAATATTGGAACCCACCTAGCTGTCAATTTAAAACAATGAATATTTTTCTTTGTATAAGACAAGTCAAATTGTACGCAATTGATAAGAAAATTAGTTTCGCAAAATATGGGAAATCGTTTAAAAAGCAAAATACGGTAAGATACGAAAGAGGACAAACCGAATATTACTTAGAAAAATAATCGTTAATAAGTATATGGACTGGCAAGATCCAGTCGCGTAGGATTCATTGATAGCGTTTGCCCACGCGGTTCTACGCGCTAGTACAAGTCGCACTTACGTCGCGTCTTTTCATTTTCTCTTCTTTTTCCTCTACTCGTTGTATTTCGAATGAACGCGAAGCACCCACGCCGAACGATGCGTTTACTAGCCGAGGCTGGATTTTCAATGAATCTTTCCATGAATGGATTTTACGTCGTCATCGTCTCATTCTTTTCTGCTACAAGCATGCCAAGCTGCTGTATTTTTCCCGATCTCCCTAGTCACTTGCTCGTTTGTTTATTTCTTTGGCGCCATGTCGGTATTCTTCTACCCTGTTACTTTTATATATATTCGATATACATTTTCATTTGAATGAAATATAAAAGAAAGATACGTTCGCATTGCAAGGAAAGCGAATCGGCAAATCGCCCTTCCCAACCTCCTCTTAGTCTTGAATACCTTGCCGAATACCTTGCCCGTAAGTACCTAACGTAATAATAACCTAACGTCGTAACAGAAAAGTGGACGGATTATTTGCTTCCCTATGGGATTTTCTGGCCCGCGGCGTAGCGCGTTTTCCGTACAAATGAGTAAAGGACTCTTTGGGTATCCCATAATTTTCCACGATCATAATAATTGCGCGTTAACGAGAGACTAATTTCTCTCGCATAAGGCTTATCCTTTTATTTGATTCGTAAACCAAACGAGAATGTACTTTATCAAAGTTGAAATTGAATCTAAGTGACATTTGAACATCGAGATAACGCATGTGTATTTCTGTAGCTACAGATACCTATCGATCGATTCGATTCTGCCTTTGAAATTTGCGCTATCGGCGAGTTCTCGGCGTAAAAGATGAGAGACTCGAAAGTTATGCCGATTTGCTGCCGGCGAGAAAACGTCCATGGTGGTCCAGACCATATCTGAATCTCGATATATCGCGATAAGATCAGCAAAATCTCGCGGAGGTATCAAACGCTTCGTAAATTCCCTGCCGCTGGCTATTTCTTCTCTCGATATCACGATCTTGTCATTTTTTTCCTAACATTTCGACCGCGGAACGGAAGTTGGGTCGAAAAGTGATAACGCGGACCAAGCGATTATTACCGCACTCATCGTAATTTCGACTACTTTTCCTTGCGGTTTGATGGACGTTGTCGTCCGGCTGCCGCGTCGTACCCGTGTCAAACCTTATTTCGAATTCGATTATGTAACTTTGAGCGAGGAATGCGAGCACACCGATGCACACCGATGCACGCCGATGCACACCGACGCACACCGATCACGGGGAAGATTAACGCGAGTCGAATAAAAGATTCGACAAGTTGGTTTTACTTGTAAATATCAAAAGTCTAGAAGAAAAATAAAGGAGTATATGAAAATTGTTCGACTCACCTCTTACGTTCGAAGCTTCTCGTCGCAGAGTTTCCGAAGTTGTACGAGCGATCACGATGAACATTTGCAAGATAAAAAGTCGTCTCATCGTTAACGATGATCCTTTCAAAGATTTTAGATGAAAATCTGTCACAGCCGCCGATCTGTTGTTTCCACCCGATTCGCGTCGCATTTTTTCTATTTTCTCACGATTCAGAATGCGCATTCTGAAAATGATTGAAAAATTGTATTAGTAAAACGAAATGAAAGTCGACAATAATCAGAAAAATCATTCCGAAACTATTGTCAAATAGCTTATGTTGTTTTTTCTTTTTTTTTTCGAATAATACAATCGTAATTAGAATTATTCATAATTGAAAAAAAGAAAAAGAAAATAAAGATCTAAAGGCAAAACACAATGCGAGTTACGTATACATAAGATAAAATCAATATACCAGGTATTGAACTCAGCTCCGATAAAAAAAAAAGATATTAACCAGGAGACTGAGAAGAGAGATCGAATTTTAATAAGACACGCTATTATGACACGCCTTTGAGAAAACGCAAGGTTCTCGAGCGCGTATGGAAAAACGCTTTCCCCTATTGGTCCGCGCGCATAATAACACGTGTTCCTCGTACACGGGCCATTAAACATGGGGAACACGTTGCATCTATTGGTCCATTGTGTCATTTCAGACTGCCTCCTTGCTCTCCTTGCCACCACTTTTTCCTTTCACGATTTTCTAATGAGATTGGAATAGTACTATACTACTCGTGTATTACAAAATTCAAGAAGAAAAGAAAAAAGGAAATAAAGCGAAGGAAAATGTTCTCGTTATTAAGAAAATCTAAAGAAAATATTAAAGAAATGAAATAAATAGGAAAAAGTTCATAAATCGATTGGATTGAATTAACGACTAAATAAATAACTGTAAAATAAGAGTATACGCGTAGTCTTAGAATGTGAATCGAATAACACGCGCAGTTCCGTGTACGAGTTTCGGTTGCGTTTGTTGCAAATAAATACGTTGTCCTGAACAAGGGGAAGGATCCGTTGGGGTAACAAAAAATGGTAAAAAATGGTTAGAAATTTGAAAACCACTAGAAAAGCCGATCCGCATTAAAGTATCATTCTAATTGCGGCTAGCACTGCCAGTTAAAAAAGTGTACGAAAATTGAACAGCGTCTCTAGAACGTATTCGCGTACCTTTCTCTTCCTTTCGCTCTCGCTGTTTGAAAGTATCGAACTGTAGGATCGAACTGTAGGATCGAACTGTAGGATCGAACTGTAGGATCGCAAACGATCGATTCTCCAATCCTTGACGCAATTAATTTAACAGTGAGAGGGGCAGGAAACACGCTTTGATGAACGCCGTAACGCGTAGGCATACCTGCGCGAGAATAAATGAAATACTTTGAGGAAATAGTTAGAGTAAGCGAGAGAGGGAAAGAGAGAGAGAGAAAAAGAGAGAGAAAGCGGATGTTGTAGGTACCCATTCCGAATTTGGTCGAACGAGATTTACTCCTACGAGATCCCCCGATGTTTTTTTTTTTATACGAGTTTAGGTAGGAGCTATTAATATGACGCGTTACTGCTTCGATTCTCATTCGATAAGACTACGTAGGTGGGCGGCCTTCCTTTGATCTTTCTTCTTTTGGACACTCTTGACCCTCGACTTTCGTAAAACCAATGTGCTACCTCATCGATCATTTTCTTTTCCTTTTTTTTAATTTTTTCAACTTCATCGACCGATCGCTTCTCGACTAACGTAATCATTCCGAGAGCTAATTATAATCATTTTCATCTCAAATTTATATATTAGCTAATAATAACAATGTATGAAATGAATGATTTTATTTGCCATCTGTGAATAGAAAAAGAAATATCTTACAATTAATTGGAAAGAATTTTGTACGATCCTATTAACATCATTGGTAGCATCTGTACCAACAAGTTAATTTTCATTCAAACAAGACTAAAAACAAAAAATGAGATTTTCATTTTAACCATTAGAATTATCTGCAACATAGTAAGATAATCATTTTAATAATACCTATGAGGAGTCATTTTCTTATAATAATCTGCCAATTATTTTCTTATTTGTTATTAAGTATAATAAGATCACATGTCGGTGTTGGCTTTTTCAAAATAAAACCGTGATTATAGATTGAACGATGGTCGATAAAAAAAACTTTTCTTCTACTAAAAGAAGAAAAAGAATTCGACTATTCGCGTCGCTCTTGGCAATGTAAATGAAATCATCCAGGTTCTCGTTCGTAGAGTAAGGGGTGTTATTATATTTGTGCGAGAATGCGCTTGCGAATCACGGATGACTTGCAAGATACGCGTGTGCGACATCAGGAACATCCGTGTATTCATTGAAATCGATTGAATAGAGACTTCTTTCTTATTTAAACATACACACGCATACTAACATTCGGAAAATATGTAATATATGCTTTCGAAGAAAGATAGAGAGAGAGAGAGAGAGAGAGAGAAATATATTTACATATGTATCCATAGGTATCATCGCGTATACTACTATGATCAAATACTAATACTACGGTACTAATACCATTCCGACTCATACGAAATGCGATGAAAAAGTAAGGTGACTTTATTGTCCAATCGAAAAATTTGCTTATCTACTATATTCTAACTTTCTATATTGTAAATAAAAAATGAAAAATATTTATTCATACCGAAAGTAAATTCAGCGAGTCACCGTATATCAAAGTATTTTTATTTTCGTGAGAAAGTCTGGTTGTATCTTGAAAAAGGATATAGGTAGTTGAATCGAGGCAAGTTCGTAAAGGACATCGTCTACAAAGACCCGAGAATATCCGGCACGATATTCGCTTTGAGAAGGAAAACTGGCGCAATAAAGTGTCGATCGTGGACACCACGAGTATCGAAGGGAACCTTTGAGTTGTTCTTGTTGTCGAGTAAATATTTATGCATGATTTATGCTACCATTGCAGCTGAGATTGCGTACTTACTATACACGAATATACTCTTTATCAACTATCAGCTTGACAAGGTACCCTATACTCACTTCATTGTTTCTTTCTTTCTCTTGATCTTTTTATTTCTCTATTTCTTTATTTCTATATTTGTTATTCTCTATCTCTTCGTTAAGCCACTCTCTCTTTCTTATATTTTTTTTCTCCTTGACTGAAAATGATGGATCGAAATGGAACGAAAGGTCATTTACATTTTCGAATTAATCATGATCAGTCATTCGCATCATTCGATCTCGAAATGTCGCGATATTAGTTCATGGGGGAGGGCTTTTATTATTTCCTTGCTTTAATAAAAGTATGTTGAAATAAGAATTTATGTAATTTTAATTATAAGGACTCTCTAACGGAACGAATTTAAATAACTGGTCAAATAAAAATATGAAATTAACGATAAATTGTAGTGAAATGCGCTTGCTCGTGTAATGTCATTGCGTTAACGATAATTTAAGCGCGGCGAATGTTCGAACGTTTTACGAGAATCCTCCGTTCCCCTAACGATATAATAATCACGCGTTTTCATCCCTTCGCAAGTCGACGTTTCATTTAATCCGCCGAACGGTCGCTTTCCGTGTCCCGATCGAGCGTGTTTAGGTTGCACCATTTTTCAAAATCTATCTATCGATTAATCCTTCCAGTTATCAATTTCTCGTTAAGACCCTACTCGGATTTGTAATTATACGATTGCACGGATAACTCTTCACTCGATCCTACCATATAACTTTTTATTTCACCCGAATTTCTCGCACAAAAATATTTTATATTATTATATTTTGTATATAATTTAATGGAATCTTATGGAAAATTCGTCAAGATGCGCTTTGTTGTAGACAAAAAACCAGGGACTTGGGGTGTGAAAGTTATTATTTATGTAAATAAAAAATAATAAATAAAATGGCTACTGTCAATCTAACTGCGAGAGGGCTGACTTGCATCGCCGAAATAGCTCAGTTGGGAGAGCGTTAGACTGAAGATCTAAATGTCCCCGGTTCAATCCCGGGTTTCGGCAGGACATTTTTTTTTTTTTACAATTTTTTTCACAACATCTACAGCAATCAACGACTATGAAAGATAGTTGAAAAAAGCTATGGACGAAAAATGGAAGAGCATTAAAATTTCGCGATTAAATTTTAACCGAGTCAAACTCATTCTTTCGATGGATATTTCGTATTAATTATCTATACAACCCAAAATTTATTTGCGCTATGCTAACGTTACAATTGGGAGTCGTTATTATCCGACCACCCGACGGATACTCGAATACTCGATAATATATCCAAGTAAATCAAAAATATCAGGATACGTTTTATTCGAGTATTCTATGTTAAAAATCAATAGTAAAGTGAACGCTATAATAATCGATGGTAATAAATGCAATATACGTATGCTTGTAAATCTATCAGATTTACATTTTTGTTCGTTCGTCCAGGTATCTGTCCAGGTATCTTTCCGAGTATCTGGGTACCCTGCAGGTCAGGTAGGACTCGCGTAATATTTAATATTTCAAGATAGAACCGGATACTGGGATACTTGGGCGTTATACACGCCCTTTTCGTACGCCTTTAAGTATGGAAAATCAATGGAAGCATATCTGATATGTAATGTTGCATTGTTTTACATAAAGGTAACAACTATAACGATATCGCAAATAAGATTTGCAGTGATTCGATGTGGATTATTTGAAAGATTAATATGTGTATTCGAAATCGAAACGTAAAACCAACACTAGCGAGAAGAGAAATATTGCAAACAATTAGAATAATTTTTCATATTTTTTCCTAACTGTTTGGAAAAGCAAACCTGTTATCGGAACTTTTCGCAAACTCAATTTACAGATATATACTCTTGCTTCGAACATTATTCGTAAAGAAAAATCGTTTGAAAGATATTAAAGATACAATTGGAAGAATCCAATCCATGTTCAATGTTGGAATTCAAACTAACAGGGTGAACGAAAATATCGATCGGCGGTGGTCGATTACACGTAGGCGATTAAAAGGTCCAACGTTTTAATCGAAACGAAGTAGCGCGGAATAATAACGGGTTTTAAACTGGGCTCACCTTGTACCTGTGAGTCGGCACTACGTTTGATTTACGACCGACGAAAGTGTCAACCGTGTGTGCGGGTCGTTTGTTCGAATCCGACGACGACGACGACGACGACGACGACAACGACGACGCAGAGAAAAGAAAAATTAAGAGAATATAATATAGTTTTATTCGATAGTTAACGTGGATATATCATTCCAATATAATTCGAATGACTTTTTAATTATCCTATGGGAGTTTAAAAGTTTGTTTGAAACAAATTTCTAACATTTTCGAGAACTAACGGTCAAAGTGGAACTATGAATTATGCGAAATGAATGATACGCGAGTAATAATGAGCTATACTCGGTTGAAAAAGTTTCTTTTTTTCTGTGTTTCCGGTAATTTTTTCAAGAGCAAGTGGACAGGAAGATTTGAGCATCGTTGGATAGACCACCATCGATTGTAATTGGTCGATCGAAAAGTAAAGTAAGAAAAGTTAAGATCCAAATTGTCCTACTCACCCTGAGATCGGTGAGGACAGCTGATCCGACGTTAACCACGTGGTGGTATTGGGTTTGAGAGTTTGTGCGCGCGCGCGTGGGGGTTCGAAGAATTCTACGGCACAACTCTAAACACGAATATACGTCTGCTTTTGTCTTATAAATTATATTTCAAAGTATATTATTTGTCGTTCGCTTCTTCTTCCTCTTCTTCTTCCTCGGAATCGGTCCTTTCGAATCCTCTTCCTCCTCGAGCCCTGGAAGTTCGGCAGAGAAAGACGTTAGAGGCTCGTCGTGGATTGTCGCTTTTCGGCGACATCGAGAGGACAACCGCGGACGTGGTGGTTAGTCGCCGGTTTCTCGTCGCCGGTTACTCGTCGCCGGTTACTCGCCGCCGCCCGGAGAACGAGTCGTGGCCACGGTCGCCGTCACAACACTAGTGGCCTGGTACACTCTTCCCTTGGTACACACATCCACTTTTCTTTCTTCCTTCGATGCTTTCCGTCTCGCTTCCACCTCCCTCCCTCTTTTGGCCTTCTCCTCCTTCACCGATCCTACTATACCAGCCGTAAAAGCGCACACGAATGCAACAGGGCGATCTACTACTAGGTAAGACTAGTTCCTCCACCCAGTTCTGGACCCGTTTTCTCTTACCTCTCTCTTTCTCACACGAGCGCGCACTCACGCACGCAAACGCACTCTCTCGGTCTTGTTCTTTTTCTCTTTCTCCGTCAGTCTTTCGTTTGAACTTTTTTTCGCTTCATTTGTGTGCATCTATCTCTCATATACCATGTCGCGTTGTTTTACATTCAACGTTCGCGTTAAAATATCATGCCAAATGATATCGTTTTTCGGTTTTTCGGTTTTTCGGTTTTTCTTCTTTTGGGTTTTTAATCGCAGTTACGTTTATTTAGGCAATTGTACGAAAAATGGAGATCGCGAGTTCCAACAAAGGTTCGAATTTATGAACGCGTATAACGATGAGTCGTCGAATTAGCGGTTGTGTAGTTATCCCTTGTATTACTATATCATCGAGCCTCGGAGACGAGCTTAATCGACGATACTCCGAGTTTTCTCTCTCTCTTCCTCTCGCTCGCGGTTGTCGTCGAGCAGTTTAACATTGCTAATAGGCGCGTCCACGCTTGTAAAAGCGGATAATTGGTCGTTAGTTATAAGCCACCGTCTTAGCCGATGTCCTTTCCTTCATCTTCCATCTCTCTCTCTTTCTTTCACTTCCTTCTTCGCTAGCCTTCTCATCGGCAGGTTTCATCTTGGATTCACTGGCAAAGGGCTCGTAGTAGCCTCTTGACGCGGTACTTCCGAACGATCCTAGCAATTTAACCATCTTCTTCGGAGGCTTTCTTTTGAAAGAACGAGAGAGAGAGAGAGAGAGAGAGACAGAGAATTTAATAATTATTTTCCAAGCAACGACCGCGGTTGTTCTCGTCTAGGAACACGGAGAATGAATGTTGCTCCTGAAAAGACCACCCAGAGTGGACTCGATATTGCTTACCTCCCTCGATCCTTTCCTCCACGATTTTCTTCTAATGAGAATACGGAAAAGTTGTTTTTTACTTCGTTAATACTAAATAACTTGATAATTTCACTAGGTTCCTCGCTCTGAATACGTTAATTATTCTATTCTTTCTTTCTTTTACTTTTCTTTGAAAATATAATGGAAACGCTATCATAAATCCTGATCGCGTTGGATTTTGATTTTCGATCAAATTTTGTTCATTAGTTTGAATGTATTTTATATTTTCTATGCGCGTTTTACAAAATTCCATCCTAGTCTCGATTGAACTTCGATTATGCCGGTATATTAAATTTTGTCCGTTTGTTGTTTTAAACACTACCCATAAAAAGAAGATTTCTTTTTTTCTCTCCGTATCTCGAGAAGTTTGATATTAACGGACAAGGCAACGATTGTTCGTGCTCTTTGAACGCGTCAAAAACGCCAACTACGATTGACTTATCAGGCCCGATTCAGTTGCTGATTGCAACCATATTTGGATCGATTTCGCTGGCATAGCTTCGGTTGAAGTGCCGGGCCCTCTATCGGGTGAATCCTTTTCAAACTAATATCCATTCGTTCATCTTTTATCTTCCAATTTCCTTCAAATATCGTCGCATTAATCGAATTATTCTACACATCTCGTAATTAGTCCCTTTTCGTTAGATATTTCAATAAATATTTCTACGATTCGGTGTGTATTTCAAAGAGAATTTCTTTTCATTTTATTCCCACACACTCGGTATATTCGTTACGAACACATCACGTAACTCGCGACCAAACTTTGAAACAGGACGAAAAAGCGAAAATGATCGTGGGTATCGAAGTCTGCTTCCATTTTGAGTTCTCTTAGCTCATTGGTTCGTCGACTGGTACCTTAAACAGAATTCGACTGTATGGGTTTCCGACGCTAACTTTGAGGTTCATTCTTTTTTCTTTCGTCTCGCTTATACGAACATATGTTGCAATGGTAACATTAAATTACGTGGGAAATTGTTTACATCTGGTCTCCGATTACTTTTTTATTCGCTAAAATGAAGCTTTTATAAATGTTCAAACGTATAATATTTGTCTATAAAGTGCCTCGAATATTGGGTGGCTGTTTGCGATGTGAAATATTACCTATATTTATAAATGCGATCGTTATTTTTATTTTTCCTTTAGAAATTTCCTAATGGAAATATTAAGATATCGGAAAGTCTGTACAAAGTTACTTTGATTTTTTCTCAATAGTCAATTTATACGTTTAAATTCGTTATGAAATTTTTCCCCAAAACTTTCGATACTACCTATTTGCTACCGTGTTTTGTTTATTAAAAGAAAAAAAAAAGCAAACATTTCACAGTCCAGGAGTGTTAGCGCGAGATTTCCAATTTATTTGAATTCATTTTACGTTTCACGCGATATTCTCTTGGATAACCTTCGGGAAATTTGAAAAATCATTCTCTTCTAGTATCAGCAGTGTTGGATACGTGACATATTTAAATTTTCGGTGCTTGTTCCTGCCGTGAGCGATAAAACGTTTGTGTTTTATGGACGCTCACTTGTCGTACGTGGACTGTAACCAATAACGGAAATTTGCACGTCGGTGAAGTGAAAAATTGAATCGTCGTTAAATCGATGACACGATGATATCCTATCGTCGATAGGAGGGAGTATCGTTTGCTTATTGACGCGTACTATAAAAAACAAATGAAAAACATACCGAAATATAACAAATTATAATAGTTACGTACTCGAATGTAACGATCGCTAATATTTTTTAACGTATTACAAAGAAATTATTATTATTTGTAAATTTGTCTTTAATACTTTATTCTACTTTTTGATACTTCGTTGTTTACGGTGGTATCGTTCGTTATTCTGTTGTAGGGAATACTGTTATGCGTACCTCGAGTACCACATAATTTCGCTTTTAAGAATCAATTACAGGAGCAAATTTATTCCTTACTAACTGGCCACTTTGCTGGCCAGTTAATAAGATGAATACGCGACGATGATTACCCGTGTGGTTGGTAAACTTCGAGAAATATTATCAGTCTTATTCGTAAGAACATTTTTCAAATTATAAAGCACGATTCTCGTCTTTTTATTTGAAACATTCCATTGAGTTTATATGCGAAAATAGCGAATAATTTGATAAGAAATGACATCGAAACAATGCGAGTATTATTACATTTTGTAATACTTATTTATAATAGAAGTGCACTGCGTCTCTACTACGCGTATAGGAGGGCTAAAAAAGTTCCGAGTCCAGCATGTCGAAGGCTTTAATAAAATGAAAAGCTACATGTTATGTTAATAGAAGTTAAAAAGGATTGCAAGGTTTGCTCTCAACGAATAAAGCCTGGCGGAAGATACCGAGCTACATATTATTAAATATCACCAGTTTATCGGAGTTCATTTAATATTTATTTAATCGGAATCTTGAACAAAATGAAAATATATCTCTCTTACTTTCGATTTGACCCTTCGTTATTTATACATTCCTTTTTTTCGTTGCATGGATAATATCAATCGAAAATTAGAAACAAACGAAACTCGATTATCTCGTTCGTTAAAATCCACAAACTTTAGACGTTTGTCAAAGATCGACAGACATCATGAAGTACATTTTGACATTGGCTACGTTTTTGCTTGCAACGGAACTCGTTCTTTTAGATGATCCTACAGGGAAATCAGAAAACGTGTATCATGGTAGGTAAGTGCGTTCGTTTACCAATTATTTCTTCGTTCCTCTCCGTATATTCGACCATAAGATTTCATATTATCATTAATGGGATTCTGTCCTATATTTTATCATATATTACAACGAAAGGAAATTTTTATCAAAATTTTCGATTAGATATACAAGGAACGTACACGAAGCAGAAATTCTAATACCGCGTCGAGTCTTCGAGGATGGTAGTTTCGATACTTACAATCTTCCGAATTTCTACGATCGTCGAGAAATCAATGAACGAACCAAAAGATCCGTGGACCCTTACCTTTTACATTTAGTGTTGCCCTTTAACGGGATCGATCACCACGTGGAGTTGAGCCCGTATCATGAATTCATTTCACCACAAATGGTCATTGAAACACGATCCTCTGGTATTGGAATTGCCGGTAATCTCAACGAGGCTTTGAGATTTAAAAGAACCTCGGATCAACAGTGTCACTATAGGGGTATCATCAGAGGCCACGACAATTCCAGAGCAGCTTTGTCCCTTTGCGATGGTGTGGTTCGTAGTATTCATACAACTTACTATTTTATTTTTGACCGTTCGATACAATTGTTCTTTTGTAATCCTTTCGTATAAATTTGACTATACATCGAGCACCCTCTGTTGTCGTATACGCGAAAAGTTCGTAAAACGCATAGGTGTTTTTCGTTTTGAAAGAAAGATGAAAAACGTAAAGTAGCAAGCAAATGAGTTATTCGAAATGGCGGCGGTCAGCCAAGAGTACGCAGATGCGAGTAGAACTAACAAGGTTAAGCACGGCGCGTAGGAGTACCGACGACGCTTTTAATCCGAAATTTACGATCGGCAGACACATCGGAATCGACTTGACATTGTGCCGCAACATCGTCGATCTATATGCAAATGAGTAATATTCATTTGCATGCATTTAAGTGTATAATAAGAGGCTTGATTAGTGTTTCAAGTAGTACCTACTGGTTTGGAAATGGTCGCTAGTGTTACTGCGAGTCGCCATCGTCTTCGTCTTCGCCTTCGTCGTCTGCAATCAGACGCCATTACTGCAATTGCAAATTCGCCGACACATGCCACTCTAAACATAACACTGACGAGCCTTGTACGTTCATTGTGCCACGAGATTGATATTGCATTCAGATTGTGCGTCGATTGCTTGCGTTGCAACGATGAATGTACTAACGTACGAGATAACTCGAGAGAGAGAAAGGGAAGAGGGGTAAGGGGTAGGAGGGGAGGAAATGCAACATGCAAAAGTCTATGCAAATGCGTTACGATAATTAACGTCCGCGTTCGTGGCTCGTAAGATATCTTGCTTGTGTCAGGACACGTGTGAGTAAGATTGCCGAGAGGTAAAACGTTACGACGACGATTGCATACCTTGAATATTAATTTGTACGATAAACTCTTAAACGAACTTTTGATTCGTACAAATATTGACACCGATCAATCTTCTTTTATATTAATCGAAATTTGACGAGACGTTTTCTCTTAGCGATTAATTTTCTAATAAAAACGTAAATGCTTTCCGATATCCCTAATAAATAATTACATCTCCAACCTATCATTTTTCCGATGAAAATTTCGCGATTTAAACTCTGGTACATCGAGGAAGATTTAATGATAATGATTAGCCTTTGAGACAACGCGGCCAAGTCGCGTAAAGGTTGGCGTTTATTGTAGACTACGAAAGTCAACGACTAACTTATTCGTGCTTCCTTATTTCTAATAACGGTTATTATATCGGACAAGTCGGTAACATGACACGTTGATCGCGTGCAGGCTGGCTATGTGCAAACTAATCATGGACGATATTTCATCGAGCCGATGAACGAAGTCAAGCCTGAACTGGATGGTCAACATGTTCACATAGCTTATAAGAGAGATGCGCCTCATGAAAAACAAAACAACGAAAACAATTTAGCGAAAGGACATTGTGGAACTAAAGGTTCGTCATTTCCACCTCGTTATGTTTAATTACATTTAATTGCTACCTTTATCGATAGTTTTTAATCGCGTATCGCGTAAATTAGATAATAAACGAATATAATTATTCGTAGACGACTGGGAAAGTTCATGGGCGGAACAGTTGACGAAATTACAACATCGAATAGAAAAAAACAATACTTTGGGATCGAAACGAGAGGTAGCCTCGGGCACTCACAGCATTCATCGTTACATCGAAATCGGTTTAATAGCCGACAGAAAATTTCTCGATTTTCATAATAACACCAACTACGAGCAATACTTGTTGACGATCATGAATATGGTATCGGATTATTATCACGATAGTTCTAGCGGTAATCAGATCGATATCGTCGTAGTGCGTATGATTTATTTGGAAAAAGAAAAAGAAGAGGTATCGTTGATTTTTTCATCTTTTCATCTCTCGCGTAACCTTCTTATGGAGATCGCCATAACGAAGAGATTACTTTCATTTCCGTATGACACGAGTTCTTGCAGTGGCAATTTTTACAACTTGTTTCAAATTTTCCGATTACATCCAAAATTGCAATGTAAAAAAGGACCGTGCGCGAGACAACAGTTGGACGACGCGTACTTTTTCATCCAACTAAATAATTCAACCAACTAATAATAGTAAAATGTAGGAATTTCCCGGATTGAAAAATTCAATACGAATTCAAACTATATGCGTAATGCATTAACCGTGTTATACAGGACTTACCGTTATACGTATACTGTATTTTGATTTTTATTCGATCATTTTTCTTTACAATATATAGATAGACTTGTACATAAGTCCAGAAGCCGAAAAAACACTCGCGAGTTTTGCCGTATGGGCGGACAAAATGAATCCGAAAGATCATAAACATCCTAATCACTTTGACGTTGGGGTACTCGTGACTCGGTAACGATTTATACATTTTACGTATATGCGTATGTCGTTAGAATGATCGTTAATACAATATCTCTCGCACAATGAAATATCGGTAATGTTTCAATGCAAAATCAAACAAGAATCGAATCATTTATAATTTTGATATTTGTTTTTTAACTTTGTAATAAAGCATTTTCGAGTTTATGATTATATCAAATTGATTTCTTATTATTAATCATAAATTATGTTGACACCACACTTGGTGGGATAAAAATGAAACATCCTACATATATCGTCCAATATTCATTACGTTTGCTGTCCCGGTGAGTCACATATAAATCAGAATGTAAACCAGTTGCGAGTCGACATCATGGCGACTGGTCGAGATATCAAATGATAGGAAGTAACAAATAAATGTTAATTATAATCAATGATAAGTTGTTGATTTCTGACAAGTTGTATATGAGTCACATCGTATGGATAGCGAATGTGTACCAATGTAATCATTTCTTAATCAAATCTTACGAATGATTATATTCTTATAATTAACTTTAAGGTATGACATTTGTACGGATAATTGCGATTTGATGGGTTTGGCTTATGTCGCTACTGCCTGCAATCCTGCCAAAGCTGCTTGCATCAACGAGGATAACGGATTGTTGCTTGGAGTTGTGATCGCGCATGAAGTTGGTCACGTGTACGTTTATTTTCAAACTTTTACCGATTAACTTTTCAACATTTCTATCGATAATTATGACAATAGACTAATTCTATATTCATTTATATTATATTTCTTTTTCAGAATGGGTTGCTCTCACGATGACGAAAAAATAAGCGGCTGTCCGAAACTAGACAAAGACGGAAGTTATTTCGTCATGTCCCCTGTTGTCTTCATCTTCACGATCAGATGGTCGACCTGCAGTAGAAGATTTATAACTTCATTCTTAGAGTAAGCTCATTTTTCAACAAAACGCAATCATCGTCATTGAAATTTAAGTTTATGTTATATATGATAATAAGGAGTGGCCTGGGTGAATGTTTAAACGATGATCCTAAAAGTCCCGACGCCAAGTATTCCTTTCCAAACATGTTACCCGGTGCTATGTACGGTACTGATTTTCAATGTCGGCAGCTTTTTCCTGATTCAACGCCCTGTTCATCTAGAGGGGTAACATATTTTTATTAATATTACGTATTCATTAACATATTTTATTTACAACGCAAAATTATATTCAACAATTTGACACGATTTCGATAAAGAGTTGAATTTACTAAATTTGTAAATCAAATAATTCAACATTTTTCAAATGTGTACAATTTATTTTAAATGATTATACTAATAAAAAACTTCAATTTAAGCTGGTTAATCATACGAAAATGCAACTCTAACTTTGAATATAGTCTTGTGTCGTTAAACAAATGCCAAATTCCAACTTGTGAAATTATCTGAAACTTTGTCTTATCTCTCTCTCTCTCTCTCTATCTCTCTCTCATTCACTTCAAATGTCTTGTTACTTTGCATAGCATCTTGTTGCATCTGTTCTTTTAAACTGATTCGATTATTCTCGGTTAGTGCATTTGCATGCCTAATTATATTCCAGTTCAGCGACTGTAACGCTCTTTGGTGTTTGTCCAACTCAAGCTGCTATTCCATCGGAACACCGAAAGCTGATGGAACAAAATGCGGCGAGAATAAGGTCCATTTGAATTTATTCTATTTCATATTTAGAATTTATTTATTAAGTTGTCCAATAAGTTTTCACTTATTATATAGATTAATTTTTGGTTTAATTACTCTATGATATGTCGTGTTTAAAACGTACGCGAGTAATGCGACCCCGAAGGCATCTAAGAGGAAAAGACGAACAAACCTTTTTGGCTAACTTTATAATGAAAAATAACAAAAATAAAAAGGAAATATAAGTATATAAATATAAAATTTGTTGGGTTCAGTGGTGCATTCATAAGAATTGCGTGGACATGGGTTCCCGGCCCGCTGCAGTGAACGGTGGATGGGGCGAATGGGGTTCCACGAGTTCTTGCAGCAGAACTTGCGGCGGAGGTATCAAATTTTCCGAGAGAGAATGCGACAAACCAGTCCCGGCAAATGGTGGTAGATATTGCGTTGGCGAGAGGAAAAGATACACCACTTGCAACACCACGGTAAATTTTGTATTAAATAAAACACGGTGAAAATAATTTCTATTTGAAATTAGAAATTTCCTATTCGATTGAATTTTTGTGGATTTTCCAGCCTTGCGATCCAAAAAAACCATCGTTCCGTGCAACTCAATGTTCCCTGTACAACGATCAGTCGGTTATGACCGATGGGACTCATCAATGGACGCCATATATGACCGAAACGCTAAATAGTTGTGCACTGTACTGTATCAACGAAAAAATGGTTTACAGCAAACTATCCCCTTCCGCAAACGATTCGACTCCTTGCAAACCTGGCACGAATTATATGTGCATTGCCGGCGTTTGTAGAGTAAGATCGCTAAATCCAATCTTATTTATTCTATTAATTGGAAAATAAATAATCAAATTAAAAATTAAACTTATTATTAGATTAAAAATTACTAAGAAGATCATTTCATTTGTATGTATTATACAAAATTTTGGTTCACTTTGCGAGTAGGAGGCTAACATTTGTGACAAATGTGCTACAATAATTATATTTTTCGTAACTAAAAAATATTTCAGAAAGTAGGCTGCAACTGGGTGGTTGATTCGGATGCAATCGATGACAGATGTGGCATTTGTAATGGTGACGGAACAAAATGCGAATTAATTGACGGTGATTTTGACGAACAGCATCCTACAGCAGGTAAAGTCAGGATTTTCGTTTAAAACACGCATAGTAGTATCGCGCATAGTAGATATTTATAACAAATTGTTTATCTAGCTTACGTGAAGATCGTAACAGTGCCAAGTGGTGCTCGAAGTATATTACTAATGGAAAAGAAACCTGCCGACAATATATTCGCGGTGAAAACGACTAAAGACAAGAAGTATTGTTTGAATGGTGGCAGGTAAGTGACTATCTTATTTGTTAGTCTTATATTAAATATGCGGAGTGTTCCGGATTTTTTTGGCCAAACTACGGGAGCATATTCTACTAGTAGAAATAAGAGAAAAAAGTTATTACAAAGTTATGAACTATTGCAATTGCAAAGTGTCAACACACTTGCAAGTGTACAAAATGCAAAGATCATAATGAAAAAGTGTAGAACATTTCAAATAACTGTACTTATGATACACGTTTGATAAGATCTCATAATAAGCGAAAGGTGGAAACAATCGATCAGAGAAACGATTTATTTTATTAGTCGAGAACAAAGGAGTGGCGACTATGAATGTGCTGGTACGATGCTTATTTACACACGTCCAGAACCTAATAAGGAAGAAATTGCTATAAAAGGTCCCATCACCGAAGATATCGATCTCGAGGTACATTCGGCGAATTTCAAAAATATTTGAACACCGCGGAATGATCAATCTTATAACTTCGTATTTCGGTTGTTTGTTAAGTAATAAACTTGGTTATTGCTTTTCGAAATGGGTCATTTATTAATTCGAAAAGTGGAATTGATCGACTAAACACCTTAAATAATTTCTTGTAATGTCCAAATACTTTTGATAGTATGACGTAGATAAAACGTAAGCAATGTTATCTTTGTTTCAAAGGAGAAATCGAAAAAAAGAAGAAATAATAATTCTTTTCTCGTGTATCCTTTCAGTATGTGTTTTTCACTCCGAAATTGAATCCAGGAATTCACTATGGCTACTCGATTGGATCGTCGTCGAACGTGTCTCACACACCGAAATATATGTGGGATTTTCTCGAGTGGTCGGAATGCAATGCCAAATGTGGTGGAGGTTCGATGGTAACGTAAATATGTATTTACTAGTGTAAACGTTCAAAGAACGATCGTATTTCGATATTACCGAGAGACTCGCGAGTCAACAAGTTTAACATTTCGTTCTCTCATATGTATTTCCAATTTTTTATGATAAAAGGTGAAAGAATTTTCGAATTTTGTTATTTAAAAATTGACGCGATTACAATTATATTACGATCAATGCAGGTGTCCGAACCAACTTGTGTCGAAGAAAACAGTGGAAAAGTTAGTCCATCGTTTTGCAATGGTATTCCCGTGCCAGAAGCAAAAAGCCAAGTTTGCAATCAGGATCCCTGTGCTGCAAAGTAATTAAATTTCATTGAAAAAGATCATTTTTGTTATTTCCCAGTTCTCATATAGAAATATGAATTCTTATTGGTATTTGGAACATTAAACTATTCATTATAATTGTTTTTTTTTTTCGAATGTTAACTGCGCAAATTGATGCTTTCGGAATGATACCTTCCCTTTAGGTGGAGAGTAAGTCAATGGAGCAAGTGTAACGCATGCGACGGTAACAAAGGCACGAGGCATCGTAAAATCCAGTGTATGAGAATGAGCGGGAAACCCGATGAGGAAGCCATTCAAGCGAATTTCGATGCTTGTCAGGGTCGCGTGCCGCAACAAACGGAGGAATGCATTGGTACGGAAAATTGATTTCTTTTACTTTTAACTTCCACGTTCTTTTTATCTCCTTATTTACTGTAAAAATTCGAAAAATGTTGTCAGTTTTTCTCACGAAATGATCTTTAAGAAAGATTATTAATGATTTAGTTCTTGTTGATTTTCAGGTAAGAGGCCTTGTAAAAAGATCTGCGATAAGAAAACTCGTGATTCTCCGAGAAAAGAATTGATCGAGGATAACGAGATCGATGAAAATTTATCGGAAGATGATCGTCGTAGAATGATCGATCGGTTTGTTGATTTAGAACTGGCACGTTATCTTGAAAGTATTCGTGCTTCGACGAAAATCACGGATAGAAGCGCCGATAAAAATGAATCGAATGATTTCCGACGATTCATACGCGATTGGGTAATTAATTCGGAAGAGGAAGAGAAGGAGAACGATAGAAAAAATACTTGCGAATTCGGTGAGAAAAATGTTACTACGCCAAAGCCTGGCTCGATAATCAAGGATTCGGTTCCGGAAGGAAACGTTGTATTGCTTCAAGCACCTTACAACGAAGAAATCTTAATTTCTAATTTATCGGACAAAGCATTCCACGAATCTGGTGATGTTATTGGAACGAGTATCGATACTGAGCATCAACAAATTTTTAAAGGCTCGGAAGCTGTTAAGATGATAGAACAACTTCATCGTCAAAAACAACCGAGAAATAATTCAAACGAACAAAAGTTGACTACCACGAAAATATAAAATAGATTTCGTTTCATGATGATTAGACTTTGTTCTTAATTACTTTTCTTTAAATTCCATGTTAGGATTTGAAGTTTCGGACTATGTATACATGTTTCATTCGAAAAGCAACATAAACGATATCTTACCGAAAAAATGACTATACTATAATTATGTACTATAATTATGTACTCTATAATTCTCGATTTAGTAGAACGAGTTTCTTCCGCTGCAACGTTTCTCGATTCAGCTGGTACATCGACTATCTTCCTGAATTCTGACGTTATCGAAAGATACGCATTAATAACAGGATGCGAGAGAGAGTTATTAAGGGATAGTTAATTAGTCGCTAATTAACGGACTTGATTGGTCTTGGATTACGATCGTTCCTTCCTAGATCTTGCAGGATGTGCTGTCACCTCGGCAAATCTCGGTAACATCTTCGACCGCGTTGGATTCCATATCGAGATCGCATGGTATCTCTTTGCAAACGCCAGCCACGCGGATGTCGCGAATGCCTCTATGTACCAACTACTACCAACTACTACCAACTACTACCATCTACGACCTTTGACATTAATGACGTTATTAGATCCGTATTGCTTAGGCAATATGGAGTATTGCCGAGCCCCATCCACCGAGTATAGATTTTCCGTAGCTTTCAAGTCTAATTAGAAAGGAAGAGAGCATAACAATATGAGAGGAAAATGACGAGATGATTCTACGAACCAGGCGACTTTAATTTCAGTGGCTAGTGGCGAATAGTTACCTACCACCGACTCTTTAATGGAGCAAGCATTTTAACGAGCTCAATTTTATTTAATATTAATCAGGAGCTATATTTTCTGGTTAAATCATCATCAGCGTGCAATAACGAAGTATCGAAATCGCGATGTTCGTCGTCATTTTATTTACCTCCAAATGAATTTCTTTCTATTCTCGTTCGGGTCGCAAATAAAAAGCATTCGCACAGTAACCACGTAAAATCATATTAACTGTTACAAATGTCGCGTTATATTATATGTACTACGATATCGTTTCATTTTACCACTGTGATAAGTTTACGAGCACCATTTTTCCAGAATACTAGTTAGGAACGTGCGATACCGTGCAAGGAATAATAAAATTCTAATATACGGGTTATTCGTTCCTAATTTCGCAAAACATGAATCAAATTTTTCTATATGCCTCTCTAAATTACGTTTCAATGAAAAAAGAGAGAGAGAAAAGAAACACTTTTATTGGTTCTGTGCTTTATTATTCCGAACTGAAAAATTGCAAAATTCGATTGTCGTAATGAAATATTTCTGATACCTAAAGATACTTATCCAAAATAACTGTAAACGTTAAACTGAAAATATCAATCAATAATAATGATTATTATATAAATAAACATTTTCCCAAACGGATAAAGTAGAAATGCATGTCAGTCAAGAAGCAACTGCAGCTTGATGATACTAACGACAGATGGCACCTTTTTACAGTCGGTATACAGAGTGTCGTACAAAAGTTTTGGGTCATCCTATTTTTGTCATTTATTTGTTCAAATATTTCATTCCTCTACTGGTTAATCGTTTCAAATATTTAAGAGAGCTGAAATATGGATAATAGCGTGAAATATTATTTTTTTGCATGACGTATTTTTTGCGTAATGCGTGCAACGAGTTACGACGGTGTGGAAAAGTATTGGGTTGTTTTTTTTTCGATGAATTTTAATTTCAATTATTCGGAAGTACGTAAGAAGTCCAACAGGTACCAAATATAATGTAAGATACCAAATTTAACATAGTGGTGGGAACGCAAAAATAGAATGGCTCGAAACTCTTGCACGCGCAACTGTATACAAGATCTATTTTACAAGTTCGAACCTTATATTAGACCCTCTTCTATTCCCTCTCCTCGCAACCCAAATTTCACTCAACTTATGACAAGTTTCCAAATCCAAACTAATTTCATTAACGATCAGCAAGAAAACATGACTCGCAAGTTCATCCCGAAATTTCTTTTTGCTAAAATCCTATATGCTTTTTTGTGGGCTAAAAACTAATAATTATACAATGACATACTGAAACATTACTAACAACTATATATTCGCTGGAAAATATTTTCTTAAATAAAGAAACTCATTCCTTCGCGCAGAACCTTTCGAGAATCCTCTCGCACATTATCCTTTAAAGTTCCCTCGAGATTCTATAGAACGACAAGTAGTTTTGTTTTGCTACACGAGCACATATTCACGATATATGCACATTTATCGGGTGTTCAAAATAAAGCGACAAATAAATATTTTGTCAAATATCTTTGAAAATCGAACAATATAGAAAAATATATCAAATAATAGTTACTTATTTATCCTCTGTAAATAAATTGCCATTAGAAAAAAATCAAAGTTGTAATTAAAATGACCTTAAAATTTTCCATTAAAATAAAAACTAATAAATACCATAAATTCCAATTTTAAAAATCAGTTGACTTTCGTCTTACAAAAATGACATTTTTTAAGAATAAAAATGTACGACAATTTATTTAGAACACTCGGTATATACATACGTAAAAACTTTATTTATAAATGTTGTTCGATTTCAATCTATTAAGTAAGTATACGTTGAAGTATGTATAGACAAATCAACGAATGATTCATGCACGCGCACACACGTGAAAAGAAACGTTATTTATCTCGTTGGAGGTTGAACGAGAAAAATGGAAAGCATAGGTTTCGTTTGTAAAGAAACTCGGTGAATTTTCAAATAGAATGAGGAAATTTTCCTCTCTAGTATTAGGTCCCGGTGGAACGACGAGAAAATTCCATAACAGAATCGATCGACATTGTCCCGAGCAACATCACGAAACTCAGAATGGATCTTCGAAAGGACCATCAACGTTTCGACATAAACGACAACACTTCCGCGTATAACACATACATTTCTTTTAGTGCTTACCTACATGCACTAGAAAAGCATCGCGAATGAAATATTTTATAGAAGGGATCTAATGCCTTCTCTGTATAATTTTCTATACAAGGTGTCTGAGATTCAAAGTATCACTGGTTGCAGTTGTTGGATGATTATCCAATACATTACGCAGGACCAATGAAAAATTGCTTAAATGAACAAATAGCTTGGCTTTGTATATTACCCGACTTTGGCCCACTAGATTTGATTGTTTTCAAAATACTTGTATTACTTTAGATTATTTGATTAATCCTTAAATAGTAAATTACAAAAACGATCCTTTTGTTCTCTTTAATATTTTTCGCAATAAAATATAAGGATTACCTCGATGGATGGTAACAGTTTCGTTGCAGCGAAGCTCGCGCACATGTAAATAAATAAATAAGAATAAAAGCGTGAAAAAGCTCGACATTGTCTACCTCGCATGCGAGCTTAATGTTACGTTTTCGCTGTCACAGCTACTATCTCTCTTTTCTTTCTCTAACTCCCTTCTTTTCTACTCTTTGTCTCGCTATGACGATCGAGAAAAATAAACGAATTCAAAAATGTAAGGACTTCGCGAGTATTTTGTCAAAATACATAAATATTGTACTTTTTCACTTTAAAATAAAATAATAAAAAACACGAGTTATCACATAGGAATAATCGCATATGATAAATTCATAAGTGAAAAATAATAAACAATATAAATTGATATAATATTAGATTTGAAAATGTAATAGAACATTTTACTAGACTGTCTAACGATTTTTCGTATAGATTTCAAATAAACCTCTTCGTATGATTCAATAAAAAATTATTTAACATTGTAATTTGCTCGAGACAGCTTTGATAAAATAGCGTTTGTGCGAATTCCTTCTTCAAAATAAGTCAGAGATTGTAAGAGACTTTGATAAACTCGTCTCAGTGCACATATTCCTCACATAATGTCCACGATCATTGGAGAAATAAGAGAAACCTCGAATGTCACATTTTCTTTTTCCAAGTAGCAACATCAGTGGCTTTCAAACTGTAATCTATATTATCAAATCGATGCATAATTTTGGTCATATTTTTCCAACTAATATTAAAACAAATCTAATTAGCATTTAAACGTAGCAGTTAGTGTCAATTACGAATAATTGTTATCCTTTTCTATTATCTAAATCTACCAAATTCATTACAATTATATTAGTATGTGTGTAATAAAACATTGAATTAGACAAATTAGTCTTTTTTAAGACTTTAACTTTGTTAAAAGTTGTAAAATTGACTTATTAGCGACTTTCGTCATGTATCCTTTAACCCACCCGAAAGGGTTCTTCCTCTAGTGTTTGAAAACCACTGAAGTATAGAAAGCAGCAAGTTCTTAGCCCTTTTCCCCTCATCTGAGCATTTCTGTCGTGGTAGTCGTAGGTCGGTCGTCCGATGCAATCTCTTTATCGTAAAGTTCAGATTAAAGTGGCCAAGAAGTAGTACATAGGACGGGGGCCCGTGGGCTACAACTTTAGCTTCCTTGTAATACCCGAGCGAAGTTTTCTCAGGGGAGGGATACGGAGGAGGGGCTTGGGGGTCTAAAGGGTGGCCCAGGCAAATCGTGTATATATTTCCGGCAATCTCTCGAAGATCTTTTAAGAAAGTACAATTACGCTAGAGACTGTATTGTTCCTTGTGAAACTCAACTCGGCGACGTTAAGACGTTAACGGACGAAATGTTGTTTCGTTTGTTTCTACCAAGATGGAAGTATGCAGTATTTTCCTACCTACCTACCTACCTACCGAGGAACTTGCTAATTAAACTGCCATCTGGTCGAGTACTTCTTAATTCTATTACTACGATACGATTATAAAACGTTGCATCTTGAATATACGAAGCGGGAAACACCATTTCTCTACGAGTATAACCAGCCAGGGCTTTCTTTTCTTTTTTATTTTTATTTTTATTTTTCGAATTTGTTCTTTTCTCGCGGATCTAAGACCACTCACTAATATCCTTTTCATCCGAAGTATTTATTGACGCGTTAGTACGATAATTAATAATAAACTTGTATAATATGAAATCGTCGAGTTGTGATGGCTATCGTCGAAAAGTTCAACAGAGTCTACAATGAAAAATATAGAAAAAGAGAGAAAAGGAAAAATAATAAAACGAAATGAAATAAGAATGAAATAAGAAAGAAATAAAAGGAAATAAAAAGGAAAGAAAGAAAGGAAGAAAGAGAAGAAGAAACATAGAATCTCGTTGTATTTAACGCACGTAGAGACTCTTCGTTTTTCAGAAGTCGAGTCGTTCGTTTGTTGGTAACGTGCCGTGTAGTACTCGACCAAGCTCGTACGCGATGTGCCAACGAAAGTAACGCGAGATACCATGAGACGAAACGACTTTTTAATTTGGCACGTTCCTACAACACATACGCATACACCCTCAATCCTCGACCCTTTTTTCTCTTCCCGTTGCGTTGGATTCGTGTCACCAACTAACGCAACTTCCTATCTATTGTTGTTACTTGCAAACCCTTATCGAGTACCAACAAAATTTAAAATACACAAAGTCATTTTAATTGAAGTCAAACCACTTTTCATCAATATGAACATAAACTAATCTTCCATCTTTTCTGAATAATCCTGTATATAGTTACACCTGGTTTAAAAGATCTTAGCATTCTTTAGCGAAATTCCCATTTAAATGGATACTATATCTTACGAAAAATCGTTACTAAGGATAAGCTTCTTCGCAAGGAAATCGGTTATGCTTTATTGAAACTCTTGAGCTTTCTATCGAGCAAGACTTTATAATTTTAGATATCTGTCTGTCCCTGTCATAGTATTAAGCTGTTGGAAAGAAATAAAATGAGAAAATGAGGGAGAGAGAGAGAGAGAGAGAGAGAAAGTAAAACCAGCAACCATTATCATAAACCGCAGACTCAGCATCGGAAGAGTTTACGAAGGTTGAATTAAATGGTAGCAACTTTGAAGAAGTAAGAGGAAGGGTATAAATAGAAGAGAAAGAAGGGGACGACGGTGCACGAATAGTTTTTATGAAAAGCTTCTTCAGCGAGTTTTGGAAGTCTGAGGAGAAAGCGAAAGGACGCTTCCTTCGAAATTTTCAGCGCCGTAAATCGCCATTAGTTTCTATTAGATCATTCGATGCTAGTTCTCTTTCGACAATTATCTCGAATGTATGATAACGCGAAATCTACAAAAGAAATGAAATAATCAAAAGTAAAGAAAACAGAAAATTTCATTTCTACCATCTTTACTTCTCTCAAAAGTTACAACACGCGAGGCGATAGAGTACAGCTGGAAAATTTTATTGGAAACACAGAAAGAAATTAAAGAAAGAGTCAGAATATTGCTGGTAGTAGGTATAGAGTGAGAGAAAAAATATTCGGTATGCACGACAAATGTAAATTTCACCGTCAGCTGGAGATACAATCTGGGCTGGGATATACCGGTTAAACGAGAACAATCGTGTACGAGCACATTGGCAGCCATTGGAAATTTCAAATGTCCCTTCGCTCTTTCCCTTTACCCACATTCAACAACAATTGTCGTTCGTTAATAATCTAACATCGAATATTGGCCTGATTTCAACTGGATTTTTCTCTTCTCGATATCTATACATTGAAAAATATTTTATCTGCTAACAGACTGATATATCGGATTAAATATGCGATTAATAATAAATAAATACATGTATACATGTATACATGCACACGCATACATAAATATATGAAAGATTATATATCGTAATAAATATAATTTTTATATTATATTACAAATTAGAATTCTTTCTTACGATCGTGTGTGACCATTTGGAAGATATTAAAATATAAATTTTAAAATAATTTATTTTGCACGCATGTATTGTTAAAGGCATTCATGAAATGGTATTGCCCAAATGAAACCTAAATAAACATCGTTATTGCTCGAATTATTGTGTTAAACCGAGTGGTGACCAAAAGTAATCTCTCGAATGCAAAGGGTTCAATTTCTTCTCGATGATTTCTATTCGAGTCTTTTGCACGAAACCCAGATACAATTTGAACTGTTACGTCAGATTATAGAACGCGATCTACATAGTGATATAACAGGTCTGAATTCACGAAAATCAAATTAAAACTCGCGGATTCGTATTCGCTTTAACTGCGGGAACTTCGAATTCAAGCACGAGCTTTAATATAACACGTAGGTATTACGAGACACGTAGATAGGTGCATATATGTACTCAAACTAATACTTTGTTAAATGTATATATCTACTGCAATATACTGTGCATATGTACCATATACGAGTACTCTGTATATACAGGGTGTTCTTTAATTAGTGGTACAAGAGAACAGAAGGTGATTCTACATGAACAACTAAGTCCCAAACGTAGAATACAATTTTGTCATATGAGGCTTTGTTTTCACGAAAAATAAGTTTGAAAATTTGTGGAGTACCTAATTGCCTCAAATGTTCGCGTTAATTGATATTTTTGATACAAATACAATATTTCTCAAAATCAGAATATATACGAAACTTCTTATAGTATCATATTAAAATAAGATAAACAAATAATAAAACAGCTTAAATAAGAAGTAACTCATCTGTTACCACCTGTCATATCACATATACGTGGCATTTTAAAATTAAAATGACGCATATATGAAATATGAACAGTTAGCATTAGAAGTTCTGCGATGACTCCAAAACACTTACACAGCAAGTGTTGCAGCATGACGATGGGAGGAGTTCCTCGTTATGCTATTAAAGAAGATCCATCGAAGAATTCATTCTACATCTTTGAAAAGAACGAGAAAGTCCGTTGTCATATCTAGAAAATAAAATAGAATAAAAGGATAAGTTATCCGCAATATAATCCAATATGATATTAAATAAAATCAAATAAAATGTAAATAAAAATAAATACTTACAATGCATTCCAATGAGATGAAGCTCAATTGCATCATGGCGATGCACCTCGCGTGAATCTAACAACGCGGTATAAACGAAAATAAGAAATTATAAATGCACACACTTTAACGATGCAACACACGAGTACAAGTCATTGCCTACGCGCTCGATTGCAATGATGTTCTGAAACAGAAAAAGAAAAAGAACAATTAATATCGTCGTTATCATAAAAATCCATTAAAGTAATCATAGAAGTGTTTGATAGAAAAATATACTTACTTTTAATATTCATTGATGACTACAGGATGGGTATCCTACCCTTAGGATGACGATGAATAAAATAAAATTAAATAAAAGTCTGAAAAACTGAAACATACTAAAAATTATGTTACAATATTTCCTGGAATCATTTCTGAAGGCATAGAACAGTCTAAAAAATATTCTATCATGAAGAATTAAAATTATTAAAAGTAACAGTTAAACAATATTTATGGAATTTATCAAAGTATGCAACTATTTGTTTAATAGTGCTTGATATTCCAAATCTTCAAATACTTGCAAATCTGAAAATCATAGGATTGTATATTAGTAAAGTATCAAGTTATCCTTGTTAATATTTAAAAAATAACGTGTAAAATAAAAACAATATACACTAAAAACTTTATCACATTGCACAGAAAAACACAATCGTATAGATAAGAAACCACGTTATAAAAATCTTTAAAACAAATGACATAAAGCACTATAGCCATCCTTAAAGAATTAAAATAAATTGAAACAAAACAATTGAAATCTCTCATGCCAACTATGAAAGTATAAATTCCCATATTCTGTATCGATATGGAAAAATTCTTGTTATTTTAATTCTTTAAGGATGGTTACAGTGCTTTATGTCATTTGTTTTAAAGATTTCTATAACGTGGTTTCTTTTCTATACAATTGTGTTTTTCTGTGCGGTTTTTAGTGTATAACCTCTTCATTTTATTCTTTATTTTTTAAATATTATAAAGGAACGTGTACACCTAATAGGAAAATAAAATTATTTTTGATTTATTAAATAAATAAATTTTGTGTGTTTTTCTGTACAGTGCGATAAAGTTTTTAGTGTATATTGTTTTTATTTTACACGTTATTTTTTAAATATTAACAAGGATAAATTGATACTTTACTAATACAATCCTATGATTTTCAGATTTGCAAGAATTTGAAGATTTGGAATTACACACCATCAATTAGGCTTCCTTATCGTTTTATGTATCAAGTATATACATAAAAGAAGAACTTGGAAGATTTTAAAATGAATCCAGGCAATATTTTTTTGTATTTAAACGAGCAAACACCTAAGCTATCTTTTATCATAAAGGTAAACTTCACATTTTCCATTAGTATATTGTTTATTCATTGTTTTAATATATTGAATGTATAATTGTTTAGAGAAATGTACTTTTTCTTTTCATTTACATATACGTTAATAAATGCGAGAAAAAGTAATTTAATTCTTACATGTTACTCTATTAGTTAGTATTCATTCAATATTTACAATTGCTTAACTGTAATTTATATATAAAAATTACATCTTTATAGTGTAGTTTTATATAAACAATTGCATAAAAATTGCATAGACACTAGCATCGATTAATTAATAATTATTATAATGCACTAATGCACTTTTCTTATATTGCAGCTAAATTTTACCCTCGAAGCAATCACTCCGCAGGAGCAATAAAAAAAATACATAAAAATGATAAAAATACGAAAATCATAACGTTATAATCTTAAATTTTATTGATTAGATGGATTATTCCTTTTATACACATGCGTAACGTTAGGAAAGTCATATAAACAACATTTAATAAAAGTACCTTCATAGAGGACAACGTCTCATTTCAACGGTGGATTTCGAAGGGGACGGTACATACGTCATATATTCCTAGCTTTTAGACAACAATAGACATTTTTATCGATTAATTAACAATTATTTTAATATTCTAATACACTCTACTTATATTTCAGATTGTTTAAACACATATGTACTGGTTCAAAGATTACATACTTATTAACATACTTTGAATATAAAATAATTTTAATGAGATATTTTTCTGAACGAAAATTTTATTACCCGAAGTCACCACTGCACAGGAACGTTAAAACAAATGTACATTAGTTTAAACAATTATATAAAAATTGAAAGAATGTTTAAATCAGGACGTTATGATGTGATTAAGTTTTTAGTGTATATTGCCTTTATTTTACTTGTTATTTTGTAAATATTAACAAGGAACGTATACACCTAATAGAAAAATAGATTAGGTAATAATTATTATATTAATTGGATAATTAATAATTAATAATAAAATGGATTTTTGATTTATTTAATAAATAAATTATGTGTGTTTCTCTGTGCGGTGTGATAATGTTAATAGTGCATATTGTCTTTATTCTTTTCGTTATTTTTTAAATATTAACAAGATACGTGTACATTAAATAGTAAAATAGAAATAATTTTTTATTTATTTAATAAATAAATTATCATATCAAGCTTGACTAGAGTGGTCATGAAGAAAGGCGAGTTATGTACGTGTGACGGGCAAACTTGTGTGCGTGAAATACATTTCTATATGGTAATTGGGAATTTCTGATTGGTCACTTGACGTCCGAAATGTAAGACCAAATATGATTAGCAGCGAATCAGCGTTCTTTTCGGTTTGGCCGTTGTGGAGATCGCACGGATACAACGTCGTCCCGTTAATCTCAGGTAATTAAAATATATTTTCTAACGTAAATAATTTTTCTATATACTAATAGATTCTTCTATCAAATGACTTCCAAAAGATATAATCGAAAGATTACGATAATGTCGAGGATAAAAAATATTTGCGTAGAAAAAAATTCCATGTACATTGCTATGCATTTTTCTACGAAATTATATATATAAAAATATATATATTAAAATATTTATATAAATATATAAAATAAATAAATATATAAAAAATATAATAATAAATAAATAAATATATAAATAAATATATAAAAAAAATATTTATATAAATATATATATATAAAGCAGCTAGATGTCAATGGATTTCGCTCCTTTTTTTGAAAGTGGACTACCGCGCATACTACCGCGCGCAGCAGATGCGCAGCAGAGGCAACGCAGTGGCAACGCAAGGGGAAACGCAGGGGAAAGGTAGAGGAAACGCCATTTTCTGTCAGCTGTATATGTTCCAACGTACTGCGTTATCCCGTTTAATCCAGGTAATTAAAAAATAGTTTACACCTTTCTATTATATATCAAATGATAGCTACACACAAGATTTTCATACGTGAGTGTTTTCAAAACGAAATATTGAAAAGTTCGAACGATATCTGTGACAATGTAACTTCGATATATCTCGACGTCCCGCCAAATCTCACCAATGTTACTTAACAATGTTTCTTCTAATTTCCAGCTTTTTTCATGGTATCGATAATTACTACCATCTCTAATGATGCTCTAATTAATTATTTTTCATAATTATGTATTCAAAGATCGTATTTTGTATTAAACTCGATTCTATTCACATACACACACACACACATACAGGCATATATGCATAAGTATAGGTAGCTCGTACACATACACTCGTATATTTGATTTTCTTTATGTTATACTAATGTAATCTTTTTTTTTCCTTTTTTAGGTACCGAGCATTAGGAGAGCCAGCAGGAATACATATACTCAGTCTAACAATTGTGTTTACTCTTTTTTTTATCTTCATATTCATCGAGGTAAGCGTTATTCTTTTTTTTAAACCATACAGAAATGTATACAAGAGAGAGACGAAGAGAGAGAGAGAGAGAGAGAGAGAGAAGAAAATAAAATATTCTATCTACGGGCAATAACGAATGTGTACGTAATTCCAGGAATTTCTCTAAGTGAGAACAGAAGAAACGAAGACAGCCGAAAACAAAACGAAGACAGCCGAACGTTCGACATGAAGGACGCGATTACGTGTTCATTCCTGATCAGTCCTTCAACGAGCTAAGATCTAACGAACGTGACGTATTAAACTATATATATATAACGTTATCGATTTTTATTAACAATTTTTACTGATATTAAATACTTTATATGTAATTTTATACAAGTAGTGAGATAAAGGCAATTAATATTGCTTGAATTTATATTGATTCTTTATGATAAAATATCTTTAAAAGTGTGCAATGCCTTCAGGAATGATTCACAGGATATATTGTTCTATAATCTTTTTAGTATGTTTCAGCTTTTCAGAGTTTTATTTAATTTTATTTTATTCATCGTCATCCTAAGGGTAGGATACCCATCCTGCAGTCATCAATGAAGACTAAAAGTAAGTATATTTTTCTATAAATTTCTATATAACTTAATGGTTTTTTATTACGACGATGACATTAATTGTTCTTTTTCTTTTTCTGTTTCAGAACATCATTGCAATCGAGCGCGTAGGCAATGAGGTACTCGTGTGTTGCATCGTAAAAATAAAATAAAAAGAATCGGAAAGTAAAGTCAGTGTTGATCGTCGCATGTTAAAGTTTCGTTTGCTCGGTTAAGAAACTCCGTAAGTTTCTTTTATTCGGTTTAAACGTGTGCTCATCGTCATCCTAAGGGTAGGATACCCATCGTGCATTCATCAATGAAGAATAAACGTAAGTCAATTTTTATTTTAAACACTTTCTCAATAATTATAATAATTTTTTTACTTACAACAATGATATTTATAATTTTGTTTTTATTTCTGTTTCAGATCATCATAGGAATATATCAGTGTTGGAAGTGTTTGTGAATTGTGTTTGTGAAGTGTTGCAAGTGTTCGTGCATTGCTATCGTGCGCGAAGCAATATACGGGAGTGTTGTATCGTTAAATATAATTAAAATCACGGATTAGAAGCACGTTCGTTCGTTTTTATTTCAATTTCGTCGCGTTCGCGAACTATTTTTGAAATATATATATTAAATTAACTGCGACCAAGGCAGTAATTGCATTAGAGTTTGTTCGAGTAAAGTTGTATTTTTATCTTTAAACAGTCGCACAGACTGTTCGCGTATTAGAATCAGTGCATCAATGAAGATTTTTTTACTTGCATTGACTGTGTGCAAAGCAGTCTTTGAATTAGTTGTGTAGAATCAGTGATCGGGCGTAAAACAAATTAAAATCAAACGCGAATTAGAATCAGTGTTGTTCGCCGTATAATAAAATTTCGGTTTCGCGATAAGAAACTCATCTATAGTTTCTTATTTTCGTTTATACCGCGTTTTTAGATTCACGCGAGGTGCATCGCCATGGTGCAATTGAATTTCATCCCATTGGAATGCATTGTAAGTATCTATTTTTATTTACATTTTATTCGATTTTATTTTATATGATTTTAGATTATATTGCAGATAACTTATCGTTTTGTTCTATTTTATTTTACAGATATTACGACGGACTTTCTACCTTATCAAAGATGTGGAATGAATTCTTCGATGGATCTTCGATGGATCTTCGATGGATCTTCGGTGGATTTTCGATGGATCTTTGATGGATCTTCGATGGATCTTCGATACTCGCATTCTACAATACTTGCTGCGAAGTAGGAGTGTTTTGGAGCCATCGCAGAACTTCTTATGCCGTGAGTTAAAATTTAAAGTCCCTCCGGTGCTCAATCATGTCGAGGATGAAAGGTCCTAATCGGCACGAGTTACTGGTTGTAATTATTCCAATAAATTAGTGACGAGCACATGAGTAATTCTTCTTTTGGAATTACTCATGAAAATTGTATATTGTATTGTATATTGTATTGTATATTTTATATTAGTTCAGGATAGGTTTTCTTGTCTCACCGGTTAAATTCATTTAATTAATAATGCAATTAATAAATGCACTTTCTTTTTTATTACGTGTTTTGTTCGTGGTTAGTAGTGGTGAAATCGAGCATTTATTTACTCGTTTTTGTCCAGAAAAGCATGTAATAAATGTCTTACATGCATTGCTTCGTACTTAGTTTATCTAATCGCGATTAATTTTGATATATCGATACTTCGATATTACAAATAAATGAGCAAGAAAACAAACTCATTCGCGACGGATAGATTCTAGCAGTTAAGTGGTGGCTCAAAGCCCAGTTCTTTTATTAGAACAGCCAACTTAATGAAAGGAGTCGTCCGAGGTTTTTAAATATATTAAATTATATTAAAAGATATTAAAAGATATTAAAAGTTAATATTTATCAAATAAATTGTAGAGTCTTTAGCCGCTTAGATAAATTTCTATAAAAATGTATTTGTCTTATGTATATATGTGTTTTTAATCATATTTTTTAGATCAGGATTTTCAGCTTCTAATATACTAATCTCCCGTTTCTCCCCCCTATACTTTCTGCGTTCTCATCTATGCCTGTGCCCAGGTGCTACTCGTGTAGGTGAGAAACAATTAGTATAGGTTTATTTTTAAGTTTTTCCCCCTATTGGCGGCTGTCATTGTGCTAGTGATTGCACGGTGTACGTTGCACCTGTGTGTGCGTTTAGGTGTGTGCATTGTACATCGTTTCGCGACACGTAATACCGCGCTTATTATTTTTTAAAGTTATTGAATAAAAATAACTTGTAGAGTCACGTGTACGATACGAACTTTTTTTTTTTTAACAATCGTTTTGCATAGTAGAGTTACCGCATTTATTTGTGGAAACTTTGATATACTCGTATATTACTAGTATGCATATATACTAGTGTATACTTGTATTTTTGCTGTAGTTTTTTATGCAATAATCACTAGCCTTGGCAGACGATTACAGCAATCAGTACGTATACCCTTTAGCATATAAGTTTAGAAAACGTGGTTGAACTAGGGTGTCGGAGGTGCCCCGGGGCATGCTCTCTAGTTTAGGCTTTTGCACCCTGGTGGTATGTGAGAGAATCGTGGAGTGAGTGGGTGGGTACGTATGTGTATTTGCTCTTTTTAAATATGGGTAATTGGCAGGCAGGTAGCATATTTCTCTGAGCGAATGTGAAAACTTTAATTTTAAGTAGGTAGGATCCAGGATGGGCACTAGGCTTGCTTCCACTCCGGAGTGGAAATTCCGCCTCCTGGTTTATACAGAATTGTTACAAAAACTTTTTTTTTTATTCATTCCATTATGCTTCCTTCGTTAATTTATTTTGTAACTCTTCTGTAATTTTTATTATGTATCATGAGTTTCAAAGGAATTTGCAGCGATTTGAAAGATTTAGTTCTATTTCGATTCTATCTCGAACGAGATAGAGTCGAACAAATTAGCAAATACTTTGATCCATTTGATACTTAGTTATAAGTATTATAATATTAGCACTTCGCACAATCGCAATTTTCTCAATTAAAAATATTTGATATAATTCAAAAAACGAAATAAATGAAATGAATATATTGCAAGAAAATGCATAACATTTGTTGCTTTACTTATTTCAATTCTATTTTATTTTTTGACATTAAAAGTGCGATGTGTTATTAGGTCATCAGTAATTGTCTGCTTGGACATTCGTTTAATTGTGCTCGTGTATATGTCAACGAACTCTAAGTTCATTGATGGTTCACGAGCTTTAATAATGAATAGAGAATGCAAATTAATTGTTTAATAATTAACAATTAAAATCATATAAAAGAATACGAGGTAATTTGCAAAAGTAGTATGAAATATTTTATCTTGCTTGCACGTAGAAAATGTCCAATGCAGTTTTCAGGGAATGCAGAAAGAAGAGGCTTAATGCCGAAGAGGCTAATGCCGAAGAGGCCCCCACTTAACTGTGGCTGAAGAGGGCAACTACTATTGAGCTATTGAGTTATTTTCAAAGGTTCAACAATAAGTTCGAACTTTTGGAAAATAGCTCTTTAGTCATATTTTATATTCTATTGCATTATTTATTTGCTCGTCATTAATTTGTAATTATAATTGGAGATGATGGATCATTCCATCTCCTTGGCACATCGAATCTGTGTGCCATCGTCCAAAAGGTGCATAAGTTTTTAGTTAGTTAGAGTCAAAAATATTAAAATTCTCCTATTATTAAATGTTGAAGTTTGATTAACGTTCAGTAAATATTACAGTCATTTCTTTTTTCTTGTTTCGTTTTTAAGATTTTTTACTTTGATCGTATTTTATTAAATTTGCAATTTTTATTTTGCGTATAACGTAGTTAAAAAGTATTTTACAATTATTAATGGATATTATTTTTATCAGTAACTTATTATAATATTTGTACTTTTTCTGTTTCCTAATTAATTATATTTTTTAATGTAAAATCACGCGTTTAAATGTAATTTTATTTTACAAACGGTAAATAGAGATTGGATAAAAATAAATAGGGTATTCAAATGAAAAGTGCATCTGGAAATTGGACCACTTATATGTTAGGCTATTGTATGACTCGATTCTATGATTAATATAGTTTTCTTCTTGTTACAGGTGATCATCGTTGGATTTATCATCAATCCTCTTCAATTTTCTTGCATTAGAGTACCTTAAATGTCTATTATTGAAAATACATATATACATGCATTTCTGAAGGCGCACACACATATGTTTTTATACATTAAAAATTAAATATAATTATTTAAAATTCTATAACACAATTATAACTTTTTGTTTTTTATAGGATTAAAAGTATTGCTTATTTATTTAAAAAATGTATTGCATTTATTACTTCTTTAAGTGTGAAATTTTGTTGTTCCAATTGACTGCGTGCAAAGCAGCCTTTTAATTAGTTGTAGAGTCAAAGTGATATCGGACGTAAAACAAATTAAAATCAAACGCGAATTAGAATCAGTGTTGTTCGCCGTATAATAAAATTTCGGTTTCGCGATAAGAAACTCATCTATAGTTTCTTATTTTCGTTTATACCGCGTTGTTAGATTCACGCGTGGTGCATCGCCATGATGCAATTGAGCTTCATCTCATTGGAATGCATTGTAAGTATTTATTTTTATTTACATTTTATTTGATTTTATTTAATATCATATTGGATTATATTGCGGATAACTTATCCTTTTATTCTATTTTATTTTTTAGATATGACAACGGACTTTCTCGTTCTTTTCAAAGATGTGGAATGAATTCTTCGATGGATCTTCTTTAATAGCATAACGAGGAACTCCTCCCATCGTCAGGCTGCAACACTTGCTGTGCAAGTGTTTTGGAGTCATCGCAGAACTTCTAATGCTAACTGTTCATATTTCATACATGCGTCATTTTAATTTTAAAATGCCACGTATATGTGATATGGCAGGTGGTAACGAGTGAGTCCAAAAGTTTGATTTTTCTCTAGTGCTCAATCTTGTCGAATATGCAAGGTCTTTATCGGCACGAGCCGATAAATAACAACATAACATTTTTTTTTTTACATTCAATAAAAATTGAACACTATGGTTGAACTCTTGAGGAGGACTTTTAGTCATATTTTCTACCATTGTAGATCGCGTATTTAGATTCATTAGCGAATAAATCACCTTTACTTTTATGCTATCTTTTTTCGAATAACACTGTACTTCCAAAGTAAATGAAGTTCGCATCATTTTCGAATTCTATTTGTTTTTCTTGATAGGTTTTGCTAGGAAAATCGTCCTCGTTTCGTCGATGTAAAAGTCGTTCTGCCTTTTGAGCTCAGATTTATTTTAACGACCATGATTTTGATCCTTTCCAACGATTATTTCGCTTCTTCGTTTCTATACTCGCATCGTTGGTTTCCCTCTCGAATGTACGACTGTAATTTTCATTTTAACTTTTTTTCCCCCAGTGATTTTCTACCTTTTAAATTTAGATTACATTCGAATGATAAAAAGAAATATTGTCTTTTAAATTAAATATTGAATTTTGATTCGTTCTCTTTCTTTATTATAGTTTTTTAATTTGAAAAGTAATTTTATAATTGTTTTAATATTCGGAAAATTTGCTTGTAACTTATTGCCCTCGTTTTCGTATATGTGCATTTGTATTTACGCGTGTGTTATCGAATGAAATGAAATTCGTGATGAAATTCGTGATGAAATTCGTGTATTCATCTCGTTCGTTAAATCATAGATATCAAGAAGGAACGTCAAAGAATCACTTAATTTAGTTTAGTCCCTGAAGATTTTCTCGATACGATCGATTTCGTCAACTCGACCCGTTTCTTTTTTAACGACGATCCAAGAAGAAGTTGCGGTTTAAGGCTCACTTTACGTTTTAATGGACGATGCCGTCCATTAGACAAACCGAACGTTGACTTAGGTTATTTCTTTTGTCGCTGCGTGAAAAGGACGGAACCGAATGTGGGTCGAGCAAACATTAGAGAGAGGGGGAGAGGGAGAGGGAAGAAAGATAGGGGTTGAGTAAAGGGGAGGAAAAGGATAAAAGTAACGCTTATACTATATTGGAGAATAAAAAAGAGAAAAAGAATAGAAAAAGACGATTCGTTGGAAATGGCTCCATTTCATTGAGATTTGTACCGCCATTAAAGTTTTGTCCGTCTTTGTGCTCTAAGAAGTCAACACAGTAATTCTTTCTTCCTATCTTCCTATCCGTTTTCTCTAGAGTAACACCGAGTAGGCATTTCAAAAGTTTCTTTTTCTGCCTGGATATATTTACTTACTTACTTACTTACTTACCACTATCTGTCTAACAGTGCACGAACGGTGAGTCACAAGATTATTCCAGCCCGTTTCCACTGCATATTTGAAATAATTGATATTTGAAATGTTTCTTTTCGAATTGATCGATAAGTTTGACGTCAGAATATCGATTAAATAAAATATTTAACGTTGCTAAATATTTAAGAATGGAATAAATATAATGATATATAGAACATTGTATATGAATTGAATTGATAGCTGATACTAAACGTCGAAGAGTTTCATTTGTCATTTTATTTCGTCGACGGGTCGTTTATACGAATCACTTGACGGGAGACTAAACGATTTTCACTTCTATCTTTCCTTAAAGCGAATAAACTTGCTGGACCATCCGGTATGGTCGTAAATGTCCGTCAGACTTATCATTTTCATGACATTTTCGAGTAATTCTAAAGGAGTTTTAAAAGTGGAGAAAGGTAAAGCTGACACGAAGCCGGATATACTCTGACGTTTCCCGTAAGCTACACAATATTCTATTATATGTATTTTAAAATATACAGGGTGTCCCAGGGTTTACCGGCCAAACTGCAGAACAATATTTTGCAAGTGGAAGTAAGAAAAAAATGTTATTTGAAGATCGATCGAAGTAGTTAAGATTTTGGTTAATTTTGTAGAATATAATGTAAATGTTTACCGATATCAATCGATGGCCTATCGCTAAAAACAATAACCAGGGTGATCGTTTTCTAAATAATTGAAAGATCTAGCCATAAGTTTGGTCATAGTGTAGTGTAGGGTTTGGTCATTTTTGGAAGTTACTGTACATAGTAAAGATAAGAATAAAATCTTACAAAGAATAAAGCGACATTAAAAAGTGAAGAGGTCAAACGTCGATAGTTCTAACTACGATATCGTTTCAATTTACCGATTCCCCCGAGGAACACCGTTAAGAGGCTCGTAAAAGTGCGCCAACGAGCGACGATTAAACTCATTAACGAGTCGAATACACGCTATGTGTTATGAAAGTGGTCGTAATCAGAGAACGACCTCTTCTCGGTATCCTCGGATGTAAACACACACATACACACACGTACACCCGCATACCTATAAATAGAGAATGTCTCGGTGCAAGAAACTTTATTGTTCGAAGTTACGGCATCCAACGTCACTCCACCCCCGTCATCGAATTATCGTTTCGACTTTTAACATTAACGTTCGTTATCTCGTACACCTTTAAAAGAAAGAAATCACTGGGATTCACTGAATGTTTGGCATCTCTCGTCTTAATTGTCTTGCTTTAAAGTGGATATATTCTCTCGATTTCTATCCTGTCTTTTATACGGACTCAATTATTTCACTCGTTGGTTCTTCAAATGGGTTTTGAATAAGAGATTTTTTCTATGACATTATTGGAATTTTTAATATAAAATTTGCTAGTGTTGGTTATTTAGATATAAACGATTTCTTAAATAAAATCTACAACGGTGTGTTTTACTAATTGAAATATTCGCATTTGTAAAATTGGAAGAAGAATACTCAAGCTTTCGCATAGGAATAGATCAATTTATATAATCTTGGATAGCAATGGGCGAAGTTGAGGAAAATCACGAGGATAAAGGTTGGCTGGTAGTTTTATACAACCATAAACTCGACTATACTGCTAATTATCTCGAACGTAAGAGTATGCACTTGAAACAATAGATATACGTATATTTCCCGTGCTTTTAAAGGCATCAAGATTAAAGTACTTTTGAAAGATCGAATTAGTTTGGCCAGCCCGCATTACCTATCAAAGACGCGTGTGTCTCGACTGAGGGAAGAGAGGATATTGTACAGATTACGTTAGATCTGTGATTGACCGACGAAAATTCATCTCGATCAGGGAAGCTAATAATCTAACAGGAATTACGATAAAAACGAACGTCGATTCCAAACGAAGATTCGATTGGTCTAAACAGAAAGAGAGATAAAAAAATAAAAAAGTAGGTCGTGGATATTGACATCTTGCCGATATCGTACAATCCTGATGCAAATAATTCAACTACCTTTGCTAAAAATATTCGATACTTTTGATTGATAACAAAAACGAACTTGATAGGTTTTTCTTTTTGCCCCTCTATGAAATACATATTGCAAATTTTCTATACGTTATATCCATGAATGGTAATATGCAAAAGATGTGCAAATTATTTATAAGTAATTTTTCTGACGCGATACGTTACAAGTTAGTGTTCCACGCAATTTTTTATTGGAATCTTTGTAGAATATACATTTTATCCGATTTGAAAGATTAACACCGCGATAAAATCAGGTTAACTGCCCCGATATAAAGACATCTTCTCAATAGGATCGCTGTTTTGAACGTCTTTTATTGCCGAATTAAGCTGAGAAAGTTGGTCAGTAGCCGGGCAACGGAGCCAAACCGTAGAAAATTCAATATGAGATTCTGACTTCGGGATAACGATTATTTGATAACCAACCGTTTAAAAATATGATTCAGTTCCTTGCTCAATTCTTCTCGTGCGATGAGTATCAAAGTTGAACGATAATAACGAAAAATGGTTTTTACTTTAAAAAATTACATAGGATGACGTAACCCGTTCCATTTGATTATTCCTAACGATGAAAAATCACATGAGACGGAAACTCTGTTATAAACGAACAAAAAGAAGCCTTTTTTTTAGCATTCACAATTTACGGTTGGTTGAAAGATTGTCATTTGGGATAGGTTCGATTAGCCGAATTAAACGGAAACTTGTTAGTTGGAACATAGCAAATATTCGTTTGCAAATCGCTGGAAATAAAGATGAAAGGGAAAGAGAAAAAGAATGAAAGAAAGACAAGACGTAGGAATAAAGAGGAAGCTAATGCAGTGACGAAATGGGTCATCCAGGAAGGAAAAAGTGAACCTTTCTTTCCTAATTAGATCTTCCAAATTTACGGTATCCATTACATTTTCTTTTCCTTTTTTTTTATTCACTTTACTTTTCTCTTCCTTCTTTTCGTCCCTTTCCTTTCACTTTATTTTCCTTTTTTTTTATTTTTTTGGCTAGCAACTCGAGCACAATGGAAGAACCTGATTTTCTTGCTACGAGATATTAAAAATATGTCGTACAACAATAAATTCGTTGTAATATAAGAAAATAAGAAAAAAATAAAATTTAGGACTATGATCTCGAGCTCGATATTTATTCGCAACTTGATTCTTTTGAAAGGTCGCATAATAATAAATAAACTAATTAGAAGACATTTCGTAACTAACGTAACCAGGGAGAGCGGAACTTGAAGCGTCTCGTGATGTCTCAAAGGATTTTGACTCTCTTAAATTCGTTTTCGTTTGTGTTTTGTACTCGTATGCATGTACGTGTAAATATTAGGTTGTCCCATAAGTTACTTCCTCTTTTTTTATGATGCGAAATCAATGGACGATATTTGTTGTTTAAGGTTGATTTACTGTGTTATATATGAACCGTTCTGCCCTATTACCTTCTTCCATCTCTCGGAAAGCCTCATTATGCCTTCTTTCCAAATTTGAAAGAGCTGTGAGACGACTGAAATCGAAATCATACATAGCGTGGCGCGGAAAGAACTTATGGGACAACCTAATATATCTACACGTATACTTAGTTATTATTTAATCCTAGAGGAAAAAATATCTGAGAAAAAAGAACGACGGAGATTCGCTTTGGCATCCTTTTTCTCTCTTTTTGATATCATTAAAATGTGATTAGCGCTAAAAAATAAGATATTATTATCAGTTATAAGTATCTTCAAATGTATTCACAGATTTACACGTAAGAAATTTGAAAGGTATTAAATAAAAAAGACAAATGTCGAGTCGTTAGAGAAAAGAGAGCGTACTCAAATTTCCTTCGAGTTGATCATTCCTTGAGTTGATTTTTTCGATGATCACTAACCACCTTTTTGAGTCGTTCGTTCGACAGAGAAAAGGCGTTCGTTCTCGGCACGAAGAAAACTCGCGTTTGATGGTTTTGCGATTTTGATGGTCTTGGACCGATCAGCAGTCTTTTACTTCTCCAAATGGATTAAGAAAGCTATCATTTTATTTGTTTTTGATATGTCATGATCGTTTTTCAATCGAACATCTGTTTCTTTTTGTTAGAAAACAAAGGCAGGACATTTGACAGTTCGGTCGTTTGGCCTTCTCATTGAAAATGCTTCGTTATTAACGATCGTAAACGGCAAATTAACCAGATGAGCGTATCGACTCATTCAATTAGCAGACACGCACTGTGAGAGCGTCGAAACGCGTGATTAATAGCGTTATAAGCACGGCCTGTGTCACCAACCTTCCTACGTAATATCGAATATTCACGTTGCGATCGATCGAAACACGTCCGACGACTCTCGTCAATTCGCACGTCGCTTTCAGATAATTTATTATCTTTGCTATTGAAATTAGAACATGCAACTCGTTAATAAATTACTATTCCATTATTCATTTATTCATTATAGTTTTGTCATTTTCATTTTCTTTATAACCAAGTAATTGCTATAAATTATTCAAGATAATTTGTTCCATTTTTAATGTTCCATTTTTAATGTTCCATTTTTAATTATTAGGAAATAATTAAACGAATTCACGAATTTCTTTGTAATTGCAAAGCAATACAAAAGAAATGATATTAAAAGGGCACGGATAATATCATGGGTAGATAATAAGATGGGTCACTCGACAAAGACATTCCTCGATGTCGCGTGTCACGTCATTCAATTTTTTAAACGGGTGCTTCTACCGGAAGTCTGAACTACCGATCGCATGATCCTCGACACAAAGAAAGTTTAATTAAACATAAATAAGATCACGCATCTATATTAACGATTCATTATTTTATGCATTCTCCAGATACGATGTAGTTAAAGTACGAGATTGAAATTTCATGTCAAATATAAAAATAATATTCTTCGATTTTCTTTCAAAACTTGCTTATAATTACGGTGAACATAAAGTATTGTTCGTAAGTTAGATTTACAACATAATCGTGTACTCTTTCAAATTGTATAATTTACGCATTAATTATAAATTTGATTTCGCATCAAAATTCGGCTCATATTTAACGTTTATTTCTTTAATCTCGAGGAAAGAATATCGCATAAGTGTGCTTACGAAAATCGACGTGATTAATATTTTAACTTGTTTAAATTGAAACGCGATAATCACGCTTCGTGCACTCAAAATGACCACGATGTATATGCGAAACGTATTCCATCGTAGTTCATCGTGCCGTAATGTAATTACTGGTCTGCGTGATATTGTACGAGGGTGGTCTGCTAGCTAATTTTTACCCTATACACGAATCGCACAGTTCTCTCCTTCTTTTTGTTCTTTTTTTTCTTTTCTTTTCTTTATTCGTGTGTTACAAAGAAAGACGCTCTAAAAATACGAAGAAACTTTTTATCCAATACAATATTTCATAATATTTTTTATAATATGCCGGCATGTAGATAAACAATATTAATTTACACAACTTCTATGGCAACGCTTCAATTTCACGGTCAATTAATTATGAGAATAAAAACCACCGAACGTTTAGGGCAATGCTTTATCAATCTGTTCTATTATCTGTTTTTGTCACGTATCAAATTAGTATATGTGAGATCTTCTATCTGTCATAAAAAGTTACGTCGAACAAATAGGTTAGCGATCTGCTGGTTCAATTAATTAGACCCTTATTCCTTCCAAGGGTCATCTTTTTTATTAGCTCGAAGTAAGTGTAGTGAATTCATCAGAATTGAGTCCCGGGGGACAGAGGAAAAAGAGGAGAAGTTAGTTCATATTTTTTCTTTCTTACGAATCAAATGAGTAGATGTTCCTGCTATTAGGGAAAATACACGTGATATCAAATTACTTTAACCAAGAGTTGGTTGCGGTGGCTAGTAATTTTAGCCAATTACCTGCATTTCTGTCAGAGGCCATCTCCTGATCTACGAACGGTATGTTAGTGATCTTTGATATGTCTAACTGATTATACCCTTACACTACTACCCTTCTACTATCTTAGCTATCAGTTAAATACAGTGGAAAATTCGATAGTAATTTTAAAGCTATTTACTTATGGTTTAAATGTTCTTATTATGCTAAAATGAAAGAAACAAATTTTATACGGTGCGACGATAAATTATAATAATTAATTTACAATATTTATAACACCGACATTTTTCATCGTAATAATAGGAAAAGTTTGTTGTGAAAATCACGCGATAAAAAAAATAAGACGGTGTAAAAGCAAAAATATAGGATTTAAATTCTCAGATTATTCTTCTCTTCCTCTTCTTTATCCACGTTTTAGTTTTCGTTTTTGTCGTTAGCCATATCCAGAAGGCAAGCACCAGGCAGTTTCTTGCAACTCGGCCGGTGCAATTTCCTTTGAAATCTAAAATGCAAGTAACTGTATGTTTACTGAGATTACCATCCATCTACATGAAGAAGAAGCAAGACGAAAAGGAAGAGAACAGGAGAGGGAAGGAGATCCTTGAAGTAATCGTCGAATCATTCACTGAGAAACGACGAAGCATAGTCTCTGCCATTGGCATCGTTCTACCATCAACACCAAGTTCCCTTCATAGATCCACTATTAGAATTTCCATTCTCTCTATCTCCTTCTATCTCTCTCTTTCTCTCCCTTTCTCTCCCTTTCTCTCTTTACTGGATTGAAATATCTATTTTCCGAGGAAGCATCGAGAAAATATTTTGCTGGATATTGATACTAGATATCGTTGATGTTATTTCATTTTACTTTTTCGTTGCAGATTAAAAGTACTTTCTGCTTCTTCTTTTTCTTTGAATATTTTGCTTTTGAGAAAGCAACGTTTGGTAACGTTTGGAAACGTTTGGTAAATTCTTTTAGCTAATTAAACAACACTAATCAAGAAATGTCAACTTTTTGTTTGCAATTTGTTTGAAATATAGTGATTCTTCCTAATTTTTCGAATACCGAATTCAGTATTCAAATATTCGTTAATTAAAAGGAAAAGATGAAAAAAGAAAAATTGATTATAAAGTAGAAAATTTGACATTTGAAGAAGAGATTTTTGTTGTTCGTGTTTTTGACGTTTGGCAAGAAAAATTAGCAATTCGTATGCGGATTGTATATACGCGTCGAAGCGATGTCATATATCGAGTGTGTTGTGTAATCGTACCCTTGGGATTGCGAATTCAAAAGAGGGAGTGCAAGCCCTGTAGTAGCACGAGCTCGAGCTCAATGTACTAGAAACGGTTCCTGCCAGTGGCGGCTCGTTCGCGTCAGCAAGACAACCTACCTTCCTCTAGTGTCCTCGAAAATGAAAGGTGCGCGAGGACCAAACGAGCCCGGAGACACATTTTCACCTCCGGGAACAAACCATGACGCAACCCTGTCTTTATTCTTCCAATTGCTTAAATCAAATACGTTTCTTTTCTTTTTTTAAGTATATATTTTTCTCAACATATTTTTCATAAGCGATTGATTTAATACGATTTTAGATATAAAAATCAAATAGAGTAATATCATAAATCCAATGAAAAGTTTCAACTTTTATTATACTATCTCGATATAAAAAGCACTTCTTTATTATGAAAAGTAATTTATTACAGAAACGTATTTAATTACATGTTCTTTATCGCGTCTAAAAAGTAGGAATAGTTAAATCGAAAAACCTTGTAAATTTTATATCACTTTTATTCATATACTATATTCATATTTTTGTGAAGCTTTAAACTTTTCATAAAATACTTAGAACTTGAAGTGGCATAATTAACAATCGAATTTTTGAAAGTCTACATTATTCGTTTATTACACTTTTACTTATTACATTCACAGTTTGGAATAGATTTAAATGCAAGCAGGTAGCAGAACCTTTTTGTCAAAATGCTTTCATAAAGAAAACGTCAATTGTCGTCCTATCTTATAGTCGGAGAAAAGAAATTTTAGATAATATTAAAAATGTGTGTGTGTGTGTGACATTTGAAATATATTAAATTATTGAAATATAAATTATTTCAAACGTTTCTTCAATTTCATGCAAGAAACTTCAAAGAAGTAAATTTTCTTATTCGTATCGCACTACACGCATAAGCCTTTTATATAAAGTTTCTCTCTCTCTCTTTTTTTTCTTTTTCCCGTGACTTTTGAGAAATAAATTCTCTTACAATCTCGAGCGTAAAGAGAAAAATTATTTCAGTCGCGCGGTCGTTGCAAGTAAATTTCAAGAAAACGGAGAGTACGATTTCTACGCGATGTTTTAAGCGTAGAAAGATTGCTACGTTGCACACACACAACAGGTTTCCTACCCTTTCAGTAGGAAAAACATGACACTATTTCCCGGACGAAGTATTGCGAGTTTTAAGTACCTCGGGAGGTCCCTGGATAGGGGAAAGGAGTGGCTCAAGATGGTGAACGAGATTTACTCCTTTATATATTTCTCTATCTCTATTATTTTCTTATTAATACTACACATACATAATTATCGTTATAGTAATTCATTATACATAATGAAGATATTTAAAAAAGAAAAAAGAAGTATAATATAATCGCATAGTAACCAAGTTTGCTGTATTAGATCGAATTGGATGGGATCGTATTTACGTAAAATCGTGAAACGTAACTTCCTACCTTTTCGCACGATAGCTGTTAGATAGAAACGTATACTATTTCAAAGGCGGTGGGTATACGTTTTATCGCAAACTTGCGTTGCGTGCATTCACGAGGGACACGGGATCAATTTCGTTTTCCTCCTATCGAGATATCTAGCAAAGCAACGTGTTGCTGCTGCGAGGAACTGTGCGATTCGTGACCTCACTCCAATTTTCTACAGGAAACCTTGTGAGAATGGTGACGCCTTCGTAATTGAATGCTTAAGCTGCCCGAGCGAACCAATTTAAATGCATTAGAGTTTAGGAACTTTTTTATTAACTCGAGGTACCGTGATCGGATTCAACCATACTATTTGTATTATATATTGAATATTTCATGATGGTATATAATACAAATAGCAAACTGAACGTATACTTACAATCCATATGGTCAATGCAACTCTGCGCAACACTTTCACGTTCGATTCCATTTTTTTTCTTATTCGTATCGATAATTTTTCATTATTTTTGTTCGATTAAAAAATATCAGTAGCTACGAAATATCTCTTTACAATTGCAGAAAATAATGAAAATCTTCGTTGCGATAGGACTTATACGTTTCCCATGCATTTTAATCTTGACAAGTAAATATCGCGCTGTATAACGAATCACCTGTATTGATCCAGTAAACATTCTACGAAGCCTCGTTTGATGAATTTCATTGAAATAACACTTTTAAGTAACATCAAATGCGAAGAACGTGTAAACATTGAACGGTTCGGTTAACAGTGAAAGTTTCATTGTATAAACTACCGTTAGCATAGTATTATTAAATGTATCAAATGAAATATAATTAATATACCTATAAATTTTCTATAACGCGGTTAATTCGTTTAATGTTATATCGAATCGTGTTAGGGTTGCGCCAGGGTTGAGTAAAAAGGACAAAGTTTCTAACTTATGTTAGTTTAGCACGAAAAGGAAACTTTAAAAGAACAAATTTAATATTAACTTTTTTGACTTTATTTTTCGCGTCAAATTATCCCTGGTAGAGTGTACAGTAGACAATAGTTCGTACCCAATAGCTAATAATCTTTTATTGCGAGCAATTGTAAGTAAGATTCAAAATGTCCGGAAGACGATGATCGATCGTATTATGCTGGTGCAATACGCTCTTGAATTTTATGACGACAGGGAAGAAGGAGAGCGTTAGTCGAATTTCGAGAGGACTCCAGACGGCTGTTTTGCATTTGAGCAGTATTCGATCCCGTTACCTATAGATTCCTAGTATACTTTACGATGGAAATATTCCGGTCACGGATCCGGTTTACGTGACGTCTCCATCGAAAGGAGTTGGTGGTCGGTGGTTGGTGATGAAGCAGCAGAGGGAAGGAGTGCCGAGGGTAGAAGCCGAGGGTACGAGCCGAGGGTTGTCGACAGTCTTTTCGACCTCCACCTGTCGTAATGAAGACGTGCACCCTAATCCAGAGAAAGGACCGAATCTAATCCATGAATTATTGCCTCTAGATACCTCGACCACCAGTAGGCCCCCCTTTCGTCTCACCCCATCCCAGCCCTTTTCTTCTCTTCGCTTCTTCTCTTCGCTCTTTCTTTTCGATCTATTAATTCGCGTCGACCGCATCGTGTGTCGCCATTTTTTCAGTCACCGACGGAAAATCCATCGCTCGTGTCAATCCCCTTTCTCTTCGTATACCATTCTCTATTTTCTCTTTTGACTGTCTCTCTTTATTTTACGCCCGCGTTCTGATTCGCGCATTGTTTTGCGTAATACATTGGCGTAGTATGTCAAATATTTTCTAAAGTAATAGTATTGGCCTATTCTTTGGTAGGAAGGTAATATAACATTGGGGGGTATCTATTACAAAATAATATTTATATGTTCTTTTTCTTGTCGTTATATTCATATTTTATATTAAATAATAGAAAATAATTTCATCATCATTCTACAAGTTTCAAAAAAGATTTCTTTTTTTTCCAAATATAATAAAATATTGAAATTACCTTTCCCTATATATATCGTTTGATATCGTTAATACGAGTCTACGCCAATGCATTCGTCCACGATGACGCCGTGCGTGAGTCTTTGCATTTTTCACTACAAAGGAGAACAAACAAGGAAAAAAATAAAAAAGAAAAAAGAACGCGAGAGAGAAGAGTTGGAAGGAGTAAAAGAGTGTACGGAGGAGGATCAATGTGGAAAAAAGGAGTGGATAGGAGTCTGCTAAAACTAGCCGACGTTTTTAAACGTCCCATGAGTGCGTGTCGCGCGCGCACATACACATTTATATTTATGCATGTATATACGTGTGAAGTATATCAACACCTAGAAAGGTATACGATAGGATAATATACCCGTTGAGTGTGCAAACGTTTCCATATCTCGCGAGAAATTATCCTTGTTACGTATTGTGTCTCGGTACGTCGCCTACGGCGAATCGTCACGAAAGAAGATAATTGTTCGACAAAAATGAGATACAAAGAAAGAAAACGAGAAAGATAATCGACGTTCTTCTTCCCTTTTTTTTTTCTTTTTCAAAATCATCAACTATTTTCTCAAAGATCTTTAAAGAAGATATCATTTTCAACGGATATTTCTCCGAGCACTCTTACAATTCACGAAGATCTTTCTTATTTTCTACCGAATAATGGTTGGGTTTATATAAAAGCTTAATATTTATTTTCACCAAAGAAAATACGCGAGAGCTTTATGTTTTATTATTAAAGTAGTATCGCTCGATTAGCTGGGATAGGGATTTTGGGGAAATAATTGTATAATTCCAATGAATATATTATATAATTTAGGATAAAAGAAGACACATTTTAGGGAAAAGTGGACGCAACGAAGAATATTTTCTTGCCATTTATGGCGTTGTTTTCTCTCGGAACATCCCTTATCGGATTTCCCTCGACGATATAATCCTTATCTGATTGCGAGCCGCTTACGGGCGGGAAGATAGGAGCTGTTATTTCGCAAAAGCGATAGGTGTACGTGGATTGGGCCGATTGGACACTCGATTTTAACCGGTCACTCGTGATGATGACGGATCGGTCTTGATTACTCCTTGCAATTTATCCTACAGCTTTTAACTCTAACGCGAGTGTTGAAAGAGGATAAGAAGAGGAAGCAAAGATGGAAGAAACGTTCTAAGGGACGTCAAACTGGGTGCTGATCCACCTCGACACTCGTGTAATTATCTTTAGTGCTTCGCTTTTAATGAGTTACTCTTATCGTTTCATCTAATTCGCTAGGTAACGCGATACAAGTTTAATGTGCCGCTTATTATAGGATTAATCGCGATTGGTCAAACTTTCCAACTATTTTTTATCTCCTTCGAAATTCCTCGGTAATTGGACTTTAGGTAAATTTTGATTTCGTCAGGAATTTGATCGTCCGGTCGCAATAACAATGCGATCAAAATAATACTAAACCGTTATAAGCATTATTTAAATACACGCCTACGATAATGAGTATTTTTATCGATGAAAATAATGTTCATATATTTTGTACATTAAATGTAAGCGTATTTAATACTTTGTCATTTTATTTGCTTTGTATTTTCAGCGTAAAACATTTTCATAATCGTCGTATCGGTGCATATTCCAAATAATAAAAGAAATCGGAATTGTGTTTTCTCTCGACTAATCCTTCCGCGGGTAGAGAATTCTGAAATAAAATAAATATATGCGCGTCAGTTACGCGTTATGAAGGGAAGGAAATAATTGCCTGGCTTATCTCGTTTCTCTTTCTCTTTCTGTGTAATACACGTAATATAACGCAAATGTAACTAGAGTAGGTATATTTAAATACGGCCAGCAAAAGATAAGATTCGCCTGTCGTTGACTTTGATTGTACTATTATTCTCTCGACGTAAACGATCGTTCTAGTGTAAAGGAAAATGGTAATGAGAGACCCTATAATCCTTCTTATCTTGGTCTGTGTGCACGCGCATATGTTCACACTTGACAGATAAGACGGATGACAAGAAGGATCATATAGAATGAAATATAAATATCGGAGAGCTACCAAAATCGTCTTACATCAGCCATATTCAACCTGCGACCTAGCAAACCTTCTAGCGCAGCTTGGCACGACTCAGTCATCGATTGATCTTTTTTTATATAATATACAAAAATATTACGAGTTTTAAATAATAAAATTACAAATATAGAGACGATCTATAAGCGAAAAAGAAAGAATGAAGTAACAAAAAAGATAAGATAAATTTATTATCAATAGTTTATCGTTTCCTTTGAACCGCTTTTTCGTAAAGCAACGTCCAATAATCTAGCTGATAACTAAAGCCAAGGGGTGTATCGCGTCACTCTATACACGCATCGTGGTCCCTGAGCTACGATTGATCAAGTTTCCAAGCGAGAGAATAGGTACGCGTACGTGTGTTGCGTATGTGTGTGCCCTAAAGTGCAACGCACCCTTCATGTCTTCGAGGTAAAATATGTTTTCGCTATCTCCTCTGAACGGTGGATAATCTGCCATGCTGCTAGGACGATAGAAACCGTTATAACGTAATCCGGCTTTCAGCTAATTTAATAACTCCATTTTGAAAGGTACTTATTTTACGACTCGCTCACGCCGACTATTTGCCGATAAACGCGCGTATTTTCGCGTATACCGATTTGCTTAAAGAATTCCCCGCTTCTCCAAAGGTTAAAACTTTTCCTCTCTTGATGAAAATCAATGAAAATTGTTGAAAAAAAGTTCATCGGAAGAAAAAAATCAGGTGATTTTCTTTATAAACGCGTCTGATACTTTTTGCCGTGTTATTTATAATTTGAAGAAAATATTTATTATCTAGTTGAAACCACTACAGAATTGAATTTTACATAAGGTGTTGTTTGAATGCTCGATCATCCTTTTTTAAAGAAAGCTGAACGCGTCTTTGAAAAGTACACTTTACTAGATGTAGTGTGTGCCCAAGTGATCGACCTACATGCTTTCTGCATGGATACAATGTCTCGTGTCCTGTAGAGTGGACAGAACTAAAAGTAAAACTAAAACTAGTTGAAAGTACTATCGCAATACTGTTATAGAACAAGAGTTAGGAACTACCACCACCCCGGTAGCATTGAGATCTTTGTTAAAAAAAGTGTTGCTCTATTTTTGATTCAATGATATTACATTAAAGGTAAACGCAAGAACGGACTGACAAATGCTACTTTCGCAAAGCTAAATTATTATTCAAATTTACGAAATATACTCTAAATTTGAATAAATTTCATGAAAACCTTCAAGCACCTAAATTATAATACAACGTTAAATTTGAATTTTTATTAAATGCATATTTAAGATATTAAATAATTGCCGTTATAAAATTAGAAAAAATGCTGTTCTTTGCGTTCGTAAATACTCGCGTCAATTCATGTTATATTATTCTACGCACTTGTTTGAAAATCAGTAGGAAATTCGCGATCAATTCGAATGGTACAAACATTGTGTTAGATTTGGAGAAAAGTATATTAAATTGAAAATATAAATCGACAGGAAGTTTCTATAATATTTCATATTACGTGAAAAATCTGTTTACAAACTAAAGAAAATGAAAAGGGATATTTGACTTTGTAGAAATTCCATGTATGGTTACGTATATGATATACGTAGATACATATAACGTTTTCCCTTTATCGATTCGCTCCAAATTCCTTTGGACGTGTTAACCCGCGCGCGATACGAAGAATGTAGAGCAGAAACTTTGTAAAACCGTACTTTTAAAAAAGAGACATGGAAAGAAAAGAAGAGAAAGACTAAGAAGATAGAAAGAGACAGTTAAACTATAGGATGGATCGTTCCGAGTAATTAATCGTGAAATGTCTCCCGCTTTTTCTCTTGGATTTAAATCGCAAAGCTTGGAATTAACGCGGACTTGGCCCCGCTGAACTCGTTTCTCTTTCCGAGAATTCGCCTTTTTTCCAAATGCTTTTACGTACATCGATTTTTACTCTCCTTGTTATAATTATTTAAATACATATACGATATACCTATACATTGAATATACGTTGTGTCATTTTACATCGGAAATGATATTAGGGACGATTTTAATTAAGGAGATTATTTGAGATTACGTTATGGCGCATAGTAGAACCAGGTGGATCGACGCACCTTGTATGACCAGGACTAATTACACGAGTCTCTCGATAATTAAGGTTCGCTCAATGGGTTACTCCCTTAATTTCTAATAATCCCTATAATCAATCATTCAATTAACTTATATATATATATATAGTAAAAACTTTCTTACTTGTTTCTCTTTTAGTTGATTACATTAAATTACCATAACTCTGCTAATATAAGTTTTGCACTTAAAATTGACTCGCTCTTTTGCAAGTGAAATCGACTCTTCGGCGAGTCAAATTGACTCTTTGGCAAGTCAAATTGACTCTTTTGCAAGTCAAATTCGCTCTTTTACAAGTCAAATTCGCTCTTTTGCAAGTCAAATTCGCTCTTTTGCAAGTCAAATTCATCTTTTTATCTTGCAATTTGACTTGCAAAAAGATGAGTTTAAAGTGCAAAACCTATATTTAATCGAATCTGACAATACTCGCGTGCGTTTGAAAGATGATATATAAAGAAGTTGTGATATTTGTTTATCGAGTCAAAATTGATTATTTTTCTTTGCATCTCGTAAAAGAGTACAAATTTATGGAACTTTCCTGACTCGTCGGCTGTAGCTTTCATTTCTATCTCTTTAACCGAATTGAATTTCGTTAAAGTGCGATTGTAATTGTTTGAAAATTAGGTCTAGATTGAAGTATCGTCGTCATATGTTGCAATTAGCGTATTGCTTTAGAAAGAGCGAAGAATACGACTCCTTGGGGAATAACGGAGCGTATTAAATACAGGTCAGAACTGTTGTCTCGAGTTTTAACTTTAAAAACATACTAAAATAAGAGAATAGAAGTTCATATATAAATATTACATGCATCCGATATGACCTGGTTTTTCGAGTTACAGTTTATTTGTACTCTTCCTTTTGTTTTCAAGATTAACAGGAGAGCTACTTATTACAATTTTTAAACTAAATAAATTAAGTACACTATTGTATGAACATTTTCTAAATTAGCGATTCCTATTCTGATATACGAACGGGTGAAATTTTGAATAAATCGCAAAATGATAGCTGTTTCAATTGACCTTTTCTTCAAATATTATAATAAAAGTATGAAATAATTTGTATTTTTGTAATACTTGTATATTACATTAAACTCTAATCGAAAGAATAGAAATTTGTTATCAGACCTTTCGTTAGACATTCTTTTATTTCCTGTGCATTAAATCGAATCCGATCGAGTATCGATTGAGAAAAAACGAACGATGGTAATTTACCTCGAAGTTCTTTTCCAGCTGTGGAAAACTCCTCCCCAAAATGGGAGGAAAGTGGGTTGGAAACTCATTGCAGGGCTGATCGCACTGTCCTTAATGATAATCTAAGACATTTCGAAACTTCCTTTCGTTGTCGATCTAATTGTTTTTCTTATTTCTTTCCTTCCTATTCTATTTCCTTTGATCATTTTTTAATTTCAGTTCTTTTAAACGTCATTTTGATATTTCTTCTTATTGTTTTGATCGTAATATACCAATGCGTACGATTTTATGAGACATTCATTGTATATATGAATGAATTGATTATTTTCCATATGACAATAAGTGTTTCGCTTGTATCGCGCGCGAAGATCCCGCATATTCTTTTTTCTTTTTATATGATATTTTCTACTTCTTATTTGATTTAGTTCGCGTTACGTAAATTCGGTAAATTCGGTAAATTCGGTAAATTCTCTCTCTATCCGAATTCGTAAACCATAGATACGCGAGACTTTCATAGCACCGAGAGCGGTTCGATAGCTCGCGTAAAAACGTTACTGGCAAGCTGCGCTTCGTGCTAATGAATATTCCACTGCATATTTCTCCATTTCTTTCTATATTTTCCCTTTTTTTTCCTTTTTTTAATTATATTTTGTAATGTGTTTTTCGTCGACATAAAGGTACACATAACGTAGATACGAATTCCTACCTCCGAGAGCTTTCATTTTGTTATTAATTTCAATTGCATTTATGCGCATAAATATAATACATGCGTACACGTATAACCAGTCGCAGAAGCTTTTAAAACTTTTTTTTAAATTGATCAACTTTTATTCGATTCGCGACAAACAAAAATGCTTATAAATTATTACTAAAATGTTAAACACAATATTTCTTTAACGGTTTTTAATGTTATTTATAGATTACACCTAATTACGTATTTGGTAGGATAAAAGTTATTATAAATGAACGAGGTTTTTGAATATTTGTTAAACCGACTGTACGTTTTTATATATAAGAATGTAATTTTGTAGAACTCTCTTCCTCTTCCTTGTTCCGTTTTCTCTCTCTTTCCCTTCCTCTTTTTCTATTTTTCTTTGTTTGCCTGCTTGTCTTTCATACTTTTAATTAGGTACTAAATTTGTTATCATGCCAACACTCGTGACCCATTCTTTCATTAACTATAAAAATAGTTTGTTAAAACGCGTATGCTACTCGAATTTTAAATTTTCCTAAAACTGGATAGCGACAATAAAAATTAAACAAATTTAATTAGTCATGATTCTATTAATGTACTTTCTTTCTCTTTCCCTTTTTTTCTCTTTGAACTTTCCTTTTGCTAGCCATTTATTGTTATAATTTCGCATCAACGGAATGTTTGTTGTTTTAATGAATTTTTTATTATCTTTATTACTTTTAATTACGCATTTGTCTCAAGGGTTCGCTCAAATTTTATATACATTTTATTATAAAACTTTATGTAAAAATATTGAAACAGAGTACATATATTTTTGATCAATAACACGGTCACTGTTATTTTAGATTATAATTCTATCGAAGAACGTGTACTGCAGTTATTGATACGAAAGGACTCAAAATGCGACAAAATGCGACAAAATTTACGGATGATAAATATACAGGGGGGTATATCAATTTCAATAAAAACTACCAATTGAAAAATTCTATTCGAATCTCGTTTCAAGATGGTCCTGATTGTTTCATTATTATATTTTTCGCTAACCTAATGATAGGGAAAAAAAGAGCAAGAAAGAAAGACGAGTACATTTCTCTTGGGATTGTTTGACTTCGTGGAAATCGGCAGATTTATCTTCCCAGCGTTAGTTTCTCATTCGGTCCTGTTCGATCGAATAGCCGATTAGTGCAATTTTTTTTTCTTCAGACTAGCTGACTGTGCAGTAATTAACACTAGCCTCGATTACGCTAAAACCCGAGGAAATGCATTTCCCAGTCTCCTATCTCTATTCTTTTTCACACGACCCCCACTCGCATCAGATTTATTTCTGATACTCAGCAGAGTCTCATCTTAGTCTTTCCCAACTTTTTTTTCCATTCTTTTTACATAAGCTTTTCCCGAAATGTCAGTCGAACGAACAATTGGACTATTTTATGACCGTAAATTTGCAACTTTGTTGATAAAAGTTTGATTATTATTATTTGTTGTCCTCGTAATTTGGTTGAATTGCATCGGTGAATTTATGCGTCGCACCGAAGCTGCTTACTTCATCCGTAATTGCGTCCTTAGATTCGCTCGCGGCATTTTACAATTCACATTTATCACGGCTCTCTCGCAAGATTCCAAGTGAAAATATACGGCCCGGAAACAAGAGAGTACGCCGCCATTCGTTAAGACGTTTAATTTTATATGACTCTCCATGGAGGTGCTTACCTTCTTTCCCTTTTTCCCTTTTTCCCTTTTTCCCTTTTTTCCCTATCTATCTATCTCTCACGAGCGCGCTCGTTGACGTTATTTATTTTCTTACGAGACAGAGCAGAAACCATTTCTCTCTCTGGTAAGAAAGCTGAAGCAGAACGTTACCAACAATTAATATCGTATTTTTATGCAAAACGTTTCTACTCCGTTTTAATTTTGCTTTTAGGTACTTCCTTTTGATAGCCGTGATATTGTTTTTTCGCTTCATTTTTCTACTTTGTCATTTTTTGGATTTGCCAAAATTCGCATTCGATTGTAACTAATGAGAGGAGTTCGTTGAGAGTAATTAAGCACGGAGCAAAGTATTCCCGATGAATAAATTATCGGTCGAACTTAGGAAGCGCGAAAACAGCGTACGAACGTGCAAAGAAAATAAAACGCGTACGTAAATGAATAACGCAACGGAGAAGCCAAAGTTTGAATTAATCGTTCTAAATAAAAGAACCGACGTGTACCAGAATTTCTTCAACGAGAAAGCTTTCCAGACATTTGCTAATATTTATTTCATATCGCGCCAATTAAAAAGGAACTTTTGCATTTTTCTAAATTATCTCAATTCGATCAACAATATAATATTAAATTAAACATTCCTTTACGAAAGTAACGTTTGCGTTGATTTTTTAAAAGGAACTGTTCTCGTAAAGTAATTGAATCCTCAATTATATAGAAGCTTTTCTAACGAATAATTAAACAATGTATTTTAAGCGGAGGTAAACTTTATCTCTTCTTTATTTAACTTCAATTCTTTTCGTAGTCAACGCAACGTCATCTGCATACCTTCCGACGGAAAAGGTGATTCAATCGTGCGTCGTAAAACAACGATGTATCTAATTCACCTGGTCAAATGATATTTTATCCGTGGTCGCTTTGTTCTGCCATTTTGGTGGCTCTTAGAATAAAAAAGGAGACTTTGCTTCTACGGCTTTACTCAGCTTTCTCAGCATCATTAGCGATTTTCAAACGACGTTTATTAATATTGCCAGAGATAAGCTGGATCAGACGTAATTAATATTTTCTTCTGTTAACACTTCCTATATACTATGGTTATTATCCAACGTCGGTCCGTTATTAGATACGATCTTTCATCTTTTTTCATTAATATTTTTTTTTTGTCATAATATACAACGCGTTAGGCTCATTTTAGAAATTGACGACAGACGTAAAGACGATGGTCAGTGGTTACCGCCACTTTTCTATTGCAATCATTCGCGATAAGTTACCTTCACAGCATATATGTATAAATTTACATTACCACATGTATATGCACTTCAGTTAAGGTAAAAAACGTTAGCACTTAAAATGTCTTCGATATATATTATATTAGTACAAAAAAAGTAGATAAATGAAAGACATATTTTTTTATCGATAGAAACATTTTCAAGAGGAAATCATTAAAGACGTTAATTTTGATAGCGATCATAGAGATCAGCAATTATTTTATTAGAACGATTACAACGAGGTAAGATAATCTACAACTTTTCTTTCTTTTCCCTTTTTTTATTCGAAAGGGTATTGAGATACTACATATGCACAGGAAATAAATCAAACATTCACATGTCTCATCGTTTCATTTGCGATTATGCACTTCATTCGCGATTGACACACATACATAAATCGTTTACGTAGCGTTACTCGATCCTCCCAATGGAATTCTATAAAAAAGTTTGTTTATTTCCTATCGTATAATATTATATATATAATATAATATATATAATATGTGTTGAGAGAGAGAGAGAGAGAGAGTATATATTTATATATATAATATTTTTACATATATTATATATATATATATATATACATATATACCGTGATCCTTTTTTCTTTATCCTACTCTTCTTCATTAATTTGGTACGTATTGGCTGGAGTTTCGATATTTTTCATTTACGATATTACGATAAAGTTCTATTTTACGAATAACTTCTTACTTCTTAAACATGTATGTGTATACGCGAGGACGTATCTGTGTGTACGCATTAATGCATTTAAAAATTTCTGTACCTGTGTGTATTCCTGTTAGTGTATGCGCGTATGTATATATACAGGTGTTTTCTTTTGTATTTTATGTATATTAATGTGTATGAACGTACTTAGGTATGTACGTATACGTACATATATGTATGCGTGATTGCATATTTATATACAGCAAATCTTGCGGCGAAAAATTTTTAGCAAGAAATACTATAACGATAATGGGATTTTTTGCTAAGACTTTTTCGCGAGCCTTCGTAGATTGTTTCCAATCTACCGACACTTCCTTTTTCCACCTATGTTTACGTGGAAGAACGTACGTGCTCTTCTATTTCTTTCTTTCTTTCTTTCTTTCTATCTCTCTTTCTTACACCCTCGCCCACTTCATGGTCCCATCGGTTAAATGAAAAAAAAATATCTAACAAAATTGGAGAGTCGTTCGACGTAACGATTAAAATAAAAAATATAAATTAATTGTCTTTTTCAATGATATTTTTACATTTTCTATTGACCACATTCTCCGAGAAACTTATTTATTTGCGTCCTCTGTAATTATAACACTGGAAAGTAAAATATAGAAAAAATCAGAATACATATACGGTGACTTGCTGTCCTAGAAAATAAAATCTCCTTTGAAGTGAAACTTAAACCGCGTTGTAACTTTGTTGAATAAACTTTCACCGTTCGTAGAGAAATTTATGAGAAAAACGATCTCTCTATCTCTTACTCGCTCACTCCCGTTGGAGATATTTATGCATATGTTGCCGCCACCTCCGTATGCACGTGATTCTTCTTTTCCATACTCTGACGCGTCGCATCTAGGAAATATTTCTTTTTAGATACGCTTTTTTTCTTCCTCTTTTTTTTTTTTTTTAACTTTGTTCTCGTTTTTTTCTCTCTCTCTCTTTCCCTTTTTCTAACGGAAACACACAGGTTTTCTTAACAACCGTATGATTCGTATTCGCGATAGCTTTGAGCTAGGCGTAAATTATTTATTTCACGATCGATTTGATATGTACAGAATGTATAATTCGTATTTACAATCGGCAACATCCTCCCTTATCGTTAAACTCGTATTTTGTATTTTTCGTTCGCGTGCGTCACTTTGATCGAGCTGGTTTATTAAAACTTTGATATTAATATTTATTATCGCAACGAGCTCGTTATCTATCGTTAATATTAAAATGAACGTCTATTAAATTTTCCTTTGACGCATTCGCGACAATAAAGAAGAATATATACGTACAGGGTGTCTCGCGGGAAATTTCACATGCAATTATTTTCTAAACTATTGATTATTTCATAAAGTATTTGAAATAATGTCATTTTAAATGACGCGTCAACAAAAATTTCTTCGAATCCTTCGAATCAATGATAATTTGATCCTTTCGAAGTCGATAAAATGAATATTTTGACGAGAGATAACGCGCGGTATACGGCAATAAAAGTCATTTCTATTCGTAACACGTATTTTGAAGTAAACGAATTATTTGGTAAACAATTTTAAATAAATGTTCTTACGCGGCACCCTGTAGATATGTAAATCTTTATGTTAAAATAATCGGGTTAGAAATTTTGGCGTGAAACAAATGACGCGAAGACGTAAGAAATGAAAATTGACTAGAGAAATAAAGAGAGACGGAAAAAATTATTTTGGACGATTTCGCGAACGGCCTACATTTAAAATGGAACACGTTTTTTAATTGGAATGTTGTTCGATCAACGATAGGTTCCGTTTATATGGTAAAAATAGTTTTGCGTCGGGGAGACGATAATGCGCCATCCTCGAAACTCGTTAGTCGAATCGTTTAGTAATTATTTACGCATATGTGTATCGAGTCGAAGTTAAATGTTTTCGATGAATCTTGAGCAGCACTCGCAAAGGCTAGAATATCGTCCGAAGGAATAGAACGAGCGGAAGAAACGTCGCCGTCATTCTGTCGCCGCTTCCGTGATGCATCGCTGCTGGATGTTCTTCTGAAACAAACGCTATGCTATACATGCTTTATAATAAGAAATTAGATCGTTTCCCGTTTGATTGGAAGGAATGGAGAAATAAGATGAAAATAAAATCGAAATAAAATCGAGAAATAAAATTGTCGTTTACCATTAACTATGTGCACTCGGACGCTGTTGGGATGAGTATTGTTGGGCGAACACGTGTAAAGTCCCGAGTCTTCCTGGATGGCCTTCTGAATGAGCAAACGGCTCGACGTGATGGGTCCTTTTTCCGTGATCAGGCTAATGCCGCCTCTCGGCGAATCGAAGTTAATCGCCTGTGAAAGAAAAAGAGCCAGAGGGAACAAGATCTCCTGCGGTGGCATCAACCTTGTCACCATTCGACAAATTTCCCATCGCCAAAATCTTTACAAAATATTTCCAAAATCTTTCGAAAATCTTACAAATCTTCGTCAAATAATAATTCGTAGTTACCGATTCGAAAATAATCCTCAATAATCGTCTAGTTATTCGAGTCCATATCGCACTCCTTAATTTTAGATTTAAACATTTCAAATGATTAGACAAATTTTACGAGTGGTAAGGGTTAAAAGCATTTATCTGCGTTAAATCGAAGAATCTCATTCGATAGTTTGTTCTAAAACAGATTCTTGAAAGATATTCAACTGGAAATACGGTCTAATTTGAAAGTTCGTTTTCAAATTACACGTCGCTCAGAAACTCCTCAAGCCGTATCCGTTCACTTGCTCCGCATCTAATTCAGATAATCTTACCGTAATCCTATTATCTTAATGTCTAGGTCTCTTGAGAATGCTACAAGCTTTAGATTCCATTATTCCCGCGCAGCTAACAGATGCCTTCGAAAGTACAATAATACTCTTGCTAATCTTTAATCGGCTTAATAGGTTTGAGAAGCTCTCGTCGATCGAGTCGTATCCTTCGTTATCAAAATTATCGATAACAATTCGTCTTAACGAAAGTGACCGTGGTCGATTTTGGTCATAATTATTATTTATTCTCCTACCTGTCGATTATGACTCCAGATTATCGCGGACGGTGGTTCTGGAGCGTACCTTACGAGACACGTAAGATTTATCGTGCTGTCTATGTTGATGAACAAATCTGGACCTCCTGTAATTTCGGTCACTGGTTCTGAAAACAAAAAAAAGAAGAAAACAATTGCAGATAATACTTATTAATCCCTTCCGTTGGTGCAATTTTTTCTTCAAGAAACGCGCATAATGTACGAAGTAACATACGATTATTTAATATTCGGGATTTTTAAAAGAATGTTTTACCAAGCCTTGAAATATATTTCAAGCTTTGAATCTCTTTATCAGATTTTTTTCCGGATTTCATTTCATTGACAAAAGAGGAAGGACAAAGTAGAAAATAGATCTTTTTTTGTCTCGAAGAATTCCATTCTCGGAGATTTCTTTTTTCTTTTTTTTTATATTTCAAGATAAATCAGTGTCGCTAAGGTATAGATAAGAATAGGTAAGAAAAATAATCAATAGCGAAAACTCGGACACGCTTTTCTAGAATATTCTTCAAATTTGAAAACACATTTTTGGAAAAGAGATTGAATTCATTTCGGCCTCTATCAGGTGAAAAAGAATTTTCTTTTCTTTATTTTCCAACATAGAATTTTCTAAGGAAAGCATCGCCTACTCTGTTGAGATGGACCGAGTTACGAATATTCTAACATAGAATTAACTACAATTAATACATATTTCGCTACTTAATTAAACACCAAGCCATTTTTCTCGAGCTTTCCGTTTAAGCTATGATTATTTGCCACTTGTAGAAATATGCGTCGAATGAACTTCTCTTTAATCTGAAAATCATGTCTATAGTGAGTAAAGCAAAAAACTAATGGCTATCGAATATACTTGTTAGTAGTTTACTTACCTCGCAAAGAATCCACACAAAAAATTTTGTTTATGGCGTGCATGCAGTAGTCTTATAATTATAAGATCGACCAACATTCTACACTGATCGGCATTACCATCCTGTTTACTGCAAATATGTACTTCCATAATATGTATCAGCAGAAATTGCAAAGCAAATTAAGTTTTGCTTTTCCTATGAAATGCCTTTACGATTCGGGAAACGAACTGAAAAGAAAAAAAAAGAAAAACGCTAAAGAAATAAATCAAGAAAATAATCAAGCAAAAATTACAACGTTCTTGGTTACGGGTTTCGAATTTGTTTTAGCGTTTTGGGATAAACGTTTTCGCTCATTTTTTAAACGAACTAACAAAACAAGCGTTTGAACTAGAAACGTACGAAACGTGGCTGACCAATCGAATCATAGAAAATTGCGATCTGGGTACTTTTTTCTTCATCGCGAGTGTCGCGAACGAAAATTCGAACGAAAACATAATTCGAATAGAAAATAAGAATAAATGGACAAAGAGAGAAGTTTGTAGAATCCATCGGGGCGTAATTTCTCGCATAAAACTGATACGATTAAGAGTCGAAAGTATAGAATAAATTGCTTTGACCGTTCGAATACGTTTACGACCCTATTGCGATATATCTTTGCAATGTGTATACTTATATTAGTTCCTCCTTTGCTAAAGGATTAGGGTCATTTTCGAAATTGTCCTTTTACATTACGTTTATTGAAATAGTTGTGTAAAGGTCTTTGAAGGTAATTTTCAATGGTACCGGTCGTGCTAGGTGACCAATCGATAGGCAATTGTCAGCCTACTGCAGTTAATCTTCCTTCTATACAGCGAGTAGGAATGCGTTTAATTATCGTTCTCTTGTGCCAATTTATGGATTGTTAAGGCAGCTCGATGAGATTAACTGTACTTTCAGTCGTCGCATCCTAGACTAATCGCTGTTATCAACCAATGCTGCGATTGATCCTTTAGCGTAAAGAGCTTCTTACTCGAATGCCAATCGTAATCGACTAAAGATCAGTACGACCCCGTTACTTGCCAAAGAATTCCTTTAATCGGTGAATATTCTTTTTCAACGAGTACGAGTTTTGCAATTTCTCAATAATTTTCGTTGCAATTAGAAAATGATAAAGCTAATATATTATTTCATTAGAAACATTGCAAATTAGTAGACGCAAACACGGACACGCCGACACGGATAAACAGACATGAGAATTGCCACGAAATCTCGAATGAAAAACGCGGTGGAAAATGATGACACGTTCGTTTTAGCGTCAATTTCGCTAAAAAAAACCAATGCTGATTCCACCAATTGCGTAATTTTTTTCGTGGCAATTACTCGTAAATACAAATACAGTTTCGCGCACGCACCCGCACACACACACACACACACACACATGAATTGATTCAAAGTTGCACGATTATACGTAACTTTGCTTGAGACCTAAAAGACGGAAAGGATTATAGGAAATCTGGCTGGTGCAATCGTATTAGTCGGTATTTATTCGATTTTGGGGAAAATAAAAGTGAATATCAAAAGTATTTGCATTATCAATTATAATTTTATTTGTAATCATGCTTGCCAATAGAAAATATCAATGTTTGAGAAACATTTTATTCATTAGATAAGGCCTTTCTCAAAAGTTTGGAAGATTTGATTATCTTAATGGTTTTGAATAGAATTCAGGAGATTAGAGACAAAGATTCGGATATCTAAATGAAGAAGATTCGATGAATTCCATCCACCGTAATGAATTAATTAGAATCGATAAGTTGATAGATAAACGGGGACGATCTTTGCCGAGAATTCGAATGGAATGTTTCCTTTTCAACGATCAAAGGTAAATTAGCTTAGTCAATTGGATAAGTCGAATTTGCGTGGAAACTCTCGATAATAATTAATGAAGAATTTTAGCAACTCGATAGAATATCTTGGATGGCGAGAAGAACCTAAGCTCGGAGACCTTCGCAATTTGTAGATTTTCAAGTCTTAGACGATATTCTCATAAACTCATTGGCATAAGTTCAACCACGTAGGGTATTTTCTTCCCCTATTCGTAACTTTCTTTTTCCATCGGATAGTTCTATATCTAGGCACTGTGAATATCCGTAGGAAAAGCAATATAGGAAGAAGTGCTCGTCCAAAAACATATTCCTAGAAAGGAAATGAAGATCTCAGTCGACTGTGCAAAGGAAGACGAGCATCGAACGGTGTGTCGGTCAGCAAACGAAGGAATTCTTCCTATGATCTTCCCCCTTTCGCTCCCCCTTTCGCTCCCCCTTCGGCCCCCTTTTCGTTTACATTTCGATCGAGCGAAGAGTATTAAACGCGCTTCCTACGTTTTCACATTTACAGAATATCCGAGGTTTTTTCGGCCGCGCGTTGCGGCGTCCTGAAGTATTATTGGTACATAGAAATATCTGGAATATCAGAAAATAATGTATGTTAACGCGATAAGTTATCGGAAAACCCATACGCGCGTTACCGCTTTCGTGACCGTGGAATCGGTTTAACGGGGTTTTCGGTGCAAGCGACTAGCTACGATTCTCCTACGTTATTCCCTACGTTATTGCGCTATTGCATTGCATTGCATCGTATCGTCGAAGACCATAGAGGAAGTTCGCTCCTACGTCCAACTCTGACAGATTCTACTCTCGCGTTTCCCTACCACGAGAATTTCTCCATCTCCATCTATCTATCTATCTATCTATCTATCTATCTATCTACCAATAATAATTTTCCGTTGACATTTCTCACCGACAGAATATCGATGATGAAACGTCCAGGTAAATTAATGGAAGAACCATGATCAATGAATACCAAATTTGATATACGATTAGATCGATATCGAATTAATTTTTAATTAATTGACGATATACAGTTGTTGAAAACTCAACGCGAACTTTCTTATTCGCTTCTTAATATGTTTGCTAAATATGAAGTAAAATAAAAAAAAGTAGATACTATTTTGTAATTAATTGACGTATACCTTAGTTTGAAATATTGAATAAGGAAAAAAGTTTGTCCTTATTTTCCTGATAGATCCGATAGTTTTAGGATTAAATTTCGTATTATCCGTTTGTTTGTTAACGAATGTACGCTAAAGTCGATAAAGGAAAAAGATCCCATGGAGATACTCGCCGTTAAGTTAAACTCTGGTCGAGGGATAGGGAAGCGTCGTTAACGAGGTCAAAATGCTCGATTCGGGACAACGTAAGATCTCCCTCGTCTATCTGTACGAAGCTTCGACGAAGTAGTTTTGGCTCGGACTTCTCGCGAAGGGAACACTTCAAACATCGAACTGCCATTTACACAAAAGCCATTTACACAAAGGACTACGTTGCTGACGTTAAGATCCTTACTTGGAATATATACCGCGTTGGCTCTTTCAACTTTTCGCTAAAGAAAGAGAAAAGAGGATAGAAATTGAATGACGAAAAAGAATTTTGTTTATAGCGCGAATTTGTGGACTTTGTATTTATGTCGAATAAAATGGCGTACCAGCATCCGCTTAAACACACTTACGCTCATTTAGAATTGCAATGGTCCGTCCACTAACGAGTTAATCCATTACACGGAAACATTAGATAGACAAAGGTTTGCCCGAGTTACGAGAGCCGGTATTCGTCCGGTGATTCGTCCGGTGATTCGTCCGGTCATTCGTCCGGTGATTTTCTCTTCGATCGGTATTCCCGACCTACGCAACTTCCACTAATCGTTTTTCATTCCGATGGTTTTAATTGATAAACGAAAAAAGACAAATTTCTAGTCGAAAATGTTAATCGCGTAATCTTGAAGCAGCGTCGAATTCGCGCAAAGCCATCGGTTAAACATAGATAACTATGTCGGAAAATCAATTAAAGTGTTTTCCCTTGTCCTCTCTATTCAAAACAGAGTAGAACTCGTAGAAAGAGACTGCGATAGAGCTCGTAGCCAGTAGAAATAAACCGCTCGGATGGTCGTTAGAATTTACGAGGAGAACTCGTAACCTCATCGGAGAGAATAATTTTCGGTGGCAGTCCGGGTGGCAGTCCGGGTGGCAGTCCGGGTGGCAGTCCGGGTGGCAGGTCAGGTTCTACGCAACCTCGCAAACGGACCTGACTTTACCGCACATATTAATTACGCATTCTTCTTCTATAACAATCAATAACGCTCCAAGTTCTTTTTTATTTGTAGGGACAATTTTCTAATTGTCAGTCTTCGGAAAAACTCGCGAACTTTTGTATATCTGGTATGTCGCGAAAGAGAATAAGAAATGCGCTTGCTCCGATGGATGAGGAGTTGTTGGAAAAAGCGCGGTAAGAACTTGAATTTCAATGGAATGCGTGTCGTGTTACTGGCAGCAAGCTGTATCGAACATTCGTAGACATTAGATCGTTGCAAAAACTTACAACAACGTTGTTTTATCGAAACAATTTCTACAATTGTTTGTTCTAAATAATATAATAAATGCGCATTATAAATGTGTGCGGGTTAGTAATATAAAGATCAAATAAAAGTAGGACTATTAGATAAGTCGTTTTTTCTCTTTCATTTAACTAAAGCAAGAAGGATTATTATTCGAGTTTCGATAAAAAGCGAAAAGCGGTGGTGGTAGGTCGTCATCGAGATTTTACAGCGAACGTTCGATTTTATAATCAACGATAAGCGTTAGCCCACGTCGCGGAAAGATTTTCAATCTTTTTATAGATCGCCTATTACGACCTATAAAAATTCGAAATTCTTTCTTTTGTAAAACTGCTGATATCTGCGCGTTTGGTCAAAAGTTCGGAATACCATATATAATGGATAGGTTGAATAGATAAGTTTTAAGATGGATGAAAAATTTGGCAATATTTTTCAGATTGTTTCGTCGAATTAATAATTAATTCGCATAAAAGAAAAGGGAAGAATGCATAGAGCATATGTTCGTTTGGTCGGTGCACGGGTTCGCTTCCGGTCGAAAAGTCTCGCGATACCATACATTGGACCTTCCGCAAATTCTCAATATGGACATCCTTTATTTTAGTTAAACCGTCTGGAAAGAGCCTTGGCATTGGTCCAGGATTGGAAATCATTCGGCGCCATATTGAGTTAACGAAACTTTATTCCGCTCGACGACGCCTTCGCTCGATCGTTAATCCTCTTATATTTTCTCCTTCAGGAGGAATAAGTTCCAACGGAAAACTACGGATTTTCCAAGAGACTATACTCCTTTTCAAATTTATCGCATTTTTCTTGCAACTTTCGATAGAAAACTTTTCATTTGTATTAACGGTAGTACTGAAATTACATTCTTTCCCGTGTTTCTTTTTTTCTTTTTTTCTTTTCTTTCTTAATATACATTGCAATGTTTGAAAAGATACGAAAATATTCGTACGTGCTCGATCGCAGTTCTAGGATTAGAATTTCTTGAGAAACGATTATTCAAAATCCCCTTTTAAATTTGAGGAGTTAGCGCGGGTATAGTCTTTCGAACTTAATCGGCGACGGGGAGAGGATTATCGAAACTGGATTAAAGAACGCTTTAGCTAGGAATTGGCTCAGCGCAGTCTACGTGTACGATCTATCCAACGATAACTGACATTCTTCATTCGTAAAATTCGTCGCTCGTTAAAACTTATGCGATTCGCCGACCAAACCGAATCCAAATTCGCGAATTTCCAAATCATTTGAAAAATAGTATTCTCCTGTTATACTCGGTGGTATTCGTATAAGATGGATTCGAAGATGCGATCATTTTACTAGGAAACAGTCAATCGTTTCACTTTTCTTCCTTCTTCGCTTTATTCGAGCGTTGAGAAAAGCATTGTGCATAATGTCGGAAAGTTAGGACTAAATAGAACTTTGGAAAGTTATCCTCGCAGCATCCCATGGAAAGAACGAACTTTGTTTCATTTGTCGAGAGAAGTTTGCGACTATACAAATTACTTACTCGAGAATCTCGATACGCTCCGCTTTCTTAAACTTGCTTCTTACTTCTTCCCAATATTCACCGCATCGATATTAATAGCACTTGATCGTTATATTAATACTAAGTTAGTAATTAAAATGGTTATCTACCGAAAATCGATTTTTCTTCTTACGCTATAGGTCAGAGAGTTAGATATAAATGATTACTTTGGACGACGTTAACGTGAATTTAATTAAATTCCTTTTCTTACATATACTTTAGTAGCTCCAAGGATTTTAATTAGCAATTACTTTAATAAATGCCGCGCATTCGCTCTTTCTCCGTTTTTTTCTTATCAAAATCATGAAAATTATCAAATAATAATTTGATGTTAATTTACATCTTATTTCATATTTTTCTTTGGTATATTCGATTCTTCTCCCTTTCTTATTTTCCTATTATTTGCGCATGCTTAATAAAAAATTGTACTCTACCTATGGTAACTTTGGAAAATAAAAAATCATTTCGGTGATAGTTGGGGCAAGGATCTCTCCCTATCGTCTATTTTATTGATAATAATTAGACGATGCTCGTCGTTTCGTTGGTTTTTTTATTTTCATTTGGTAGCACTTGATTTTCGCGTTAACTGCCGAATGGCAGAATAATTATAATGTTAGAACGAGTGGATTCTTTAGGGAGAGGAGAGGAGTCTTTAAGGGTCACGGATAATCGCGATAAGAGTACTTGCAAGTAGATTGGCCGACTCGCGGTACGGTTTTGTAATTACGCTTGCCCTCTTAAGCGTCTTTACCCTCCCATCTTCTTTTCTTCTTCGCTACGCTTACCAACGAAACACATTTACAGTATTTTATAATGCAATATATAGCATTCCAAAAAAAATAGAAGAATTTTCGTTGATTCGTTTGAAATCGCGTCTAAGGAAGAACTCGAACGAATAGGAAAAGAGAAGCTTGTCCTACGATTATCGAGAAATCTCGGTACCTCTCGAGAAATTATCCGAAAGCAGTTTCTCCGAGCTCTTCCCTCGAAATCCTTGATTCGAGTATTTCGTTTTCTAATCCTGTCCGACGATTTGCACAGGACCAACTGTTTGCACGACGGATCTCTTCCTCTAGGTCCTTTGCTAAATTTCCTTATCTCGCTTAGTCGCTGCAAAGAGCTCGACAACTTTCGAATAAACGATGCTTTCCCAAATTACTAAATTCCATTGGTTATTCTTTCAAATATATTTTATTTACATAAATTACTGTTTCATCTATCTCCCAATAGTCATTTATAATAATATTATAATAAATACCATTGAGATTACTTTTATCGAGATTAACGATCAACCCCGCGTGTTTCCTAACGATACCCATGTATCCTAAACGTTAATAATCTATTCGGGTAGTAAGTGCAAAGTGAAGTAAAATCGATACAGAGCTTAGAATTAACAAAAAGGACGTTTTACTTGCTCTTAGAAGTTATCGCATCATTAAAAAGTAGAATGAAGCTTTATCTCAAAACTCTTGCTTGTTCCGTCAATGTCGAACTAAGCGGAAGAGAGAGAGAGAGAGAAAGAACACGGAACGGAAATATAGAACTAACGTACACACGCGTACACGCGCGTACGACACAGAAATCTCTACAAAGGATATTCGCATGCTAATGGGGAAAGCTAATTAGTCGTTACTAATTAAGTGCTCGATAACTGGTCTCGAATTCCTCATCGTTGGATAATTATCAACCGAATCTAATATTTTGCTTATCTCTTTGCGTATATATGTAGAAAGCGAAACTACCAAACGAACGAAAAGAAAAACGAATTATATTACGATAACTATGTATGTAACTGTTAGAAATTGGAATCGTAATTACCATGAAATTAGTTTTTGATTAGAAACTTTGCTCTTAGCTCGAATAATTTTCCATTTGATTAACGATCGTTCATTGTTTACCATTGATCATTTATGTCTGTCGTAGGAGTAATATCGCGATGCATGCATCCGAGGTATGCTAATAAAATTGTTTTATCGTTGAATAGTTTGTAAAGTATGTTAAAAGTACGATTGGTTTTACGAATTCACGTACAGGGAGTCTTCGTAGATTCTATCAACGTAGAATTGTTATCGCTATGCTATCATATATTCGTGAAATATTTCTTCTTATTATAATGTTTGATAAAAACGAGCCATAACGTTCAAATTTCAGTAATATCGGCTTAATTGATATTAAAAAATAAAACTCTAACAAAGTATACGTCTACTTGAGATATTGCGAGCGTTAGAAAATTTCAAAGAGAAATGAAACCCAGTTGACGCGGAATATTGGCCAAGTATCATATTTAACAACAAAAAATGTGGATAAAAATGAAAAAAAGAAAAAGAAAATTTGAACAAAGTAAAACTCTCGTTCCTTCGTCGTTGTCGGAAAAGTAATAGGAGCGATGAAACGAAGATTCCTCTGCGAAGGAATGAGAGACTGGAAAGGGGGACAAAAGAGAGGGGGATAAAAAGAGAACAAAATTTTCTAGCGAATAGAATATACCTGAAACAGAATCAAACGGAATGATAAAAGGTACGAGAATCGTCGCAAATTGTACTTTTTTCAGTTTTTGGATCTTCGTTCTCCCCCTCTCGCTTTGCCTATTTTTGTCCACCCTTTGATTTTTGCTCCTTTCTTATTTCCCTCGAATTACATTTATTCTCTCTCCCTTTGAGAATTTGCCTATGCTCTTTCACTTTTTCTCTCGGTCCTATAACTTTTTGCCACTTCGTAGACAAATTGAAAAATATCTAAATATGCATTTCGCGGGCAAATCTATTCGTATTAATTTCTGACGAGAAGTTAAACGAATTTCCAGTAAAAACATTAAAAAAATAAATTAATTGGATGTCCGGTCATTATTAATAGCCGATTCGCGCGATTCACGCCAAATGGTCCGGGGTACGAACTAGCGGGAAAACATCTCTGATGAGAATTTAACTACTTTAAAGAAAGTTTGAAAAATAGATTTTTTTGTCGAACAAATAATCACGAAAGAATTTCTCGACATGAGAAATTGAATATTAGGCTCTCGAAACAAATCGAGTTACTTTACTTCACTCCAGCGAAACGCTCCGATAGTAAGTATCTTGCTTATCGATCTCTCGTTTCATCTAACCCCCCCTCCCCCTTGCCCCTCTACCTTTTTCTTCCTTCTTTCTTTTCTATCGGCTAGAGTTACACTTCCTCCGATCGTCTTACTACGACGTTAGAGCAACAATTCCAATTGAACTAAACTTTGCTATAGAAATGGGAACAACGCAACAAACAAGTTTAGTATGTCCGCGAAGTAGAACGGAAAGCAATCAAGCGTTTTTAGTTCTTTTTGTTTGGAGAAAAAAGAAATGAAAATTGTCAAATTTGTTCTACCGAGAGTTGCGATATTAATTCAATCCGAGGAACTATGACGAATCATTCGAATTCTGTATTTTTATTTATTTTTTATTTAATAACGCTTACTTTACATTTAATAACGCTTATTTGAATATGTTCCTCGACTATTTATTTTAGATTGCGCTTTCGACGCGGTAAAGCAAAATTAAATATAACATTTTACATTTACCACTCGTTGTTCAAATATTTCAATCGAATGAGCGATTTAAAATAACGCGGAAAAATAAAAACCAATTTATTATTTAACTTTTTCATTTACCTGGAGTAGAAAACAAAAATGTATAATATGCTGGAACTGTATAGCAACAATTTAGTTACCCGGTACGCGTTTATCGAACAAGAGAAAAGGAACTTTTAAATGGTCAAACTATTTAATCGCCCATGAAAAAAGTTACCAATACCGCAAGCTGCCGGTACTTACGTGCCAGGTGGTACACTTGCTCTTGAAACGCGTAATCGAAGAATGGTCTACTTAGAAAATTTGTATCGTTCCAGAGTTTTTCCAAAACTTTGCTACAATATCGATTACGTTTATTACCGAATGTCAATAGATTGCGGCCAAGTCTGAATAATAAATTTATTAGAATGAATCGTTTGCGTGGGCACCATTGCTAACATATTTGTCGTCTATGGGCGTATGTACGGTTTTCATTGAAATTTTTTATCGGCAAAATTCGATCTACAGGCATTTCGCGATACTTTAATACAAGACGACTTTACTCGATAGGAAAGCTTTCACGAAATAAATTCGATTTTCAAACTAAAATCTTTCGGAAGAGAGTTTTATCGGAAGTTTCGAGAAATTAAGAGGGAAAAAAAGAATTGAAAAGTTAGACAAAAGAAAGAGAGAGAGAGAGCGAGGGAAAAGTGAGCGAGGTGTGCGAGAGAGAACAAAGTTTATCGGAATATTCTTCGCTTTTACAAAAAGGTATCGATAATCGAAAAAGATTATATTGGAAAAGCACGCGTGTTGTATCGCCTTGCAGCAATTTGAGAATCCTCTCGCGTCATAACCGAATTAATAGATCAATTTTCTTCATTTTTCACGTTTCGACTGAAATATCTTTTACACTATTAATCGACAAAAATTCAACGACAAATGTTCGACGCACCCCGATCATAAGTCAAAGATTTGTATTAATTGTTGATTATGCAACTTATATTACTTTCGTAAAGTGTCTCTTTTTCTCTTTTTCGTTGTAAAACAAACACATTTCTTCCCTTTCGAAGCATCGCGTTTACGTGGTATCGGATACTTTCATTCCAGACAGTAAAACTACGAAAAGAAAAATAGTAGCGTCGAAATATATGAGAGAGAATTACATTTCGAATTCTTTTTTCGACGGAATAGTTAAAAGAAAAAAGAAAAAGAGTATAAAATATTCTATATTCCATCCCTGAATAGAGACTGATTAAATTCTTTCTCAAAGCGAGTGTCGATGCGATAGAGAAAAGCGAGTGGATACGAAATTCCATTCCAAAGCGTATCTGCGTAAGATATAACCGAGCGAGATCGGGTCCCATGTGGTGTTACTTCCATTATATGTTACATACGGTTAATGTAACTATGTATATATATATATATCTATATCTATATATGTATAAATATGTTACGGCCAATGTACAGAGTCCGGACATTCTATAGAATGTCCGCTAATTGTAAGATCGAGTTCGGTCAATCCAACATGATTAATTTATAAATAAATACTAGATCTGTTGAAAAGACGCGAAACGAATGGGGGCACACCTAATAGAAATCATTTGGAATTGGATAACTTACCAACTATCGTGAGATGAACTGGAAGTCCTATAGGTGGGGTCGTTGAAATTTGGCATTCGTATACGCCGGAATCCTTTTTCTGAGGATATCGTATTTTCAATGTCCACTCTTCCGAAAGAGGTGTATGTACTGCTTCGAAACGTTGATCGCTGGTATAAGTGTACCGTCCCACCGTTAGCAAATGAATATCTCGATGCCTTACCCACGAAACCTAAAAGTATTATTCATTATTTTATTGATTTCACTCGATCGCAAAAACAAAGACAAATTATAGAATGTCAAATTGCGCGATCTCGAAATTACGTGACGTTTATAGAGCGTTGCATGCACGTCCCTTCTATCGTGTATTTAATTATTGGGTACTGGGTAAGGAATTTGTATTAGCGTTGGTGGCAAAGTGCTTGGGCATAGGGCACGCCTAGGGCACGCCTAGGGCACGCCTAGGACCGGCTCGCGAGTAAGATACGATCGCCCCGCGGGTAGCTTTGTTCCAAGGGTTAAGGATAAGAGAGCTTTCGAGCAAAATAAATGAATTTAGACCACTTTGCGTATGTACTTGCGCAGCGTGTACACTCGCATTTACAAAATAGGATTGTTTTCGTGGAAATCACTTTGTAGTCGAACCACGGTGAATAATTTTAAGTCTATTTAACGAGCCTCGAATTTACGATCATTAATATTGGAAATGTCCTGAATTTTCAACTTTTGCTTCGGGAAATTGTCCGAGGAGCTTTCAAATTTTCCCGTATAATCCATTCTCGATTCTATGAGCGAGCATATCTATATAATTCGCTTATGCGAATCTCGTTATCCTATTATACAATTATTTTCATAATGGTTATAATATGTGAGATATTTCGACACGCGAATAAATCCGAAATCATTTGTTCCCTTTATCTTCCTTCTTTTTCTTTTTCTCCATTGTGTTTTAAATAAATTCATATAGACGCGGGACACGACGGATATTTTGTTGCACGAATTTAATAGGATTTCTATTATTTTATTCGTTTTCTTTTTGATCCTATCATTATTCAAAGTCCGCGTTAAGATGATCGCGATGGGCGTGCAGAATTATGAACGTTAGCCATTTAGGGAAATTAATTAGTAGGATCCTTGCTCTAATTGTAACGATACCATAAATAATATGTAAAAAAATCGTCGTCGAAACCTTAATGACAGTGGTACTTTAAAGTAGTCACGTTTGCGATTGGATAAAATTTCCGACGCGCTCGATATTCGTTTGAAAAATGTTATTGGTAGTAATTACGAAGGAAAATTCGTGATTTCTTTTACAATCGAGAATTCTTCTACATATAAATGCATATGCGAGTACATCTGTTTACCTATAGGTGTATATACATATGTATAAATATGTGCCACGCGTTCTATGCTTTTAATTCCATCCGTGGAAAACATTCCACGTTTATTCGTGGCAGCTTGGTTCACCGTTTCGTTTTTAGACGGAAAATCGTGCGTAATATTATTGGACGTCGTTAATTTCGGTTAAATAGTAATATTAGTATAATTCCTTGCTACGAATGAACTCAAATAAAAGGAAATGAACGACTAAGGAACACGGACATCGTAAACTTTCATCCCACGATTATAAATATTTTCCAGTTATTTTTCTTTCTATGGAGGGAAATTAGAAACTTTCGTTTCCTCGCGCTCGGTAATATTCGTTTCAGCTTTTCGATTGTTTACGTTTGAAAGAAAAAGATAGGGGGGAAAAAAAGGTAGTCGCGATCTTGGTAATTTTACTCGCACCGTCGAAGAAGGAACAAGCGAACAAGTAGAAAACGTGCGTTATCAAGGAAACATATTAGATGGTACACACGTACTTCCGGGAAAGGCATAAATGCGAGCAACCGAGCTTTGCATAGAAATGAGTTTCTGGATTAAAACTAGTAACCCGCAAGCGGCACTCTATATATCGCGTACCTTTACAACGAAAGAGAAGTTTCTCTCTCTCTCTCTCTCTCTTTCTCGACTTAATCGTCTTTCCTAAACCCGTGAAAAGTTTCGCGACGCTTTTCAAAGCTTTCAAAGACCTAACAAAGATTCTTCCAACGCGTCCTATATTTGTATACTTTTTTCTTCCCGTTAGAATCACGTGGATTGGAAATTGTAATAAACATCGACAAATTTCTTAGGTTTGCTCTATAATATGTTATATTCATAGGAAAAGTTTTTCGAGAATGACGTAGTTAACGTATTCTATGTTTAAGAATGAGGAAAGATATAACGTTATACGATAGTAGTAGTAGGTAGTTACTGTTCTGTTTCCGAGATTCTTCACTTTGCAGACCAGTTGAATAGTTTTCCCAACTAAGCCGGTCATATTCGATGGCACCGAAGTATCGAAGTACGGTCCTTTTCCTTGCGACGGCCATTCTTGGAAAATGTCTGCTTTTAAACGACGTATGCCATGCGCTGCACTATCTGTAACAGTAAATTATAAATGCGATGATAATTATTTATGCATCGTGGGCCAATCTACGTCAATCAACTATGCGTACGCAACGGTGAACTAACGATGGCTCGCGAAATTCACAAAATTCACAAAATTGACAAAATTGACAAAATTCCATTTGGATTTACTTTCGACTCGTCCAGCTAGTAGCGCTTATTAGCATCGAAAAAAAAGCTACGCGATTGGAAAGAAAACTAAAGCCTTGTAAGCAAGCTTACTCGGATTAAACGAAATAACCAAATTTTTAACGAGCTAAATAAAAAAACGTGCTTTCCCGTTCTCTCTATCCCTCTGCCTTTCGCGCTTTCTAATTGGTCCTTCTTAATTCCCCAACGGAATGAAATTTTTATCGACCATATTACAACATGATTAAACTCGAAACTACTTTTCAGTTTCACACAACGAATAATAATTTATTCTCTCATTTACATTTTGTATGCGCGCGAGACTTTGGCAACGAAGTTGCACGTACGATAACGCGTGTAATGATAATAAGAAGAATAATAATTATTGTTATTATTATCATCGTCGTTATCATCGTCATTATTATTATTATTATTATTATAATTATTTATAAATATTAATAACGTAGAATTTACACCAGCTACGAATATAATTTTCTCGTTTTACGAATTTTTGTGGTTCGTTTGAAGATAGAAAATTAGGAAAATCTAGGACGAACGAAAGTAAAACGACTCTATGGTTGTTATTTAAAACGTAGAAAAAAGTTAATCGTATAGGATATGCCCGTGCAATGGAAATTCATTTGCATTTATGGAAGAAATTGCGTTCAAATTTTGATCTCGAAGCTTGATTTTGCCTACGATCTTCCCAGTAATAGAGTAATAGAGTAATAGAAAATATTTGAAACGGTAAAGAGAGTAGGAAACTATTTTGATGACAAATTTGCGATTTGAATAACAATCGACAAACATCGAATACGTAAGCCACTAACGTCTTCCATGCAAATAGATACAAGCGCGAGAGTAACGGTGGAACGGGTCCTTTGTGGACAAGAGTAGGTTCCTAGCATCTCTCTATTTCTAGCAACACTCTCCGCGTGCATACGCTTCTATATACAAGCCCGCGCCCCTGTCATCTTTCGATGTTAACAACGTACGTACGTACGTGTACGGTTTGGGTGCATCGCGATTACGCACACACTCGCGCGTCCTAACAACGAGCGTAGCAACGAAACGAGATTGTATTCGCCGCAGTGCAGTGCTTCCTCCTCCTCCTCCTCCTACTCCTCCTCCTACTCCTTACTACTATCTATCCGTTTATTACATCGAATATATTAATCTTCCTCGTGTATATCTTAACGCTAAGAACTCCTGATACGTTGCGGTAGTTTACATCATTTGCCACTCTTTCCAATCTACGCGTACCGTCCCGAGGACATTTTTTTACTAAATATTTCCATCGTTTACGCTTACTACATATGTTTGCTATGCGATCAATTATTTTTCTAATACGGATTAACATAATTTTCTTTTATTTTATAACAGCTTTTAAATGGAATTTATTAAGCCTCTTAGCACAAAAACTCATCCCTTCTCTTTCCGTTTTGATTAGATCATTACAATTTTCTTATACTTTACAATGATTTAAGTTGTTTACGATTCTTCGAGTATAATTCTGTTTCGAAACTTTGACAATTTATAAGAAGCATCAATTATGTAGATTGAGTATACTATAAATTATTTTTAATTGGTTTATAAATTCCATCGTGTTATAATATTTCAACCGTGATAGTGCATTAACGTAATTGGATTTTATTTTATAAAAGGTTTTCAATGAAATTTACTAACCCTCGTCTTCGAAATCTTCCCCACTTCTTTCCGTTCGTTATAATATATTACATTTATTCATTTTTCTCTTAAAGTTAGAATTTTGTTAATAGGATAGTTCGAATCGTTTATCAATTTAATTAACGCGTTAAGTAGAGTGCTCCGTTTGGCCAACGTGCTCCTAAAGTTCGCTAATTTTTAAACGTAAAACAGATATCTCTTTTCTTATTAAAAAAAGTACGCGTTTGTAAAATCATATGGTTTAATAGGTTAAAAAGGAAGAAAATAGGTTGATTCGTACACGCGGTTAAATATTTCTCTCTGCAATTAGGAACGTCGGTGTGCAGATATTTATGCATTCGCGCAGGAACCTGCTACCGGCCGTCACGTATTGCGATTGAAAATTAGCAAAGCGAATTATCGTAAGTACGCGAGCCCGAACTACCAAAGAGAAGCACGTATTACGTACGTACGAGTGGTTAAGCTTCGGCTGTAGTTACCAATTTACAATGGTAAATCTTGCCCATCCGTGCATCCATCCGCTTGCCCATCCGCGCGTCCATCCGCGCGCCCATCCGCGCACCCATTTTCCTCTATCTACGAATGACCGAGTACAATTCTTCTTCGGTATCAAATTTTATCAATTTTTGTTATTTTTCTCCTCTTTTTCCAATCGTACGCGCATTCTAATCTCCTATGATCTTATTTGTCGCACCGATGCATTTACGCTTTTGATCTTTTCTTTTGTTTAATCCAGATATTTGGCATTCGATATCGTTACTGTAATACGTATTAATGACGAAATGAAATATATTCGAGTATAAAATGAAAAATGAAATAAAAACAAAGTCACTCTCCTCGAAAGGTAATTCGTGAAATTTATTCTAGCCATTCGTACGATATAATATTTCAGCGGAGAAAGAGAGAACTTTCTCTCTTGTTAATCTCACTTTTGAAATTCAACGTTTATTTTTACGAGTACGGCGAAGAAATTCAAGTATGCCGAAGGGTAAAAGAATAGAATGGAATAGGATAGGGTAGGATAGAAGAGAAAAGGTCCGTACTACGCGCACCCTTTTTAGCTATTTATCGTAATAAACTTTCTCGAAGCTAGAGGGGTAGTGGATATGCACGGAGATTCCCAAATTAACCCTTTCCAACGCGTTACCGAGTAAAGCTGGTTTTATCGAGCAGTTAAATTACCTACATCCTTTTCATATGCTAAAATAGACGATGCGAAAACAGCACTTTGAGAAGCTCGTTTTCTCGCATGCGAAACATTCGTAACTACAAATGACTCTCGACAAATATTGGCAAAAAAAACAAAGCACCGCGCATAATTGAAAAGTATGAGAAATTTTGAATCGGTTAGTTGGGTGAAGATAAATTGTCAAACGGTTAAGGGAATAAAACGAGCGCGAGAGTATTCGCAAACATAATTTTAGTATTGATTCGGCACGCCGATCGAAAATCCATTTAACTTCTGATCGAGACAACGCGACGTATCGAATCGGTGGGGAAGTCCATACCTCCTCCACCCCGGAGTAGGTGTATTTTCTCTTCGTCCATACTTCCAGTTATCTTCAACGCGTAACGTGCAACGCGTAATTTGCAAGCTAGCTAGGGCGTGCGCTGGTGTGCGCTCGTGTATTGGTCGTGGTTAAATGAATTTTCCCGCTTACACATTTCTCCCTGCAAAGCATCGACCTCCCCAAACTAACACCCCTAATCTCGTACCCTCTATCCTTCTCCTCCCTATTCCCCGTGTTCACCTTGATACCCTACGAGCCCGTTATTTCGAACGAACGCGATAAAATTAGCATACTTATAAATATCCGACGGTTTTCGGACGCTCTCTCTCTCTCTCTCTCTCTCAATATATATAATCCGTTTGGGAAATGGAACGATAGCAATATCTTGGGTCGATTTTTAGAAAGGTCGAATCAAGCGTGTATCCAACCGTGAAAAACTTCACCTCCGTCCTATATACGTCATTTTAAATTCATCAAACGTAAAATACGAAGATCAAAAAGGGACCAATCGAGAGGATCATCGTTTTATCTTGGGTGCTAGTTGAATGTTCTTTTCAGAGGTCGCCTTTGTTGGCACATGGCACGCGAAACGTTTCTAAGGGAGGGAGTTAGAGGGAGGGGGGGAGCAAATATCGATCCGACGTGCCCATTGTAGACGACGGGCGTACCGATAATAAGTGTTTAAATAACGCAATATAATTTATCCGGCGTGCAAAGTCAGTTGGCAACATTTGGCACGCGTTGTTTTTTCGCTCGGAGCTAGAATTCCTTGCGGAGAAAAAGCAGGAATGGGGTTAGGTCTCGTGTTCGTTCGTTTTCTCTGCGAAGGTTCGGTAGAGTACAAGAAAGATAGAGTACGTGGCGCATCGGATACTCGCAAAAGGAAGAATTCTCCTTGCGTCTTTCTCAAAGGCCAACGCGAATTCTAGGAAAGATCGAGAACGCGCGTACTCGACGGAATAATATTCGCCTCCTCTTGTTCAAACATCGGGAATGCATCGCTAGGAGGCGAATGAACGAGAAAAATGACTGCGCGCGGAAAAAGGAAAAAGGAAAATTGGACGTCTGCGAGAAAAGGGAAGAGAAATAGAGAAGAAACGAGCGAGTCATACGTACGCTAAAGAAAAATCTTACGAGAAGTGAAAATAGCTGGTAGAAGAGCTAGGAAAAACATTTTCCAGTCGTGCCATTCGTGATTTCGGAACTAAACGGAAGAAAAAAGGACGAAAAAAGGACGAAAAGAAAGAGAGAAATCCCCCTCTCCAGTTTCCAAGCAAATATCGTCTTTAAGCCACGCGCCACGAATTTTTGGAAAATTTTCAAACTCCCGAGTATCTTCCCTTCCGAGATCTGTTTGAGAATCGTTAAGTACCGAGCTTCGCGTCCTAGAAGAAAAATCTAACAGCCAACTTACCTTCCCGACTTTCTTTTTTCTTTTCTCTTCTTTTCCCCATCGACGACGGAATATAAAGAAAAATAATGTTTGATCGATCGTGCTTTTAGCGAGTAGTCCAGTCAACGCGGGCCTTTTCCTCCATGTCTCAGGAAAGAGGGTAAGAACTTGATATAAGGGTAAATAGACGACGCTGAATCGAATGGTGCTAATTTTTTTGCGGTAAGAAGTGCCGTTTTTGAGTAAAAGGGTAAAAAAGGATAAAAATTGGTAAAAAATGGCTTTATCTTAGAATCTAGGCATTTAATCGAAAAAAGTTTCAAACAAAAGTTGTAGAGAATTAAAATATACATAAAAAATGTTCTATGAGTTATCTTCGTATTTTCAAAAATAAGCGAATAGAATTGGATTGAAGATGGGAAAATAATTGTAAGAGTGGGGAAGCAAGTCCCGCCTCTCAGTCGGCTTTTACACGCGAGCGGGCTAGTGTGCGTGCGAGCGTCCGTGTGCACTAATACACAAACGAAGGATCTTCGGCAATCTTCGGGACTCTCGGTCTTGAATGAAAGTGCGAGTGAGAGAACAAACCAATATTTCTCTCTTTTTATTTATCATGCGATAACGAGTATTATTGTCCTTGGCCATCGATTGTTGAGCGTTCTGATATTTCTCTTTTTATATTCTTTCTTTCGGTAGCAAGAATTTTACGTCTTGGCCATCGAGCGTCGAGCGTTTTGTATACGAGTGCGAGTGAGAAAGAAAACCGATATTTCTCTCTTTCTATTTTTTCACTCGGTAGCCAGAATTTTACGTCTTGACCATCGTGCGTCGAGCGTTTTGTATATCTATATATATCGGCGTATAAGCGCGGCATTTTTAAATCGAATCTTGATGCTTATGGCACGCCGTTTCTTTATTTATTGTCAAAAATAATGAACCTTGAGTAAAAAAAAAATAATTCGTTTTAACAGAAACTATTATTATTTAGTTGAGAGTAAAAATAATGAATTAATTTTGTGTCTCGCCATAAAATTAATTAGAATAATTAATTGATATAAATTCTTTGCCTCACAAAAATTTATTTGTATATCAAATTGAATACGTATTCTCTTTAAGACGAAATTTAAAATTTAAATATTTTTCCTATTAAATTATGTATTTTATAAAATTTTAAATTACTGACTTTTTGTCTCGTAAAAATTTATTAGTGTATCAAATTAAATACATATTTGAAAAAGAAGAATTTTATATCCACACATAAAATTAATTCAAGATATATATGAAAGGATATTCTAAAAACGTGGAACTTATTTTTTGTCTATACATAATTTTAATTCATTTTTATTATGTTATAAGAAAACAGTAATGCATTCTGATTCATCTTCGAAGTCTGAAGAATTGTACGAAAAAAATTGAGCAATTATCGAGTGGTGCGTTAGCCTAAGTAGTAACGTCTTCGCTTCTCGCGCTGGGTATTAACGTTCGATTCTTCGTGGGGGAATTATTTTTTTTATAAGTTTTTCTATCCTTAACAAGGAGACGAGAATCAGTGAGTCTCACCTCAGATTTTTTTCAAATTTTGCACTAACGATATAAATTTTATTAAGAAATCAACATTATTACGCGAGTAATAAAATTACCAATTATAAATAAAATAATATCCAATAAATAACAAAAATTAATTTTTAACGTGCCGAAACGATACATTTTTTAGGATGATATTTACAGGATGAATTTGTAATTTAAGTAATAAACTTCCTTTATTTGTGCAGGATGTAAAAAAATTTACTGCTTTTAATTTTTTTGTAATAATTTTAATTTTTTTTCTATATATAATTAGAAATTAGGAAATGTAAAAATAATTTATATAACCTAAGGATAGAAAAACTTATAAAAAAAATAATTCCCCCACGAAGAATCGAACGTTAATACCCAGCGCGAGAAGCGAAGACGTTACTACTTAGGCTAACGCACCACTCGATAATTGCTCAATTTTTTTCGTACAATTCTTCAGACTTCGAAGATGAATCAGAATGCATTACTGTTTTCTTATAACATAATAAAAATGAATTAAAATTATGTATAGACAAAAAATAAGTTCCACGTTTTTAGAATATCCTTTCATATATATCTTGAATTAATTTTATGTGTGGATATAAAATTCTTCTTTTTCAAATATGTATTTAATTTGATACACTAATAAATTTTTACGAGACAAAAAGTCAGTAATTTAAAATTTTATAAAATACATAATTTAATAGGAAAAATATTTAAATTTTAAATTTCGTCTTAAAGAGAATACGTATTCAATTTGATATACAAATAAATTTTTGTGAGGCAAAGAATTTATATCAATTAATTATTCTAATTAATTTTATGGCGAGACACAAAATTAATTCATTATTTTTACTCTCAACTAAATAATAATAGTTTCTGTTAAAACGAATTATTTTTTTTTTACTCAAGGTTCATTATTTTTGACAATAAATAAAGAAACGGCGTGCCATAAGCATCAAGATTCGATTTAAAAATGCCGCGCTTATACGCCGATATATAGATATACAAAACGCTCGACGCACGATGGTCAAGACGTAAAATTCTGGCTACCGAGTGAAAAAATAGAAAGAGAGAAATATCGGTTTTCTTTCTCACTCGCACTCGTATACAAAACGCTCGACGCTCGATGGCCAAGACGTAAAATTCTTGCTACCGAAAGAAAGAATATAAAAAGAGAAATATCAGAACGCTCAACAATCGATGGCCAAGGACAATAATACTCGTTATCGCATGATAAATAAAAAGAGAGAAATATTGGTTTGTTCTCTCACTCGCACTTTCATTCAAGACCGAGAGTCCCGAAGATTGCCGAAGATCCTTCGTTTGTGTATTAGTGCACACGGACGCTCGCACGCACACTAGCCCGCTCGCGTGTAAAAGCCGACTGAGAGGCGGGACTTGCTTCCCCACTCTTACAATTATTTTCCCATCTTCAATCCAATTCTATTCGCTTATTTTTGAAAATACGAAGATAACTCATAGAACATTTTTTATGTATATTTTAATTCTCTACAACTTTTGTTTGAAACTTTTTTCGATTAAATGCCTAGATTCTAAGATAAAGCCATTTTTTACCAATTTTTATCCTTTTTTACCCTTTTACTCAAAAACGGCACTTCTTACCGCAAAAAAATTAGCACCATTCGATTCAGCGTCGTCTATTTACCCTTATATCAAGTTCTTACCCTCTTTCCTGAGACATGGAGGAAAAGGCCCGCGTTGACTGGACTAGAGCTCGAATCGATCAAATCGTTCCTCGTATAAACGATCGAGGCGATATATGTTTACTCTTATCCCCCTGTCAATTCGCGACGAAATAATGAACTTTTAAGCTTCTTGGTAACTTTGGTTATTTTCAAATATCGGATAATTCGATATGAAATGATGACCGCTAAGAAAATATAAAGGTTCTACGTTTCGCGGCCCTTCGAAGGCAACGCGATTTCGACGCGTTAAAAGTGTTCGCAAAGAACTTATTTCGACGATCAATTTTTCATCTACTTCTTTTCTAGAAAAGCTTTCGGTAAAAGCCAACATTCTATCGAAAATTCTTCGAAAGTTCGTAATCATTAATTAAACCGAAACGATGTAAAAAATAATAGACTCTACGTATGACTCGTTATTTCACGAAAATCTATTAACGGAACGCGCTTTTATTATCACATTTCGATCAATGCGATCCATCGAATGTGCGTGATTTTCCTCTTTCGACTCTATTATATTTATAGATTCATAAGGTATATATAATTAATAGCACTGTCGGGTGGGTATTAAAAAGATCAATAAAGTTGCATCATTGAAAACGTAATTCCCTTCGAAGCGTGGTTTGAGAAAGGCTCGAAAAAGGAATATTTTCAGCAACGTCGCGAGGTATAAAGTTAGATCGAAAAAGTTCCGTTTAGCGGGAAGAGAGAAAGGGAAAAACGTAGAGAGAAACCCCGCTGGATAAAACACGTTAGAGTCCGACGAAATTTCCAAGAAAAATTGAAAATTAACGTTGATCCTCGATAATGCGATCTTTCCTCGCGTATCTTTTCTATTTTATTATTTGTTCGTTAAATTCCGACGCGCGACGACCAACCCCCTTGCCGTATTTTGACGAATAAAATATAATTCGATCGTGAAAATAAAAAGAAGAAATACGCGTACCAGATCACCATTCGTTTTTGTACCCTCTTTGCGATTAAGTCCCGCAACGATCCGAAATCTCCGATATCGCTGAGGTGCACCCTCGTGGCCATCGAAATTTTTGCCTATCGCGCAAACTTGGCAACCAATTCAATTTGCCGTACCGTTTCAAAGCCGTAAAAATAATTTATTAGCGCGTTAAAAGATAAAAGAGTGCTGGAAGAACATTACGAATTTATTATTGACCAAGCCAATAAGTGGAACTTTTTCAACGCTGCGTTTTCGAAAGTAGTTTGCGGAAAAGTTGAATTTTATCGATATTTAGAACGCGGAAGTCTATCGAACGGCACGCCGTATACGCGGATTTACGATCCCGTTGAAAATAGGTCTACGTCGGATACGTCCGACTCGAGCAAAAATCACGAGCCTACTTATAGAATACTATAGAAGACCAATGGTCAGTCGTTGTCGAGAAAGCTTATCGTAAACGTTACCGAAATATGCGTGAAAGAGGAATAGTCCTAGAAAAAAAAAAAAAACGAAAAGGGATACAAACATTTTTCAGGAAAACTATTTTTACAGTCCGACTGCTTATTATTATAGACTACTAAGGGTTGGCATTATATACTTTCCATTCTCGAATATTCCTTTTCTACCGATTTTATTTGATTTATTTTTTTTTAATCTTTCCGAGCGTCGAAGCAAGAGAGTATCAAAAAAGTGCTATTGATATCGCGCTGAGAAATATAAAAGTACTGTGCGATAACGAATGAGCTATCGCGTCTCAACGTTGGAAAATTCACGTCCTCGTTAATTCGCGGTTTCTATAAGCAAAACCGTTGGTGGGGTTACTCGAAGATGAGGGTTGTTGAATACCTCAGCGAAAGGGTGTAAAACATTATTCCGCATTACGCTTCAGGAGCTGCTAGCGTAGCTACGCTAAATTATTCTATCCTTTTTCTTCTTCTTCTTCTTCTTTTTCTTCTCTTATTTTTATTTCTCTATCACAGCTACAGAGAATCGAACAGCCTCCGGGCAGCAAGAAACGTGGAAGAAATCGTTCCTCGAGAAGATATATACGCGGTGTCAGAAATTGTCTACTCCTCAAACCGACTAAATCTTCCTCGAATAACGTTAAAAACTATTTCACTATTTTTCATGCATCGGATGATCTTCAAATTTTCTTTCAATTTTCTCCAGGCTTATTTCATCTCGGATATCAATTTCAATTGGAAATTCTACGAATGTTTCGTTTAGTTTTTCTTATCTTATAAAAGGGTTATCCAAAGTATCTTTTCTTCAAATAAGTTTCGACGATAAACAAATTTTTACATAGTTCGTAGTTTAACGAAACGGTTTAACGGAATTTGGCGAATAGTATCCTGTTATTCGATATTCGAAAGATTCTTCTATTCATCGAGGAAAAAAATTGTCGTCCTTTGGCGATGTCGGTGGAAGCTCTCTTTCGTCGTTTCATTCGTAAGAAGAATCCCTTAAACGAGATGCGAATCCGCGTACGTTCGAACCGCGGCGTTGGTTGGATTCGGTTAAAAATGATCGATCCACTAGCGCCTCGGTTGAATGAGAAAGGAAAAAAGACCGAGAGCGCCTGGAGAGATCATTTTTTTCTACGCCATAAAATTTCTTCGCGTCGTCTAGAACGTATTTCCCTTTTTTCCCAAGCCTGATTGAATCGAGCTGACAACGGAAGAGAGAGACGACTTTCTGCCATGAGCTCGAGAAAGACAAGTAAGGACGATATTAATATGACATTGCTTTTGGTGCCAAGCGTCTTGGGAATAACTGCCTCGACGAAATTACTTCAGAGTTATGAATATAATCAAACGTATCATTTCTCTCTCTCTCTCTCTCTCTCTACTCGGTAATAAATTGATTATTATCGTGCACCTTGATATTTAATTTCAAGGTTGAATTTATGAAAAATCGAGTCTTAAAAAAATAAAAGAAGAATAATACTCGGTTAGCTTGTCGCATTATCTCAAACGGTAGCAGCAGGTGCGTCCCACGTATTTTCGTTTACAATTGGTTTATTTCCGAGTTGTCGTGTACACGCAAAATCATCCCATGGATAAATACATGCATACATAGCGCGTACATATGGATTAACTTGTCGAAATTAGATGATCTTTATAGTATGCACTGTAACCAAAAATATAGGCAACATGCGAACGCGTAATATGCAAACAACGCGTGTGTCAGCGGTTTGTCGCTTAAATAGACGATATACCATGCATAGTTTATCAATACAACGATCACCTTTATCGTTTGGGACCATAAATCAGAGAGAATATTAACTGACCGTTCGTGTACACATAACGATCGTATTCATTCTCGATAAATCAAACAATTTAATCCCGACGATATTTGTTTGTTTTTTTTTCCCCTAATATTTATTTAATATTAATCTCGAAATTGATAAATTTTGTTGTCTCTTCGAGTTGGCTGAACAATTGCGAAGTAAGTTTCGATCGATCCGTTTGAGAAATTGAAAAATGAAATTTTGATGAAAAGTTTTGACGATGGCGATCGCGTAAGCTTCGTTCAAGGGTCAATACCGAAAGAAAGAGAAAAAAAAAATGAAGAAAAGGCGCGAATCGTCTTTGGTAGGACGTAATTCCGGCACGCTCGGGGGACACGAGCATCGTTCGCGCTTGAATCAACCTCTCAAAGAACTCGTTCGGGCAGGAAGCCCCTGACTTTCCCTCTTCCGTTCGTTTCGTTTTGCTTCATTTACTTAAATGGAAGGAACGGGACACCTACCTACCTACCTACCTACCTACCTACCTACCAAGGGCAAATTAATTAAAACGTATCTCGTCGATGGTACCCTCCCTCGGTAAGATCTCGCAAACACCCTTGACACAAATCCTATCTACGTATACGTATATCGTTCTCCTTCATAACTCATCCCTTACTTCGACTAACTTCTCGACTAATACCAGACGATTCTTCCCCTCGAGTTTCACCCCTCGATTAATACTACCTAGCTTAATATGGTTTATATATCAAATGTATCTTCTTCAATTTCTAATACACCTGATACCAAAAAAATAATAAACGAAAAGCTCGCAGACAAAATTATTCATTTTACGCGACCCAATTTTGTTGTTCTTTTAACAGAGGAATGTCAATTAATTATTCTCTCTCATCTTTTCATCCGTCGGGTTGTTTTTCTTTTTTTTCTTTTTTTTCTCTTTTTTCTTTATTTTCAAGAAGAATGCCAATTAATTATTCTCGAGTCGTTTCAGCTACGTCGGCCTCGCGCGCGTTTATTTCATTTAATTCAATTCGTTCGACGTTACGTAGCGCGTTCCTTTTACGTTCCGCGATAATTGCACTTCTCCGAGACGATGAGCTATCGATGAAGAAAATGTATCATTAACGGAAAGCTATGGAAATGAAAATATTCAAATATTCTAATATCTCTCGCGACAAGCTTAACGCGATAATTACGCATTCTAGAAAATAAATATTTAATATACTGCGACCCATTAGTCCGGTAATTAAAATGAATTATTATCCTAAATTATTAGATTATTATATTTTCAACAAATTGAAGCAAAAGTTAAGCCAAACCATTAAACTTTTGCCAAACTTTTTAATAGTTTTTTATCGCCAACAACAATAGCATAACTCGAAAGAGTTGTTATGTCAATAAGGTACTATGCTAATTAATAAAGTGGTTAATAATTGTTAGTGTCAACTGATTTATGAACCACCATTGCGTATAGTTTTAAAACTTCATTAATCTTTCGCAAAATCCCAAAATACTTTTGCTAACCAAGAAAAAAATGGAAGGAGAGGTTATAAATAATAATGAAAAAAATAAATGTTACTTCTACTTTGATTTATTCGATCGTTCTTTTAATTCGTTCAAATTATTATCTAGTTGAAAAGTAGAAATAGTAGAGTATTCGCAATTCTCCGTAGAAAATGCATAGTTTGTTTCGCGTTGTTTCGTTCGGCCAAAAGAGGGATTTCCAAGGTGCATCCGCGCATACACACTTAAAGGAATATCCCATTTTTAGCCTCGCGAGAGAAATATATAAAATAAAAACATTATCCTATCAGCTACTTTTAGCTTCGGCTACGTAATACGATTCTTGCTTATACCGCGAGAAGAAAATTTCATTTTACACGAGAGTTGGATGTAGCTTAACGATAATATCGTTTCTCATAGTTCACGCGACACGTTTATATACGATGCCATATTCTCGTTTGTACCATTAAAATACCAGCCGAGAAATGAAAAACCCACCACCTTCCGGCTCGCTTTTAATCGACGACGCCGCCGCCGCCGCCGCCTCTGCGAACCGACAAAAATCGAATCAACTTTTCGCTACAATTTTCTTCATTTGCCATGAAATACATTTAGAAAATATCTCTCTGTTTGAGAAGGAACATTTTAAAGCTCGGATATTTATGTATTATTCAAGAAGGAAGTAAAGTTTCTTTCTGGCTTTGAAACAGCATCTATGTGGTTCGCTGCGGTAAGTTACATGAATCTATAATACAATATCGGATAGTAATATTTATTGGATCAGGCGAATAGGAAACTCTCTACGATGTGTTTCAACGGGATTAGGAAAAGAGTATTGCATAAGTAGATGCGTAAATTATATTCATTGATTCTAAGAATTAAAAGAATCCTTTAAATCATTCAAATGCATTTAAGCTGTACTTTCGATTAATTACGTTCGCGCATCCTTAATTATCGTTACGTAAATGAAATTCTAGTCTAGAGACATATGCTTTCTACATTTGGAATATTTGAAATATTTTGTTTTTTTCTCCCAACTAGACTTTAGAATATTCCGCGAGATATTTCTTAATTCAATGCTTTACTAATCATCTTTCCGCACGCGCTTGATTGCGATGTTTCAAGCGACGTTTCGTCTCTACCGTTCTGATAGAAAACAGCTAGATCGAGAATCGAATCTTCGTTTACGTTTCGAGTCACAATCTCTTCTGATTGTCAATACGCGTCTGATTATCAATGTACCCGCTGATTACAATGGAAACGATGAAATATATTTATCCTTATTCTTTTCTTCGAACGAACATCGCGCGGTGCATCTCGTACCGCAAGTAAGGAAGTCGTAAATGCGCGTATAGGGTGTCTCAGTTTTTACCGATAAATAAATCAAATGAAAAGTATTTTGCACGGAGATCGGCAAATATTTGTAAAAATAAAAATGAGGGTGTCTCCGACAAGGATCGGAGGGGACCATCCGAGTATCTTGAAAAGTCGAGCAACGATCGGATCGAAGCAATCAGTGCGACTGACAGTTTTTCGATAACTGCGACGATCGCGTCAGACCATTGTTATTATCGTCATAACAACGCGCTAAAAGTTCCCTTTCGAATCCATGGATTTTGCGAGGATAGCTTTCCAGATATTTATAACACCTTTGGTCTACTCGACTTTTCTTTCATTTTCCTTTCTTCTTTATATTCTTCGAAATCTAACGAAACTAGAGTAACGAACGCGTTTCCATACTTTTCCAAATGCAACGAACCAATTCCAAATTCCTAACTAACGCTAACGAATGATTTGACGACGTTAACGAAATAGAGGATTCCGACGACGCGCATTAGAACGAATGTAATATACGAATATAATATACGAATATAATATACGATTACGATTTATGCGATAACTCAACATAGAAGTTTCAGTATTAAAACCGATAACGAAATACGACCTTCTGTATCGATTGTAAAAATGCGCGAGAGAGGGAGAGAGAGAAAGAATTAAAAGCTCGTAGATATTCGTACTATCCGCAAAATCACGTGCAAATTTATAGGCCACTCATGAAAGATTAATTCGTTCGGATTTAATATCGCACGTTTTCGAATTTAACCGTATATACGGGGGTATATCGTATATCGGTGTTGGAGTAATTCATCCAATTTTGACGTACATAGTCCTCTCAACGGTAGGATAAATCACGATCTATCCGTTAATTCTATGACAAACCACGATTTTCCAGCACGTCTCGAGCGTTATTCTTCAAGAGCGACAGGAAAAAGAAAGATAAAAGAACGAAAACTTTGATACTTTTCGGATATCCTTTCTGCCCTCGCATCCCCCTCCCCCCACGTTAATTCACGCGATATATGTATACGCGTAATTCACTATGAATGAGCGAGAAAAAGAACTCGTTTTTTCTTCTTTTTCGAGTACGATCCGAGTTAGACGACGCTATGGGAAAGCAAAAATAAAAAAGATAAAAGAAAGAGAGATAAAGAGACGAACCGAAAGATAAAATGAATTGAAAAACTTTTACACGCCGAGTTACATACCTGCCTCTATGAGAGAGTTATAATAAGAATATGAAAAAAAAGAAAAGTTTCTCGTCGTACGTGCGTACTCTTTCACGGAGAGATTACGAAGAAAAACCTATCTTTCTCTGCTATTCTACTACTATCGTATCTATTATTAATAGTATTAAAATACTTTTGTTATTATTCTTAATTAATACAAAATTAATAAAAATCGAAACGAGGAATCCAGCCGAGGAATCCAGCAACCTCGATTATCATTCTCATTTTGATTCCCTCGAAAGAAATATATCATCCGTCCCTTCGACGCGATAAAAAAAGCTTGTTGTTGGGACGATAGAGTTCTAGTGGAAGAGAGAAAGGGTAAATGGGATAGGTAGGAGGAGGAGGGTGGTTAAGGTAAAAGATGGTTGAGGTGCCGAGAATTCCGAAGAAAATTGCTGACAACTGCAGACGTGTCTCGACGATAAGACTCTTTCGCTATCTTATTTAGTACGTAAGCTTCTTAAAAGCTTTACTGTTTAATTAAGAAGGTGAGTTCGAAATTTTAGAAACGTTCAAACTTTTCATTTTCTCTTTCTTCTTTTCTTCCATCCGGATTACTGGCGCGTGTGCGCGTAAGTTTAATCGACACGAGTCTTTTGCGTAAGATTATTCTAGATAAACTCCCTGCGCGCGTTCTTTTGCATTTTTTAAAAGAAAAAATCAAAAATAAAAAATAGAATAAATTTTCGCCTAGACTAGAACAGAGTGGAGAGTTCTTCGCGAAAGAAGAACCATTGGCTCCGGTGATACGGATAAAACGCGCGTATCATCGTATTTATCCACCCTCGGAGGATGGATCGCGCAGCACCCACTAGCAGCACTGGTCTCCATCTTTTTCTTGTTATCGTTCATAGCGACGGCTATCAAACCGAGAAAAGCTCGCCAAGGGCCTTTCGTGGCAACGCGCATACAAATGACGTTTATCCATCAATGCCTCGCAGCGTTGCCAATGGATCGCGATGTTGAACCTTCTCTTCCTTTCTTTCTTTCTTTCTTTCACTATTTCTATCTCCATCTATCCGTTTGCGATTCAACATTCAATGTTTCTTTTCGAGTCCGGCCGAAATTTTGACGTTGATGAGTCGAAATGATAGATGCGCCGTAGATCCATCATGAATTATTTTCTCGCTCGAACGAGCTAAGCCTTCGAATATCGGCGATTCGATAAAGTAATGCCAATTTCGATATCCCTTCGTTGTTGTTTCGTAAGGATAGGATAACGATTGTCTCAGTTTTAACCTCTTATTTATTAGTTCGATATTTTATTACACGAGATATTTCATTTTTTCACATCAAATTGTTCCGTAGGATTTTGGAATGACGGAGAAAGGAGGTACTTTCGTTATTATGTATCCTTCCAAACTTTTTCCACTTTTTTCAACTCGTCCAAGTCGCTTGGCTCCATATTCAATCAAAAGTTTAGAGAAAAATTAACCTCTTTCTCGCTTAGTCTACTTTTTCCTTCCTTCTTTTCTTCAAACTTATTCAATTTTGCAATATTACGGGTTAATACCGGTGAAACCAAACGTCGAAGATATGTTTCGAAACATAAAAAGAAAAACTTTACTTATTTTCCTATTTAATTGAAAAAATTGTCTTCTTTCATGAAATTTACGTAAAAGAGTTGAAAATGATTTGATCGCTAATCGAAATAATTGATCATCGAGTAATCGAACAACAATACTTTAGAAACCCTGTGTTCCAAGTTGAAAACAACTCGATATTCGTATTACATTTTCACCGAAGCACCACCATTCTACGGAATTATCTTGCTTCGAGATGTTTGCGAGAAACTCGAAGAGAAGATCGTTATTGATCATAAAAGTTAAGTTTTTATTCGGATCTACGGTTGGAAATTTGCGATCAAAGATAGATTCGACTCGTAGCTTTCTTCGAGCAAATATTTTTCGATTCGACTATTTTTCCTTAATTCGAAGAGTTGCTAAATTTATGCATAATTCGGGCCACTTTGGAAAAACATCGAGATAAAGTTTCTCCTCGGTGTTTTTTTGGTTCGTACACGGTAGATCCGAGTTAGATATTCGTCTCTCTAGTTAGTGTTTCGAAAAGTTTTCTATCGTTGAAAATTTGGCGCGTTAGAGTTATAAGGATAAAGCTGAATATCGTCCAGCCGTTGGTGCCGAGTGTAAATCTACTTGGCCGCTTGGGTATTATAAAAGGGCTTTCGACGGCATGGAATTCCGTTGAAAAAGTACGTGTATACGGCACTTTGCTTTGGCTCCTCTCCAACGGGGTCGGTCGGTCGGTCGGCCGGTGTTACGTTTCTCGATTCGAATTTAACCGACTCCTCCCTCCGTGTTGTTACCGATACATCCGAAAATACTGGATTCGTTTAACGATCGTTTCCAATCGACTTTGGTCCCTTTTAAAAGCGAAACACTGTCGCGCGACGTCGCTCTTGGTATAGGAACGACTCGCGAAATGGATTCTCGTGGAATTATTACCTTCTAGAAGGAAGATGCGCGTTCCTGGTGGTTTGCGAGAGGAACGACGAACGAACCATTTCCTTCTACGAGCTACGAACGGAATTCTAACGAAAGAGAATAAACCAAGAGACTCGCGGTCGTTTCGCGTTCAACACCGTGCCAAAATCAACAACTCTAATTCTTCTACGAACGATATAAAGAGGATTTTTAAATTCATATTCCAATTATGGGAATTAAAATGTTAGAAGATGACGCCAAAGTACGATAAATTGATTTTTATGAACATAAAAATCTATTATTCTCGAACTCTTAACGCGAATCGTTGCGCGACTGACTGGTTCATTGTTCCTTGGGTTTCTTGCTATCGTCGCGACACAATACCTTCGGAAAAACACGTTGCCATCTTTTCAGTCGTTGAATGACGTATAGCAACCCGATAAGGCTATTGCTCTAATGTGTAACTCGATCCTCTTACGAGAAAAAGGTTACATCTTCGAAGCAACGGAACATACGTATATTTTCTTCTAAGAGACATTATTGCAAAATAATACAAATTAAAGAAATGATCGACGGCTTCGGAGAAGATTTATTTCCGTTCCGAATTTCGGCTCGAGGTCTCGCAAGACGACGTCCACGCTTTAAGCTTAAAGGATAATCCGTCGTCCTCTCGACTCGCTAGCCATATACCTAGCATAATACCAAAACGAAATCGCTCCTAACGCGAGATTCGATATTTTTTCCATTTTTTTGTTAAACATATTTTACGACAAAATTTGACTTCATGAACTTTAGTACTGCAGCAACGGTCGCAACACACCTTGTATGTAGAACACGCGCTAAACTCGCTCCAAGTTGTCAGAATACATATCAGATTCTCGTGAGAATAAGGATGGAATAAAAGTTTGCATTTTTTGAACAGCAATAGTCGAGTTGAAAGCTAAAAGTTTTTCTCTCCGAGACGTCTCTAAAAGTCTCAACGCTTTTCTTTCGTCCTCTTTTACCTTCTCTTTCTTTCTTTCTTTTACAAGAGAACTACATTCCAAGTATATATATATCTTATCGTAGGCGTTATTTCGAAATAATCTCTCCGATCCGATCAAAAGTTTAACAATAGGGAACAAAGAAGATTCGATAAGAACGAGAATCTATTCTAAGAATAACCAAAAAGATTCTCCGCGATTTTGTATACGCGTTTTGATTTCTCGTGCGTGCGTATGTACGAACGTATTCATATGTATACATGTGTATACGTTACGTATCACTCCTCATCGTGCTCATATTTGCGATATCGGCATAAAACATCAAAGGGAAACCGTAACGTTAACGCGTAAACTCAACTTCGTCTTTGCTCGCGTGCCTTAGGAAGGGAAACCTCGATGTACTACGATTTTACGCCGTTAAACAAATCTAATTTTGAACGACAAATATTGAAGCTGTTACGCGAAGTCGCACGAGCACGTAAACCGAAATGCTTCCGGAATGTAGAATAAACAAACCTGATACGCGAATATATTCGCGATGTACAAATTATACGGAATAATAAAATGCTTCGTAAAGTGCTTCGTAAAACGCTTCATCGAGAAGAAGGTACCAATTTATCCAAAGAAATATCGTACATTTATTTAGAATAAAAACTTAGCGATGACCCTGAAATGTTGTTTGAAAAACGACCACGGCGAGAAATCGTAGCTCGCACGAGTAATACACTTTCGTCCCGAGTCACTTTTTCATAAAACTAAAACTGACGAGCGTATTTCGGAAGATAAAGTTAGCAGTTGTATCCTATGTTATATGACATATTATTAATAGTCAACGTTGGGAGGAATTTATCGTTGGATCGAGTTTATCTCGAAAGTAGATGACATTTCGATCGAAAATATCGTTAAAGTTAAAATTACTCGACATAATGGGGCGATAAACATGGAACGATCTCGGAAGGGTTATTGTATTTTCAAGGAGATTTCCTTGAAAGTACGAGAAGCTCGCATCCGGCTTGGGAAAGCGTTCAGCCGGAAGTCAGATAGTGCGAATCGATGTAAAACATTCTTAAATTTCTTCGCGCTAAAGGGGATGAAAAAGGGGTGCGTGGGCGGTGCTTGGCCAACTCCAAAGTGATAATATAGTCGGACAATGGAAAGAAATTAGGAAAAAGGATCCGAACGCGGGGGGCGGGCCAACGTTGCGCGAGCTCGCCGAGACCTGCTAACCGCGAAATCGATATTTAAATTCATTCCATTAATGGAAGTCCAATCGTTGAGTAATCTTGTACCGAACAATCCCTCGAACCCGTAAATTCGACGAGAATGCGAATGCGAGGCTTGGGAAATAACCGAACGCGCGATTAAACGTCTATTATGTACATGTCCAATGTAAATATTGACGTTCGGACGAATTTATGGATCGTCGGACGCGCTATTATTTCCAAATCTAACCAGAATATTTGAAACTTTTGAAACATTTTCACCGCGGCAAGGAATTTGTCGATATCTGCGTAGCTTTTTTTCTTTTTTCCTTTTTATTAATCACCGACGTTTACGCGAACACAGAGGATAGCAATTTTTCTAAACGCTGTTCGAATAAATATCCTAGGATCAAACTTCAACGTATCGCGCGTCGGAGCATGAAAATGAGAATACCGACGAGGAGGAAAAAAGGGGATAACGGGAACGAGGACGACAGTAGGGGCAAAGTTATAAAGGACGTTCTTCGAACAGCTTGTCTCGCGGCGGAATATTATGCCAACGGTATGCCACACTATCCAACTGCATTCGCGTTTATAACCCGGAACACTAAATAACACGTAGCACCTGTGAGATATCCAAGGCTTTTATATATAGTTTTATCTCCTTCTCTCTCTTTTTACACTCAACTTTCAGCTAATGTCTTTTCCTTTTCCTTCTTCTTCAGACAGTACGATGCGTTTCCGTGTTACCTTCTCGTCTAATATTTTCGCGTCATTTATAATCGGGGTCCGGGTTGCGCCCGAATTTGATAATTTATATTACCGAAAAATAATTTCAAAAATGTGGGCCCGCGATAAATAGCAATTATTATAAAAGACCTTCCATATATTGGACCTTCGCGAATACTCGCATATGCGGTAATAATGAAAAGTAATTTATAATCATTAAGGACTTTAATGCGTTGGATGTAAAACGAAAATGAATACTAGGACCTCTCGCGTTGCTAAAATCTATGAGAAAGTTAAATAATCGTATGTGTCGATTATACGAACGCAAATTGTCAACGGTATAATGAGTGACGTAGCCAAACTATGCACGGTAATAACGGACTGGGAACACGCGTAGCTCGATATATCGACATTTATAAACCGAAAATCCTGTCGCTCGGAGAGCAATGGTCAACGTCATGCACCGAAAACCACATTTCGCGGCTGAGTCGACGTTAGTTCACCATCCGACCGAGCAAATTTATCATTGCATACGAAGAGCACGCGCGTACACGCCTTGCAATTCTGCCTCTATGATTTTCCTTTAGACTGGACAAATACAAAATTAGACGGGACAACTATTTTCTTTTTTATTTTCGATACGGTAGATTAGAAACCCTTCGCCCTGTACGCCTTTTTTTACCAACTCGGAAACGATTCAACGTTTTATTATTCCAAAGGTGTTTCAAATATCGCCGACATTTTAAATCATTTCAATTTCGACTTTGTATTTTTAAATATTTTAAATAAAACCTCGCTTTTGTTTCTTATAATCCAAACCATATTCTACGTAAAACGGGGAAAAAGAACTCTCGTCCGAAACGTTTTTCCACCCGCAAAATAGACCAAAAAAAAAAAAGGAAAACAAAAAAAATTGGGTTACAAAGGATTAACATATGCATTATACGTAAGTTTTAACTTTTATTTTTCGTTGAAATTAAAATGGCATTTAAATGAAAGCGAACGTAGAAGAATAGAACGGATGGTTCTCGTTCTAATTTCACGTACTGGACTTGAAACTTTCTATCGGATCGGAGTTTAAAAGCCACGTAAGCGCATCGACGATGTTAGTCAACCGCGACAGCATTTGCGAATTCGTCGGATCATCGTACTTCTTCTCCCTCTCTCTTCGATTCTCTCCTTTTTATTTCTCTTTCCCTCTTTCTATGCTCGTTTTCCTCTCTCTAGCGTATAAACCGGCATATGTATTTTACGCGCGCGCGCGCGCGCGCGTATAACTACCCTTTTGTTCTCCGGTTTCGCATTTTCCTCCCCCTCCCCCCTCTCTTTCCTTTTCTCTTGATTTTGTTTTTTTTTCCTTTCATTTTTTCTTCCTTTTTTTTTCGTTGCTTTGTAGCGTACTAATACGTCACCCGACTGACGGAATTTTTATAGAAATTATACGAGGTACTCGTGACGCACGTAACTCCGTTCCCGATTCGTATCGCTCATAACGTTGTTTAGATCTTATGGAATAATAAAAGCTTAAATATTAAAGTATTATGTATTTAATGTGTCGTGAATTATTAAAAGTATGTTATACTAATTGTTGAGATTTTAATAAGTTTCGTTTATAACGATAAGTCGAGTAAATGATGTTTTTCGACCTTTTTCAAACGCAGCTGCGCATAGATTAACGAAAATCCTTGGTCGCGAGATATAAAAATGAAACATACATTTGGTATAAAGATAAAATCGCTCACCATAGAGTAGCATCCAAAATATGAAAACGCAGATCATCCTGAGGGAAGCGCTCGTGCCATTACCCACGGTGTTACATTGTAAATCCATTCGCAGTGCTTTTACGGTCCATCGTTTCCGGTACATTTCACGATATTTCCTTGAAAACCGTGTAACTTGACGAAAGGAAGAATTTTCTTCGTACGCGGTACGCGGTACGCGGTACGCGGTACAAAGTACACAGTACGCTTTTCCTCGATGTATCTTTCGATAAGGAATCTTGCACTCTCGAGAACCTTTCTCACCCTTTTCACCCTTGACAAAGTTTTTCAACACTCGTCACCTTCCCTCCGGAACTTTCACCCTATCGGTCATCCGTCGGCTTCTTTTTTCCCATGTATAAGAAAAAACATGATCAACCGAATCGTTCTTCTCTCTTTCTCTCTCTCTCGCTCTCTTTTTCGCAAATAAATCAAGACGAAACGAGGAAAATGATTCCAATAACGAAATAACTAATCTTCGATTTATAGTTTGTACGAAACGTAAGCGCAAATTCTATTTTTTCTTCTTTTTTCTTCCGCTAGAAAAAACGTAGGATACGCGCGGAGAAAAATACAAACGCGTATATAGAAAAAAGTAAGAATAAAGAGGTATAAAACATCTCTCGACGCTGTGGTTTTTCTCGTTGCAATTAAGCGAGGACGTCGAGAAATAGGTTGGACGGAGGCTTATGATTAAGCTTAATGCGTGCACGCGTGTCGAGGATTTTCTCCTTTTCCCTTGGAAACGTCGGAGAAACAAATCTCCTTTTTAATTCGTGCCACACGCCAGGGGGAGATAAAAGCTTCGAAAAATAGAGATTAAAGTTTTACGGAAGAAGAACAAGAGGCGGGGGAGGGGAACTTCTTTCGCGAAAATATTTTTTTCGCCGCGATGAATGGCGCAATGAAATACGGGCGCAACGACTCGACGGAATATACACCGAGATATCTCGTAAATAAATCGACAAAATCAATCAAACTAGTTAGGTAAGAAAGTAACCTAGTTTCGTATAGTCGGAAGGAAAGAAACGATAATGAATATTTTTTCGCGAAAAGGATAAAACGCAGCCGCGAATACGCGCACGCGCAAAATATAGATATCGTGCACAAAAGAAACACGCTACCGGCGTTTTTGAATAATCCACCTATGATAAAACACGGAAAGAGGATAGACGAGCAAAGCGGTACGTAAAATTGAATTTTCTTTGGTAAAAATCGGCTAAATCGAATCACCGATGAAATTGTTATGTTTTTCATTCGGACGATGAAACGAGTACGTCGCTATGTCCATTTGCTTATACGCGTTGCGTCCATTAGGTATCCTCGCGAAATTGTTGTTCTCGATCTGAAAACAAATAGCGGACAGCAAACAAAATGCAACAACGGAAACGAACGAATGCGATATAACAAAGAGTTCCAAACGAAATAACGCTGTTGTTGTTTTTTTATATTTAAACAAAAATAGATACACGCGTATTATTAATTTCCCCTTCCCCGCTCCTTATATTCATCGATATCCGGTAGTCCTGGTGGTGGTAACTCGCAGCAAACGGGATATTAGCCCGGGTTGTATCGATGCGATTCGACGTTACCGATGATGATATCGAACAAATTACACCCATTGTCAGCTATAACGGTCAGACTTATTACAGCCTGTTGATTTGAAATATGAACGATCGTAGATTGATCGTTTCGATCGTTACTCGCGTTACACTTTTCAAAACGCGTTCGCTAAATTTTCACCGATTTTGAATCCATCGCGCGTTTAATCGAGGAATTCGGATATGGGTCTTTTCGCGGATCATCGTGTCTCGAGAAGAATCTTCTTTTCTACGAGTAAAAAACAGAGAGAGAGAGAGATGGGGGGGGAGAGAGATGGAAGAAAACAAGGTCTACCCTCCGACCCTTCTTCCTCGACGTCTCGACAAATCTCTCCAGTTAGGGTAGAGAACTTTTTCGAGGCCCAAAGCTCGTTGATTCGGTACTTTTCGAAAGAACGAGGAGTCCCGTGTTGACCCAGTAACGAGAACTAATCGACGAACAACGACAAATTGTCGAGTAAAATAGAACTGGACTCTTGAACAAACTCATTCTCTCGGATAGACAAAATAAAAGAAACATCGAAACAACGAGAACAACATTAAGAGAGAAATCGAAGAACACGCGAATCGAGATATCGTTGGCACGTGGTCGGATTCTTTATCTCTCGTCCAAACTTTCCTAACACCGTCCTACACTAATTTTGGATCAACAAAAAATAAAAATATAAAAAAAGAAAAAGGAAGGAAACGAAGTCGAGCGAAGAGAGAGAAAGGGAGAGAAAGGGAGAGAGAAAGGGAGAGAAAAATCGAGTAAAAGAAACACACACGCGCGCGTCAGTCAGTTTTCCTTCATCTTAAACGGTCTCGGTACTCGATGGTGTTCCTCGCAAGGGAGTCGCGCGCGCACATACTCCGACAAATAAAAGGTACACGCGCGGCTCGGCGATACCGAGCGACGAGAGGTAGAGGAGTCAGGTGACGAAGGCTGGATAGAGACGGGACAACATCGCAAGGGAAACGCGTCACGGGGATCTCATCGTTCTTCGTACTGTGCGAGCTCGCGGAGTCTAAGGATGATAAAGAGAAAGACGGAAATAAGGGGGAAATGGGGGGTGGGAGGGAGGGAGGGAGAGAGAGAAGAGAGAGAGAGAGAGAGAGAGAAAGAGGGAGAGAAAGAGACAGGTGCGTAAAGAGACCACCGGATGAAATGGTGCCGTGGTGGAGACCCCGATCCAACTGCGCCAGCGCTTAGCGAGATACCAGCCCCCGACCACCGCCGTCGACTCTTACCACCACCACCACCACCACCACCACCACCACCCTCGGCAGCACCACCCTCGGCAGCACCTCGCCGCCACCTCGGCAACTTCCCTTCCATCTCTCGCGAGCCAACCACTACCAGCACCACTCTACCCCCAAACGTCAGCAATGCCAGAGTTCACTTTTCTCTTTGTTTCTGGCAATGCCGCCACCGCTACACGTTCGACGACAATACTCGTTACATATCAAAAAGCTGCGTTGTTAAAACGACTAACGACTAACGACCTTCTAACTCTTCTACTCGCTGCCTGCTGCAACGTACCATCTTCGCATTGTCTAACCTTTTTTCTTTTTTTCTTTTTTGTCTAGGTGCTCCCTTTTCTTTTCTACCGTGCTCCAAGATCGTTACAAGAGAACTCTCGTTATCACGCAGCGCGATCATGCGCGTGCTTTTGGTTTATGATCGCTACACCATTTACCTGTTATACGCCCACTCGTGTATATCGTTAAATATGTACATTCTCTGCGCGATCGAGTAAATTCTTATCGTTAGTCGTATTCGTAAGACACCTGGACAGTCATACGACTCGTAAACAACGCGATATGTGCGCGCGAATGAAGAGAAATGGATGCATCGTTAGGAAGAAATAAAGCTCGTTTTCGCGACCGATAAAGTACACTTAGGATCGTTTCCCTTGACCTACATTTCTTCCAAAACTTTCATCTTTTTTCGCGTCGTTCCGTTCTTTGAACTCGGACGAATTTTATTATCCCCGAAAAAAAAAATAATCTTCGGACTACGCGTTTACGATGAATACTATTTTTGAAAATGTATTATCGTTTAACCCGCCGAGGGAAATGCCAATATTTTACATCGACGAATTTTAAGCGCGAATAAGTTCAATTATACGTATACGTGTATGCCTATCTCTCGTTCCGAAAGACTTCATCTCCCGAAGGCGTTTTCCATCCAGTTTTGTTTCAAGTTCTCTTTCGCATAGCGCGATCTCGCGAGTTAAGATAAATTTGCGAGAGACTTTGCTACTGAATAATATCGCCGTAGATATTAACGTAATTATTGTACTACGGTGCTTATTAAGAAAGGACGACTATATTTCATCCGAATATCTATTTTATAAATCCTTTAAATCTTTTGTTATCATCTAAAGAAGAGACGTTTAAGCGTTTAAGCTTATTCGAACACGCGCCAGTTCCTTTCAAACGATCGAATCGCTCGATGCACGCAACTTTTTATTAACCGAGTGATTAATACGAACATTATCCGTAATACCTCCAGAGTTATAAATAATTATAAACAAAAGTGAACAGCGTGTAATCAATTTGATATCGTTTACCATAATTTATCCATAATTCATCGCATCGATGAGTCGATCCTACCATCGTCTTGTCGAGCAAAATGCTAATAATGATACTTTTTAGGTGGTGTTAAAAGCGATAGGGGGTAGTTAACGGTTACCTAAAAAAAAAAAACACAACCCGAACACTGAATTTTATTATAGTTTATGATCGTGACAAATAATGACCTATTATTCGTTCGAGTTAGAAAATATCGCGCATAACTTTATGAATATAGCGATTAAAATCGTTGGAGATCTAGATAAAGGAACCATGGGAGGAAAATAAAATTCCTACAAGTTTGTTCTCGATAGTATACACGATCGCTCCGAAACGCACGCACATACGTGATAGCGTTTCATTGTTTATTGCCAAGGGTCCGCGAAACGTATCGCAATCGCAAACTTAAAAGGCCGTAAATTTTCTAACCCAAAGTTGAACAAACGAACGCGAACTTGTTGACGTTTTACTCGTTTCGTACTTTGTTCATTTCCTTTTTTCTCCATATCTCTCTCTCTCTCTCTCTCTCATTGTTTATGCATTTACATATGCATAGTACAGCGACACCCACGCTACGGTACGAGCAACTTTATGGCTTCATATTTCGGTTGTTTATAAAGCAATCATCCTAGTTATTGCTTTTGCCAATTAGTCGTATAATTGTATAATAAAAAATTTTCGGACGTAAGTTTATATGAACTTTTTTTCATCGATTTGCCCTCGATATTAAAGGTTTGGCCATAACCTTTTTGGACACCCTGTACGTATGTATCTATCTATGTACGTATAAAAACCAAAGCACATATCTTCGCGTAGGATTTCTTCGTCTACGAATCTTGCAAAGAATTTTTTGAAGGACAGAAATTCGACAGGGACGTGACGTTGGAGGTGCTCTTCCGAATTCTTTCCTCGGAAGAAATTCACGGAAAATTCTAGTATAGATGCTATCGAAATAAGACGGAAATACTGCTACCCGATACGCTAAAAAAAAACGAACATTTCTTTTGAACTTTCCAATGAAATAAATAATAAAGTAATGAATAAATATTAAGAACGTTATAGGATGAAAAGTGCAAAGCACGGTCTGATTGCGGTTGTAAGAACTTTGACTGGAGGAGAGGAAGGAGAGGACGAGGAGGGGGTGTGGAGGGGGTGGGAAAAGAGAAGAAATTCTCGATCGTGCTTTTCGAATCGCTCGGTTGGTCTTTGTGAAATGAACTATCTTCGCTTTGTGCCATCGTCTCACTTCTAATGGCCAATCCTACACGAGGATCCAGAAACCGCTAGTGGTTTTGCTAATACCACCACCTCAACTTGAAGAAATATCGATCCTTATAATACCACCTTGCTCGCTCCCTCGCACACGTACTCGCACACGTACTCGCTCGCTCTCCTATTTACTTTCAGCGATAACTACTCGCAAGGAACGCAACATCTTACGCGCTTCTATGCGCGTGCAAATTAGGCTGATCGTTGCTCGCATTTTTAAAGAATTTGTTGTTTATTCTGTTACGGAAAAACATTGGCAAGTTAAACATTTTGAAACGACGAACGATTACGTTACGGTGACCGAGTTGTTATTAACCGAAATATGAAACCTAAAGATTAGTCATATCGTAATGTCATAATATTTTTGAGTGTCACCGTATAAGAAGAAACTTTAAACGAGATAATAAACGATATCAACGTGCTATAAACCCTGACGTATAATTACAATCCCGTGTTACAGAGCGAAAATTTATCGGAAAAGGACGACACTGTGCAACGATTCCATCCCAATGCGAAGCCAGAGCTAAAGGGAACGCATAAAAATCGTAACGATTCCTTCCTTGGTATTAAACGTCTCGTTATCCGATCCGATTATACCGCTTACTCGTGAATTTAAGTGTTACACTGGGGTCGTTAATGCTCCCAAACGATGAAACAGGATTGTTTCTCTGTCGCGTAAACACTCAAACATGAACTAAAATAACTCGATAAAGATTTATCTTTTTCATCTAAATGAAAAATGTCATAGAACTAAAGCACATTCCATAAATTACCGAGGTTATCGTATTTCTCAATTTATCATAATCGATAGCTTATAGGTACGATACATCGACGCGTTATCGAAGGGTTGAGAGTTTAACAGGGATGAGCAAGAGTTTCGGGGGTGTAAGGGTGGAAACGCATATAATAAGCTTAACGTTGTTATGCAAATGTTTCGCTAAACAAGTTCGTAAACAATTTTGGATAACGTGCAACACGTAAATCGGTCTACATACTTACCAGCTATAGAACGTAGTAATAAGTTTAACGTAGTTCTGCTATCTTCCCAATCCTCTTTCTATCTCTATGTCTCTCTCTCTCTCTCTCCCTCTCCCATTCTATCTTTCCGTCAAATAGACTCTTGTATACGAACAAACAGGAAGTTCTATCTCTCTGCCTATCGTCGCGAGTCTACGGAAATGGGTTGAGGGGCGGAGGGTTGGAGAAAGTCGATCGATGCTTTAATAATAAAAGGGAAGGTTTTCGCGGCGTAACCGAGGGAATCTCGCGTTCCAAAGAAGAAATCGGAAGAAAATATGTGTGCTCGTGTATATCGAGTCGGGGAAAAAAGGTTTTACGTATTTTAAAGTTTCGGTAAAATATCATTCTAGACTCCCCCGGCGAGTGCTACCGAATTCGATTAATATTATCAAAGTTGCGGGATAATTTAGTAATCTGCAAGGTGCCGCGACAAAATATTACGACGCTTGAAAAAAATGAAAGCACATTTTACGATACCTAATAAACACTTTATAAACAATCAAAGCGTTGTAACACATTTTTTACGATAGCATGTATAGAAAAAATATGAAATAACTTTATCCCCGAGCCCCGATATACGTACATACTTTGTATCGAGAAGTTTAATACGTTCGCCAGTTTCCTATCGGTTGATCGATTTGTTCTTTCCGTCTCGCTCTCTCTCTCTTCCTTTAAAATCCCACAAAAGAACATAAAAGCGTCGAGCGTCGCGGTCATTAGCATTTAAAGTGGAGAAGGATTTATACTCCGACTACTGTGACTGCTGGATCAGGGACACGGCGTGCATAGGATTATCTTCGAGAACCTGGACAATAGTGACCTAATCCATTTACAAAGGAAACGAGCTACTTATTTCTTAAGTGTCCTACCTATCTACCAACCTAACCGTGCTAGGTTTCCGAAACTCGTGCCAATGTAGGAGCAAGACACCTTGACTTTCGTAGTCCTCCCTTTTAGCTTTGCCCTGTTTATTCCCCTTCAACGCCTAACGAGAAACGATAAGAAGTCTCGAGCTTTTATAAGATAATCAAGAGCGAACGTTAGGGAGCTACGTTTGAGAGGATCTTATCGTACGATAATCCTACTTTTCCGCTAAAAGTTTCTACGTATTAGCCCTACTACACGGTATATTTCTATTATAATATATAACTTTCATTTGTGTGTTTCGTCTAAGTATAGAAAAATGTTAACGGAAGCGTGCGTGCACGCTTTTCAGCATTGCGCGAGTACGCGATGTCTTTGCGTCGACTAAATCTGTCTAAAAGTATCAAATTAAAATGAAACTCTCGAAACGCTTAGGAAGTGGCATTGGGTCAAACGGTGCATCCCAGTGCACGTATGCATGTACGTACTTGTGTCGTACGTCGTGGACTAGACAACACGTTGCGTACACGATCGACGGATTTTTGTTGAAACGGCGAAGCGTCGGCAACAGCAACGACGACAACGACGTCGGTGATGTTGGCATAAGTAGTAGTAGTAGTTCTCGTGGAATAGACGAATATGGTTGAACTGGTGCAAACATTACCATGTCGAAGTTAACCGTGTAAACGCATCTGCTTTGTACTTGCGGTATGCCTAGTAGAAAGCCAACCGATTATATCGTCGCCTCTGCGGAAATTCGAGGATTCTTGCCTGCCGAATGCCATGTGTTGCCAAACTCTCACCGGAATCCTACGATAGAACCAAACTTTACACTCTTCCCTCCATTCCAATGGATTCTCCATACTTCTAACATACTTATACTTTGCTTGCTTCTTTCGAGTTTTTACAAATGACTTTTCGAAAGATCGATGACTCTTAAACGAATATACTATCGCTAAAGACGATAACCAACACGACGAAGTTAAAAAGATAATCGTACGATAGCGTACAAATATTTTTCCGCGTCGGTGAACGTAAAGAAGAAACAAAAGTATTTCCGTTCATTCGTCGTAGAAATAGAAGAAATATGTTAGGATAGGTATTTATTGCGTTCCGCATCTCTCGCAAACTCCAATCCTACCGACAAACAACAAAACTTTAGCCCGGCGCGAAAACTTTAAGAAATTCGAATCCTGGACAAAGCTTATCTGTTCGCTTTAAATGGCTCCGCAACGGTTGCTACGTTTGCCCGCTTATCCAACCTTGAGTCAAAAGAGGTAATGGGGGTAGGAAAGAGAGAGAGAGAGAGAAAAGTGCAAGAACTGCAAAGTGCAAGAACTGCATCGAAAGAAACATGGAATTTACCTACATTCGTTCTTAGAAGAAATACCGTACAATGTATTTACCTATACCCGGCAGAAAGCAACTCTTCGCTTTCGAGCAACCACAAATCCAATCTCGGAAATGCACATGGATAAATTTGATGCGCGTGAACGGAAAAATGAGAACAAAGTAACAAATTGCTTTTCTTCATTTTATTTGGCAATGTCTACTCGCGATAACGGGTCCATAAGAATTTCTATGCAATAACTGAATTGTTTATTATTTATTTTGAGTTTTAGTTTAGGAAACCTAATGCGTAATCGTTTCTCATATTAATCCTTTAAATTCCTTCAATCGTGCAACGCCTTAATGAATCTACGCGTGGTTAGATTTCGATATTAATATGCGCGCGGCGGGTATAGAATAAAATTACATACTTTTTTGATGTATTTTAAAACGGTAAAAAAATTGTCACGCGGCATATTCTTTGGAACTCGTCGTCGCGATGCTCGTTATTTGCAGAGTCCCCAATTCATCCCTCCTCCCGATAAAGTTGGAATTTTATTCGAACGAGAAAAGATCAGTTGGTTTTATTTGAAATGCGCGGGATCGTTAGTCCTTCTCCCTTTCCATCGGTTTCTTTGAGATGCAATCGCGTTTGCATCCTGATATATCGACTCGCGTTTCTGAAAGATCTAAAGAAGACAAAAAATTGGGGAAAAAAAAGTAAAAAACAAAGAAGGAAGGAGCGTTGGGTAAAACATAAAATGTTCCTATGAAACGACCGTGTCATAGAAATGGAGCGTGCGAAGAAGTGCCGCGGAAACTAAGGAAATGATGGCAAAGAAAAGGAGTGGGAAGAAGATGCGAAAAAGTAAGGAGAAAAGTCAAAGCGACCAAAATATTTAAAAAACACTAAAGATAAAGAAAAAAGGGAAGGTAGAAAATCCGAGCTTGACACAGCAGCAGCAGCAGCAGCAGCAGCAGCGTGCACAAAAACGGCTTTGATGTTTTTTTATTTTGCTAAATCGACGTTGCGTATAGAAATACGCAAACAAGTACACGCATACATGCATAGATGCGTATGCGCGAGCAGCGAAACTTTAGTTCGTTCGATACCAAAACCGAAGCTCGATTGATTTGGCAGTGTTGTTCGAACGGGCCCTATTGTTCTATGAAGGCATTCGAAAAATTTCGACTCGTGCGCGAAGTTGGTTCGTCCTTCGGTAAAATCATACGTATAGAGGTAGATCTTTCGATAGTTTTTTCATTCAGCCTTGTTTACTTTTATTTGATTTCTTTCTTTGGAGAGTTGTTTTATATTCGTTCGTCCCCTGATCGTACAATGAAACATTTGAAAAGAACAATTTGTTGGGACAAATTAACGAGATGGATTTGGTTCGTTTCTTTTTGTTTCTTTTTTCGAAGTATTCACGAATTTCTAGGATCGAACGGACCTAAATCGAACTTATCAAAGGCTTAGAAAATTGCTTCCTCCGCGTGAAGAAGCATTGCCGAAATCCCGATAAGCCGGCACGTAACCTCATATATAACTACTTCCCGATGTTCCGAATGCATCGGTGGAGCGAGGGGGAAAGGGGTTAGGAGATTGAAGAGTAGTTACCCCCTCTGCGAGCTATACGGTCAGCAAATAGTGCACTCTCCGGACTCACGAAAGGGATATCGAGTAAAAATACGAGAAGATACCGAACGATCCGAACCGGTGGTTGGTCCTGCCATTACCGAATTAGCGATTACAAAAAAAACTTCCCGTCTAATTTCAATTCAATTTTGTCACGGTTGAACGTAAGTTTTTAAGAAGAAAAGAAAAATATCGCAACGTTTGGCAAGCTTTTCAAATCGGATGCTCCATATTAAATACAGTTATTAAACTTACGGTATTATATATTATATAACGACGATCGCAATAAGCTGAATTTAAATTTCCGGGTAATCTGACGTTAGTCGGGAGATCCTACCAAGCAGAACGTAGAACCCCTTCTTACCTCTCATACCCCCGAAACAGCAGATTTTAATGAATTTTCAATGTTCGCGAGTAGAATTCCTTTATTTAGGATGTACGAAGAGAAGGACGGAAAAATATGACCTACAACGGAGAGAGAGAGAAAACTCGCAGCGAACGGTCGAAAAGGAAACGGAAGGGAGGAAGAAAAAGAGGAAACGCTAAGAGGAAAGAAAAAGAATGAATGGTAAAGGGTAGGGGTACGTGGGGGATGGAATTGTTGGAAAAAGGTTTAGAAACAAGAACGAGAAGAAGCAAGAGAAAATCTGAGGAAGATGGCACGAATGAGAAAATAGAAAATAAAGGGGAAATACGGCAACAACGACAACGACAACGACAACGACTACGACTACGACGACAAAATAAATGGAAAAAATAGACGACGAATAAAAAGGAAGAAGACGAAGGAAGCAAACCAACAACATTGTCCTTTATTTTCCAGGACCGAGTATGGCCGAGGTAGTACCGATCTTATAGCTTTGATGCAATTTGAAAGACACATAACTGACGTTCAAAAGAGCAGCAAACGTCTGTATGATACCGCTTGGCCATCGTCCAGCACCCAGTCCAGTTAAACGAAGCGAATTGTCCGTGGCCGGACCTCCCGAACAAAAACCTTCTATTCCTACTATCGTCCTACCCTTCCTCCTCCTCCTCCTCCTCTGAACGAAATACCAACGATGCATCGACATTTTTCCGCTAATATTTTCATATCCTAATAAACCAACGACCGATACCAACTTACTTCATTTTATATTTACATTAAAAATGTATAATATATTCAGTTGCGCGGGAACAAAGATTGCGCCGTACTCGATATCATCTTCGAATTAGATATTTAGGATTAAATAATATGCGAGATAAGGAAATAGAGAAAGACGACGCGAGGATGTTTAAAACGAATGTCGCTTTCCGTTCGATTTCTTTTATCGAAAGGAAAAGAAAAATTTCTTTCGATGTAACTCGTGCGAATCGAGAGGGAAGCCGATAGAAGAGAACAACCTTAACCCATTCCACCTGCACGGTGCACCGAACCTTTCGTCCAGTGGCAAACGTAACAGATAAAAGTAGTCGAAGCTGGTAAATTGTTGTTTCAATTGGTCCCCGTGCACCTTTTGTTCCATTATTTCTGATACTCTCTCCGCAGCCATCGAACACGCTTTAAAACTTTTTATTTTACGTTTCTCTCGTGGTCGATTTAACGGTAAGCGGAATACCAAAGAACCCGGTAGGGGCCTCGAGATCTTCAAATTTCTTTTCATCAGGGTTACTAGAAAATGATGTTTTTTTGAAATTTTGGATTACTCGTCTATCACTTTTCCGTTTCTTTTTCGTTTCTTTTCTTATCCTGTCCCTAACCTTTCCTGTTAGAAACGAGACGCCCTAGCGAAGAAAGATGCTTTTAGATCGAAAAGACGAACGTTAAACGAAACGCGTTGGCAACGGACCAACGATCAAATTCTTAAAGTTTCAAAAGGTCCGGATCGATTAAAAAATAGCAAGGACGACCTCGCGTTTAAATCGCGTTAATATTAAGTACAACTGAATTTATATAATAAATTTAGCTATAATATAATCCGATCATCGAAAAAAAGAAAATGATTGGGCTCGTTAGCGCGATACATAAGATTCCTCGAGAATTCCAGCAGGAATTTAGTTCTTTTTTCCGAAGGCAACCCCGTCGTTCTCAATTCTTTCGTCGATCCCATCCAACCCCCTCGACTCGACTCGACTCGGGCGCGAATGAAAAATTAAAGATCACGCCTTACTTTTTTTCATCGAGCATTTATCAAGGCGGAGTCGTGGAAAGACTGCAGGGACTGCAGAAACGTAATCTTGAGCGGTTCAAAGAATACCGACGATTTCTCCACCCCCGTTTCTAGCCCTGTCTTACCTTTTCCTCTCCCTTCTTCCCCAGCTACCCAATCTTACTCTATCGCTCAGGATCCTTTTTCAACGTTATTACCTTTTTCACGAATTTCAAATCTAATTTTGAATAAACCGATCTTACAAGTCTTTTTCTTCTTCTTCTTCTTCTTCTTCCTCTTCTTCGTCGTCGTCCTCGTCGTCGTTATGATAATTTAGTCAAAAGGAGAATGAAGAAAATCAAGCGGAACATGCTCGAAATTGAAAAGCTCGCAATTAGATAGCCCGAGGAATAGGAAAAGTGGAAGAAAGGGGACAAAATGTTCTGTTAATAATAACAACAATCGACATTCAGGAAAAGACACGTTTTGAGGTAGACGGATACGGTTGCGCGCTTATAAGATTGCCGCAACTTCATTTTCCGTTGGAGAGAAATGGCGCATCGGTTTTAATTGAATCATTTTATTCCGTCGGTGCGCTCAAGACGGAAAGAAGGATTAAAAAATAGAAGAGGGATAGGATGCGATGCGCTTTCGTAGGACGCGTACAACAGGATTTAGCGATACTCGTAAATATGGTAAACTTGCCTGGAGATAATTGCGAGAGTAAAAATTTACAGAGGAGACTCTTCTCGTTTCTCTATTCTCGAGCAACAGCTCGCTCCTCGGTTGGAAACGATATACTACTTTTAATTATGTTCACGGGGACGTTTTAGTTATAAGCACGTACCGATCTCTCTCCCTTATTCCCATCTCTCTTCTTTCCTTTTCTCTCTTTTTCTTTTTTTTCTTTTCGTTCTTTTCGTTCTTTTCGTTCATTTTATTTATCTCAGTCATTTTCTTTCGGACAAAATACAAACCTGTAAGGTTGATTAAGTATTCGAGCTCGGTACATGCGATAGGACGAAAAAAGGCTACGTAACTTACTACTTTCGATAGGTAAAACGCGAAGAAAGTATCCGAGTAAAGGGATAATAATAATACGTCGTCGCGTGTTTTGATAAAACGAGTAAGGAGAGCACGAGGCTAACTATATTTATTTTCTTATCGAGATTAAAATAGCGATTCTAAATATCCCTCGCTAATATATTTTCTTATGTCTTATTATTGCACGTGCGCGGTAAGTATGTAAATACTTGCAATTAGTTACATCTTAATCGCGATATAAGCGGTATGCGAAAAGTATCGATTCAAAATTATCCTCGACTAACTCTTGACGTTTGTTTTTCTATATCGGTGTCAAGTTAAATAGAATATGAATCAAAATGTAAAAGCACAATGAAACGTCGCGGTATTATCGGATAATCGTTAGACCGTTAGAAGGTAAGAAGGTTAGAAAGGAGCCCGAGTTTCTTATGAAAGATCGTATTCTCGTCGGTGAACAGTTCGTCGTTAACTTAATAGCCATCGTGGCCTATGATTACAAGCGGTTTTACAAAAAAGAAGAAGAAAAAGAAAGGAACGTGCGCGCCGCCGCGAGAGAGAAAGAGAGAAAGAAAAAGGAGCGGAGGAAAAAATACTCGAAGGAGCAGCGCCTACTCCGTGTCCTTGCACGTACCTGACAAGGATATGATGAATATCGAGCCGTGTAAGAAAGCTTAATTGCGGTAGGTAAAGACCAAGCGTTAGTTACCCATTTTCAAGTACTACTACTACTACTGCTGCTACCGCTACCACCGCTACTAGTTTCGCTCGACGAACTTTATCACCGTACCTTTATCTCTACCCCGATGATTTACTTTAATAGTCATTTACCCGAGATAATTCGAATAGATTAATCAGTCGCTTTCTTCTCGCACCTTTGAATCATTGGTTCCATTGAAAAATTTCAACATTTTTAAATAGTTTTACATGTAGTATAATAATTCCTAATAACGAGTTTGAAAAGGAAAGTTAGCGATATGAAATACGATCCGAACGATTAAAAAGCATCAAAAGGTACGTATTTCGACAATTTCCTTTCCTATTTATCAAAATCTCGTATAAATCCACGCGTCGGAATTTTCCAAAATATCTTTCCAAATAAATATAAATATTGAATTAACTCCGTTACGTAAATTGGCAAACGGCAAATGTCTCGTATCCCCGTCGAATACGACATCGAGAGAAAGCATCGATACGCGCAAAGACATAAAGAACGCAAAGTTCATATGTCACGTCCATGCTATGAAAGCCATTCCATGTTTGACTTTCGATTCGGTGAATGGTTTCGCCGATACAACGATCAGAGTTATGCGAATATTTGACGTGCAACGATGGCTTTGACCCATCCTCGGCCCACGGACCACCCGCTCTCTCTATACTTTTGCGTTGAAATCGTAGACGTCGGTTTGTTCCGTCGAGCGTAAGTTTCGGCATACTAGAAACTATCGGATCGACTGTCAAACCGAACTACGTAATGTAGTCGAGCACGAGAAAGGGGGGCTGTTGGAGGGCTCGACGAGAAAGATGGCAAGAGATAGCGCGATTCGTCGACTCTCCTAAAGAGAGAGATCGGTACAAACGGCGAGTAACTTTATGGAATAGCTTAAGAATTTTCCCAAGCATTCTCAACTCGGATGAATGAATTATGGACTAGAGTCTGGAAGCGTTTCGGTATCCCTTTTCGGTTCCGTAGAAATACTCTTATCGATCTTTCGTCATCCCGCGTTAAGAAATTCCGAGGAATTTGTCCGCGGTAGGCATTGTTACTCGCCCGACAACTTCGACGATCATTTTTCTATTTTTATCTTTTATACAAAATGAATTTTTTCAAAATCGTTGACCGGAATGACCCATTAAGACATCTGGCCGACCGATCAAACCGCATACGCGCAGTGCCCGGATAATTATCCTATATCGAGCAATCCCTGTATCGACTCGTTCCGAATCCAAATAGTTTATTTTCCGAAGCGTTTCGACCGTTGTTGGCGAGAAACTACGAGATGATATAACTGAAATAACGTTAAACCGTGTTCTATTTTTATCGTAATAATAAGTTAATCCCATAAGAGATATCCGACAAATCTCTCAAGAACAAACGTCGATTATCGTCATAAATTACGCTTACTGGAAAGCCCAGCGGTCTACTATGGGTGCGCAACCAAGCGTCGATGCAATAATTACCGAGATAGAATTAATGGACTATACACGCATACGCGCAAAATGTCTAATGAAAAATGCAAATGTCCGACGCGGATCCGCGACGTACGCGAATAAGATCGAACGAACAGAAACCTATTTCGTCAAATAAAAGAGATATTTAAGGTTAATATAATAGCGAAAGATCGTTTAATCACTGTCAAAAGTTGCATTTCTATCGGATGGTATCGCATCGTATCGCATCGCATCGCATCGCATAGAATGCGGTCGGTAAGTCTTCTAAGGAGCTTTAATACTGCGGCCATCCCAGCTGTAATGTACATAATTAATCTCCCGTGCTTGGTTTGAGCAACGACGTGGGAATAGTATCGCAGTTAGGGAACTATCTTCCAGCTAGCGCGTATATACATATGCATATACATGGAAACGTCGTAGCGCGTTATAGGCATCGGACCACGGATCCTAATGAGCAATTAGACCGAGCACGACCGATAATATTGATACAACGACAAACGTTGGATCTTGGAACGTGGCCAACCGTGCTCGGGCAAACCTACCGTCGTCTGCTCTCGACCCTCCGTCCGTCTGTCTCTATCCTCTCTACGATAATACGAGAGAGAGAGAGAGGGAGAGAACTATCGAAAACAACTAAATTTACTAGTTCGCTTCCATTGTTCTTTCTCTTCTTCGCGATCTTTGTATTTTCTTCGAATGTCCGAGCGGTTAAAGGGAGAACTATCGCGTTATCCGAATCGTATAATTAATTTATCTTCTTCGCTCGCGGATTCTCTCCGTCGTAAGTTTGAAAATAATATTCCTATTACCGCGACTGTCGAGTTCGTTTGATAGTTTTTCTTACCGCGATAATAAGCAAATGAATTCTTTTTCCTCGACTTCTCGTACGATTTCGTTGACAGCTCGACGACGTATGAATAATTTAGAATTATTACTGCTACTCCTGCTACTATTACTATTATTATTATTATTATTATGATTCGCTTTGGTTTACTTTCTCTCTCTCCGTAATTACCGAGTCTAACCGGAGATATCAAGGAGTCCGTCGCACGTCTTAAGTTTGCCGTTGCACGAGTTACGAGTCGCATGAACGAAACCGCGGAAACTTGGCTCGTAACGCGTTCATAGTTTGAGGATAGAAACGAATTAATAACCGGCAAACGATTTCGCTCGCGTTGTCTCGTTTCTCTTAATCGTGCAAATCTATTTATCGTTAGATGGATGCTGCGTCAGCCGAAAGAATGAAATCTGTCCTTGCCAAATAAGATCTTTATACTCGAATTAGTCGCGAACTTTAACTTAAACACGGCTGAAAATACTCGTTGGAAAGAGAAGAAGATCGATATTATTTTATTTCCATCCTTTTTCAAGGATTTTTACTCATCTTTTCTCCGTGCAAACTTAATCCCGATCTCGTTGCAGTAGGAGTATCCAAGTCTGTCGGGGTACATTGGTGTATTTTATATGAGAGAAATAGATATAATAATAAAGATCCTTTGAATATAGGAAACCGCGAACGTTATTTTACTTAATAAGGATTTATCGAAGTGTAAATAGGATGGAAGGAGCTATTTGGAAAGTAATCGAAGCGTAAAAGCGGTCTAATAAATCTACCGGCTAGAGAACGATGAATCTCTAAGGACGCGTCTCGTAATGGTGGAACCTTCAACGCGTTGGATCCACCTAGTGCTCGCGTGCAAAAATTGTTTGGATAATCGCGTGTTCGTCATGCAACGTCCATACAACTCTTCCACAAACCGTCCAACTTTCTAGAAACTTCCCTTAAATCCCGAAGAGTACTTCCTTCGATCGTAACGACTCTAATATGTTACATGTGTAGCGCTCGTTTTCAACGTGCTTCGGAATATAACTCACGGAAGTATTCATTTTTGCTTAGACAAAAACTCGAGAGATAAGTTTCAACGATATTCTATTTATGGTTGTTCCGTAATTAACAAATATATATATTTTTCGAGTTGTTCGTTCGAGAGATAATTAGAGCACTCCTAAACGTATACCTCTCTCCCTCTCTCTCTCTCTCTCTCTCAGCCCGTTTAAATTCCCGATCCCAAGGTTTTGTCGGCGTTGATGGCGAATAACTGGCGAATAACGTCGTCGACACGTACGGAGATGGGTGAAACTAATTTCCGCTCGGAGATGAAACAGCTCTCTCGGCGTTTAATTCGTGCTTCGGTATCAATGAGGATAGAGCGTTAGAGGGTAAGGTAACGTCCCCTCTGCTAGGTATTACAGCTTACCTCCGAATCGAGCGAGCGAGATCAAAATGACGTATCGTTATAGAAAGAGCAAGAAAATAAAAACCAATAAAAGGACGAGTTAATTCATTAAGAAAGTATGCGCATCTTATGGTATACGACGTTGGCATAGGACGTTGGCATAGCAGAGACGTTCCGAGCTCGATGACGCGTACAGCTGTATCACCCAACGTTCCTTCGACATTCCACTCGAAATCTCCCTACGATCGCGAATCCGCATCGTTCCTTCTCTCTCTCTCTCTCTCTCTCTCTCTGGACATAGGGCGAGAAAAGCTCGCACTTCCGGCATTCCTAAAGCTTTTAAGAAACGACGAAAACAGAGGAACGCGCTCTATAATGCCGAAATACACAGCGCTGAAACGTAGGCGAAACTTTTCACCCAACATTCCAAAGCCATCGACTTTGACTAACGTAAGACGAGTTGTGATGCAAGAGTAACCTGGTACATCGACATTTTCTGGACACTGTTTATGGTTACTGTACTTAAGTTGGAACATTGAAATTTATTACCCTACGAAAGAGAAATGAAGAAAGAAGGAAACAAGAGTGTGGAGTACTTATTCACGCGGGATTATACATAAAAAGATGGTTCTTTTTTTTCTGTTTTTTTTTGTTTTTCAAACACGCGACCTAAATACGAAGCCATGCTCTTTTTTACATCGTGCTTCGACCATTGCTATTCTTGAAAGAAAGAATTTATTGCAACAACGAATTTTCAACGCCCGGGATATATGACCGATGATCGATGTTACATACCATATTTATTTATTTTACTACCTTTTACAAAGTTTACCAAAAATGATGATAAAGCGCGATCGAAACGATTCTAACGGAACAACGCACTTCGAATTTTCTACTCCTAAAGTCAAACAAATAACAAATTTAAAAAAAAAAACGAAAGAGAACAAACCAATTTTATAAATGTCCTATAGATAAATATTTAAATTGTCGGATAACCGATTCGACAGCTAAATTTCAATCTTGTTTGATTTCCTTAAAACCAGCCATATCCGAAAGCCTGCAAACGTGTTTTTTTTTCTAACCGAAATGGAGAAACAAAAAAATAGATAAAATAGCAACTTCATTTTAGGTTCTAATACATTCGTCCCGTTTTCTCCATTCATTTTACAAAATGAAAAAAATGGAATGAATATATGTTACAACCCGATACTTACAAGATTTACAATGTAAAAGTATAAAAGTGCATAGTAGTAGTACGCATAGTAAATGCACACAGGGTACCACATCTGATTTCAAAAAGTTACCAAATGCACGAATTCAAATTCCATTTGCATTTGAAATGTACGTATACAATAGCAATGGCGTAATCAGAAAAAATAAGCATACAATAAAGAATTGTATCTATGATACGCGACATGAATCTTCCAAAGCCGTTGATAAACAAATGCAAACTACGACAAAGGCAATTTTCGTTGGGGTCTAACAAATTAAAGTCGGTTTCACGCGAAATTACGCATATAATAGGTACTGAATATACATATACACTAATGGAAGAGTTCGCACGAAGATTCTCCCGAGATAACTCTAGGAATATACTGATTTTATATATCCTGGGAACCTCAACCACTGGCGATATTTTTCGTATAAAGTCGACGAACGAAATGTTGAAACAAATTACTATATTTACATAGTAACTACGGCATCGCTCAGCTTGATTAACAAAAGAAGGTAATATTGAATTGGTCGGAAAGTTCCTACCGATTTAAACAAATAATAATATTTTTACGTAAAGATTTCTTAATGATTAAATTATAATTTTTCTTAAAAATATATTGTACATATATATATACTTAAACTTTAACATTTCACTTAAATATGAATGACTATGTTGACGATTATTTAATTCAAACAGTGAATAAGTAAGCCACTCGAGTGAGCCACTATAGTGGCTCATCGACCTGGAAAAAATAATCGCAAAAGCCACTTTAGTGGCAGGCCGGCTAAGGGCGATATCGGTAATTGCAGTGCTCTACCTTTATCTTGTCGACCGTCGGTAAGTGCCACTGTCGATAACTGCCACCGTCGGTAAGTGCCACCGTCGGTAACTGCCACCGTCGGTAATTTATAAACATCGACCGTTTTTAATGAGAGTTTGTACTTTAATAATATTGACCGTCAGGAACCTAAATACAAAATATTACCGACGTAGAGTACAAAAATTTTCAAGTCTACTTTTACCGACGGTGGCAGTTACCGACGGTGGCAGTTACCGACAGTGGCAGTTACCGACGGTCGACAAGATAAAGGTAGAGCACTGCAATTACCGATATCGCCCTTAGCCGGCCTGCCACTAAAGTGGCTTTTGCGATTATTTTTTCTAGGTCGATGGGCCACTATAGTGGCTCACTCGAGTAGCTTACTTGCTCACCGTTTTAATTAAATAATTGTCTGCATAGTCATTCATATTTAAGTGAAATGTTAAAGTTTAAGTATATACGATATATTTTTTTCTCTTTTTTATTTTTACATACATTTATCTAATATCCAACCTCTTACTTAGAACAATATCATTATGTTAGACTTACGATAAAAATTAAACGAGAGAAGAGCATGTTAGTCGCGCGGATGATGCCTAAAAAATGCCTTACACCCTAACAGGACAGTACGTAACAGAGTTGAGTTGAGTTAACGAAATTATATGCAGTCATGTAGGATTTCTTGTTGAACAGAACGTTTCTTTTCGTTGGACTAATACGTTTCAAGTTCGGTATGGTAAGTAAATGATTTATTTCATTCAAAATCAGTAGTAATTCTTCAATTTGTATCCTTCTTATTCGATAAGACCACGATTAAATGGACAATTGCATTTTTAAAATGTCCCGCCAATTACTGTATTTACGATTATAGCGCTTTAGTCGCGCGGAGAATAAAATAACAAATTTACTTAAACCTTCTTCCAATTTAGTCTTTCAGCAGTATTTGAGCAATAATATTATGAGGTTATGATAAAGAAGAAATTTTTTAAGTATCCATATTTAATCGTCAAAATTCAAAGACATTCAATTAGATCTTCGTAATGGCATCTGACGGCCAAAAAGTATTAAAGCAAAAATAATTATACAGACTGTCCTAAAAGTCGCTCTGCCGTGAAAAGAAAAACAAAACAAAACAAAACAAGACATTGAAATTATTTTATTATTAAAATTGAAATATTTTGTTTTTCCACTTGAAAAGATATGAATTTTGGTGTAAAATATTATTTCAAAAAGTGTGGGCCATTCCAAATACCTACTAAAAATTAATTGTTTTTTTTTCAGTCCGGATAAGTTACTTTTAGGACAATCTATGCATATTTATTTATTTATTGAACTCACATTTGAAAAAGTGTTTTCAATGCTTTATATATATATATATATCATATTACAATATAAAATTTATTATTTCAAGATGACGGCACCAGTAAGCACAGCGATGGACAGATTAAGTGCTGCATTAAATTCAAATATAATACCAAATCAAGAGTACTTACTCCAAGGCTCGGTAATGGACAGCGTTGTTGAAGTGTTGCTTCATAGATTAAGAGGATTATGTGATAACGTTGATAGTGGACCTGAAACATTCAACGACCATGAGATGTGCTTTAGCATTAGAAGGTATTTAATAAAAGTCATCAAGAGAAACTGTGATGAATAATAAATAAATTTAAGTTTATATATAAATATTTTGTTTCGCAGAGGACCTGCTCCAGAACAGCCATTATTATTACGAGTCAGGAGAGCTTTGGATTATCAAGATATGCCTTGGCAATTAAGATACATAGGTCAACCTGAATTGGGTGACAAATCACGTCCTACAATTGTTCGCAGCAGTATAGATATTGCTACAAGCAATACAGTCGTTGAATTTTTAACCGAATTAGGTTGTAGACTGGATTTTGAATACATTGCTCGAGGTTACATGTTCCGCAAAGGTAGACTGAAAGTCACGGTATCAAAGATCTTCAAAATGGGTCAACAAGGAAAAATACCTGAAAGCGTTGAAGCTATATCCCAAAGTTATTTAGTAGAATTAAGCGTTCTTGCGCCAAGCGGTCAAGATGCAATAGCAGAAGATATGAGAATATTTGCAGAGCAACTTAAACCTTTGGTTCAACTTGAAAAAATTGATTACAAAAGACTTGTTCATTAATGCATGCTTCTATATGATATAAAGAAAATATCAATGTCATATTTTTTATTATAATTAATTTAATAACATACAATAAGAGTAAATAATTTACATTTATGTATATATACGCGTCTGTAAAAATAAATTTTTGTCTGATTTACAATTTAGATGTTACTCGAAATAATTTTATTACAAGATTGATATCATTTAACAGACGACGACAGTCCAAATTTATTGATTAAATTTTTCATATATTACGATCAGAGAGTAATTCAAATCATATTAAAAATATTAAATAGGGCCGACGTCACTAATCGACGTTAATAGACAAAAAATTAACTTTTGACGATTGGTAACACATTGCAGGGAAGTTAGCGTCAAGCACAACAGGAAAAGATCGATCTTCAACCCAGAAAGATTTAACTACTTCCTAATTATTTCCTAAAAAAAACTAGTAAATAAAACTAGTATGCTATATAAAAAACTAGTAAATAAAACTAGTATGCTATATAAAAAACTAGTAAATAAAACTAGTATGCTGTATAAAAAATATGCTATATGAAACAGTAGTCACTAGAGTAATTCCTGTATTCTTGGCGTCCTTGTGCGAAAATATTTTTATTACATATTTAAATTAATTAATTGTGCAATAAATATTAAATAATAATAAATTTTCTTATAATTTTTAATTTGACTTAAAATCAAAAGTATTACGTATATATGCATGTATGTATAACCCTTGTCGCCATTTTGAGTATTGAAGAAGAAGCAAAGAAGAGACCGCCATTTGATGCTATAGACCTTCCGGTTTACTATTGTCTCAAGCTGCGTCGGAAATAACGGTTAGTCTGCTCTACGGGTGTTTTCGGGTATTGCGAAGTAAGTAAAAATAAGATTTTGCAGAAGAAAATAATGTAAAGTATATAGCATAAAGTGAAATAGAAATGATTGGATGACGGAAGTACAGATTTGACTTACTAAAGTCGGAGTAGTGACAAAGCAATGTTGGCGTCAGTTCACCTCGTTATAATCGTTTTTAATATTTTAATGTAGAAATTATAGTTATTATCGTACGCGTTAATATATAAAGGTGTTTTATTTTTATATTTTTCAAGTGAGTGAATTTTGAAGATATACTTTCATACAGGTGTTGCAAAAATAATTCGATTTCTATTGAATTGTTAATTGTAACGTAGCCATGTTGCAATGGACGTAGCCATGTTGCAATGGCTTCATATATTAATATAACATGGCGACATTCTGACTACTTTTTATTATATTTATTAATTTTTGCGATATTCGAAAAGTCCATTAAGTATTGTACGATACGCGAAGAACTTGATATGATGAAAATTATTATTAATATTACTATATAGAATATATTTATATAGTGCATGCTTAGTAGTTTAATCATAACTGGTCGATATATTTCTCCAAAAATACATTAAACGAATGCTTTTATACGTGATTAGTCAAATTTTCTGTCACAGTTAACTTTAATCAAACGTAACGTATTATTGAAGCTATAATTTATTATTTCTGCTTGAATGCATGTCTGTTTTCCTTTCTTTAAACCATTCTCCTTGAATTTTTAATTTATGAAAACCAATTTTTCCTTCTCTATTTTATTCTTTAGCCCTTTCTGCTATTTGGCCTTCGTGCCATGATTTCTTTGCTTACAATCTATTTTTTTTTATACACTTCTGTCACTCATTTGTTTACTTTCATGTCCCTAACATTACATAATTTTTGATTTAACTTGATTACAGTATAAGCCATGTCACGTTATCGAGAATGGGCAATCTCTTGTAAGGTCTATATTGGCAATTTGGGGAGTAGTGCTAGCAAACACGAAATCGAGAGTGCATTTAGCAAATATGGTCCATTGAGGAATGTATGGGTTGCGAGAAATCCACCAGGCTTTGCTTTTGTCGAGTTTGAGGATCCAAGGGATGCAGAGGATGCTGTTAGAGGATTGGATGGAACGTAAGCATTTTTTTTATGGATATTTCATTAACCCTTTGAGTGCTATGAATGCATTAAATGAATGTGATATTTTACTTTTAGACGGTGCTGTGGTACAAAAGTAAAGGTAGAGATGTCTACTGGGAGAAGAAGACATAGTGGTGGTGGTCGCAGGCCAGGTCCAAGATACTCCAGGTAAGAGATCTTCGGATGTTAAATATCTGCATTTTACAGCCACTTTAAAGCTGCAGCAGATGGCTATGTATCTCACCAAGTAGGTATTATGGTGAACTGTCTAAGTAACGATATCGATAAAAAGGTCTACGGGTTTAAATGACCTTTCCTTATGCACAGCCAACGAACCATAAACTTGTGTAATTTTTTTTTTTTATATGTATATCGTGTCTCAATATAGGAATGCAAGATAGAACAAGTATATTCATATTACATTCGTTCGATATCACTGCTCTTCTGGCTAGTGCCTTCATTTTAAATATACTGGTATTATCTGATTTGAAATATCTAGTAATTTAAAATGAAAATTTTAATAACCTTTTTTTATTACATTCTATTGCATTTCTATTACATAAAAACAAAAAACAACAACAAGAAAGAAATAAAGAAACTTTGACGTTAGCTGAAGAGCACAATAGTTGCATGAATATCTCCAGATAAGGGAGATGCTCGAGGAAATAATAGTCACGAGGTGTAGTGTTTTATTAAGTATTGCTTAGAACCCACATTTGTTCTATTTTATTGTCCTTGTGAATATGCTTAGTGAACAGGACTTACGTACCATATATCTTTTTGACAAATTTATAGGTCCAGATCTCGCAGTCCTCGTAGGAAATCTCTGGGTCGTTATCCAAGGTAAGATTTTTTTAGCCTCATTGCTCACAGTTTTCAGGTGCAAGTAGTGAAAGAGAAAAAAAAGTGATACAGGGTGATCGTCGACATTATCAACAGAAGATACACATACAACAGCTTTTTTAATTTTTTTTAGGTCTTTGTCAAGAAGTCCAAGAAGATCACCCATTAATAAATATTCCAGGTAATCGTCTTTTTATACAATTTATAAAGTTTTTAGAGCCCCAGCTAGGAGAGATGGAACAATATGAATTGGCAAGTATGTATTTACAAGTATCGCTTGTATCGTGATAATTGCTATCGTGCACGCAGTATCACAACAGATCATATCTGACGTATAGTATTATGTACAACACCATTTTGCAAAGCTGGTATTGCACAATCGTCTATATCGACGGTTGAGTAATACTTTTCGATCAGCACGAGTTGGAGAGGGCAGGACTTAAGTGCTCTACTGTAGAGGAACAATGAAGAGGTAGTTTGGAACAAATGAAAAAAGAAAATTCTGATGAAGATCAAGAATTATTAAAGTTGGAGACTGCTCTTCGAACTTTGCCCGGTATAAGAAGAAGCAGGACCGGTGAACTAAAAGTAAATCAGCGGTGTCTGGTGTTAATTTTTTGAATCCAAAGTAAAGACAATTTCAATTTTATTACAATTTTATTATTCTTCTTCTTATTATTATTATTATCGTACTCTACAATCTGGTTTGTCATTGTAAAATTTTTAATAGTTCTTCGATATCCGAAGTCTAATGTTTTATTAACGGAACGGTAAATTGATATCTTTTTTTATTACTATACTTTTTCTATTCGTATTGAAATGAATTTCAATAATTGACCAAAGACTTCTGATTACGAATTAGATCATCATATTAATAAATTGAAACACTATAATACTTCATTTCGTTTTATCGTATACACCTCTTATGCAGTTACTCTGAAGAATGACACGTATATAAAATATATTTTCTAATATATATAATTAAATACATTTTTAATTACTTTAGCTATCTTGCATTTTGCATATCAATAAAATTACAGAAAGAAAAGAAAAAAAAACTAAAGAGAGAGAAAATAACAATAGAAGAATAGAAAAAGAAAGTAACATTATCATTGCATAGACTTGTTAGTTAAAAACAGGAAAGAAAAGAAAGAGAGAGAGTAGAAGAGCCTTTTCGTTGAAACATTGTAGAAAGTGGGCAGACTAGGATAACCAGTAAAAATAAGATTAAATTATCAAATTGGTATCATGTGCTTCTTTCAAATCTAATTAAAAAGGAAACAAATAATGATAATACCTATAGTGGCAAGGAGTATGATAACATCGATGGTTATATTGCTAAAACTGACGTTTGCAGATTCTACCAGCGTCAGCTCCTAGCTCTTCTCGTCTCCCCGCCACTACTACTACTACTACTACACACTACTACTACTACTACTACTACCACTACTACTACTACTACTACTGCTACTGCTACTGCTACTACTACTACTACTGCTATTACTACTACTACTACTACTACTACTACTACTACTACTACTATTACTACTACTAGTACTACTACTACTACAGCCACCGTGAAAAAAAAACAAACAAAAATATTGTTTTGCAATCAAAACTGAACAAATAAATATGCCTGCCTGCCCACTAACTCCCCAACCAGTCACCATCAGTCACCACCAGTCACCGGTAGGAGCCAGGTCGTCAGTCACTTGACAGTCCGATGCTGTCCGTCACTCCGTCTGTTACCCCTTCAAAAAGACTTCTTCGGGCTACCTCAACCTCTAGCGGCTTAGGAGCATCGTGAATCCATCGAACAGCCGACGCGATATGAACGAATACTACTCTTCTGTCAAAATCTCGACGCGTCAGTCCGTCCGTCCGTCCCAACTTCTACTACTACTGCTACTACTACTACTACTACTACTACTACCTACTACTACTACTACTACTACTACTACTACTACTCGTCCACCATCACGTTAAACTTAGCCGACAACGCGACCGCCACTTCTCTTCGACCAAGCGCAAAGCAAAATGATCACCTACACACCATCCTACCACCACCCAACCCAGTACCATCACCACCACCAACCACCACTACATGTTCACAGTTGTCTGGTATTTCACCGATTTTCAAAGATTTTTTATAATTTTTTTTTTATTAAAATTTTTTTAAAATATTTTTTTAAATTAAACATTTTTTTTGTTTCTAATTATTAAAATTATTATTATTATTATCGTCATATTTACCTTTTTCTTTTTTTCCTTTTTTTTTTGTTTTCCTTTTTTTTTTCTCTCAATCAGCAAATCTTTAGTACGACGTGCAACAGTTGAATCATTGGAGCAACGAGAAATGATTTACTAACATGTTGACTGTGCAGCATCGGTTGTCAATGACCAGAGCTTGCTTTTTTCTATGAGTTCATTATAATCATTAGTGACCAGATCGATTTCAATGTTTAGATTATTAAAATCAATAAAATCTTGAACAATAGTTCCATACAATGTAATCCTTTATTCTCTTGTCGCTCTCTGAGAATATCATGCAAATATAATTTGGCAGTCAATGCGTTAAAATTATTTTTCAATAGTTAATTTTGTTTTTTTAAAAATTTCTAATGGATTATTATTTTATTTGATAAATAGAGCACTTCGGACCAGAGAATTGCAATTTTATTGTATATGTATATATACATGTTAGATGCATCCATCACGTATGTTTGTATGCACGTGCCCGTACTTTTTGTACGCGTGCATGTGTGCATATACACGTACACTAATTTTTCATTCACTTACACGTGTTTTTAATTTTGTGTATTGTTAATGTATATATACATATGATTCATAACAATTACCGTAAAAAAAAATAAAAAAAAAAATTAAAAAGATTATTTAACTACCAGATTAATCCTTATTTTTTCTTGGTTTTTTCTTATTATTGGTGAGATGTCATTTTGTATTGATTCATAATTGTGTCTAACTAGTCTTATCACCCCTTAGGTATATAGGAGTTAGTTCTAATTCTATTACAGTTGGCTTGCGATGATTTTTTGTATATATGTGTTTAATTACGTTACCTTGTCTTAATTTCGTATTCGTTCGTTTGATAATTAATTAACTTTATACTTTGTTTTTAATTTTATATACTTTATTATATATTTACATTTGTTAACATATATTATAAAAATAATGAATAGAATATTATTTATTAAAATTGTAATAATAAGAGAAAGCGAATACGATACTTGGCAAGGATACGTGTTAGAATTAAATTTCTTGTCTAATTTCTTGCCTTTCTGGTATAAAAGTATTTTTTAATTTTGTAGGTCAAGGTCCCGCAGTCCACGTAGAAGATCTTTGACCCGTAGTCGCAGCCGTGACCGCCGTTCTCGCTCGGATTCTCGGGATAGACGGTATTTTTGTGATTATAATTAATTAATAATATTTATTATCAACTATTATATATCATAAACCTAATGCGTTTCCCAATAATTGCATTAACCTTTGTTTATTTTTGTCTAAAATAAATTTTGGACAAAATATTTAAAATAACGACTGAGGCGGCCCTCCGAACGACCCGCGCTTACCTGGCTGCAATTACATCATCATCATGTTGCATTTGCAAAAAAAAAAGTTATTAGGAAATAGTGTCGCTCCAGTATGACCTACGGATTGTTTTTTTTTTTTAACCATCAGGGATTTTATGGTGAGCCAAAGAAAAAAAGATTTATTAGAAAGAAAACGAGAAGAAATCGCAGATAGATCATAGATATCACAGAACTATTCGTGGCTGTGAACTTATTCAATTTATGAACTTAACTAGTATCGAATCGTGACATATTTCACTATAATATAATTAACGGAGATATATATTGTATTGCGCGAAAATACCATTTATTACTCTTTCTTCTGCAGGTTCGAGTCACTTGTCTACGAACACCTTCTTCTCACATCTATCATCCCATATTTCCAAAGAGGTCGCGTTAACCGCCTCTCTGGATTCAACAGCACACGGTTTTTTTCAAACGAGTCACCTATCCATGTACTAACCGTACCCATCGCTGCTTGACAGGAATATCAAATAAAGAATCAATTTGGTACCGATAGTATTTATTTTATTTATTTGTGTTTGATAATATTCATTGAAATTTGTAATCTTTTCATTCAATTATTATTTGTTATGAAATGCATTAGGTTTTTTCATATAATAGATGATCAGAGATTTACCGAAATGAAAGTAAATGCTGCAGCGCAACACGCAAATAATATACTTAGTAATAAACATGCTATGGTTTTAACCGATTTATTACAGGGGAAAAAAAAGTATTTGCAAAAATTAAAATAAATTTTACTAATCTGAAATCACATTAAAATTAATGTCAATTAATAAGATGGATAGTGTTGCAAGTTAGACATTTATTTTTTATTCTCTTGCACAACAACGCTGTAGAGTTAATTAATCGAAACAAAGGTAAAAAAATCATTGGATATTAAAATCTATTTATAAAATATATTAAAATCTGTTTCTATAATATTTAATTACAGTTAAATGCCGAATATGATGGAAACTGGACAACTCTTGAGGACAAGATAAAATTTGACACGTCTTATGTGTTTGCGTTTGTATATTAATGATATAATAAATATATTTATAGTCATATCATAAATAAGCAAAAGTAAACATAAATAAAAAAAAACGCTCAGAAATACATATACAAAAACATATATCATACTCAGAGATACAGGTAAACTTATATGGGATATACATTTACAAACATACTGACAAATTCATACAATAACAATAATCGAGCGTGCTATTCAATTTCGGACGTGTTGGCTTTAATTGCTCTAAAGTGTATAAGTGAAAAAGAAACTGTACCATTCACTTTCATTCTTTGTTAAGGATAACCGTAATAATTAACCTTTTAGCTATGATGAGACTGGCCATGGCATTTGTTAGCCACCCAGTACAGAAATGGCATATAGACAAACAAAATATATACGCCAAGAAGTGTCCAACAAATGTGTCAAACAAATAATATTTTCTGCTATTTGATTAATGCACATATATTTAAAACAATATATGAATAAGTAAAGTTACGATGTGATAGCGACACTTAGTAGCTAAAAGGTTAATAACACAATAATAATAGTAATAATTAATAACAAAAATAATAAAGGAAAAATGGAAAAGTTAATGCTGCATTAAAGAAATTGGAAGAAATTTAGCATTAGAATATTGAATTTTTTGAAAAAAATATAAAAAAAAAAAGAACAAATTTATTTGTGTTCCATTTACTTATTTTGTACGTACATCATGTAATAGTTATAAATAAAAAAATCTATGAGTAGAGTATATTATTATGCAGTATCTCATTTTAAATCCATATTACCTAAAGCGAGCATACATAATCTTGCACCTTGCTGACACAGATGATAATCTCTGATCGGTAAAGACAATGTTTCATCGAGAAGTTTTAATATTTTCAAATAAGTTTCCAGAGCTTCATTGTGCTGTCCATCTTCGAGATAACGCGAAGCAACTTTGAAAAGCATATCTGTATCTTGTAATGCTTTTAAACCCTTCAATATGTTTGTATTTTTCCCACATTTTGGACAATTAATCATAAACTCATCTGTGTTTGTACTGATTGGCAAGACATTGCCGCAAGATTTTCCTGAATCGCATTTAAACCTAGATATTATTTATTTGTTAGTTATTTTATTATTGTTGTTATTATTATTTTATTATTTTATTATTCTTATTATTATTATATTATTATTTATTATTATTATTGTGAAAATAATGAAAGTTTGATAGAATTGGATTATTATTCAATAGAAATCAAAATAAGAGAGCTCCGATAGCAAGAAGAAAAAGAAACAATTACGAGATAGGCGGAAGAGAAAATAAAGAAACTAAAAATAAGGGACATTAGAAAGAGGAATAAGAAATTAGAAGTAAAAGGAAAGATAGAAAAAGAGAATTAAAAGCAAAAAAAGCAACTTTGAAAGCATATCTGTATCTTTAATGCTTTTAAACCCTTCAATATGTTTGTATTTTTCCCACATTTTGGACAATTAATCATAAACTCATCTGTGTTTGTACTGATTGGCAAGACATTGCCGCAAGATTTTCCTGAATCGCATTTAAACCTAGATATTATTTATTTGTTAGTTATTATTATTATTGTTGTTATTATTATTATTATTATTATTATTATTATTATTATTATTATTATTATTATTATTATTATTGTGAAAATAATGAAAGTTTGATAGAATTGGATTATTATTCAATAGAAATCAAAATAAGAGAGCTCACGATAGCAAGAAGAAAAAAGAAACAATTACGAGATAGGCGGAAGAGAAAATAAAGAAACTAAAAATAAGGGACATTAGAAAGAGGAATAAGAAATTAGAAGTAAAAGGAAAGATAGAAAAAGAGAATTAGAAAAGCAAAAAAGATAAAGGTATTTCAAAGCAAGGATAGCCATTCAAAAAGCCAAATTGTAATACCTACATTTGCAATCAAGACGTTTTACTATTAATGAAATTTTTATTTGTTGTATATTTTTTTATACTATTGATTTTAATGTGCGAAATTATTATTTTTAGTATTATAAATTTGACGTTTGTTTTTTCGTTACACTATTTAATTATTAATCGTCTAATATGTTATTGTAAAGGCAAAAATTGGTACTATTGATTTATATTTATATTACTGTTTTCATTGTTTAGTGTATTGTCAAAAATTTAAGTTTTTAAATTAATTATCGAATAAATAAATTAACAGAAATATTGATTGTATACGACTTCAAATTGAAGTATGAAACCAGTAAAAATTGTTAAAAATCTAAGCCATACAATTCGTGATTTGTTTGTTTATACCATAAGATGTAAAAGTTTGATTTGATACCTGAAGATTGTAGGATCTATTTCTTCCAATAAGGGCCAATGGCCGATGCATGCCATGCACTTGCAATCGAACCAATACTGTACTCTCAAATTTCGTTTTCGTACACCTTCGGGCATCGTAGTAAATATAGGACCATAATTTTCAGATATCTCCTCACCTTCCTCAATCGTTCGAATTGCTCTAACAACTATAGTCGTACCAATGAAATATCTGAACAAAAAAGGCAATATTATTGATTGTAATAATAGAAATATAAAATATTAAAAGAATTTGGTATACCTCACGACACCAGGATTACACGAATGATTAAGCAATGCTACTGTAGGATATACACCACCACCAATGAAAAGATTTTTAGCATTTGCGAGTGATTTTTTTTTGGATTTTATTTTTCTGTTACTTAACTCTGAAATCTGATAAGGAAAATGATTAAAAAATTCCAATAGATAGAAATAGAAAGATTGAATACGATTGTTCTATATGTTCAACAATTTTACCTCGTGGGAATTAAATTGTAGCAGCTGCAAATGATGCAAAAGTAGTTCACCTACAAACAATTCAGCGTCCGAGAGCTTTACCTCGAATGAATCAGGTGTTTTATCGTTGTTGGGTAAATACGTTGTTGTTTTTACAAGTCTCAACAACCAAGCAGCGATGTAAGCTCGATGAAATATATCTTCACTTGTACGTTGATCTTCGTGAGTCACTATGAAAATGCATATATATGAAATAAAGTTTCTCTTGCCTGATTTTTTGTTAAACTTTCAGTAAGTATTGCTAATAAAAGAGTTTTGTGTAAAAACCGTAATCTTTACCTAAGTCATGAAAAGTTTCGTAATCATTTCCTTTATATGGTTTTTTTTCGGAAATTTCACGTTTCTCTTTGGTGGACGTTAAACGTTCTCTCATTTCAACGAATTCCTTGAATGGTCTTTGAAGAAGAGTTCTGAGAGCTAAAATGCACGTGATCGAAGCTTGGGATAGCCATAAAATTGGCAACAAATTGCATTCACGAATATGCAATTCAGCATCTTTATCTCTGCAACGAGTACTGCAATAACCCACGCAACTGCAAACGTTACAAGCTGCTGGTATTGGAACGATTATCTTGGAGAAACAGAAGAAACAATGATTCAACCTAAAAATGAAGAATCGATCTTGAATTATTTTACGTACTAAGATGAGTATACAAATTCATTCCATTTATTTTTCCATTTATTAATTTGATCAAGTCATTTTACTTATGATTCTATCCCAATTACCTGTACTCTTCTAATAAAAGAGCGCAATGTGGTCGTTCAATTATAAGAATTTCGCCAGGTAAAATTTTTCTGGTAGCAATAGCGTGTCTTCCTATGTCATTATCATCATCGTTTTTTATTTCCACAAGTTTGCTACAAGCTGGATAAAGAGGATTACGTTTGACTATTTTTGGCATCATTTTCTGTACATTCGTTTCATTTGCGATGGTTTGCCGTGGAACTATCTTAGATTTTTCTTTCAGTTGTTGACCTTTCTCCATTAAGCTCAATATTAGCATGATATCGGTTCCTAATTTGTTTTTTCGATCAGACGAAAGTTTTGCATCGTCCAATAATTGTAACGCGAGTCTAAAACATTCTATCGCTTTTGCGTTATTCTTCAGAGCTAGAAAACATCTTGCTCGCCTTTCTTCCACTTTGTATCGAAGTTCTTTAGGATAATTCAATCGAAGTGCTTCTTCTATATCCTCTAAAGCATGCTCGTATTTTTGCAAATGATAAAGTGCTGCTGAACGATTTGCAAGCATCACTGGAAGATCTAAACACACAATTTTCAAATCATCCAGAATGAATATTACATTATTCGTGACACTTAGGATAAATACATATCTGGAAAATGATACTATTATATATCAGATCAAAAAATACAAATAATATTTCTTTAAAATAGAGCCAACAAAATGCATTTGTACCCTTTTGAGGTGCCACAAGTACAGCTTTCGAATATGCGTCCAAAGCTTCTAGATAATCCTCACTTCCAAAATAATTGTTACCAATATTTTTAAACCTCAAAGCTTTCACACCGTCTTTGATTTCATGATTGTCAACTTCGAAGGACAAATGATGGGCTTCAGGATAACTCAATATAAAAGCAATTCTTTCTGCGTTTGATCGAAGATTGGTAAATTTCTTAAAATCCTGTTGAGATATCGCGTTTCTTACAGCAAATAAATTTGAGGAAAAGTAATCACTGATCTCGTAGTCCAAATTGTACGCCATGTCGAAGAAATAAAACGCGATTTCATATAATTTAATGATTAGAAATGACGACACGTTGTCGGTCGACGACGAATATTACTACTACTGCTACTGACATCGACGATTCTTTACTGCAACCGGTTCAGTTGCCTTACCCAAAAAGTTCTCTCTTACTGTTACACGCTATTTCCGTACCTGCTATTTTTATAACGCTGCAACGTTCCGCGACCGAAACGTTTGCAGAATAGAATAATAATAATTAAACACAAGAACGTAATAGAGGACAAATTACTAATATATAATATACTAATATATTTACAATTGTCGGAAAGAAATACAATTTGTTTTTTAGCTGTATCATTTTTTATTTATATTTTATTTCAATTAGCACACACATAGCACTCGCATTTTGTATGTCGCGACAATTGTAGTATAAAGAAAAATAGAGACCCGACATCGATCATTCAAATTGTAATTTATAGCGTGTGCTTATTAGAATACAGCTAATCTTAATAATAGCATAAATGCGGAGGTATTTTAACATTTTCTTATATATATAATACATAACTTATTGTTAAATATTTGCGAATACGAATACAAGTGTATGATGTTGATAATTATGTTACACCTTTTACAGATCTCTTTGTTTTTTTCTTTTTTTTTTAACTATTTATATTATAAAACTAAATAATCGTTTTTTTTATCTCGATTATATATTTCTTTTTCTTATTCAAATTTATATTAAAATTTAGAAAAGTTCTCATTACCGCGTTCTATATTACATGATTATGACAAATAATAAATAGTTTTAATAATAGAAACGCGAAAAGAACGATAATTATTCATAGAAAATAAATATTCACGAGTTGAACAATACTTTCTCTGTCTGAAAATCTGATATACATTTAAAACAAGACATTGTAGATATAATTCGTGATCGTGACGGAAAGAGTAGGTTTTTTTTCTATGAATTTCTAATAAATTCGTATAACGTATGAGCAAATAATATTTCGTTATAAAAGAAAACAAACGATAAAGAAATAAAATTGATGATGATAATATTCGAGAATTGTACGATTACGATCGACTTGATTTAAAAGACGATGGAAACGTAAGATTTGACTAGATGGCAACGTTATACTGATCATGTATAAGCGAAAACGCTCTGAAATCGAGCTTCGATAAGGCCTTTGGTTTTGATGTTCGGTTTCGAACTATCTGGCTCATCGAAATATCGGGTCTGACAATGAGTGACAGCATGTAGTAACGGCATTAACCAATTTGCATCAACGAATCCAAAAATAATCACCGAGTAATAACTTTGATTTATGGAATGCCGAATAATTATAACGCAATTTTTTTGCAAATTGCATTATTATTCAATTTGACTTTTTTGTTTGTCGTTAATCGCATATTTATAGTAATGATGCAAATGGGTTAATAATACTTGTAGGGTGCTTCAAAATAATTAACTTACAATTAGGTTTACGCGTATACATGTACAACCGGAAGTAATTCCAGGCTCGATAAAAAAGACAGTGAATATTATTTATTTTACCTTTCTCCCTTTTTTTTCGTTATTCATTTACTGCTATTTATTGGGTCAGTATTTGAACTCGAATTAAAATGTAACATTCGATGCGCTATTACTTTCTTTCGTTTGACTAAAAACCGATTGTTTATACTAAAGAAAATGCGAATTTATTAGAAAATACTGACCCGAATAATATTTACTAATACTGACCAAATAAATAGAGCACCAAATAATAGAGCTTGTTCCTTCTTTTGTTTATTAATTTAAAAATCGTAAGAAGCTTCCTCGATTTCTTTCGTATTCCTGAAACCCATTTTGTAAAGACTACCAGCGATGACTCCTCCGACTATTGGACCAACCCAATAAACCCAATGATTCGACCAATACGTCAAGATAACTGCAGGACCCAAAGATCTCGCTGGATTCATGCTGCTACCGGTGAACGGTATGGCGGCCATATGCGAAACGGAAATGGCTAAACCTATCGCGAGAGGTGCCCATCCTTTCGTGTCGCTCCTTTTCGGGTCTGTAACTGCATGAACCACCAAGACCAAAAGAAATGTGATGATCGCTTCCATAACGATACCTTGACCAGCTTCCACGCCTTCACCCAAATCGGTTGCACCTAATCCTTGACTCACTCGTTCGCTCGGTGTTATCAGCTATAACATTATTGTTCGGACATTCGTTTTGATTTTCTTTGCTTTTGCGATACGATTTTATTCATCGATTTGAAGTGTTCGTACCTTCAGAACAACGGCTCCTGCTATCGCGCCACAACTTTGGCAAACGATATAGCAAAGTGATTTTAAGAAAGAACAATTGCCACTGACGAAAAGACCAATCGTTACCGCAGGATTTACGTGGCAACCAGAAATCGGGCCCAGAAACTGTAAGAAAACGAATATATACAAATTTATAATAAATCGATGATCGTCAAAGACTACGTTAGCGCATAACAATTAACTCGATACTATTTGAAATAAGAAAAGAAAAAAAAGAAAAAACAAGAGATAAATAATTGTAAATCTCGTAAAAAGTCAAATCGAAAAACCGGTTATCTGACCTGTCCTGATACGTTTACTATAAAAAAAGAAATGAAGCAAGCAAGAAAGTACACGTGGACGATCGCATTCGTCGTAGACTCCTCGGCGTCGTTCGAAAGGATAACAAGAGTATATATCAAAGGGGATACAAAAGTTGTCTGATCAACTCGCAAGAAGAGTCTCGAACGGCCCAGTTCTCATGTTCAATCGACAAGGTCTCGGCTCGCTGCGGGCGAGATTTGCCATAATTGCGTAACGCGTTCTTTTCTCTCTCTCTTTCTCTCTCTCTCTCTCTTTCTCTCTCTCTCTCTCTCTCTTTCTGCCTTACTCCGAGTAAACTTTTGTCTTCATTTTCATACCCATTATACTAATCGTCTCGCTTTCGAACAAGATTGACGAGTCTCACAATACTAAGCTCGAATTATGAATGGACAGAGAATTTTTTATCGGGGTCATTCAACAAATTATACGCCAGTGTGACTGACTGATGGCACACATGTGTAGGTATACGATAAAAGCTATCCCGATTGTTTCATTCCCATTTACTATATTAAACATAAGTCTATGGGAAGATCTAGAAAGAGTATCTGGAGAGAGTTGACAATTTGGGATCGAGTAAAATACTGCAATTCTTGAGAATTTTTGTATAAAACACAATTCAGGACTAATTTATAAAGTAGATTTAACTATTGATAAAAATACATTATTCCCCTTTTCAATGCCAAATATCTTATATAACTTAGTACCGAAATGTCATTCGAGTTCTCGAAATTGTCAGGAATTCCAATATCCTCGAATCGAGAAATAATACTTATCAAAATTCTCAACCCGATCAGACCTCTGATATATTTGAATTTTAATATACCTTTTTCTCAATTGTTTTTACTCGGTTTAATCAATTTAAATTGTACACCTTGTACATATGAACCGATTTAATGGAATATTTTCTTCTTCAAAGGATTAAAATTTATCTTTTTTTTTGTTTTTTTTCTTACCTCATCAATGCTAGCAATAGTCTATGGATTAGAGATAAGATTTATTAGAACTGTGCATTTGATAAGATCCCATTTAATATTTTTACTTACTTGGATTCATAAGTGTTTGAAGATTGAAAAGAAAGATATTTAATATAATAAATTGTATAGAATATAAATTGATATTTTATCTTGATTAATTTGTCTTGATAATATAAAAATTATAAGCAATACGAAATTGAAAGATTTCGTTCATATATAAGGTGGCAATATTTATGCTAAGGTATTAATTATGTAAAATAATTGAAATATGTATGTACTCGTATTTAAATGGTTCGCGTATAGGATCCTCCGTCTATTTGCACCTCTGTAAAAAATGCGTACGTATATTATATATTCTTTTTATAATTCTGTGCTTATGCTTTCTCTCTTTTCGTACGTGTATATGTGATAAAAAATTATGCGTGAGTTCATCCGTACCGAAAGAGAGCCATCGACCTTACATATGCTTGTAGATATACAGTTGAGAGCAAAAGTTTCGAGCCATTCTATTTTTGCGTTCCCACCACCGTGTTGAATTTGGCATCTTACGTTATATCTGATACCTGTTGGACGTCTTACGTACTTCCGACAGTCGCCGAGGAAACAAAATAATATATATTCAATATTTTATTGAATAAACTGACGACAAATATCGCGGCCCTAAAGTTTTGCACGCAACTGCCTAAATGCATATGTATAAGTATACGATGACGCATATTTCGAATAATAAATCGTGTAAGAGATCTAGAATTACTTCATAGATTTGTAGCCCAGAGGGTCCGCAACCTATAGCCTCCGGTCATACAGACCGATTTATTCGCGAGCTTATCTCTTTCAAGAATCATGAAACTTTAGAGATCTTTCAAAGAAGCATAAAGTTTGTTTCTTCTTATGTATGCTCCGTAAAAGTCATCGTCCTAGCGATTCCAATGTCTTCCAGATAAAAAGAGATAGGAAATATCAGTATTTATTTGTAATAATAAATCTTTCTTCGACTTTGCAAATTTTTTCTCCCTGTTGCATCGATTTCCGCCGATTCATCGAAACCGGGGGTATAGCTGGATCCTTCGACTTGTCAACGTTTATATTTTCGTCTTGTTTATTCCCGTGATTTCTAATGCTTTTAATGTACACCCTGAACGTTTTACCTTGACAAAACAAGAACGATTTCTTGTTTTCCATGTCTTCAAGCTCTTCGTTAGAGTGTTTCTCGAATTAGAAAAGATTCCAAATGAAAAATAACAATTCATTTAAAATGATTGGAGGAGTAAGAAAAGGTAGAATAAAAATAGGGCAGAACGCGTAACCAACCGGTGTGTGACTCAAATTTGACTGGCATTAGACTGACGTCTTTTACATCTTTTGATACAGAAACGCAAACGCGCGTACTCGTATACATATTGAAAGATAAATAGTAGTAGAAGTAGTATAGCATACCTCGTCTCTTTTTATTACGTAAGACGATATACGAACCTCTTGAAAGGTTCGAGAGCCTATACAGTATTATCTCGAGGTGCCATTTGTCACATTTATATTGTAGATCAAACGTGCATCGACGAATGATATTTGTATTTAACACGTGTCTGCTTCGTACGTTTCTTTCCTTTTATTTTATTTTTTTTCTTTTTTTTCTTTTTTCGATAGATCTTTGCACGTGCTAAACTCTTTCACTCTTCCATTCCTTCCTTTTTTATTTCACGAACATCTTTTTCTCGAGGCCAAATTGTTAAAGGGTAAAACAATTAGAACGAGTAATTAGTTTTTTATCGATTACTTCGTTAATTACATTAAAATAATTATCTTTTTTCGTAATGCGAGTTATTTTTTGATCGTTTCGATGCTTGCAGTCGACGTTTGATTTATCAGTCTTTCGATTATTGTACAAAATAATGAGAATTAATGAAATTCTATTGAATATATCGATCGATATATTTGATTTCATTAGGCAAGAGAGGCATGGAAGGTAAGAGTTTGCGTTCCGCGTAAGGTATATAAAAGGGAGGGAGGGGGGCAAATAAGGCCGCTGATTTGCCCAAGGGGGTTTAACCGGCAAGATGGTGCAATTTTGCCCCGGAGCCTTCGACAACCTACTCGAGTAGCTACCACCGCTATATCTCCATCGTTGTTTCGAAAACAACAAATTTGTTAAAGTTTTGCATTGAAATACGAAGAAACTTCTTCCCCGATCCAATATAATTAACGTCATATTAGATGCTCGTACAGTTTTCTTTCCACCTATTTCTTATTATGATAATAATTAGTAGAAAAATGAATACGCAATTTTGTAATTGCTCCGCTATCCCACATAAAACATTACGAGGATCGAGACGATAATGTATAATAAAGAAGTATACAAAACAGCAGGTGTTTAGTTTTTTCTAGCGATAGGATGTCGTGGCATCGGTTACGAGATTTTTCCGAACTCTTCTAACAATACTATACGTGACTCATGATATTTAATAATTCGCGTATGCATTCGCGCGAGTTCATTCGTTCGCGATGAGAGATTATTTATTTTTCTCGAAGATATTTTCGATTTAGCCCGTAAACGTAGAAATAGTAGGACCGATAGCAGGAAGAACGTCTCGTCTCGGCGACGAGAGCGAAGTAACTTTTCATTTCTTTTACTTTCAAATAAAGCTATAGGTCGAGGTCAACGAATTTCGTCGGAAGTGACGAGGTGCCGAATGTGTTTCTAAAGAAATTGCGCATCCTAAGTGCCTACGCACCTGCGCTAAAATGTAAACCCAAGTGTCTACCTATGTAAATTCTTCGAAGACGTCGTTGATCGTTAAATTTAGTTTCGTAAAATGACCTCGGTTAATTACATCTTACAAGATTTTACCGAATTCTCTCCTTGTTTTGTAGTTATCACGAATAGCCATCTTTTTTCTATAAATCTAATTTGTCTAGTTTTAGATTCGAATAAAACTCATTAATCTTTTGTCAACGAAAATACAAAATCTACATTTAAATTGTCTGGAAATCCAATGAATTTGATTTCAAATCTTATAAATCAAATTCTAATGAACACGATTATATCGATAAATAGTAAATAAAATAAACTATTAAAAAGATAGGATAAAATAACAAAATAAAAATACAAACTTACCTGTGCTAAAGCCGCAACTGCAAGACCGAACGTGAATGCAATGTGCAGGACACTCGGCGCTTGTCCTTCCACCCATGTGATACACGAAGCACAACCAATGAGAACCAACAGAAAGGTTCCAAGGGCTTCGGCAAAAAGTGCCACTAAAAATTCGAGTTTTGCTACTTCTTCTACTCCGATGAACTCTTTAACGCCTGAGAAGAAAAACGAATCGAACGAAGAAAAGTTAAACGCGCATTTGAATAAAGTTGACTCATTTGTATCGTTGATGATTAACATTCTTTTGAATTATTGAAAGGAACGAGTGCACGGGAAATAAAGGAGACGATCAAATTCCGATAAGAAAACAATCAAGACGTGAAATATCGTAAAGAAACTGTATCGTAATTTCATTTGCATTCGTTAACCGACTAATAGAAATAAGTTGTTTCGAATTCGTTTATTTGAAGTTTTATCGAGCTGCGGAAAAATTGTTAATAATAGCTTCGCTATACCGAGTTGAGGAAGAGATCATGCAAGAGTTATTCTATCATCGTTAATCCGATTATCGTGTCTCTCGTTTGCGTACATGCAACAGAAAAAACACATCAAAGGTCAGCACAGCTCATTCAAAATCTTCGCTTCCAAACTACGCGCATCGTAAATAAGCACATATATATATATTCTAGAAAAGAAAGAAAGAAATAAAAAGAATAAGAGAGAGAGAGAGAGATATGATATCTTAATCGGTTAGCAAAGTATCCGTAAGTTAGTAGTAAGCATCATTGAAGTTTACGTTGGACCAACCCTAGCAGCAATAAAAGCAATAAAACTATGACATAACGCTCAGATAAAAATCGAGAAAGCGTATAGTAGTCACAGTAGCAAACTCGAAACACCGATAAGAATTTCTTATCTTATGTTAGATATTTTTTTCTTCTTTATATACATCCGTTAGTTTTCATTTCAAAGAGTTACGCTACGGTACTTGCTTGCACGTGACTTCAAAAATAAGAATATTTGATTGCGATTAAAAAACAAAAAAAAAGGAACGAAATAATAGATGACCGAATAAAATTTACCTTTCCACGCCTTGCCCATGGTTCCAAAGATACGTTCGAAAGAAAAAAAAAAGAAAAGAAAAAGATTTGTAGTATTTATTTCGTCCACCTATTACGATCGATCGATCGATGAAAATAAAAGGTGGGACGAAACTCTCGGAGTCGAAGCAAACGTCGAGATGATGTTTAACTTGGTTCCTTCACAGATTGTACGTATGTTTATATCGGGTGGATACTATTATAATATTCACAACTGGCACGAAAAAAAAAAAAAATATATATATATATATGTATATAGAATTTGGTGATATGTGTCGTTCGCACGTGAGTTTGTGGACTATTGATTCGGCGGAGTCCGAGTTTCGCCTTCATATATCGTTCTTCTCTACCACAGTTTTTCCCCTCCACTGTCTTTCTCTCTTTCCGTCTCTGTTTGTCGTCATCAGCATCAGTTACCTTGTCTTACCACCACCACCACCCATCGGCACCACCACCACCACCACCACCACCACCTCCTCCTCCACAATCACCACTCTACGCGAGTCAACTCGAAAAACTCAATGAGATACACATTTTATTGCAGTGATTGATATCTAAACGAATTCGTCAAACTGTACAAGAATTTTGAACATCCTTTATGGTGTCGCGATACTTGTTTTGAGAATCTCTCGAGAAACGATAAGCGAAAGTATATTTTCCATCATTTAAAATCGTAAAAAACGTAGAAAAGATAATAATATGGATAATATAAAAGTGTCGAGTTTGATAATAAAACGAAGCGTTACAAAACTATTGTAATGATACATTATTATTTATGAACGAAGATAAGGAAAGTAAAAGAAAATTGTAATGGTGGACGTACGTTTATGTATTTATGTAGCGATGCGCGAGCTAATAAATTTACGAAATAATAAAACGCGCAAAAGACTTGATATGATAACAGCATGATAATATACGTAATGGTAATTAATTAATTACGCGTGCTATGTACGGCGTACACGTAACCGGACAAATAATTAATCCTTTGCGATCGGTAGCCGTTTAGTAATGCATATCCCATTCGTCGGAATTATTTCTATTCTGGCGTGCATTTAGATTATTATTATTATTATTCCTCTAAACATTACGCGTATATTTTTTTTTCTTTTTATTAATTATGGTAATTTCTCGAAGTGACACGTGTGACCGGAATATCATGGCTTTTTTCATCGCAAAGGATAAATCTATCGAATGAGGTTTAACACTTGTTAGCGTTTGCACGAGGTATTTTTTTTCTATAGATCTGAATCTATATATTTATCATTTATAAAATTTCAACTGATTATTATTGGAGATTATTATGGAAATGAATTCTTGGTATTAGGGTAGAGATACACGAAGAATCAGTGTTAACAGTTGATAAGATACTTTTGATCAATATTTAAACAGTATTTGTTTTAAATGAAACTTTACTAATTAATAATAGTACGATGCACAATTGGGTCAAGTTATGCAGAAATTGATTCGCAAAGGATGCGCGACATGGCAAATTCGAAATATCCGTTTTAGGAGGATAGGGATTTTCCTCTGTTCCTATGGAATCATTCGCCGCATTAGTTTTACGCAAGAGTGTTAGATCTAACGCGAAACTAGTCGAGCACGTTGTTGCTTTCCATGGGAATGTACCGAGATGCGTATCTTGATTCAAGAATAACCATACCTACTTACGCACACTTACGTATTATTGTACGAAAGATGATATCATTTTTTTGTCTCCGTTCTTTCTAACTTTTCGAATACGAGATCAGTTTAGCTTCTGACCCAGTATTAGAAATACAAAATTTAACGATTATTTCTTCCACTCTTACGCAGTTAACGACGTTAACGTATCGTTCATCTATGTACATATGTATGTATTTCCGAGTAACGTACTTCATTTTGAAGCACGTATGTTTCGTTTTGGTAATCACGTTTCATGTTACTTTCGTGTCATCTCGATGAATAAAAGAAAAAAAGAAGGAAAAATATTATTCTTACTATTCGCGTTCCTTTTTTTTGTTTCCTTTTCTTTTTTTACTATTCTGTACTAAATATTACATTTTAATTTGATTAAACTTTTGTGTAATAGAATCAAAATTGTGGTAAATACGTAATAATAGGTGCGTGTTTATGAAATTCTTTGAAATTGCAGGAGAATTGCGTGCGTTTAACGTATGTCCCTCGATAGTAATTAAGCGCCATTAATTAGGTCACTACGTGGCAATGTTGTCTTCCGTAAATAGTTTTCTCTCGTACACCTGTTCTTTTATTAAGATAACACTAACGTTGACGTATTTCAAAAGCAACCAATAATACATTTGTCAAAGTTTTCGTATATAGTTAACGTACATAACGTAATTCGCTTTGATATCGTTTTCAATTTTAATCAAAACACTTATCCTTAAACTTAAAAGACTAAACCGATCCTTATTTATATATTGTGACTTGAAAAAGTCATTTAACTATTGTCACCCGACAATACAGATATATAATATCCATCTAATTGCATTATCTTATCTGATAATAATGAGAAATGGTTGTCGCATAAATTGACCGCGATATCGATCGAATAATTTGTTTTATTCCAAGTATAATGCGAAACTAATGTAACCTGATTCGATTATCCTTTACTTTTTGTTTTGTTTTATTTTTTTTTTATATATAAAATGTCGGCACGAAGTAATAGAAATTTATCGTCCAACAAATTCTTATTCATGTTGATTTATGATAAGAAAGTATCTTACTCGTTGAACGATCGCGCTTATTGTTTTTTGTTAACTAATTCTTCAAATAGTTCAAAGAGTTACTTGATTTAGAAAAAAAAAATAACATATGATTATTTTTATCGGTTGCCGTGTATACTCGTAGATATATATGCGCGTATATACGTGTAACAGGAGTGCAAGTATATCGGTAAATATTAAGTCGAGAAACATGTAACCCGTTGAGTTCGCGTTTTATCAGTCCGCGAGCGTATAACAACGAGCGCTAATTGAATTGATCTTGTTAGATCGATTTTGAAAGGATCGATGAATTTTGTGCATTTGTATCTGTTTTTCGCTAAGATCAATATTGGGCTTTTGCCAATCGACGTAATAATTAATATTAATACGAACAATTTCTGCTTGGCAATTGCAAACTGATGAAAATGATCTTTTCAAATCGATACAAAAAATAATAATAGAATATTCTATTCATCGTTGGGTAATAAACTAATAACAAAAGCGAGTGTTTTAAATGAATAATCCGTCTTATCTCCGATATGATACTCGAGGGAATTGTCCGTTTCAATTTTTCCTACTTTTTGCTCTAGCTTACTTTCAGAATGTCATATTAATAAATAGTATATGAGAGATAGTACACTCGTATTAATTATTTTTTCTTGTTGTCTTTTTCTTTCCAGTACTAGCAACGTCATTATTTTTTAATAGGCGTAACTCAAAGAGGCAAAGAACGAAATATTACGGTCACAAATATTACGTGAGTATTATCACGAATTCTTTATCAGTCGTAAACTACAGGTTAATAAACAATTTGTAATTATTGTTAATTAAACTCTGGAAAAAATTCCAAATCGCAGGAAGTTGAAATTATCGTACCTGTTATGTTACTCCCATCGTTATACTAATATCGGAAACAAATTTGGTTCCACGTTAACGCGATGACGTTAATACGAAGAAAAAGCAATCAAATATGATCATCGTTTTTTTTTCAAAGTTAAAAAAAAGTCTCTATGACATCCTCGAAAATGATCGTTAATGTGTCTACTCGATTGCTGGGAGAGTTCGAAGAAATAAATGAAACACTGCAATTGATTGCATTAATTTTTCTTAATATGTTTTAATATCAAATGTCGTTTTTTTTTCTTTTTTTTCTCGTACCGTTTGTAAGTTGTAAGTAAGAACCGTTCTTTGCGTTCGCGTACTAGCACGTGCAACTTCTCCGAGAATGTTCGTAGCGTCAAGGTTATACAGCTCGTTAAATGAAATTCTACGTCGAATCGTTATTCGGTAAAATGGAACGACGATTTAGCAACGTATCCGTTCGAATCTTATGTCAAATTTGTTCGATCGGTAAATTTACACGATCGACAGAGTACAAACTTCTTCTAGTTTACTCTTGGCCAATAAAAATTGTTCGAATGAAATTATATTAAGGTGGATCGAATGCGAGCTAAAAATTCTTGCCGATTTTATAAAGAAAATTCAAAGACATGAAAAATTCAAAGACGACATATCTAACAATATATTATAAATATTGATGGGAAAAGTCAGCAAACAAATGACGCGTTGTTTCTTAGATGGAAAACGATAAGATTCCAATAGATTATTTTATTTCTAAACGAATCTAAAAACCGCACAATATTAGCATAACAACAGGTAGCGTAAAATAAAGAAAAACAATAGTTTCGATTCTTTCTTTGATCGTAGTCGGCATTGATCATTGAAATCATTGATTCCGATCATTATTTAATCATTAACATTCGAATTATATTCGCGGATGGGTGAACACCGTACGCGGAAAACATTCAAACGAATGGAAAACTTGGTACAAACTTCTTTTATACGTAATACATAAAGATACTAAAACGTTTTATCGAATTACGTCAGCTAATTTTATGGTAATTGTATGGTACGTACGTGTAAATATTTCTCTACTAAACGATTCCTGTGCAAAATCTTGGTTAGCGATAAGATAATTAATGTTAGCAACTAGACCGATGAAGGATCAATTGCATTGTCAAACAAACGGTATGCAATGCATATTTAACATAATTATAATAACGGTTAACTCACGAAAGCATTGTTCCTTAAAGTGATGATCTTCTTCTTTCGATGCGAGCGAATCTTCGCGCTGTAATTTCTGCCCATTTCTCGCGTGTCCCTCGGGAAATACCGTTGACACGTTCATGCCGATGTTCGTCCTCTGTATTAAACGTCAATTATTATAGCAAAATTCTACCTACGCGAAATATTATTTTACAATATATTTATGATAAATCGAAATGTCACGAAAAATGAAGGAATTCCGCATTTCGTTGCATATTCAAATCGAATAATTCGGCGTATATCCGGTGGCCTTGGCAAAGATCTTGTAAAATGATTAAAGTTCCAACGAGACTACGATTTCAGGGTGAACGCGAATAGTTTCATTGGACGGCGCATCAAGCGTAACTCGTTGACGGATTCATTAGATTCTAGGCGTTTGCCAAGACTCCGCGAAAATAATAGTTATGATGTGTGAGAAGGAGATAGAAAAAAAAGAACGAATGAAAGAAACGCAAAGGACTTCGCGTGGTATGGGAGGTACACGACGTTCGATCACGTAACTGCTGCGATTAAGGTTCGTCTCTCCGCCTCTTTTTTCTTATTCGCGTCAAACAATAATTTGTCAATAATTCTGATCATTCGGGGAAGAAACAATTTCAAACAATTATTTAATACGAAAAAAATGCATTTGTTTATTTACATATGCATTCCTTATACTAAATTTATCCTTCATATTAGATCTACCGGTAATGAATGCAAAACTATTTTTACCAAGAAAACCGGTTAGTATATCTTATGCAAGAAAAACAAACACAATGTTAATCGGAATAGCCAAAATATTGTTTTAAAAAAGCAGTAAAAAAAAGTAGAGACTCGTTTTACCATAAAAAGTCATTTTGACCGGTTTCGATGTGAAATTTCGTGTTTGTTTCGTGTTAAAAAATATAACTGATAAATGTCAATCGAATTCCTTCGGATAAAGAAGCCAAAAACATAATCACTTTTCGCGAAGAAACATTAAAGAATAGAACGACATGGGAATAAGAAGAAACAATGGGACACTTACTCGGTCTTTTGGCACGGTCAACCTCTTAGCCCTGTCGTTGAAACTCGAATGGAAGACCAAAAACTCTTTCCAAAGATTAACGTAGGTGTCGCGTTTAGTCTTTGAACGATGATGCACAACTCGAATTGTTTTTTTTCGCACCACCACCATAATATTCTCTAGAGAATATAGCACATAGTTGTTCACCCCGTTATTATCGTTATCTTCCTTCCTGGACTTTTCATCATGGTTTTAATTCTTTTTTCAAAAACTATAGCTTACGTTCAAGGTTCAAAGCTGATGTTGATCTAATTAAAGAACAAGAAAAAGAAGAGGAAAAATTATCGTTGCACCTGTGCCAGAAGAGGAAGAAGAAGAAGAAGAACTCGTTTAAGCGAAACAACAATGGAACAATGCTGTTGCGGTGCGTCGTCGTGCTTGCTGCACGAACGATTCTTGATCCGAAGGGATAAAAACGAGAGAGAGAGAGAGAGTACGGCAAACGGCCTTGACATCGACCATGCCGTTCTCGCGTGACAAATGGGGATGGTCAGAGAATATGGTAGAGGTAGCACTGTTTATACGATCAATCAACCAACGACAATAACACTCTCCCTCTCTTATTTATTTTATTTTTTGATCTTACGACGAGTAAAAATACAATTTTACATATGCCTGTACAGATTGGTAAAAATAGCTATCGACGAGTACAAAATGTCCCATAAACTATTAAGAAACCTTCCGAAAATTTCCGAGCGACCTCGACCTTTTCTAACTCCTTTAAATCCAAAATGAATAGCATTGGGTACATATACGAAGGACGATGAGATAAGAGGTCTTACGAGTCGGATAATCGTTCCGCTACCTTACACTTCCGGTCATACCTTATAACAAACGATCCACTTACGTGTGTACGTATATACATATATGTGCACGTATACAGGATGTCCCAGGGTTTATCAACCAATCTACCGAAGCATATTTTACGAGTAAAGATAACAGAAAAGTTATAATTAATATCTGCTTCGAATATCTCTTTATCCAAGACTTATAAACAAATTGATTTGCAATAAATAAATGCGGATTTTTGGATGGAACTGTGACTATTACGCAGAGAAGGGCTGTAATAAAATTATACCTGTTATAGTCGAACAATCGAACACCGTTTTCTTTTTTATTCGGTTCTTTTACTTGCGCAATACAGTTGAAAATGACACGAACGAGTTGGATTTACGCTAATGCCATCGTCCAAGTATTAATATTTATTCCGGGTTCGAAGTTCGTTATTAACGTTAGGAGAACGCGTTAGCTGTTGAAGGCATGGACAACGGCCAGCTCGCGTGTTAAAATATCACGATAATTAGCATACGTCGGGTCAAAAGATAGATGAAACGCGATGCGAATGCATAATACGATTTCTAACTTTGCCATACATACATAATTTTATTCTTCCGTAACACATACAGTTGTTGTTTCGATGTGCTACGATCAATAGATACAATTTTTCTTTTATCTTTAGTCATTTCGTTTTTTCGTACAGAAATATCGTCAGAAAAAAAAGCTAGCACGTGGATTTAACGATTGAAATAATCGTAACATAATTTAATATTAAATACGTTGCGCATATTTGATTTTTAGAAGTAGAACTGTGTTGCGTACGTCTAACGCGACATTTCGATATTTACACATTTTCCTTGCATTATGTTATTGCGAGCTACAAATGAATATTTAAAAAGGATATCCGTGGTATTCGTGCAATTTACTTCTTTAATATTTTCCTACGATTTGAACGATATTACGTTTCGTTACGACGAGCCAAAGCGAATGCGCAAAATGCATCATAAGAAAACATACAAAAATACAATGATTATTTTCAAACGATAAACAATTGATAATAAAGGAAACCTTCGCGATATAGTATGCCGTAGGAATGAAAATGGGCAAAGTGATATAAGTTTAATTATAGTGATCGTATTTTTCTCGTTATAAATCATTACGTTATAAATCCGAATATAGTATCGTTCGCGGACGCAATCAAAATGCGAGCCGTCTGGTTTCTTTCGTCTATTGGCTTTGTAGTATTTCAAAGGCTTGATAGAAAACAGCTATGGAACATTAAAATTTAAGCATCGATTTATCGGTGCATTGCAATCTGCATGATACTGTCACGTTCGCATGTACCTCCAATTTGTGTAAGATAAAATCACTAAAATAATCATAAGTGTCTTTGGCACATCGTACTATATTATATTATATACATATATTGATTCGTTGCATTTACGTTTTACAATACTCCGAGAATACTAGAAGCTTTAGCAAGCTAGAAAAAAATAAAAGATCAATTGCGTCATTATTATTATTTGTAGAAATATGAAATGTCGCATTTTTTGACTCTCGCGCAAATATTCGGACAAAGTTCATTTCAAAAATAGTTTCGATATTTCGTGGCATAATCATTTTGTTTTAGAGAACGCGTCTTATACTATTTATAATTTTTCAAAAATATTCTATTGTGTTATATTCGAAATACGAAGCTAAAATGTTAACCATTCTAGTGTCCGAATATTTTTGAGTCACCGTTTCCAAAAAATAATGAATCGCGTAATAGGAGGAAAATTTGTACAAAAAATGATTTCGAATAACGCGAATTCATAGAACGCATAAAATATTGACCGGAGTTTACCGTCATTTTTCTATATATCTATATATATATATATATATATATATATGATGAAATAAAATGTGTGTGTGTGTTGTAGAAAAAGATAGTCACGTAGAAGGAGTTATGCTGCCGGAATTATCACGAGGTCGTGATCCTCCTGTCCAGTTCACAACAGTTTCTCAGAAAAACATACAACACGCGGCCATGTGTGCCTCGTAAAGATCCCATATACGAAATATCAGGTTTTTACAGGACGAACTGGATTCAGGTCGATTCGATGCCGATGCTAACGTTGACGTTCATCGTTGGAATCAGTTTAATAGAGATAGAAAAAGAAGATATTATGGTTGTTTGCGAGCATACGAGTACGCGTAGACGGACAGCTTTCTTTCTCTTATTGAATCGTTACGAATCTATATTATGAAAATTAGTTTATTTCCTTTAAATGAAAGAAAGAAAAAAAAAACAATGCAACGCGATATAATTCTGGCAGTAAAAGTCGATAACGCATTAGCGATGTTTACCGTCGACACAAATATGTAAGACACGTACACATCTAGCCAGCCACCTATACAAACGTTATCCACCGGCCTACATTTTACGTTTATGTGTGCCATATAAGTATTACCTATATACCGCACAGACTTTTACAAGTGTGAACATGATCGCACTTAAGAATGTAAAACAGTCAATTCGATCAATTTGTAACCTGACACGTTCCTGTCCACTTATATTACAATTATTGCTTCCTACGCTTGCAGTCTAATCTCTGTAACCGTTCGAACTATCAAATCCCTCGAAATAAGTTTGAACTAATTGAAAAATACGATCGGTTTAATTAAATATGACAGGAATATGTTCGAATAAGCGAATCTTCCAAAAATTCATACCAATCTTTGTCGAGAAAATATTCAAGACACCGCTTTTACGTGTTCGCAAATCTTGAAATATTATACTTAAATGTTTCGTCGAGAGAAAATTCTTTGGCGGTGGTTGATTCAAAATAGATAAATCTTCTTTTATTATATTACCTCTCTCTATCTCATTGAGGTATTCAAATCTTATTATATCCACAAAGTATAATATGTTTTACTTTATTCAAATATGCTAGCCAAGATCAACAATAAATATAACAATAATATATAAATTAAACTCACGGTTGTATCTCTAAAGTCTTATAAATTGTTGCAATTCTTGGCGTAGAATCCATCGTCTCTGAGAATCAAGGATAAACTAAAAAATGCATTTATTTCTTTCATATGATTTCGTTGCATGTAGCTAAACAGATACACCTAATTACGTGTCTTGACGAAGACCACGTCGCAACAATATGAACCGAGTTCTTTTCTAAAGCTAAAAAGAAAGAGATTGATAAAAAGATAGACGAATAACCTGGAGTTTCATTTATCTTTATCCCGTTAATCCAAATTACCGGTTTATCCGGATTATAAAAGATTATACTTGTATATAAAACATTATATTTTTATTTTAACTTATAACTTTTTTTAATTACTACACTGAATTTATATTGTACCCAATATTAATTGTTAGAAACGTTTATCGTTGATATCGTTTACAGCGAGACATGATCGTTGACCGATCAAATTTAGAAAAACCGTACTATTTGTGACGTAAAGCAATTTTTAGGTCATCCGGATTGGGCCCGGTTCCATTTCGAGTTCGATTAACGGACTTCCACTATAGAGAAATAAAAATAGAAATAGAAAGAGGAAGTAAACTAAGTTTTTAGTTTTTCAAAATCGAAACTTTAAAGTATTGCATTTGTTGCAGTACCTTCATTAAAATCAATCTTACATATATTAATACGTGGATGAAGAAACTTTTCTGCGATACAAGATTAAAAGAAATAAATAAAATAATAATTCATACAAGATATACACTATTTGTGACGTCGAGAAATTGCAAGCATCTTAATTGGACCCTGTAAAAAATAGAAAAAAATAGAAAAAAAATAGAAAAAAATAGGAGAACATTAGGTGAGATGGTTTGAAGATCGTGGTTACACATTGTCGGTATCCCCTACTCTCTCTCTCTCATATTCAGGCAAAGTCGTATACGCGCTTAGTTAGAGATACTCAGACGCACACACTTACTCGTACACGCTCACGCGTCACCCGGGAACGGTATCTCTATGGTCGAAAGAGAACCGACACAGTCGTCTCTTGGAAACTCCTCCGGCCTGTACGCGAGTCTTCCGATCATCATCGCATCATCTCCTATACTATTGTATTATTTTTTTGTATTCTCATTTTTTGGAACAATTGTGTCAGCTGATAGAAAAGATCTTTAGTCGCGTGTTGTTATTCGTTCGTCAAAGGATCGAAGGAAGGATCATTTCGTCTTTATTTTTCATTCATTATACTTACTCGAGGTACGTTGGTTCATTATTTTATCTTACTTTCTGAGATACGATTTTCTCTTTTCACCTAATTGATAGAACAGAATTAATTATAGATTTTTTTTCTTACCATTTCATAGCGGATTAATTGTTTCAAAAAAATCAATCTACGATTGCGCGCGTATTGCACTCTTTCTCTTTCGTCCTATTATATTTATCTTTATTTTTCTCCCACACTAGGATCGTACACGTATCGCACTTATTCAATCAGAGCCGTTCTATTTGTAAATTATCAACAATTCATATGACTTATGTTTTACAGTATTGTTGTTAAAAAGAGAATAGCAAGGGAAAATAAACGGGACATTTAACTAAAAAATGAAATACTAGACTAAACGGAATCGCGTGAAAAACTAAGGAAAGTGCATTCGGATTGTTTACATTTATGTGGTAGACGTTTCATGCGTCATTCTTAAGTAGTGCCAATATATTTCACATGCACGAAACGCGCCAAACGCTTCTAGACCTTTTCTACTTATCTTTAACTTCAAACGGTTTCAAAATTTAAATCGTCGCACATCTACTTATGGTAATTTTCACCTTTACGAATCAAAAGAATATTCATTCAAATTTCGAATGACTCGTATAATTAAAATTAGAAAAATTAGAAAAATCCAATAAACCCCCATAAAACGTAAAACCGACACCAACGATATCAAAATTAGCCTGCAAATTGCGTAACGATTTATTTTTGTAACATTACTATTTATGTCTCGATAGCCTTAACCTTTTTTTTTTTAAATAGCAAAGAAACATTAAGAAAAAAGCATAGAGAAAACATATGGAATAAAAAAAGAAATAAATAAGAGAGAACAAAAATGGAGTCCGAACCATAGAAGGACAACGACCGTGTAAGAACGGAACGAACGGTTCCATACTCGATAAATCTACGAGGACGCAACCGGTAATTTATGTCAAATCAACCGGTTTCTTTCTGCTTTCTCGAGAATCATGGAAATTTACCAACGAACATTCAAAATTTGACTAATACAATAATCTTTTTGGGATTACACGGTTAGAATCATCGCGGCGCGTAGAAATTACGAGAATCAAGACTTACGTCTTCTCAGAATGAATGAATATATTTGCGTTGATTACATTCATCAGAAAAACCCATACATTGTTTCGATATTACAATATAAAATTTGTCTACTTTCTATTTTTGTTTTTTTAATCGTGACATATTTTTGTACATAATGTGTTTGTAGTCAGAACTGATATCGAATGAATACAATTGCAATTCTAATAGACTTATTACAGTAATCATATTTTAATCACGGTAATCAAATAATTATTTATTACTGTTAACTACGGACTACGTATCATTCGATCAAGAATACTAGTAATACAAACATATCTTCCCTCGGTTTGCTGTAAAACATTTGAGATCGCGTTCGCGTGATTTCGTAATGATTAGCGTACACTAAATTAACTGTGTAAATCTTACATATGAGTTTATGGTAACACAACGACCGTATCGTTACGGTGGATTACTTATGGAGGATGTAACGATCTCTCTAATATTTGTCTATGCGTGTGCGCGCGTTTGACATCATCGTGAAATAAAGTAACCACCTCCACGTTATTCGTGAGACACGATTTAGAGGACATCTCGAATAATATCCGTTTGCGTAATCATCTATCTGATTGCGAATGAATGATCTCGAAATGAATGAAAATAAAAAATGAAAAAATTATAATCGATTCGTTCAGATAATTATTATCGCGATCGAAAAAGTCTAGAATAAAATTCAGATTATGGACGTCATGGTTAGTCTTCTTTTTTCATGGTTTTTTGTTTGGCGTGCATATTGGAGAACTGCGGGTATCGTTAGAAAGGTGGCATTCGATCATCGATTAGTTAGAAAACTATTAGATCACGTCCCGGAAGATCGTTCGAGTCACCGAAAGGATAATACAAAAATATACAAATATCGTACATGCGTCCTTCGATTGACACGGTAGATACTTTTGAAGTCTGCTGATTATTCTTCGCTTTTTACCGATATAAATGTTGGCGACTATAGATCGCGTTGGCATAACATCTAGGAGAATTAATCGACTCCTTGATTGAAATGAATCAGTAAATTGGAGCCTAAATTCGTGGCTCTTGCCAAGATCGGTAGATTCTTGTCCAGCGAGGATGTGCCGATCTGCATACGTAATGTAACCTGGATATATGGTGACTCGTTAAAACGTAAAATAAGCTTTGGTATCGTTTCTATCGATGTGTCCCTTGACGTCGACCGTCCTCGATCTAAATTCGCAGACCGAGTCGATGCTGAATCGCTAAACATATTCGAAACGTCACACCGTCGCTGTTTCTCTTCTTTTATCTTTCGTTATTATTATTATTCATTATTATTTAAGATTTACAATTCTATTTTATTTCTATACTTTAATACATTCGTCTAATGAATTTTGGTCTTACCCCTATTTGCCCATTTTATTATCTTTAATCCGCATTTCTTACATTTTTATTATTCCTATTTACGTTACTCTTTCACGCGCAATATTTATGACCGATCTTACACACATTCATGTTTAATTAATAAATTCTGTATTATTCTTAGGCACTATTTGCATTTCTTACTGCATTCTCAATTATATTTGTATCTTATTTTACTTTCCTACAATGTTACGCTTAGCGAGTTACGCGATTAGCACTATTTGTGTTTTGATGCAAGTGTCGACTCGCATCTTCTAATCGTTCCATTCTTATTATCTAACACTATTATCTATATGTACATACATATACATATATATATACACGTTTGTATGTGCGTATGTATGTGTACATTAATCTCTCTCATTCTTTCATTTGACCATTATTCGAAAAAACGTGTTACTTTGTATCGATCGTGCTATTAACGATGTCTACCTGCATATTTTCTAACTTTACTAGTTCGATGAACAATGGAAAAAAGTGAACGACACTTTACCTTTTCGTGATTAACGGTAAACGAAACGGTATCATTCGAATGAAAGAGAAATATGATGAATGCTTTAGGAAGAGAAAGACAAAAACTTCCATATGCCCTTCGCACGATTCTAACATGGAAAATTTATCGATCATGAGTCAGATATCGTTACCAGAAAAATCTCATAACCGATGCGAGTAACAAACAAAAAAAAAACACGTGTTGTTTATGAGTCATTATCGTTTCCATCGTTGTAATATTTTATCTCGAATAATAGGCAATGGAAAAATTTGTATTCGTAATATATGCCAAGAAAAAAATATTTGTTTCTTACAGATGGTGAATTTAAAAGAAGCCATTGGGGTAAACGAGCTCACGGATAAAAAATCTGGCCTTTATCGGGCTTTATTAGCAGAATTTCTTGGTACCATGCTATTAAATTTCTTCGGTTGTGGATCGGTCGTGACAAGTAATGTTGTTGCAATAAGTCTTGCATTTGGTTTGACCGTAACAGCTGCGATACAAGCGATAGGCCACGTTTCCGGTGGTCACATCAATCCTGCGGTTACCTTCGGTTTAATGGTTATTGGAAAGGTACAAATTCTATTCTTGGTATATAATAATTAAGTAATAATAAATCTGCTTATATTTATATATATATATATATATGTGAATAGTTGAAAAGAAAAGAGGGTGGTAAGTTACTAATTAAAGAAACTAATCTCTAATTGACGATATCTAATCTAACCGAAATTTGTTCTATACCCTTTTCCTTTTCAGTCATTCACACAAGATTACGTTCTTATTCATAGAACGTTTATCTTACCAGTGGTTACGGGTGACCACCATGGTATTACAGATAAAACAATCTGCGGTTACATGTGACCAACGAGAATATTGACGCATACGCGTACTTTTAGTTACATTTATTTTATCGTACGCGAGCAAAAATTAAAATCATTGTCCTGTTTTTTTGTCGATACGAATAAATATAGACTAAAATAATTATTTTCGTTTGAAAATATTCGTTCCCCTTAGATTATGAAATTCTTGAGAAAATAATGAATTAATTCCTTACCATGATAATTATTTTCTAATGAAATGTTTCATCGATTATCCCCGTTTATGGTAATCCGAAGAATATGCCTAACGCCTTAGGCAAATAATTCTGCTATGTTTACTGAAACGTAATTATCAATTAATGAAATAAAAGAACCGTCATAATTTGATCATATCACGATCGAATAAATTATCACTTTGCGCTAATGCAAAGCAGTTAACGCGTAATCGCTCATTCAGAGATCTCTAATTACGCGTTGGTTACTTCATGACCGCAATGAGCTGGCATTTTGCAAAACAATTTTCTACGTTTCTTTCATATTATCAAGTTGCAAATGTTTCTACATTTTCTATAGGTCAATTGAATAATTACAAAAATACAAATTTGTTCTTACTTGAAATAGATTTAGGATTTATATTAAATATTATTGTGTCAGGTACCAATTATTCGAGGAATTCTTTACGTGCTCGCTCAAAGTGCTGGAGCTATCGCTGGTTCAGCTATACTAAGGGCACTTTCTGCCGAAAGCATGGAAGCCAGTCTCGGTACTGTTTCTCTCGCCAAAGGGGTAACACCGGTTCAAGGTCTTGGAATAGAATTTTTCCTTGCAATGATACTGGTTTTGGTTGTCTGCGGTGCATGCGACGATGCAAAATCTGACAGTAAGGGTATAGCACCTCTACTGATTGGACTTTCCGTTACCGTTGGACACATCGTTGGTGTAAGATATTTTATTTTTCAAATGAACAAAATTACAATCGCGTACGGGTTTTATCGTGCAAATCGTATATGCGTTGTAGGTTCCACGAACGGGTGCTGGAATGAATCCAGCGCGATCGTTAGGAAGTTCGGTCGTTATGGGTGCATTTGACGATCATTGGTTATATTGGGTGGGACCTATCCTCGGTGGACTTGCCGGAGGTTTGATTTATACTCATGCTGTTGGTCCAGCAAAGAAAGAAGAAATATCTACCAGGCAATACGCAACTGTAGCTTTGGAAGAGAAAGAGGTACGTTCTTCATTTATTTTTATCTTGCACAAGGATATAAGAAAATATTCAAATATATTTCAAACAAAATGACTATTATTTGTGTCTTCAACAATGCACATAACGCTAAACTTATTCAATTAACAAAATGTTTCGAATATTTGTTAAATCAATTCTTTCACGTTTTCTTTTGCTTTTTTTTTTTCATCGTTTTTATCTCGTAGAGGTTCGAGTACATAGACAGCGGAAGAGGAGGACTATAAAGAAACAACAAATCAAAATGATTCGAAGACACAAAAATGCAGGATAATTAGGTGGTCAATGATAGAAAACTATTGTTTTGCAGCTCCAGAATCTTACCAGCAGGAAGAACGTCCACCCCGCTTGACTACTCATCGAACATCACTAATTTCAACCCTCATGCCAAGTTACTAAACTCCTTCTCTTTTTACGTAGCCTTCAAATTTCTATTCGATATGAATAAACGAAGATGGTTAACTGCATGAAATAATAATCAAATGGCATAACTTTTAGAAATAACATGGATCTTTCGTACTTTACGAATTCAATATTTTTTAATACTTCGTTAATTGGGTTCAGTTATGCAGAAATTTAGCGGATCCTCAATATGATTAACAATTAAATAAACAGAGTTGCTATTTTATATTTAAATAAAAAACACAACTTATTGTACTTCGTAAAATTGTACTTATGGTCTAAAATTTTATTTAAAATTATTCGATTTTGACATATTTTTCTACGTAACTGGACCCAATTGAGAATAAACTAATAATTTATTAAAAAAAAAAAAAAAAAAAAAAAAAAACACTCTTGGGAAAGCCAAAGACGTTTAACTCTATCATAAAAAGCTGACACTTGTGACAAGTTTGCTTTAATTATAATAGTTTCATACTTACATAAAAAATCTCAAACGTTGTCCGGTTATTTTTTCTGCTTACTGAATGTTATCTGCATGTTATCGCAGCATCGACGATAATTAAAAAAAATAAAAAAATTCATCAAATCATTCAACATAATTATATTATTTCCTGCTTTAATTTTACATTATCAACATCAAAATAAGGTTTCGTATTTAATCATTTATATAAAAACGTTGATCAAAAATGAAAAAAATTCATTTCCAGTAATTATACCTTTTTCTCTCGTATTATTCGAGATACTAAACTAACAATTAATTTGCAATTATTTAATAATTCAATAAATTATAATTTAAATTTAAACAAAACATAAAAATATTGTTTCGAAAATATTTATAAAAAGTATGTGTATACATAATTATTATCATTGTTAATACGATTACGACAATAAAATGTACATGTAATAACGCACAAGCTACCCTCTGCCATAGAAAATAATGAAATATATCTATCTATATTTTGTATAAAACACTGTACAATCGATTATTATTTGTTTCATTTATTTCATTTCCAGGGTAGGAAATAAGAAAAAAAAAAAGAAAATAATAAGACAAACGATGTTTAGCATGTACAACATATTTTACTAGTACGTATGCCATAAATTTTGTTTTCATCTGGATAGATAATTACAAATATTCTTAAAACAATTCTTAATATGAATATGCACCACCTTAGATTTCTTAATTTTTTTGAATAATCGTGACTGCTTGCTAAAATGTCAAATATATATATATATATATATATTTATTACTTCGTCTTATTACGATTATCTTTTAAAATACCACAAAACTAATTCATTGTAATCTTGTATTTAGCAACACAGCTGTAAATTATATTTTACAAATTGCTAATATGCATGTCTTACTACTTGAAACTTATAATTTTAATTTTTCTTATTTTTTTGGAGTAGAGGGGGAAGATAGAATATTCCCCAGAAATATTTTCTTTCATAGAAATAGGAAGAAAAATGAACCATGCATAGTGTGTGAAAAAAATAATAACATAATCATTTGATCGGTGCATCGATGTAAATAGATTGTTTCTATTGCAAGAACGATTATAGCTGTAAAGAATGAATGAAACGTATGAATAAACTGTATGTGTATGTGTATACGCGTACGTGTATGTGTCTGTGTATAAGATAATATATCAAGATACTTAATTTTCAAATGAATAATTCGACTCGTAATTAAAACGTACATTTAAAAATTCTTTAAGATGCACTTAAAATAAAAGAATCAGGACGTTCGTTGGACGAACATCTTTACTAAAATTTAACCTTCCATTTGTGAAAGCTTATCTTCAAGACTGTCTTGACTATCATTGGTATCGTTCAAATTAATAGTATCATTCTCGTGATGTAACTCAATAACCGAATCCTCTAACGTATTGTCATTTTTCTGAACGTCTAAGACGTTGTCAGACGGTTCAAAAATATCCGTAGACTCTGAAAGATCTTGGGTATCCAAGGCTAAGTTAGATTCTTGATTTTCATCTTGTTCAACGATTTGTTCATTGGTTTGTTCTAAATCCGTTTTGAATTCTATCACTTGGGTATCTAAAACATCCATAGAAACAACTCCTTGAATCTTCAAGTTGTTTTCCTGTTCCTTTTCGTTGACTGTTTCTTCTACCACCACCGAGGATTCCTCGTCAACGTCTATTGACGTAGATGCAACGATATGCGGATGTTTCAATTTTTCCGTATAAATCTTTTGCGAATTTTCACCAACCGATGAAGAAATCTGTGTGAGATTAGTTAATACTGTTTCTTGAATTTTGGCTACTGTATCAGCCGAATCAAGGATGCTGCTAAGTTCACGATTCATTTCATCCACGTCGGTAGTATCGTCGGATTTTAAGACTATAATCTTTTTGTTTCCATATACTTTTGAGCTTGTCACAATGGCTTGTCTGTTTTCCTTCCTTGATGCATTAACAGGAGCGGCAAGGACCAATGCCGTTGTAGTCGGTGTTACTGGTGTTAAAGCAGTGACCGTTGTCGATAGCGAAGGGACTTCAATTTGTATGCCATCTGCTGTCGTGGTTATTGTCGTGACCTGTAACTTTTGGACATTTTCTTGATTATCTTCCTTATCTTCGGATTGCTGCTGCTGCTGTTGTTCCTGTTGATTCTCTTTTTCGGGTGATACACCAAACATGATTGGTTTAACATCATCATTATATTCTTGTTCCTCATCATAAATACTTTGTTTCCTTTTAACGAATACCCTCTTCAATGGTAATTGTTGTTCGTCTTCCGACTCATCGTGTCGTTCCGGCAACATCTCATCTACCGGTTCGTATTCCTGTTGCTTTCGTGCTTGAAGTTCCTCGATCTTCAATCGTTGCTGTTCTACTCGTTTCTCCAATTGTTCCAACTTTTCTTTAGTCTCTTGATCGCCTTTCGTCAATCCAGTCATTTTTTGTGCTATCGTTGTCTTCGGTGTGGACGTTAACATGCTGGAAGATTGAGATGTTTTCAGTTCAAACTTAGGCGATTCCACTGATAAGGATTCATTAGTTTTCAATGTAGTCGTTGGTCGAGTATCCGCGGAAGATTGAAGTACAGCCTGTACCAATCCTGAAGTTTTATCCAATGGCTTTTTAACGATCACTCTTTTGACAACATTACCAGTAGGAAGTTTAGCTAACTCGGCTGGATCGATTATCGTACCATCCGGATTCATGATAACTTCTCTCGTGGTATCGCCTTGACGAATAATTCTACGAACAATCACTCGTTTCGTAACCTTGTGTCCACCACCACCAGCAGCAGCGGGTGACGTTTGAGTTAGGAGGTTCGAAACTTCTCCTTCTTTAGTTGCTACCGTTGTAACCGACGATGACGAGGACGTATCCGTAGCAGTATTAGGCTTTCTCACAACGATTCTTTTGATAACCTTCACCGTGTTAATCGATTTCGGAGACCCACCGATCGACGACAGATCTACTTTTTCATCCTTAGGAACTATCTGTCCTTGTGAATTCTGCGACAATGATTGAGATTTAATAGTTTGACCACTGGAAGAAGGAGTGCCGTCTTTAGCAATTTCCTGAACGTTTTGATGCTTTAGAGGGATTTTATGTTCTTTAAAGACAGAAGCCACGATCTTTTGTACTTGTGCTTCCGTATCGTCGACTCGAGTCTTTTGCGTCTCGTCTTTTGATTGAGACGACGAAGACGACGACGACGACGATGTCTTTACAGTCGACGGAGTATTGCTAGATTTTGTTTCCTGAATTTCTCTGCGTTGAACGGGCATCAACGTTTTTATCGTCTTTTTCACCATATTACCATCTTTTCCTCTAACATAAACGACTTGCTCTTTACGATCCTCTTTTTCAGCTCTCTCAGCTTCTTCTTCGCTCTCGGTAGGCTTACCTTTCGGAAGTTTCTTAATGATATAAGCTGGTGGCTCGTAATCGTCATCCCCATCAGAATATTGTTCTTCTTCCTCCTCCTCTTCTTCCGAATCCAATTCGATTTTAGCCTTATTATCCGGTTGCAAACCATCCGGTCCCATTTTTTCTCCAGCCTCGATATGCTGTTTTATATGGGTGACATAATCCGCCCGATTACGACAGGATTGCTTACAAACGTCACAAGTCAATCCCATACCTGTGCGTTTGGTGTGCGTCAAAAGATGTACCTCCAAACTTTCCTTGCGTTTAAAAGCTTTACCGCAATCCTCGCAAACGTGACGTTTTTCCACGGAATGTGAGCGCATGTGTCTGGTAAGATGATGAGACAAAAGGAAAGAACGTGGACAGAGTTTGCAAAGATACGGCCTGTGTCCTGCATGGATCGTCAAATGACGCGCCAATCTCCCACTAGTGCGGAAAGCTTCCTTGCAGTATTCGCAAACGAACGTCTTATCCCCGCTGTGCATCATCTCGTGGCGCTCCAATCCCTGCTTGTAAGAGAATCGTTTGTTACAGATATTGCATTGGTAGGGTTTCTCTTTCTTATGTACGGCATCGTCGTGCTTTTGCAATTCCTCGCTCGTAAAGAATTCCACGTCGCAGTGCGTGCACGCGAAACGCAACTCGTTGCGATGGGACTTTCCGTGCCGTTGTAGCAAATTCATTCGTGTAAATTTTTTGTTGCATATTTTACAAGAGAATGGTTTCTCCTCGGAATGCGTAGCCATGTGCTTGCCCAAATCGTATTTAGAGAAAAACATACGATCGCATTCGGTACACTTGTAATTACGATCGCGATGGGCACGGTGAATGTGTAAAACGAGCGATTGTCGTAACGGAAAGGTACGTTCGCATTGATCGCAAGCGTGAACCCTAATCTCACCGGGTTCTAATTTAGGACGTTCCTCTTTCGAATCATTCGTTTCTTGTTCGTCCTCGCTGCCAGCATCTTGATCCTCTTCGTAAAAATCACGACGAGAATCACTCTTTTCCCGTTTTTCCGATTGCCTTTCGCGCTCCCTGTCTTCTCTGTCCCTTTCCCTTTCTCTTTCCCTTTCCCTTTCCTCCCTTTCCCTCTCCCTATCTCTGTCACGTTCTCTGTTCTCTCGTCTTTCTCTGTCACCGTTGTCAACGCGTGGCTTTTTTGTATTCTCATTTTGCGTTCTCTGTTCGGATACTCTCTTCGTTCCAGTTTCTGGTGGTTCATTGGATATTGGTGGGAATGGTCGTGGTAAGACACCCGACAAGGGGTATGCCCTTAAAGCTTCGTCTGCTTTTTTACATTGAGATTTAAACTTGTACGAACGATCTAAATTCCATCTGCACATGTTGCATATCATCTGCGGCATTCCATCGGCAGCATAAACCTGCGAGAAATCAAATTAAAGGAATTCAATTCATCATTTAATATCTACATAATAATGTAGAACCCCCGATAGGGTGTTCGTAAATGATAAGCTATATTTCGATTTATGCAACAACTTTCGTTGCACTTAACAGTGCGGTATTTTGAACACAGTCGTAATTACCCGCCAGATACATATACGTCTCCACCACTGTCACGTGACAATGTGTATCGAACGAAACGTCAGACAACTGACTTTTAACGTCATCTAGTTATCGCCGCGAAAACTAATAAAAGAAACACTGCATTATCATAAGCAACAAGCATGCCATCTACGATAACTCTATCGGTAATCATGTTTACTCCGTCATTACTCGCGATGGTACGCCACTCATGAATAAAATTCACTTCTCAGCAACGGAAGACGGAAATCTATATGCTAAGAGATTCTCGTAAAAAAGAAATATGCGATAACAAAAATTGAAAAGAAACAAAATGAGGTGGAAACAATTAAAAGAAAAAAACAATTAATTGCGGGGAAAAAAAACAATCAAATAATACATGTTACAGAGGAAAAAAATAAAAAATTAAAAAAAGATATAGTAGGGAAAAGTAGAAAGTAAAAGAAACCGTAATGAAAGAGCATTTATCGCAAATGAAGAGTATAATAATGTTAAAAAAACACCACTTATCTTAGGGTCATATGTAAAAATAAAATAATTACCTCGATGGCAACGCAGGACATGATCTGCAGGGTGAGCGGTACATGGAAAGGTTTATTGTGATCCCTTTCGTATATGAAGCTTAAAGGTTCGGTCTCGGTTAGGCAGAATCTGCATACTCGTCTCGAACGTAGCGGCGTTGGTCTATTCTCCATTATTATTTTATCCTTTGACACTTAATTATATTTGTTTTGATGTTCTCGTTCAAAGTCTCGGTAGGTGTTGTAGCCTAGTTCAGTTATTGGCGCTTCGTGGCGCGTCCTCCCTCGCACGTTGCTGCTGCTATATACAACATTCGTCGATTGCTAGTTACTTTGCGTATACTCTTATAGTTCGATTTTAGAGAATATAGTAAATTACTACTCACACGATAGATCCAACGTTGCCGAGTTATATCAGCGAAAAGCTTGTAAAACGTGCTCTCGGTGGAAGTTCGTCACCGGTCACCGCCACCTTCCACAACTACAATACTAAACACACACACACACACTACGTCACCGAGATACACCGATACACCACCTTCCAATGTAATCCTTATTCTCCCCCTTTAATTTTTCTTCTTTTTTACTTCTTCTTTCTTTTTTTCTTCTTCTTCTCTCCTCCTCCCCCTCCACTTCTTCTTCTTCTTCTTCCTCTTCCGTTCCACCTTTTTATTACGTCCACGTATTCTTGAATAATAGTTCAATATTAAACTTGGATTATCTTTCTCGGTTCTAGCCACGAACCGAAGAAATGACGCCGAGCGTCGGTAAGAAGCGGGAAAAATCGTCGCGTCTATCGCTTTTAGCACGAATTAATTGTACAACACTGCTGTAATGGCGCTACCAGAACTCTCCTTTTCGTCTAACTGGCTGGCGTCACCAGCTAAGCTTCTTCTAGTCTTTTCATGACAGCGGCCTCTTTTTCCTATTTCTTTGCTTGCTCCTATGATAAGTTTCTAGCTATAGCTCGTCCCGCCATCTAGTTTTTTATCATAGAAATACGTATTTTTCCTTTTCATTTTATAACAAATTATCTTTTTCTTTTCTTGTATTCTTCCGCTACTTTTATTCCCAATCAAATTCAAATACGCAAAGTTATTGCGTTAATTTTTTTTAGTCCAACTCAAGATTTAATTTTTTATTCGGTCAAGCTTCGATGATCTGCCACCGTGGCAGAAATGTCGTCCAACGTGTCGCCCTCTTTCTACGAATACCATCTACATTTGTACATAAACAATGCAATTCCGTTTGTAGGTATATACATATGTAAATGATATCTGATTTTTGATCTACGATGAATGGAATATGTTAACTTGATATTTATCTCGATTGATATCATTAATATATATTTTTAATCATCGTAGATGAATTTTTTCTCAACCTTCCTTGTAAGAATCAATACCTTTCTTTGCAATGAGTACAATGACCTAATTATTGTTATTTATAGTATAACTATTTATTTTTTTAGATAAATGGCTCTCGTGAGTTGGCGAACACTGCTACAGGATATTATTAGAACCATATTTAATCGAAACAAATATTCTTTTATATTTATGTGAATTTTTTACAAATTAGGAAATTTATAATCAAACAATTCTGTAGAATACGAATGAAGAAAATTGTAAAAGATCGCAGAATCGTGTCCGGGACGTCGTCCTTTCAGGACAACTGGTGAACCTTCTGACATTTTCGGATATTGGAATTTCAAGGTAGATTCTTAACGTTCCCTAACGTGCTGTCGTCATTTCTTTATTTTTATTTCGAACCGGTCACCAAATATTTTACTAACTTTTCTCAATAATAAAACGAATAATTATAATAATGAATCCATGAAAGCCAATCGATTTTCTTCGCGGATTAGCATGAATTCGAAACATTCATTAATTACATTTACCAGGACAATGTAATCCTTTAATCCTTTCTACAAAAACATGGACACGTTTAAAGCAATAATCCTCTAGGAATTTTTGTCAAATTAGCACAATCTTGATAGAAGCTTCTCTTAGGAAAAAAGTAAAAAGGAAACTAATTGGTTTTCTTCTTGTAATGACTCAAAAGATGCATGCACCTTTTATAAATAAATCAAACGAGCGAGATGGTAGCATGCAGAAGAGTAACGGTTCTCCTTAGATCGTGTACGCGATCCTGCAGTGTTGTAACCTCACATAGTCTGGTAAAGTGGGGGATACATATAAAGACCCTGTTTCGCTTCGATCCGGCCCAGTAGTCTCTAGTCATCAATTTCTCCGCGTTTAAAGGACCGTAACTGAATTCGCGAATCGACTAAACGGTCCATAATCAAACATTTGACGCCATTCCTTCCAGTAAGATGAAGAAGGCGTGCTTGCTGTGCCTACTCGTTTGCTTAAGTAAGTTCTGTGAATTTCACAATTTCGCGTTCACGATTTTCGGAGTTTTGATTCTCTGATTCTTTCAAAGTACAGTCTTTTAGCTAGATTTCTTTATAAGTCAGATGCTCCCAATTTTATTATTATGCAGTAATTGTACAACATACCAAATATAATTTTAGGAAACTTGTAGACTCGAGTCATCTTAAATTATTTGAAAAAAAAAAAGAAAAGAACTTAATTTAAACATGAACATAGCTAAATAATCAGCGTACGAATCAAAGATTGAGAAACCCTATTGTAAATGTCCGTAATGTGCCATATGCGTTTCTATTCCATCCTTAGCATCTAAATGGTTCACGTTATCTCCTTTTACATTCTAATTCACTCGACTTGACGTTAGGCGTTCTAATCAAGGAACCTTTTGTTTCGATCCGATAGAAAGTGTGCTGCTTTCCCTGAGCCCCGTGATATGTGCATGCACGAACGATCCGATTGAATAGAAATAGAAGTATAGCGAAGTAGCGATACTAACTAGAGACACAATTCAGTAACGTTTTCGTTTGTCCTGTCGAACAATCGATGGGGCAATCGATGGGGCAATCGATGACAACAATCAAATGTTTTATTATCACCTGGGGTCTAATAATTAGACAGATAAAAACAGATGCATCGTAGAATTGATTAAAAGACCATTGACATTTAAATATGACATATTTAGGAAAGTAGATAACTTTCTCACTTTCTTTCATCCATACTGCGGCGAGGTCGAGCGGCATTGGTTTCAGGGACGCAGACGTTGTATCACCTTGAAAATGGTTGAACCAGTTGACCCTCCTGCCACTCAAACTGATTTTTCTTCTCATTTACTCATTCTTATATCCGCGTATAATTGCATTTGTTATTTCCAGTGTAATCGTCCTTGGTGTTTTAACAATGATCGATACTTTCTCTTGGATAAAAGAACAAGAATTCTTCGGCATTAATTTACATAAATAGCAGCTTCGTGAGATCGTATAATAGGCTTGTCGATAAACATAATTATCTATCTCTGTCTAGACGACGATTAAAACACTATAATAATTTTACATCCAATTATATGGATAAGGTAAACTCTGAAACTCTCTCCTAGTTGAATGATAATCTTTCTTTCCAGGCACTGTAAATGCCTTAACAAGAAAACAGGAGGCTGCCGAGCAAAGTCGTCGTAAAGCATCGTTGCCAACTCAAAGAAAGGAACAACTTGGTAAGGAGGAGCAAGAAAAATACGAGGACGAGGACGAGGACGAACTTTCGGATCAATGTCCTGAGCCAAACGGTTACTTTCCCGACGCTGAACAATGCGACAAGTACTATGATTGCAGAGATGGCAAATTTACGGAGAAGCTTTGTCCCGATGGTCTCGTATTCAACGACTTTAGTCCGCAACACGAAAAATGTGATTTACCTTTTGGAATTGATTGTTCCAAGAGACCAGCACTACGTACGTTATCATCCTATAATTATTTTCATTGAATATATTCTTGTAAAAAGGATTTGATTTATCGTTTCTTCGGGATTATTTGTTGAAATACGTGCAATTCAGTTTGTTGGAATTGATTGTAATCGTTGAGAAGAAGAAAAGTAAGGGGATGCAATGGCACTCAACGACAACGACGATGATTCTATTTTCTCTTTTCTTATACTCAAGGTTAAGTTCGAAGAACGTGACAAGGGAATCAAACGACACGGAGAAAGGTCGACACCAAACTCGTTTCCAAAGACTGTAGGAAAAAAAAAGGAAAATAAAAAAAGAGAAAGAGTGGAAATAAATTCTTAACGCTCGAGTGTTCCAATGTAAAATATTTGAACGCGTCTCGTATCAAATTCGTTTTCGATAATTTTTAATAGAAAATACGCGCGTCTTAACTCTAGTGTTAATTATAAGTATAATACTATTGATTGAACGTTCCTTTTTAACGATCGTGTTTCTTTGATTGCATTATAGAAAAACCTCAACCATCGCCGCACTGTCCACGCATGCACGGATATTTCGCACACGAGGATTTGAGAATCTGCGACACTTTCTATTACTGCGTCGAAGGGAAATTCAACATGATTACGTGTCCCGACGGATTAGTATTTTCCGAGAAAACTGGAATATGTAATTGGCCTGACGAAGCACAAAAGAAGGGCTGCGGATCTAGGGAATTATTTAATTTCACATGTCCGAAAGTCGACGATTCGGTTGCAGCAACTCATCCGAGATACCCTGACACCGAAGATTGTCAATATTTTTATGTATGCGTTAATGGTGAAATACCAAGGAGAAGCGGATGTAAACTTGGTCAAGCATTTGACGAACGAACTGGAAAATGCGATTGGGCTAGAAAAATTCCCGAATGGTAATGAATTGATATCAATTGTAAATGAATTTTAGTGTTAAAATATCGCTGACCAATTATTATCTACAAACGTTATACATGATATGAATAATATTTTGTTGGAATTTCAGTAAGGACTGGTACAAGGATCAATTAACCGACGAACAATTAGATGCGTTAGAAAATCCTCCACCAAAACCAAAACCAACTGGTGGCCCAAGTAGAAGAAAAGGAGCTCGACCAGCTTAAAAGAAAAAAGAAAAAGCTTTTATAGATTCTTAAGATCTTTTACACTTGCAAATTGTCATCTACAATAAATCAAATACTTTTTTCCTAGTAAATTATTGTGATATTCACTTTTATACTAAATTATCATCATTTATTTTTTATTTCCAACGACAATTAAATGCTGTCGCATATTTTTTAATTAAAATCGTAAAAAAGTCACGATAAAAAATTTAATTTACGATAAAATAAAACGCGGTAACCAAGCGAAACACACGCTTTCATAACGATGTGCGAATTATGTAGATCAATTTACATAATATTACATTAATCTAGTCTAATTAATTTTGATAAACGATACAAGAGGAATCATAGCAATCGTTCGAGGAAATCTATGGATAATGCTTATAAATAGTTAAATATATTAATTATAAACCAATAAACTATGTAAATGATTTTCGCAACTATCTTTTTATCTGATACTTCAATTTAGTACGTTTACGTAGAAATAATAAATGTTGTAGAAGACTTTAAAAGTGTATAAAGGAGAACAATGTTACGTTTGAAGAATTCTACTCGAGCAAAGGTAAATAATTAGGTAGTGGGAATGAACTCCGGTGAAAGTACTTACATCTATCCGACTGTGTTGAAATTATCGGGTAGAACAACGTAGTAAAAGCACAAACCTTCGCGTTATGACAGATCCGAGAGATTAGAAATTCTTCGAATCTCCTCATTCAATACTTATTTTCATTAAAAAAATAAATTAACATGAATTTTATCGATGCAATTATTTTGTACTATTTGCTTTAAGTAAATGTAAACTCGTTTACGCGATTTTTATCTTATTATAGGTTTTACGATGAAACGTACTATCGAATAAAAAAAAAATTTTGGACTTCCGTAGATAACTAATTGCGGTCGCGTGTAAATTCCAATAAGCAGTGAAAGTGACTTAAATATGAGAGCAAAAGAAACGTTCTTCACATTTTGTCGGATAAAAATTTGCAAAATCAAATGACACGGATATCATAAATGTCGTTTCAATTTATATAAAAGGGGATTATTTAACAAATTCAATGATCGATTTCGATTGCAAATCGTATTCGCTTAAAAACAAACAAGTAGGTGTTTCTCGGCTAAGAATTGTTCGACCCACCGTATAATTTGTCGCATAATTTATTTCAAAAAATACTATATTCGATTTTATTTCGGTACTATAGAGAATTTTGGATTTTGGGAGAGGGTTCGACGGGAGGGAAACGACCAAAGTGAGAGTAAAGTCGCGCGTGCGTGGAAAGAAGAAGAAAAGGGAAGGGAATGGTAAAAGCATACGATATCCGATTAATCTTAATTCTCGACGGTTATCCAGCGAAAGAAAATCAAACGAAAGTGGGGAAGAAACAACGTGTAGATAGTGGGGATTGACAGGGTATACCCCCTCGTCGTGTAACCGAAGAGCTGCAGTACATCGCGAAAGAGAGGCGCCATTCTTAACACCGTATCAAAATACTTGTCGCAGAGATCAATTTGTTTCAACAATTATATTATTTCATTCTTAATTGAAAGCACATTTTCACCCACGAATCTTACAAAAATAACCAACCGAAAATATGATTCGAGAATTTCTTGTGACGATCCTGGCTGTCGTTGCTGTTACTCGTAAGTATTTCTATCTTTTATACTAAATTTCACCTTTCAATACACTAGCACGATTAATCAAATTAAACATATGGCTAACTTGCATTTCGTTATTCGACAATAAGTCAACTGAAGAATTATTGACAACTTATACTTTTATTCAATAGTTCCTATCTTTGATCTTTTTATCTACATTTATTTCAACGCTAGGTACAATTTCACATGACAGTGACAAAGTGTGAACATTTCATTGTCAAATGTTAAACTTAAAAAACATGTTACTAGATTCCTGAAATGTCGAATGAATCTAATGCAACACGAACGAGTATTGTTTCCGATGCATAGTACCGCTATTATTAGGATTTAGAAAAAGGAAAAGAATAAGAAATTGATATGGAATATAGAGGCGTATCGAGAAAAGGCGTATAGTTTAATGCGTGGAAGTACTGGAGACACACACACACAGTCTAAACTAAACTTTCTAAAGTGTAAATGTCAGATATTTCTCGGTTCAAAGATTGCATAAGTATATGCCATGGTTATCGTCCTTATAAGCGAGTACACCTTACAATTACATAACAAAACAAAAATATAATAAATATTATCGGTATATACCGGGGGAGAATTAATAACTGCGTATTGCCAAGGAGATAGGAACGGGTTCGTCAACCTCGTCGAGATTGAATGTAACTGTTCGCCAAACCACTTTTGATACCAGTCTCAACGAACTTACTCTCGCTTTCGCAAATACTCTTCTAGAATAATCCTTAATGTTACACGTTTCAAATTCATTTCCCTTCTTCCCGAGAAAAATGAATTTCATGAAATTGGACATTTTATACTCGATGACCAGTAGTATTACTAGGTAGTAATAGTAAATTGATCATTTGCATATTTCAATGTTAAATATTGTATCAAGTACCCTAAAGATTATTTAATCAATTTCCAGATGGTGCGTACAATTGTCCAAACAAAGATGGCCAATACGAGGACTCGAAGCAATGCGACAAATACTACGATTGCGTCGATGGGATTGCAACAGAAAAATTATGTCCCGATGGGCTCGTTTTCGATCCCTTAAACCGCAAAGTCAACAAGTGCGATCATGTTTTCAACGTAGATTGCGGTGATCGTCTTGAGTTGCGTAAGTTCTTCTTTACCTTATTGCACTAACTACAAAATAATAATAATAATTATAATAACTAAAAAGTACATTCTCAAAAGTGTCACCAAAATCAAATACCCTTCGCGCAATGAAAATAAGAAAAAATCAAATGAAAACGAATTTCACTTCTGTAAGCCGACATTGAGAAGAAATCTTATGCAAAGCCGCGCACGAAACTCGAACTTTCGCGAGTGGAAAGGAGTTAAACGTGTCTTTGGCTTCCGTGGCACAATGTCCTTGACATACAGGATACAGTGTCAGCTGCTAATAAGTTAAGCAATGAATTCTTACGTTAGATCATTTTTTGATGAAATATTTATCGACAGAACCACCACAGCCAACTAAAAAATGTCCGAGAAGAAATGGTTTCTTCGCGCATCCAGATTCTTCCGTTTGCAATGTATTTTTCAACTGCATCGATGGGGAAGCCATTGAGATCACTTGCACAACTGGTTTACATTTCGACGAGTACAGTGGAACCTGTGTTTGGCCTGACAGCGCTGGCCGTGAGGTAAGAAAAACTTGTCTATATTTTTCTGATAAAGTAATAAATCAGTGGGGACAGATTTTTGTCCAAAATATATTCATATAAACGCGCGTCGTTACGAAAGTTTCGATATAATAATAAATATTCATATAGGTAAATGTTAATTTGGTGTTGTTTTTTTCCTAGGGATGCGGAGTTGTGGATAAAAAATTGAAAGACGGTTTCGAGTGTCCGAAAGAGAATCAATTGGACAGCAGAGGTATGGCAATCGATCATCCGAAATTTGCACACCCTGACGATTGTCAAAAGTTTTACGTATGCCTGAATGGTGTAACACCGCGTGAACAAGGTTGCAGCGATGGAACTGTTTATAACGAAGAACAGCAAAGGTGTGATGCACCTGAAAACGTTCCTGGATGGTACGTACAAATCAAAATTTTTATTTCATTTTGATTTGATTTGATTTATTTGATTTTGATTTTGATTTTACAGCGAGGACTGGTACAAGGATGACGACAAAAAGCCATGAGGGATTATTTGAAGCTTGTATGTCCCGCATCGGGACGCCCGTATTGTCTTTTTAATTTTTAATTGCGAATTAGTTTGTAATAATAATTATAACACGTGAGATAATCTAGGCGTTTTATTTGTTTCCAAATAAATATTAATTTTTACCATAGAAAGGAAAAAGGAAGAAAAATGTTTATTGAATTTTCTTTCTTACTTAATATATGACTTTCGTAATCTCAGATTACACGACCCGATGACTTTTCAACGTTTTAATAAATGCTGTTCCTACATTCTTCATCTATTAACATACATTATCTCGTGTAATCTTTAGAAAGTTAGATACCCGATTAGCTACAACTTTGTCTAGATAAGTATATGTAAGTACGTGATTCGCGACAGTTAACTCGCTATTGAAATCTCGATTTCGAACGAATTCGAAAGGCCTTGAACACTCGTTTTCTACGATGCAGTCAGTCAACTCGACGTCGAAAACTTTCTCTCCTTTGGTTATTTTCTATTTTTCCATAACTCGGCCCACCGAGTTCGACGCTTTCTTCTTCTTCTTTCGTTCCACCAGATATTTTAATCTTAAATCTATAGATGATTGCTATTCATTTCTTTTTATCACATTTTTTTTAGTCAATCAAACAAACTACAAACTGTGTTAGTTAGTTCTCTTCGATAACGATTTCGCTGATAAAAATGCAAATGTTGTAGCTGATCACTAATGTCAAATCTGTCGAAACAAAATTCGTTTCAATTTTTGGATTTTTACAATAATATTCAGATTAAAACAACGAATCTTTCTTATGCCGATTAAATTTGTGCAAACGCATCATTTCTCGTGAAAGATTTATTATACATATCAATTATTGTCACTAAATTTGGATACAAATGAACAATATAAAAAGGAATACAAATTTCCTCGACTTAATCGACAACAATAGGATAGGAAGAATTTGTTGAATTAACGATTTCTCTTATGCAAACGCACATATGTCCATACCATATGGATACATTGGTACACTTTCTCTCGATCAGAGCCAGACGTTATGTTTTCCTTATTATAAAGTTCGATGGGACAAACCCGTGTAAAATATTTCATTCCTCCTAAAAGTATGCGGTTTTATACCTGAGAGATCGCATCTGTTCCGCGGTTAAAAGTGAATCCCACCGTCTAATTCAAACGACTAGATTTATCCGACCGGTTTACGGTTGAAAGATCCTCAAGAATGCGAATTCTTAAGTGTAAAACAATTTACAAAAACCTTTAAGAAATGTCAAAGAGATTGTAAAGACGATATACGAAGAATGCTAAACAGTTAAAGAAAACAAAAATACGATAGATAGAAAATGTCAGAAAATCCTAGACACCGAGTACGTGAAATGTGCAATAAATGCGTATCGATAATTACGCGTATTAACAACCCGGAAGAAAAGAGGAGTGCAAAAAAGAATATAGATAGAAAAATGATTTGAAAAAAGTTAGGAAATAATAAAAAATAAGATGAGGAAAAGAAAATGGTAGAGATATCATAACGCGTTTAACAGTTCGATCAGTAATATGTTACTGGTACTTCTTGCGAGCAGGGAGAAAGGGTAGGGTAGTATGTGCACGTGCGTGTATATGCGAAAGAGAACTATGCGAATAAGATGAAGGAAGAAAGAAAGAAAGAAAGAAAGAGAGATAGAAGAGTTTCGGCGAAAGAGGGTGGGGAGGATCGTGAAATGCAAGGTAAGAAACCAATGGTGGAGAATGGTGGCCCGTGCCAATCAGGATCAGTTGTTTTCGATCTGCAGTCAGACTAGATCCACACGTTGCTCCGTAATTTGCAGTGAAAACTTTTGTGTTTTATACGAGAAAGAGGAAGAGAGTGCACGCGAGATCAAATAGAGTGATCTAGAAACGTTTACTATAGAAAAATACTAACTATTGGGATGATCATGTCGTATAAACTAATCCTTAATCGCGCGTCATTTGTTTTAATAGTTTTCTTATTAACATTGGCCACGATCGATGCACAATTCCGTTGTCCCGAACCAAAGGGTTTCTTTCCTGATTTAGAACAGTGCGATCTTTATTATGCTTGCGTAGATGGGAAACCGGAGGAAAAGCTTTGCAAAGATGGCCTTGTATTCAGGGACGATAATCCAAAAAAGGAATTTTGCGACATACCGGCTAACGTTCCTTGCGGCGACAGAACACTTTTGCGTAAGTTTATTCACCTTTTTTTATTTCTTTTCTGTCTTCTTCTTCTTCTTTTTATTAAAAGTTCATTCGGATAATTTATATCTTTGAATAGTTTATAACGAAAATTAAATATTAAATTATGCCTCAATACTCGCATCGAAGTTGAATTCAATTAAAGAGAAATAAAACATAGAAATAAAATATAGAAAATATATGAAAAGAAAATAAATAACAGATAAATTTTATTAAATGTTATTACTTAAAAAATAAGTTAAATTATTTTTTAGCAAACACACGATTATTAAAGTAAAATGAGAATTAAAAAAATAAAAAAAAAAATACAACCGAAGCGGTTGTTAATAAATATATTTTGCTCCAGGTGAGGCTCGAACTCACAACCCCGGCATTGCTCACAAACACTGTCTTATAAGTACCGTGCGCTAACCAATTGCGCCACTGGAGCAGTTATCCAGATCTAAAAATATACACTATTAAAATCAAAGTTATACTTTAAAATACTACAAATAAAATTAAAGCAATTCATATCGCAATTACTTACATTATCAATAATTAAATCTACGCCAAATATAACATATGATACTAGAACTGAAATTAAAGTCAATTACAATGAAAATAAATGATTATAAGTATTTTACAAATGAACGAATATTGAAACATGTATATGCTTATTTGTACACGCGTATACTCGAACAGAGGAACCGCAACCAAGTAAAGGATGTCCAAGAGCAAACGGATATTTCAAACACGAGGATCCAACAGCGTGCGACAGGTTCGTTAATTGCATCGATGGTATACCACAGATAATGCCATGTCCACCTGGTCTAATTTACGAAGCGAAAATGTCGAGTTGCGTTTGGCCGGCGGATGCAAGCAGATTATGCGAAAATGTTAAACGTGACGTCCTTGACGATGGATTTGTTTGTCCTGACGGTGACGTGGCTGGTCCTTCAGGCCGGGTTTTACCACATCCAACTTATCCTCATCCAGAAGACTGTGCCAAATTTTATATATGTAAAAATGGGGTTGTACCTCAAAAAGGACAATGCGACAGTGGCACCGTTTACAACGAGGAAACTTTCAGGTGTACTGACCCTGAAAACGTCCCTGGATGGTAATTACAATTTTTATTCATTTTTATAAATAACATAGAATAGTAAAATCAAACAGAATTCGCATGATAATATTCTTGTTTTTTACAGCGAGGATTATTTCAAGCGCAAGAACTAAGTCAGGCAGAAGTAAAGGTGCCAATTTATTAATCACGATACCACGTGTATAGCACTTAACCTTTTTACTTGTAGATTATAATATTAAATAATAATTATAATAAATATACTTTAATGTAATATGAATGGCTCTCTGCGATATCTTATATTAGATGATTTTCATTTACCTTGAGAGGAAAGACAAAAAATAAGCGGTGACCTTTCTCATTTGATTAGATCGTACCTAGTATAAATCATTATACTTTTTATCATTTAATATGCGTATCTCGTTCGATAGAAACATTACGTATCTTCAATCATCATCATTATCATCATGGAGATTAACTCTCGCCGAATGTCAAATGGAATAGCAAACAAATGACTCGTCTAGGATGCACATAGGTAATGAACGTGTCTGTTAGAAAATTACATAGATCAACGATAAAAAAATGTTCCATGCGCTCGGCTAATTTCTCATCTCTTTTCTTCTCTTCCTTTCTTTTCTTTTCTTTTCTTTTCTTTTCTCTTCTCTTCTCTTTTATTCGATAGAATTGCAACCTTTCTCTTTACGTAATAATAAGCGATGCGCACAGCACCTTCGATATTTTACCGGCAAATTATTAACATTTCTTTAGACATTCAAGCGGTTAGAAAAAGAGTGAAAGTATGATTGCTCTTTTAGTTCGATGTCTGCTTATTTTCAAATGATTTATTTCCAACGAGTTGATATTATTTGCCTTTTTATTTATTTCGAGTAAACATTTTTGCATATTTTTTTATACTAATTTCAATAGTTTATAACGTTAATTGGTTTGAAAATGATCTTATGTATTTAATGAAGGGTTACAAATGATTATTTGATTGATTTATTATTCGTGAACACATTTGTCATATTATTTGAAATAAATATTAAAAGCAAATGATATTAATTGATAGGTAATAATAATTTCAAGGTACCATCAAAAAATGGATATAAGGATTAGATCATAAAAATGTTTGTAGACGAAAAATATGACAAGTTTGAAGAAAATCTTTGAATTGCAACAGAGCAACAATATGTAAGCCAACGAAATCGAGTAAGTTGTCTTTGGCTTTCACCATTCACATCGACGAGACTTCGTTCGGCGGTCTTCGAACCACCATGGAGTCTTATGTAAGACCGTTAAAGGTCTGGGGGAGAAGAGAAAAAGACAGAACCTATGAACGTAGTACACAGCATGTACGCGGATATACCGGGTCCGCATGCGTGATTACCACCGAGTCGTTAGTTACGTTATGCGAATATTACGAGGATTATGCTAACTTCATCATTCGTATGCAGAATCGGTAGACGGATAATAATAATAATATAAAAAAATAAGGATTTTCGATGCATCGATGATGATCAAAAATGGCAATGAGTCATACTTTGACGTTCGGAATGTTTGCCGAGTCGACGAATAATTAACGGGTCTTTTGAATATCGAATAATTCTTTGACGATTTATAATTATTCATCGAATAGGATGTTTTTCTTTTGAATATTCTTTGAATATTTTGTAATACCGATCAACCATATTGTAGAAGTAACAACAGCATTTGTTCCGTTCCCTAACTTCAACTAAGGCTACTCTATAAATCTTGAATATGAATGTTGCATACACAAGAGCAAGAGCAACTCTGTACAAACCCATTCCGTATTCGTAGAGTGTTCACGTAGCTTACTTGCCGTCAACGCTTGATCCTTTCTTCGGCACCGCTCGGTAGAACGCCGAAAGCGTACGAACGCTTAAGAAATCGGTAAAAGACAGGTAGTAAAGTAAAGGTGGGGTCGTGAAACATGGTTTTCACGATTCAAGTGAAGGGAGAAGCTGGTGATCTGTCGAGGCCAATAAGTGAGCGCCTATCGTCGAGCAAGCTTTGATAGTCATAGTACAACTGGATCATACCTAAATCGTACAAAATCCGGAGTATGAGTCGTTTCAAAAGTTTCATCCTATTGGCCATCTTGGCTATTTTATCATCGTCATCGTTATCGTTATCCGGTGAGTTTCTTCCTCTTGAAAAAGAGTTTATTTCTTTTATGTATATATACTCGTTGCAACTGTTTTGCATTGAAGAAAGTTTGAGTTCGAGATCGTCGATATCATCAAAGAAGGAACGGGAGTGCATTGACGCATCAATGATGCACACGCGCATCTAGACGCTTCGAGCTAAAATAACTTTCCTTCTCTCGAATCCTCGAAGAATCGTCCTCGATTGGTCGTTTCCATCTTTCTTTTTTCTTCTTACCATATGGCGCTACTTCTCGATGCATATACTATGACATAATAGCAATCTTGCGGTTTGATATAGTTTCTTTTTTTTCTGTCATTATCATTTTAATCGGATGCATTTTGTCGTTGAAATTTGCAATATAATAATATTTACAATTTTTTATTATTCTTTTCTTCATTTGGATAAATTTTTAATAAAAACAGTGATTTGCTTAGATATCAATAACAAGTACTAATGTTACTTAACTATCAAAAACCCAGATTCTCCTTATTGACCAATTATTTCTCTAATTAAGTAATTAAATTATTCAATAATTTTGTAACAATTTTTGTGTTAATCATTATTCCAAGTTCCTATTAATAATAGTAGTAATAATATTCGTATATTTAATCTAGGAGAACATTCGATCGTAAGATGAGAAAGTATACATATTACAATCTATTTTATCCTTGAGATACATATGTTACACATGCGATAAAACTAAAATGATTTACCTAGATGATATTTATAGAAGCTTTGAATAAATTTATTTGATATATTCTATTTCATTGCAACTAAAATGATATTAACTCGTTCGAATTTTGTAGTTAAAGCTACAGCGCTTTTCGGTGCTCCACCATGTCCTGATCCTTATGGTGTTCACGCGTATGCTCATCCGGAGGATTGCAACAGTTTCTTTTTGTGTACCAATGGCACGTTAACGCTGGAACATTGTGAAAATGGTCTCCTTTTTGACGGACATGGATCTGTATATAATCACTGCAATTATTATTGGGCTGTTAACTGTGGACACCGCAAACATGATTGTAAGTATAAATGAATGAAAATTAATCAAATAAATTAAATTACAAAATATTAGTTATATTAAAAATTGTGACATTACTTATCGTCCAACCTAATAATAATCGCATTAACATCGAAAATAATGAAAAATAATCCTTTAATTCCAGTGACACCTCTGAGTTCACCCGGTTGCGAGTATCAATTCGGACTCTATCCAGATAGCGATACCTGTAGCACTACTTATATTAAGTGCGTACATGGACAACCCCTTGAAGAACATTGCGACGCTGGATTAGCATTCGACCCCAAAACGCACACCTGTGTCTGGCCCGATCAACTTTTGCCTTATTGCAATCCGGAAGCTATTGTTGGTTTCAAGTGTCCTCACAAAGTACCAGCGCGTAGTCCGGCAGCTAAATTTTGGCCATTTCCAAGGTACTATATATTCACTTATTTTATTATTTATTAATAATTTCGTCATTTTGTCAAAATTTGTAATAATCTTATATAGGCTCATATGAACAGAATCACGTTTTATACTACTTTTTTATTTTCAATCTTATTCTTTAGGAATTGAAAATTCAAACTTTCGATTCTTAAATTAAAAGGCTTACGCAACTATCGTAAAAACGTTATGCGTATTATTTCGTCACGTCCATTCACTTTCTTTTTACGTATAAAATTTCTTGGTAGATTCCCAGTACCCGGTGACTGCGGCAGATTGATAACTTGCGTCGAAGGTCATCCACGTCTTTTGACTTGCGGCGATGGAAAATTATTTGACTCTGTGAGTTTGAGTTGCCTCGATCCTGATGAACTACCACACTGGTACGTATAACTACCAACTTATTACGTAAGCTTAAATATTGTAGTAAAAAAGATAAAAAACCTCCAAAATTATTTTCAATTTTCAGTGCTAATAGCCTATAAGTTGGTGAGTGCACTATGTACAGGCGTAATGGAATTGAAATGTGACAACCACGAAGAATGACAACCACCAAGTCTTGCAATAGTAATTATATCTAATGAAAAAGAACAACAAAATAACAAGAAAATCCACTTTCCAAAAGAAGAATCTTGCATCATATTTTTGCATTTGAAAAATACACTATCAAGTATTCGCTCAAAAATAAATTGTACAATTTTATTTATTCGATGGACAAATGGAAATAAAATGTATTATGCGTTATTTTAACGTGACACGATTACTGCGAAACGAACAAAAAGTTACGATTATTTATGACGATGTCTTTACTTGTAAATAATATTAATGAAACAATAGTATTAATTATAATAATAATAATAATAATAATAATAATAATAATAATAATATTGGATTGCCTCGAAAAGTTCGTATCGATGGATATTTTTAATAAAAATACAATATTTCTAGAAATCGAATTGTACATGAAACTTCTTACAGTATGCTGCAAGAATATAATTGAAGAATAATCAAATATAATTAAATAAAATTATCCAATCAAAAAATACGAACATAATTATATTGAAAAAATGATAACTATACTAAATATTTACAAGTAAATATATAAAAGTCATCTTAAAACCGCTCCTTGTACATCCATTACTAAGTTAATTCTATTCTAAAACCAAAATTATAGAATAAAAATTAAATTGAAATAAATCCTGATTGTTTCATGTGGTACCTATAAAAATATAAAAGTTATTAAAAAACATTATAAAGTAATTAGTTTCTGTATATTAAATGGATAAAAGGAACAAAGGAGAAAAAGGAATAAGGATATGATATTAATTAGGGATTCAAAAGAAACTAATTACAATTATAATGTATATGGTAAGCGGTCTTTGGCTAGATTTTACTTGCAATGGAATGTTTAACATATAAAATATGTTAAACATTATACTGAAAGTAAAATACCATTGCCCAGGTCTAACCACGAGGAGGTAACCGCTTCTGAAGACCCGGGATGTGCATCCTGAAGATGTCCCCATCCGACGACCTAAGTCGAAAGCCATAGAAAATAAAAGGCCCGAGAACGTTTTTTAATGAGCCCCACTCTTAGGCCCCATCCTAAGAGTTATATTCGGAAAATCCTTAGAATTATTATCAAGAATGAAGAAAAAAGTAGAAAACCAAATAACAAAATGATAAAAGAGGAGTGAAACATGAATAGAATCGAACCTGTGAACAAATAAAATAAATTAAAATACATTAAAGATACATAAAAAATAATTATCCCACGCGTGCGATGCAAAGGAAAAAAAAATAAATTAAAATTAAACATTTAATTATACATTTAATTATTAAAATAATAATTTTCTTATATCATCTGTTACTATAACTAAGTCCTCGTCTGGTCCTCTAATCCTCTGGTCCTCCTCTGGTCCTCCTATGGTTCTCCACCTAAATAAATAATAATAAAATAAGTGTATATAATTTGGTGGTGTTTCATATTACCTGTAAAAATAATTATGTCGTATTACCATTTAATATAACTCGGTCCCTCTTTTGAGTCTCCCCCTCTCAGTCCTTCTTCGTTTCTCCCTTCTCTTGGACGAAGTGTTGAATTATCTACATAATTCAACCTGCCAACAAAACATTGAAAATAGGATCGTTTGGTGTGGGTGGAATTTTAGGTAAGGACATGATTCTATCCTTGGGAGTAAGATAGAATCAAGGCTCGCGTGGGCAGGGTCGCATCCCTGAAGTAGACCTTTCTTCGGAAAGAAAGAATCTACCCGCTACCCATTAAAAAAAATACTGGAAACGAACCTGAAAAAGAAAACAGAAAGATTAGTTTAGATTTGCGAAGAACCAATGAATGCATCGAAAGCATATTCCTTTTCTAGATCAAAATCCAATACTTACAAATGCATTGGAATTAATCACATCCTGAAACAAAATAAAACGAAAATTAATTAAATATATAATATAATAATTGAATAAATCTTAATACCTAAAACGATAAAAGAGACATTAAAAAACATTGTATGATAATTAGTTTCTACGAATGAAATGAAGAATGAAAAGTGGGGAAATTGTGTGTAATAGGAAATTAGAAAATGATATGATATTGGAGCGGGAATTCGGGAATGGTATTGTACTCTATCATGATTTTAAATATTTCTATCTTTTAATGAAATATCATTTATAAAATCAAATTTTCTTAATACTCGATTTATTTTAAGGAAAAATTATGTTTGGTCTTTGGTAGGTGGCATGGCAAATCCAACGATGGTCACCTGTAACAAAAAGAAAACTATTTTAATTATTACCATTCTTAATAACCATTATAAATTATTGACGAGCAAAACAAAAAAATAAAACAATAAAAATATCAAATGACCAACGAGCTATTTTCAAAAAATTCAACCATGCTGTTGAATTTGAAAATAACTCATTAGTCTGTAGTTGCCCTCTTGAGCCACAATTAAGTGGGGGCCTCTTCGGCTTTTAGCCTCTTCTTTCTTCAAGCCTACTGTCGGACATTCCCTACGTGCGAGCACGAAAAGAATCTTTGACCAAAAACGTCAATCGTTCCAAAAAGTATTCGCATAATTTGGCATATTACAACGATTAATGATATAGAATTAGAATCGTCCCTGATTCTATAATAAAAAAAAAACTAACCGACCCTAACACAACCCTGAAAAAGAAAAATGTGATTAGTAAAACATCCTGAGCTTTTTACATGAAAATAATTATTACCTTTTGGTCGAGAGATATCTCATCGCCGAAAGGAATATTATTAACTATGTAAAGTATCGATTCTATTCTAATACCAAACCGTTATAATATGCCAAATTATGGTCGTACAATTTAGAAACGACTTCAAGACATTTTCACCCAATTACTCTCAACTGCTTATTACACTAATATAAATGAAATACATTTCACATTACAATATATATATGAAATAATTCCATTTATTTTCTTTCATCATACATCTTATGCAAATAATTCCGATGTTCGTTAGGGGGGTGACTCTATTTATTAATTATTACAAAATGCATTCGCGTTTCCCGTTAGCTATCCTAGCTCGTGGACAATCAACGAACTTAAAAGTTCATCGATTGTGCACATATTACACGAGCACATTTAATCGAATGTCCGAGCAGTTAATTATGCTAATCGATGACCTAATAACACTTCGCACTTTTACTATCGAGTAATATAATCGAATTGAAATAAAAATAATACTAAAAATGCAATGCATTTCTTTGCAATATTTTTATTTAATTTATTCTTTATATTATATTAAATTATATGAAACATTTCAAAGACTAAATCGCGATAGTGCGAAGTGCTAGTTATAATACTTAAAACTAAGTATCAATTCATCAAAGGTTTTGCGGATTTGATTTCGACTCTATCTCGTTCGAGATAGAATCGAAATAGAAATGAATTTCTTAAATGGTTGCAAATCCCTTTGAATCATGATACATAATACATATTACAGAATTGTCACAAAAAAGATTTACAAGTCAGCAAGATAGAATAAAAAGATAGAATTTTGTGACAATTCCGTATAAAACCCGGAGGTGGGGACTCGCACTGAAAAGTGCAAGTATGCCACGTGCCATTCCGGGGTCCTACCTACTTATAATTAAAGTTTCACATTCGCTCAAAAAAATACACATGCATACCCACCCACACACTCCACGGTTCTCACACATACCACCAGGGTGCAAAAGCCTAAACTAGAGAGCATGCCCCGGGGCACCTCCGACACCCTAGTTCAAACGCGTTTTCTAAATTTATGGGAGTACGTACCAATTGCTGTAATCGTCTGTCAAGGCTAGTGATTATTGCATAATGACTAATGCAAAAATACAAGTATAAACTAGTATATATTGCATACTAGTTATATACGAGTATATCATAGTTTCCGCAAATAAATGCGGTAACTCTACTATGCAAAACGATTGTTAAAAAAAAGAAATTTCGTATCGTACGCGTGACTCTACAAGTTATTTTTATTCAATAACTTTAAAAAATAATAAGCGCGGTATTACGTATCGCGAAACGATGTACAATGCACATTCCTAACCGCACACACATGTGCAATGTACACCGTGCAATCACTAGCACAATGACAGACGCCAAATGGGGGGAAAAAACTTAAAACTAAAAACCTATACTGACCGTTTCTCACCCATACGAGTAGCACCTGGGCACACGTATAGATGAGAACGCAGAAAGTATAGGGGGGAGAAACGGGGATTAGTAAATTAGATGCTGAAAAGCCTAAACTAAAATTGATTAATATAATAAAATGTTCTCAAATAATCTAAGCGGGCTATGACTCTACAAGTCATTTATAATGACTTTCAAAAAGATTTTAAGAATTTAAAAAAAAAAAAAATCTCGGACGACTCCTTTGATTAATGGCTGTTCTAATTAAAGAACTGGGCTTTGAGCCACCACTTAATTGCCAGAGTCTATCCGTCGCGAATGGGTTTGTCTTCTTGCTCATATTTTTATTATATCGAAAAATAAAATCGCGATTAAATAAACTAAGTACGAAGCAATGCATGTAAGACATTTATTACATGCTTTTTGGACGAAATCGAGTAAATTAATACTCGATTTCACCACTACTAAACGCGAACGAAACACGTAATAAAAAAGAAAAGTGCATTAATTAATTGCACTGTTAATTAAATGAATTTAACCGATGAGACAAGAAGACCTATCCTGATCTAATAATATAACATACAATAAAATATACAGTTTTCATGAGCAATTTCAAAAAAGGACTAATCCTTTTTTGGAATAACTCATGTGCTCGTCAATAATTTTTTGGAATAATTACAACCAGTAACTCGTGCCGATTGGGACCTTTCATCCTCGGCATGATTGAGCACCGGAGGGACTTTAAATTTTTACTCACGACCTGCTAAATGTTATATTACATATATGTGGCATTTTAAAATAAAATGACGCATGTATGCAATATGAACAATTAGCATTAGAAGTTCTGCGGTGGCTCCAAAACACTCCTACTTCGTAGCAAATGGTCCAGCTGCATCCCTCGTCCACCAGATCCATGGGAGAATTCCTCGATGCACTTTTCCCCGCACTCCCGTGACTCTAATATCGCGGTAAACGAATATAAGAAACTATAAAAAAGTTTCTTATCGCGAAACCGAAATTTTTCTTAAACGGCGAACAACACTGAATCTACATACGCGATACGATTTTAATTTAATTTACGCCCGGTCACTGACTCTACTTCGCGATTAAAATTTTACTTTAATTATTCGTACAAACACTGATTCTACAATCTAATTCAAAGACTGCATTGCACGCAGTCAATGCAAACACAAAAATTTCACTCCCGATAGGCGGTCACTTCACTGATGCACTTCACTGACTCTACTTCGCGAACAGTCTGTACGACTGTTTTAAAATTAAAAAACTATATTTTTATACGAACAAACTCTAATGCAATTAACTGCATTGCTCGCAGTTAATTTAATATATAAATCTCAAAAATAACGCGAACGCGAACGCGAACGCGAACACGAACGCGAAACGCGACCGAATTTATTATTAACGAGCGAACGTGCTTCTAATCCGTGATTTTAATTATATTAAAACGATCAAACACTCCCGGTACATTGCTTCGCGCACGAATTGCAATGATGATCTGAAACAGAAAATTAAAAAGAACGATTAATACCGTCGTCGTAATCAAAAACTATTAAAAATTTATCATAGAAAATGTTTCATAGAAAATTATACTTACTTCTAATCTTCATTGATGAATGCACGATGGGCCTCCTACCCTTAGGGTGACGATGACCGAATGCACTGACTCTACTTCGCGATAAAAATTGTATTTTTTAATTATTCGCACAAACACTGACTCTACTTCGCGATAAAAATTGTATTTTTTAATTATTCGCACAAACACTGACTCTAATTTTTTTCAACTGCATTGCGCGCAGTTCAAAACTCAAACACCAACACTTGCTTACCTTTCTGAAAAGAGAGAAAATAAAATTATTAGTATCATTGTTACCATTTAAAAATTACAAGTAATTAATAAAAAAATGTTTAATAGAAAAATGAATTTACCTTCTATCTTGATTGATGAATGCCCGATGGGTCTCCTACCCTTAAGATGACGATGCCGTAGACGGTTCCAACGAAAATCAGAAACTTACGTGTTTCTTATCGCGACCACGACACTGATTCTAATTTTACAACTGCATTGCACGCAGTTCAAACACTAACACTAACACTTAGCCTTCTGAAAAGAGAGAAAAGAACAAAACGATTAGAATCATTGTTATAGTTTAAAAATTATAAGTAATTATTAATAAAATATATTTAATACAAAAATTAATTTACCTTTTATCTTCAGTGATGAATGCCCAATGGGTCTCCTACCCTTAGGATGACGATGGCACACGTATAAACCGAATAAAAGAAACTTTCGGAGTTTCTTTACCCGAAAAATTTCCGATTTTTGTTTAACGATGCAAACACTCGAGTACCTCATTGCCTACGCGCTCGATTGCAATGATGTTCTGAAACAGAAAATGAAAAAGAACGATTAATATCTTCGTCGTAATCGAAAACTATTGAAAATTTATCATAGAAAATGTTTCATAGAAAAATTATACTTACTTTTAATCTTCAGTGATGAATGCCCGATGGGTCTCCTACCCTTAGGATGATGGTGGGTGGATGGTAACGAAAATAAAAAACTATAAAGAAGTTTTTTATCGCGAACGCGACCGAGACGTGCTTTACCGACCGCACTGCACGTCAAAAACGTCTGAAAGAATGCACAAGATTAGTGTTCCTAGAAAATAAATCGAGTATTTTAATGTGGGATATAATATAAAGGTAGTATTAAAGGGAAAACAATGTAATGAATTGTAATATGATATTAATTAGGAAAATGAAAGAAACTAATTATCATTACAATGTATATGGTAAGCGGTCTTTAGCTGGATTTTACTTGCAATGGAATGTATAACATATAAAATATGTTAAACATTATACTGAAAGTAAAATACCATTGCCCGGGTCTAACCACGAGGAGGTAACCGCTTCCGAAGACCCAAAAATTGATTAAAAAACAATATAAGTAATCGGTATATTTTATATTTATGTATTGGCTCAGTAACGAAATTAAGTTTAAAAAAGTCATCTAAAGAAACATAAAATAAAAATATATTAAAATTATTTCTATTGAAAGTACGTTAATATGTATGTAATGTTTAAACCAGTAGATATGTAGTTAAAAAATCTGAAACATAAAGAGAGTGCATTAAAATATTAAAATAATTGTTAATTAATCGATAGAAGTGTCTATTGTTGTTTAAAAGATCGGAGTATATGTTCTGTGATCCCTCCTCCTCGAAATTCGTCGTTAGACTGAGTCATTATCCTCTGTTAAAGTTCTTTTGGTGAAAGTTGTTTACAGGACCTTCCGAACGTTGAGCAAGTGTATAAAAAGAATAATAAATCTAATTAAGAAAATTTAAGAATAAAACGTTATGATTTTCGTATTTTTATCTATTTCATGTAATTATTTTAATGATCCTGCGCACTGAGGACTTCGAGGGTAAAATTTAGCTGCAATATAAAGAGATTGCATTAGAATATTAAAATAATTGTTAAATAATCGATAGGAATGTCTATTGTTGTCTAAAAGATCGGAATATATGATCTATGTACCGTCCCCTTCGAAATCCACCGTTGAAATGAGACGTTGTCCTCTATGAAAGTACTTTTATTAGATGTTGTTTATATGACTTTGCAAACGTTGCGCATGTGTATAAAGTGAATAATCCATCTAATCGATAAATTTAAGATTATAACGTTATGATTTTCGTATTTTTATCTATTTCATGTAATTATTTTAATGATCCTGCGCACTGAGGACTTCGAGGGTAAAATTTAGCTGCAATATAAAGAGAGTGCATTAGTGCATTGAAATAATTGTTAATTAATCGATGCAAGTGTCTATTGTTGTCTAAAAGCTCGGAGTATTTGTTCTGTGATCCCTCCTCCTCGAAATTCGTCGTTAGACTGAGTCATTATCCTCTGTTAAAATTCTTTTGGTGAAAGTTGTTTACAGGACCTTCCGAACGTTGAGCAAGTGTATAAAAAGAATAATAAATCTAATTAAGAAAATTTAAGAATAAAACGTTATGATTTTCGTATTTTTATCTATTTCATGTAATTATTTTAATGCTCCTGCGCACTGAGGACTTCGAGGGTAAAATTTAGCTGCAATATAAAGAGAGTGCATTAGTGCATTGAAATAATTGTTAATTAATCGATGCTAGTGTCTATGCAATTTTTATGTAATTGTTTAAATAAAACTACACTATAAAGATATAATTTTTATATATAAATTACAACTAAGCAATTGTAAATATTGAATGAATACTAATTAATAGAGTAACATGTAAAAATTAAATTACTTTTTCTCGCATTTATTAACGTATATGTAAATGAAAAGAGAAAGTACATTTCTCTAAACAATTATACAACCAATATATTAAAATAATGAATAAACAATATACTAATGGAAAATGTGAAGTTTACCTTTATGATAAAAGATAGCTGAGGTGTTTGCTCGTTTAAATACAAAAAAATATTGCCTGGATTCATTTTAAAATCTTCCAAGTTCTTCTTTTATGTATGTACTTGATACACAAAACAATAAGAAAGTCTAATAGATGCTGTGTAATTCCAAATCTTCAAATACTTGCAAATCTGAAAATCATAGGATTGTATTAGTAAAGTATCAATTTATCCTTGTTAATATTTAAAAAATAACGTGTAAAATAAAAACAATATACACTAAAAACTTTATCGCACTGTACAGAAAAACACACAAAATTTATTTATTTAATAAATCAAAAATAATTTTATTTTCCTATTAGGTGTACACGTTCCTTTATAATATTTAAAAAATAAAGAATAAAATGAAGAGGTTATACACTAAAAACCGCACAGAAAAACACAATTGTATAGAAAAGAAACCACGTTATAGAAATCTTTAAAACAAATGACATAAAGCACTGTAACCATCCTTAAAGAATTAAAATAACAAGAATTTTTCCATATCGATACAGAATATGGGAATTTATACTTTCATAGTTGGCATGAGAGATTTCAATTGTTTTGTTTCAATTTATTTTAATTCTTTAAGGATGGCTATAGTGCTTTATGTCATTTGTTTTAAAGATTTTTATAACGTGGTTTCTTATCTATACGATTGTGTTTTTCTGTGCAATGTGATAAAGTTTTTAGTGTATATTGTTTTTATTTTACACGTTATTTTTTAAATATTAACAAGGATAACTTGATACTTTACTAATATACAATCCTATGATGTATCCTTGTGTGCGTGAAATACGTTTCTATATGGTAATTGGGAATTTCTGATTAGTCACTTATATTCTGCAATAATTATCAGCCAATCAGGGCTCTTTGCTAATAATTCCTCTTTCTTTTCGCGGCGTCGGTGCTGGAGATCGGACGGATGCTACGTCGTCCCGTTAATCTCAGGTAATTAAAATATATTTTCTAACGTAAATAATGTTTCTATATACTAATAGATTCTTCTAGCAAATGACTTCCAAAAGATATAATCTAAAGATTACGATAATGTCGAGGATAAAGAATATTTGTGTAGAAAAAAATTCCATGTACATTGGTATGCATTTTTCTACGCAATCATATATATATCTTGTTTTACGATATCATTTCTATCGACTCGAACGCTATCGATATCGACTTATAATGATTAATTTTGATTGTTTGGATTAATAAAGTATATATTTCGACAATTTTTATGTTCCTACATCCTATTTTTAACTATTCGATATTTTTCTATAGATGTCAACGGATTTCGCTCCTTTTTTTGAAAGTGGACTACCGCGCATACTACCGCGCGCAGCAGATGCGCAGAAGAGGCAACGCAGTGGCAACGCAAGGGGAAACGCAGGGGAAAGGTAGAGGAAACGCCATTTTCTGTCAGCTGTATATGTTCCAACGTACTGCGTTATCCCGTTTAATCCAGGTAATTAAAAAATAGTTTACACCTTTCTATTATATATCAAATGATAGCTACACACAAGATTTTCATACGTGAGTGTTTTCAAAACGAAATATTGAAAAGTTCGAACGATATCTGTGAAAATGTAACTTCGATATATCTCGGCGTCCCGCCAAATCTCACAAATGTTACTTAACAATATTTCTTCTAATTTCCAGCTTTTTTCATGGTATCGATAATTACTACCATCTCTAATGATGCTCTAATTAATTATTTTTCATAATTATGTATTCAAAGATCGTATTTTGTATTAAATTCGATTCCATTCACATACACACACACACATACAGGCATATATGCATAAGTTAGGTAGCTCGTACACATACACTCATATATTTGATTTTCTTTATGTTATACTAATGTAATCTTTTTTTTTTCCTTTTTTAGGTACCGAGCATTAGGAGAGAGTCCAGCAGGAATACATATACTCAGTCTAACAATTGTGTTTACTCTTTTTTATCTTCATATTCATCGAGGTAAGCGTTATTCTTTTTTTTAAACCATACAGAAATGTATACAAAGAGTGAGAACGAAAGTGAGAGAGAGAGAGAGAGAGAGAGAGAGAGAGAGAGAGAGAAAATAAGAAAACAAAATATTCTATCTACGGGCAATAACGAATGTGTACGTATATTCCAGGAATTTCTCGAAGTGAGAACAGAAGAAACGAAGACAGCCGAAAACAAAACGAAGACAGCCGAACGTTCGACATGAAGGACGCGATTACGTGTTCATTCCAGATCGTTCCTTCAACGAGCTAACAATAAGATCTAACGACGTGACGTATTAAACTATTATATATATATAACGTTATCGATTTTTATTAACAATTTTTACTGATATTAAATACTTTATATGTAATTTTATACAAGTAGTGAGATAAAGGCAATTAATATTGCTTGAATTTATATTGATTCTTTATGATAAAATATCTTTAAAAGTGTGCAATGCCTTCAGGAATGATTCACAGGATATATTGTTCTATAATCTTTTTAGTATGTTTCAGCTTTTCAGAGTTTTATTTAATTTTATTTTATTCATCGTCATCCTAAGGGTAGGATACCCATCCTGCAGTCATCAATGAAGACTAAAAGTAAGTATATTTTTCTATCAAAAATTTCTATAATAACTTCAATGGTTTTTTATTACGACGATGACATTAATTGTTCTTTTTCTTTTTCTGTTTCAGAACATCATTGCAATCGAGCGCGTAGGCAATGAGGTACTCGTGTGTTGCATCGTAAAAATAAAATATAAAAGAATCGGAAAGTAAAGTCAGTGTTGATCGTCGCATGTTAAAGTTTCGTTTGCTCGGTTAAGAAACTCCGTAAGTTTCTTTTATTCGGTTTAAACGTGTGCTCATCGTCATCCTAAGGGTAGGATACCCATCGTGCATTCATCAATGAAGAATAAACGTAAGTCAATTTTTATTTTAAACACTTTCTCAATAATTATAATAATTTTTTTACTTACAACAATGATATTTATAATTTTGTTTTTATTTCTGTTTCAGATCATCATGGGAATATATCAGTGTTGGAAGTGTTTGTGAATTGTGTTTGTGAAGTGTTGCAAGTGTTCGTGCATTGCTATCGTGCGCGAAGCAATATACGGGAGTGTTGTATCGTTAAATATAATTAAAATCACGGATTAGAAGCACGTTCGTTCGTTTTATTTCAATTCGTCGCGTTCGCGAACTATTTTTGAAAATATATATTAAATTAACTGCGACCAAGGCAGTAATTGCATTAGAGTTTGTTCGAGTAAAGTTGTATTTTTATCTTTAAACAGTCGCACAGACTGTTCGCGTATTAGAATCAGTGCATCAATGAAGATTTTTCTACTTGCATTGACTGTGTGCAAAGCAGTCTTTGAATTAGTTGTGTAGAATCAGTGATCGGGCGTAAAACAAATTAAAATCAAACGCGAATTAGAATCAGTGTTGTTCGTCGTATAATAAAATTTCGGTTTCGCGATAAGAAACTCATCTATAGTTTCTTATTTTCGTTTATACCGCGTTTTTAGATTCACGCGAGGTGCATCGCCATGGTGCAATTGAATTTCATCCCATTGGAATGCATTGTAAGTATCTATTTTTATTTACATTTTATTCGATTTTATTTTATATGATTTTAGATTATATTGCAGATAACTTATCGTTTTGTTCTATTTTATTTTACAGATATGACGACGGACTTTCTACCTTATCAAAGATGTGGAATGAATTCTTCGATGGATCTTCGATGGATCTTCGGTGGATCTTCGATGGATCTTCGATGGATCTTCGATGGATCTTCGATGGATCTTCGATACTCGCATTCTACAATACTTGCTGCGAAGTAGGAGTGTTTTGGAGCCATCGTAGAACTTCTTATGCCGTGAGTTAAAATTTAAAGTCCCTCCGGTGCTCAATCATGTCGAGGATGAAAGGTCCTAATCGGCACGAGTTACTGGTTGTAATTATTCCAATAAATTAGTGACGAGCACATGAGTAATTCTTCTTTTGGAGTTACTCATGAAAATTGTATATTGTATTGTATATTGTATTGTATATTTTATATTAGTTCAGGATAGGTTTTCTTGTCTCATCGGTTAAATTCATTTAATTAACAGTGCAATCAATTAATGCACTTTCTTTTTTATTACGTGTTTTGTTCGTGGTTAGTAGTGGTGAAATCGAGCATTTATTTACTCGTTTTTGTCCAGAAAAGCATGTAATAAATGTCTTACATGCATTGCTTCGTACTTAGTTTATCTAATCGCGATTAATTTTAATATATCGATACTCGATATTATAAATAAATGAGCAAGAAGACAAACTCATTCGCGACGGATAGATTCTAGCAGTTAAGTGGTGGCTCAAAGCCCAGTTCTTTTATTAGAACAGCCAACTTAATGAAAGGAGTCGTCCGAGGTTTTTAAATATATTAAAAGATATTAAAAGATTTTTAAAGTTATTATTTATCAAATAAATTTTAGAGTCCTTAGCCGCTTAGATAAATTTTTATTAAAATGTATTTATTTGTTATATATTTATGTGTCTTTAATCATATTTTTTAGATCAGGATTTTCAGCTTCTAATGTACTAATCTCCCGTTTCTCCCCCCTATACTTTCTGCGTTCTCATCTATGCGTGTGCCCAGGTGCTACTCGTATAGGTGAGAAACGGTTAGTATGGGTTTAGTTTTAAGTTTTTCTCCCCCTGTTGGCGGCTGTCATTGTGCTAGTGATTGCACGATGTACTTTACACCTGTATGTGCGTATTAGGTAGTGTACTGTACATCGTTTCGTGATAGTTTTTAATTAATGAATTATTTAATACTTAAAGTAATACTTAGTATAGCACATCTAGAGTTAGGTGTGATATAAAAATACACATGGTTGTATTTTTCTATTTATATTAAATTTTTCTCATTTTTTTTTCGAATCGTTTTGGATAGTAGACTTCCCACATTTATTTGTGGAAATTTGACAATACTTGTATTATATTAGTATGCTAATATATACTAGTATGTACCAGTATTTTTGCTTTAGTCATTATTGCAATAATCACTAGCCTTGGCAGACGATTACAGCATTGGTACGTACTCCCATAAATTTAGAAAACGCGTTTGAACTAGGGTGTCGGAGGTGCCCCGGGGCATGCTCTCTAGTTTAGGCTTTTGCACCCTGGTGGTATGTGAGAGAATCGTGGAGTGAGTGGGTGGGTACGTATGTGTATTTGCTCTTTTTAAATATGGGTAATTGGCAGGCAGGTAGCATATTTCTCTGAGCGAATGTGAAAACTTTAATTTTAAGTAGGTAGGATCCAGGATGGGCACTAGGCTTGCTTCCACTCCGGAGTGGAAATTCCGCCTTCTGGTTTATACAGAATTGTTACAAAAACTTTTTTTTTTTATTCATTCCATTATGCTTCCTTCGTAAATTTATTTTGTAACTCTTCTGTAATTTTTATTATGTATCATGAGATTCAAAGGAATTTGCAGCGATTTGAAAGATTTAGTTCTATTTCGATTCTATCTCGAACGAAATAGAGTCGAACAAATTAGCAAATACTTTGATCCATTTGATACTTAGTTATAAGTATTATAATATTAGCACTTCGCACAATCGCAATTTTCTCAATTAAAAATATCTGATATAATTCAAAAAACGAAATAAATGAAATGAATATATTGCAAGAAAATGCATAACATTTGTTGCTTTACTTATTTCAATTCTATTTTATTTTTTGACATTAAAAGTGCGATGTGTTATTAGGTCATCAGTAATTGTCTGCTTGGACATTCGTTTAATTGTGCTCGTGTATATGTCTACGAACTCTAAGTTCATTGATGGTTCACGAGCTTTAATAATGAATAGAGAATGCAAATTAATTGTTTAATAATTAACAATTAAAATCATATAAAAGAATACGAGGTAATTTGCAAAAGTAGTATGAAATATTTTATCTTGCTTGCACGTAGAAAATGTCCAATGCAGTTTTCAGGGAATGCAGAAAGAAGAGGCTTAGTGCCGAAGAGGCTAATGCCGAAGAGGCCCCCACTTAACTGTGGCTGAAGAGGGCAACTACTATTGAGCTATTGAGTTATTTTCAAATGTTCAACAATAAGTTCGAACTTTTGGAAAATAGCTCTTTAGTCATATTTTATATTCTATTGCATTATTTATTTGCTCGTCATTAATTTGTAATTATAATTGGAGATGATGGATCATTCCATCTCCTTGGCACATCGAATCTGTGTGCCATCGTCCAAAAGATGCATAAGTTTTTAGTTAGTTAGAATCAAAAATATTAAAATTCTCGTATTATTAAATGTTGAAGTTTGATTAACGTTCAGTAAATATTACAGTCATTTCTTTTTTCTTGTTTCGTTTTTAAGATTTTTTACTTTGATCGTATTTTATTAAATTTGCAATTTTTATTTTGCGTATAACGTAGTTAAAAAGTATTTTACAATTATTAATGGATATTATTTTTATCAGTAACTTATTATAATATTTGTACTTTTTCTGTTTCCTAATTAATTATATTTTTTAATGTAAAATCACGCGTTTAAATGTAATTTTATTTTACAAACGGTAAATAGAGATTGGATAAAAATAAATAGGGTATTCAAATGAGAAGTGCATCTGGAAATTGGACCACTTATATGTTAGGCTATTGTATGACTCGATTCTATGATTAATATAGTTTTCTTCTTGTTACAGGTGATCATCGTTGGATTTATCATCAATCCTCTTCAATTTTCTTGCATTAGAATACCTTAAATGTCTATTATTGAAAATACATATATACATGCATTTCTGAAGGCACATATACAAACGTCTCGCGTTAATGATCTGCATTATCAAATATTTACCAAATAACTGCTTTAATTTCAGTACTTTCAACTCATCAATAATTTCCAGTAGTTATTTCGAATAATAATGATTAATAAAGTTAATTAATAAAGAATTAATAATCTCTTGCAGAGAGTAGACTAATAGTAACACGTTCTCAAACGAATTTATTCTTTTATTTAATAAATCTCTGCTTTTTAATGTTTTAATTATCAGACGTGATCAATAAGACAACCTACAATTCAACGAGTATTTATCAAAATTTGTTTGTATTTAAGATCTAATTTTAATTTCATAATTTAATTACTCGTCTGTCGTGAATTCAAATATTACTTACAATTAGTTGAAATATGTAATTCTGTCTTCTGTCATACTTTTACAGGTCTCTTTAGTTATTTCATAAATGAATGCTATCATATACAAAAGAAAAAGCACATAACTTTTTTTATACTTAAACTTGTAGAGATCATTTTATTAGGTACAGGAAAATCATGGAATAAATATTAGCGGCGTCTAGAAAAAATATATAATATATAGTTTATTTAATGTAATTCTATTATACATTATCGATCAGGTTGTAAATGCGTTTGGATGCAATAATAGAAATAAAGGGTTGGTGAGAGTGGAAGGGACAGAAGGGAGAGAAGGAAGAGGGAGACTGCTTTCAAAGAAAAAAGTGAGAAATGGCTAAAAGAACAAATATTTACATCTTCACCAAAAATGACTAAGGAGCGGATGATGAACAGGTCTTATAAAAAAAAAAAATTAAACGAAAAACAAACAAAAAATAATAATCTTAACCATCTAAAACATGATTACGCTTATTTTTTTGTAATAATAAAAGATAAGTCTTACTTACGAAACAAAGATTAAAAAATAAATGGAGTATACTGCTTCTGGAGTACTGAATTTTGTTTTTCTTTTTGTTTTTTTTTTCTCTTACGATTTGTGAGCGTCATCTGTTCAAAATATTTGTAAATCCTATGCGTGGACTCTGTTATTTTATTAATAATATTCTGGATTGAATAATGCGTTAGAATAGTACGATAATAATCAACAAAATAATTATAAAAGTCTCGTTCGAAATAATGCGAGATTAAGTTTTGATCGTTTCTTGACTATTCTCTCGATATTTTCTTTCTTTTTTTTTCTTAGGGGGGAAAATTCGAGTAAGCAAATTAATTTCTAGGACGGGGTCTAAGAGGAATCGGTAAGGCACCAGCCGGAAGTGGTGGTACACCAGGTGGTAAATTTTCTTCTTCGGGTTCTTGTTCCAATCGACCTTCTTGAAGATCTCCATCCAAAGTTGGTTGCGTTGTTGGTACGTCACAATCCTCAGTGGGTGGTACGACGCACCTTAAAGATCGTCTGTCAAAAACCAACATTGCTGGACACCTTTGCAAACGCGGGTAACCACCTTGACACTGCCAATAACGGTTGCAGGATTTTCCTAATGGAACATTGCCATTCGCGTCGTCATTGCATAATGCTGTGGACAGTTTTTATTTATTAATTCATTGTTCACTTTTTCCTTAAGCCATTTATTTATTTAATTCTATTTATTTGAGGGTTATTCGTAAATATTTTTGGTCAGTATTTTATAAAATAAATGGTTACTAAATACGAATATTTTGTTTAGTATTGATAATTTGTTAATATTTTAAATGAATGATCAGTATTTATAACAAAAGCAAGATTTCATCTACAATTTTTGTAACTTAATCTATAAAATATCTATGCATGTTGCACCAAAATTGGTAGGATAGTTCACATTTTCATAAGTACGTTTTTGTCATAAGTACGTTTAACCTCTTAATACTAGCAAACAGTTTAATATTGTAGATAACAGGATTCTTGACAATGCATGCAATGTGCAATATAAGTATAACAGTAAATGCATTAGTTTTATATTTTTCATTGCCTTACATATCTTACTCGGGTATCCAGATACCTGCAGGATAGGATTCGATTAATATTTTTTTTATTTCGAGATAGAACCGGTTACTAAAATACTCGGAATACCCAAGTTGTCAATAGTTTTCCTACTTACACCAGAGTTACGTCAAGATTATATATTAATACAGGATATATGCTAATATTTTATAATAAATTTAAAATACTAAACATTTGTGTGTGTACCAGTGGGTATTTGATTTTACGATGTTTACCACTTATTTAACAATACTGACCAAATAAATAGCGACCATAATTATTGTTATAAAATTGATTTAACTATTCAACCACTTCTTAAACATAATTGCCACAAAGGTTTTTTTCTTTATTTTACTTTCATGAAACAAGTACTTGTCTCGAATATTAATTAACACTTCTCTCTCTTTTCTCCAAGGTCTCTTTTCAACGGATAGAAAATAAATAAAAATAAAATACCCATTTATACTAAGGACTAAGAAAAAGAAAAAGAAAATAAGAGACCAAAGAGAAAGGCATAATGCAAGTTCGAGATTCTTTATAAAGTTATATGTATACTCACGATGTTTTTGACAACCCTCGACATTTTCGGGCCAATCGCAAGAGCGTGCTCTTTCGTTGTAAAGTAGACCACCTATACATAATTGTTCAGTTGCAGTTCCGTTCCAACAGGTCCAATATCTCGTACAGGATGTCTCATGGCCGAATATTCCATAAAGCCAATCGCAGTGTTCAGCTGATATTGGTGGATTTGCTTGACGTTTACCATCGCAATAATTAGCTCTCCAAGGATAATCACAACCCTCGGTAACACCTCTGTGTTTACCAGCGAAAACTAAACCATTTGGACAGTCAAATAATTCTGGCCTTCCGTTAACGCATTCCCAATAACGATCGCAATATTCGACATCTCCTACTACTCTTGATTTTGTCTGACAAGGATCTTCCTGGTGTTGTTTTTGACCGTACGATTCTGAAACAGTGAATGATTTTGTTGTATTAGTAAACGCGTTTACGAAAGTATTAAACGTCGTCGTGATTCCATCGGTTAAACTTGTCAAGGATAAAATGTGTAAAAAAGATGGCACACATTTGCAAAGAATCATCAAGGAAAACAAGTGTGTCTTTTTCGAATTACAAAGTTTCACACGTATATCACATTTTGGGTTGTTTATTTTTTATGGTTTTATCCGTTCGAAGGTTGCAAGATCGGTGCATAAATTTATTCATTACGCATCCTCGTTGTCGTGGTTGCCCATGACATTATGAATATCACATATTCATGAATTTGTTCGAGGTTAAATGAGGTTATTTCAATTCACGAAATTGTGCTTATGGTTTTTGTTGATCATTTTTTTAATAAGGGTACTGTAACTGATAAATTACACAGTTCGAATATTTGACCAATATTATGTAAATTCTACATTTTTTCTTTCATTCTAGTCACCGATACTTCCTTAAACGAGATTCCTTAAATTTATGTAATGCATTTCTTTTAAATAATATAATACAAACAAAAAAAGCGATCCAGCCATTCACGTTTTACAACTAAATTTGTATGCGTGTTTATTAGTATGGGATAGTAAAATAAAATAATAAAAAATAAACTAGTTAGACTCAACGGTGAAAGTGTAACAAGTTTTGTCGCTAAATGTTACTAGGAAAAGTTAAAAAAGCAATCGTAGAACAAACCGAAAGGCCAAAGCACATATTTATATGCAGAGAGAGAAAATATATTTTAGAGATTCGATCGTATGAGCTACCATTCTCGTCTGATACATTTAATAATGGCATTAAACTTTTACATTCTCATTGTGGTAATAAGACGAACGCTTTCTCCGAACGTGCTCATTTCCTTCCAACGTTAACTTACTTTAATACGTTAAAAGAAAGTTGGATTGCCTTATTTATTAAATGTACAAATTCAAATTGAAAATAGTATTTGAAATAAAATCAACTATACTACTCACTATCAAACGAGAAGAAATACAAAAATAAGCGAATGTCTAATAAAAATAGGGTTATCATTATCCTTTAAAATAAAAATCTTCAGACTAAATATACTTAATTTTAGATCGTTGAAATCTGTTGGCTTCCTGTATAATTTGCGTAGACTTATCGATAAAACCAATGATAGTAAACGCGTGTAACAGATAGCAAAGTGGTCATGCAAATAGCCACTGTTGAGGAAGTTGGCGAGAATATTCCAGAGGATTAATATAATTCGATCGATGCGGCATTTCGCCGGTCGTGCAAAAGTATGTAAATAGTAAGTTAAGGTGGGAAGTCGGCCAGTATCTCGCTCCCAAGAGTAGATACGAGTGAAAGTGCCTAGCCTTGACTCGCAACCTTCGTAGCAAACCTCGTCTTGTCTCACCTCTCCCATCTTCGAACTCTCTTTAAAGATTCGATCTGATGGCATTCTAAATGATATCTTTCCTTTATTACGATAATGTTACACAGGAATTTTCAAAATATCAAAATTCTATACTTTTGAAACACGATATGTGTTCTCATAATTCTGTGCGTTTTATTTTGCACAAAAATTATTTCATCTCGTGAGAAACATTCTTATATTATATCATATTGTAATATACACTATTTATATAATGCATAAAATAACACAATTAAACAAATCTATCTTATAGATGTAAAGGTAAAATATTTCTCTTAGATTATCTAAGATTGGCATTGTGCACATGCATCGGGAGTTCATTGTACTTGAAAATATAATATATGCATGTATGAGTATAAGTAATAAAAAAAGTGTTAAGGTCTCTTCGCCTAAGTGCACGAACTCGAATAACACCATTACGGTCAATGACGATTCTATGTAATTCAAATACTACCTTCTTCATGATACTTTTGCAAGAGAAAGAGGAAAAGAATAACATTTAATATAAAATAATCAATTATTATTAAGATAGAACGACACCAACGAATAGAAGGAGGTGTCAATGAGTGGGTAAGAAGTATCTTATGTAAGGGACGACGCACAGTAAACGGTGCCGACGTTCTGTAAGCGAAGGCTTACTTTCCCTTCTTTTACAACTCCTTGTAAAGAGTGAACAGAAGTGTGGGTTAGATGGCTCCACCGTTGGCAAAGTTACTTATACGTTCCACTAATTAATAAATATTTCCAATTATTTAGTAGCTTCGATAAAATAATATCCAACATTGCATATATAAACTGCACATTTTTTGACAATGAAAATTATATAATTTACAATAATTTAATTTATTATTTAATGCATATAATTTGAAGTTGGAAAATCATAGAAGATTTTAATGATTAATAAATTATATATTAGTGATTAATCATCTTTTATAATAATCTAAATGAAGGATATTTCCTGTATTTTGAACATATTTCTAAAGAATCAAATTGATATATTATACATAATTACGTACTAACTGCGACTATACATAACACCACATTTACTTCCGCGAGAATTATTTTCTAAATGAGGATATTCCTGTATTTTGAACATATTCTAAAAGATCAAATGAATATATACATAATTACGTACTAACTGCGACTATACATAACACCACATTTACTTCCGCGAGAATTATTTTCTATATATGTACATGTGTATACGTGTTTGTATATATATATATATATATGAAAAACTTGTAAGAAAGTAATGATCTTTTATTACCACGATCTAGTTAATTCTTTATTTAATTATTTTCAATCGACTATGTAACGAGAGTTAACGGTGCAGTAAAATTTCAAATATACGTGGGAAAAAGAATAATGACCGGTTTCGATTGAACTAGGTAGAAATTACTTAATGCTATGCCATTCTAGTTTCCGGACTAGACATAGCTACACCAAGCTGACGAGAATTTTAATGATAGATTACGTTAATAGGTGTACTTTGATGGACTATTGATCGTTCATGTGTTTTATCTATGGTAAAAATAATATTATTTTTCTACTTACTTGAATTTTTTATTGACATTAATAATATTCATGAATATGACAAGTAGAAATGTATATTTAATATTTTATATTCTTGATATTTACTTAAATAAACCCTTAAAGAGTATTTTATTCATTTAATTCTTTTTTAATATATTCAAATTATTAATAGCAATGTTAGAGTAAGATATGAAAGAATTTAAATGACGTCTTCAAAGAATTATCATTAAAACGTTTATATTCTCGGTAGAATCTTGATAACGATGAAGCAATCTTAACGCCTCTCTACTGCAAATTATTCGACCTACTTGCGTTTCTTTTACAAAACTTTTACAATTCTTGATAATTCTACATTAATTTCTTTCAAAAATTTCAACAAAATCTAACAGAACAACGATAGTTTAATATATTTTGACAACTATAATGCACTGATAAATACTGAATAAAAAATCAATACAAGAACAAAATGAAAGACAGGCAGACAGGATAGAACGTTGGGCAACACGTGTAATAATTTTTTATTTTCGTTTTAACATTCGCGGAAGGAAAGGAAACCAGTACGGAAACGATCGAATGAATATTTTCCATGATACATTCTGGTATGCATCTACGTAAGACAGAACAAGTAATGCGACTTAAACTAATTTCTATAATGAAAAACTCTACTTGACGGTAGAAAGTAGAATCTCTTACGTAACGTCAGAACTGCAAATCGAACGTGCGACAAATAGCCTGAAGGGAAAACGAGAATCTTAAAACACACCTATCTTTCCATCTACCTGTCCTCCTTACCAGTTAGAAACAATTCATTAAATATTAAAAAGTATGACGAAAAAATATAAAAAAGAAAAATATGTAGTAAAATAAATAGAAAAATATTAATAATAATATATTATTATAATTATCCGATCGTGTGTTATTTTTAATATAAATAAATTGTTCAGAAAATAGATCAAAAATTTCAGGGAAATCTCTCGTGTAAAATTTATACAAATTAATGAATTAAAATGAAAATTTGTTCGATATTAAACGCAATATTAATAATTGTAATGGAAGTAAAAAATAAAAATAAGAAAAGAAGAAAGATGAGAAAAGGAAGTGAAAGAGAAAGGATTGGTAGAAAAAGGAGAAAGAGATCGAAAGAAATAAAGAGAAAGAGGAGGGAGGAAGGGATTTAGGGGGAAATGGTGGAGTTAAACAGTCGATGAGCTACTTTCATATTTTCACTCACAAGACGCCAGAGAAAGTTCTTGAGATGTGTGAAATCTCTAGTGAATAGTTATCATTGTTTAACGAAGATGCATATAAGAAATGAAAATATCTACGAATGATCTTAACTTTGAATCCTGATCTTCGCAATTTCATTCCAAAAATTCGCCATAAATCTTAACTGAGATTATACAATTTTAATAGAAACCATATAACTGTTATAAAAAAAAAAAAGAAAGAAATAATTATTTGCTAGCAATCCAAAATAAGTACAAAATGTTGGAAACATTAGCAAGATTATTAAAAATTGGAAGGAAGAAACGCAAAGAATAAAAAAAAAACGAAAGACGGTCATTAACACTCACCGTGTACGATGAGGGCAATCAGAAGAAGATAAGTAACTCGTGTCGTTGCCATTCTGTTGATATGTATGTGTTTTCGAGAAAAAGGGTTGTGGAACTACGACAATGATGAAACTTGACGTTACTCGGAATTTGAGTTTCTTTGCGCTGTTGGAACCATCAACTTGGGGTATAGTAATAATGAATATTTAAAGTAATTACTAATATAATAATTATTATATAGGGTTTAGTTTAAAAGCGCCGAAGAAGCTCGGCCGATGAGTTTTCGTGTCGAGCCTGGTCACTGGCAGAGGCGTTTGGCTTCGTGTCTTATATGAGCGCCCCACTCTTTCACTAGTCCGATCTCTGTGGCATAGGAAGGCTTAACTGGAGAACACACACACCTGGTTTTCTTCTATCGAGGCCTTTGCTTCGTTTCATGATTCGTTTCATGATTCGTTATACCTAACGATTCTAATGCATCCTAACGCACCTTTTCATTTCTTTATTATCTGATTAATTATAATATTAATGATGCTTAGATATGCGTTCCCATTTCTTTTTCTTAGTCATATTAATGTGATTCAGAGCAAAAGAAATTCCTTTTTATTTATTTTTTATTTTATATTTTTATGGATACGTTTTATACTGCACAACAATTTCCCTTCTTTATTTCTGCGTATATAAAGAAGTTTATTTACCGAAGTGTTTCTCCTTACATTTTAATTAAAGCTCTTGATATATGTGTATAAAATGTATATAAATATCTGAAATGAGATTTTGATGTGTTGGTTACTTACATATAAGTCGATGACAACTTTATAACCTTTCTGCACGTGCACGTAACGGACAGAACGACAAATATGACGCATCATTTCCTTTAGGACCATTCTAAGAATTCGGTAACTACTTTACTATATTCATCTTCTTCTCTTTTTGAAATTTTACTTTTAGCAAACATAACTGTTTACATTAAGTTTTCTCTATTTGCTCATAGCATGCATACATGAATCGAAATTATAAGAAAGTTTAGATATTTTTATAATCTTTAAGATACGGTTTATGTTTTTTTTTTACTGATTCTTGGTATTGCGGATACTTCCTTTAGATTTTGTAATTTAATCGTTGTTAACGGCCTTCTAGATTCCTTCAAAGAATTCTTTCTATCGAGCTGCGTGTCACTACGCGCGCAATAGGTCGGTGAAAACAACGTTGAAGTATTCTCAAGTATAGTTGGATGAGATTTCCCGCGAGTCAGCTTCTCTCTTCTTGTAAATCTCACTAAAATTCTATCAAACTTTTATATATATATATCCAATATAGCCAATTATAATCAGAACGTTTTAATTATTAACACATTAATGTTATTTTATATTAATATTACATTACATTTCAATTCTCACAAAGTTATAAATATCGTTAATTCAAATTTTACTCGCGTAAAATAACTTTGACGGAACTTGAATTATAAATAATTAAATAAAAATAAAAATAAAAAGTAAGCAAGTAATTAACGACATAGCAACACGTTGAAAAGAACGACGAACTTCCGTGACTGTAGACAAAATCCGTTCAAGATCTTAGCTTTATTTTCTTATGCAAGCGAGCAAGAATGAGACACAGTGGCTCGTTACTCGAAAAGATTATTTCAGTGATGCTCGGTGAGAATGGTCACAAGAGAAAAGGTAAAAGATGTATATAAGTATCTAGATGTAGAGATACAGAGTGTCCAAAAAGTTTGGCACCAAACTTATACTACGTATTACTGAGATTAACTGTGAATGCTTATATATTTCCAATAAAGTATTTTCGGACATATGTTTGTACAAACTTTTTTCATCTATTTGACTTCAGTAATACGTAGTATAAGTTTTATGAACCAACCTTTTGGGACACCCTGTATATTCATCTGTATAGGTGTGTGTATATATATATACAAGAATGAAACAATGGCACCTAGTTACGAAACTCTCTCGTCATAAGTATGCCGATTTTCATCTAATCCCATCCCTCGTAATTCCAAGTTATTCGCTTCTAATCTTAAGATCTGTATTCCTAGTCTCAATGATCATACTAGTACAGTAATTATACATCAAAGAAAATAATATTCTTGTATTGATTACAAAATTAACAATTCATCAAAATTATTTATCTGATTACCTGTAGTTATTATTTATAGTATTTTCATATTTTTCTGATAGATAACTTTAAGATTGCATAACTATCGTAATACTAATCTAATCAAGCAAAATTCTAAATTTGGATACAAAATATAAGAAAGATTTGTTTCATTTTTGTATAATATAATACAAAGCAACTTTTGACTCGATCTAACAGTACACGAGTGTCAATTTGTAACTCCCCTTTACGTAGGCAACCCACTTTACATCCGATATAAAGTGGTTGTATTACTCACGAAAAAATACCGACAGATATGGATCACGTACAAATTTGAAACTAATTGTAAGTTTTACTAATTACAGATTGACACAGTATATTTCTATTATATATATATATATAAGTATTACTTCCATTTATTTCATGTAAATATAAGAAAAATCTTGATGCAGCCTTTCAAAAACCATGACAAAAATTTGCACTTCTCTGCATGATAGGCTCTGATCATAGAAAAACTACTTTTCTTTTATATATATAAAAAAATAAAATACTTATATATATATATATAAGACTTAGTTTTAATAAAACATGAAATTCGTAATCGTGAACGAAAGAGCTTCTTCTTCTTAATCTTGGAATATCAACCCTCCTCGTATTTTTCGAACCTTTCGAACCTTTCGATTTAACGACACAAGATAGTGGAAATACCATGGAAGAAGTTCCTGACAAATATTCAGAGGAATCTACGTTCATGCTAAAATATCATTTACGAAGTTACCTGCGCGAAGGGTGATTCAATTTCGGAATCGAGATTGCATTGTAAATTAAGTGTTGTAACTTTCTTATCAGTGACAACACGCATCGAAATCTAACAAGCGTTCTCATGTTTAAACAATTATTTCCAATTAACAAGAAATTGTGATCCAAAGATTCTGAAGTTAAACAATTTTTTTTATTATATTTGGGTCGCATTACTTTAAAAAATTACACTGATTTCATTTCAGCCCTAATATTTAAGATACAGCATAAATTCTAGTATGCATAGATAATACAAAACTTTGATAAAAGTTCAATTAAATAAGAGCATCAACTTTTTTTAAAAATTATACACAAACATAATAGATAATAAAATTAAAGATCTCGTTGAATTAGCATAATAGGCTGTTATACTGTATCTCCAAAATGATTGCTAATAAAAGTAGACTATTTTTCAAATTTATACCTCAAATTTACTCAAAAACAGATATCAATTTGTGTCAAACAGTGTAAAAACACGTATGAATATAAAGAACTAGACGATTATATGTGGAAAAATGATAAGATAAGATTGTGTTTTTTTTTTTTGTATAATTATAGTCAGAAGTATAGAATAAATTTGAGAGCCTCTGAGGGAGTCGAGATGAAGAAAGTGTTTCGAGTCGGTGTGCTGCTATGACCCGGAGAGCAAGGACCTCTGGTCCTTGACGCGCTTAAGAATTCTTTTATTTTTTTATTTCGTTTGATTTCTTTTTTCTTATGTTAGCTGCTTGACCTTCCCTGCGGTAACTCCCATCCTATTCGTCGTCCTTTGGCGCCTTTTTAATTGTTTTATCATCCTCTTTTTCTATCTTCCTTCAATCCCGAACCTTCTTCACCGAAATGGACACGCTTCATTAGTGCGCATCCATGCAACACTCCGAATACACCTTCTACCATTCTATCTTATAAAATAAAACAAGAACGATTAAAAAGAATAATATAATATATAGCTACGATATTTATCATTCATTCATTTTACATGCGAATTTTGAATTTATCAGATACACAAATCGTAGGTGTAGCTTTTCGAAATGAAATCATTTGAATTTTATTTATTAATTCTCTCAACGGATACTTTCAAGAATCTTTGATTTTAGTTCAAATTTACTTTACAAAGTTTTTATTAAATTTAATAAATTACGTGAACAGGAAAAATATAAACAGGTTATCGAATAAAATTTATTTACATATTTTATATAGAAAATGTAGAAGCAGCAAACGAATACTGAAATATTTATCTTGTGAATTTTTTCGTCCGCATACGTCATAGTAAGATGAAGTATGCACTAATTGCAAGAGGAAGGACCTGCAATCTGCTTACTCATCGAGTCAAATAAGCTACCAGAAATCACGCGCGCACGCATACCCAAACACATATATATCATAATATAATTTCATTAAAAATGTTTCATTTTGATTTTATTTAAATAATATAGTTGAACTACAATACACTTTAGTATGAACGATAAAAAGAATTTCAAAGCTTTTAGGAAGACAATTTTTATCGAACAAATGTTCACATTAGCAGTCAAATTTTGTTGAAAGAAAATAAGAAGATGGAAAAAATTCATGGAATAACTTGGAAGTATTCGATTAATGCTCGTTGCTAAGAGTATTATCCACTCTGTCAAAATGTTGGCAAGAAGATTGAAATGTTCACCGTAGGTGCTCGCTTACAGCATGGGTGGTGAATATACGTCAGGGTTAAAGTAAATTATGCGTGCATATAAAGCGCATCGACCGCAAAGCTATCGGGCTTCGTATTTGGTCCTAAGTGGCGTGTCGTGTACATGGTCAATTTTATTGTATGATGGGGAACGACACGCCAAGTAATTTCTTATCAGCACCCTCTGTCAACTATAATAACAGAATAAAGGGGGTATCATTCATTTCATTTTATACTCTAATCTAATCCGAATATATTAGATAAATATGTTTATGTTGTATGTATAAATGAAATATTAATTGTACTTTTTGTATCTTTTGCATCTTTTATTCGAAATAATTTTAGATCCGAGATTTTGAACAATACTTATTACTAACTCTTTACTTGTTCCATCATATCTTATCGAATACCATCCTAGATTTTCCACAGTTGTGTTCTGGTTTAAACGAAGAGTCGGTTAGAACCGTGGCTGCATCGACGACGGTGGCGAACTGCACAGTTCGCAAAAAAAGAAGCAAGAGTTAAGGGGCGTGGTTTAAGATGAAAGCAAAAAGAATCTAGTGGAACATGGTTAAGGATGACAAAGACGAAGATCGTGTGATCCCCGGTGGAACAGCTATAAAAGGATTTCGGATATTAATACGAATAACTTAGACAAGATTAAACTTCGGATTAGAATATCAAGTGTCAGTTATAAATCTGTCATTGGTTTCTAACATATTTCATTGTAATACAGATAATTTTGATTTTTAAATGATATATTATTTTTGTTCATTCTTAGAATGCATAACTTGATTTTCATCAATTTCATACGAAATATCTTGACTATTATTCGCATAACGAATTTAATATATTCCTTCGTGGTTTCGTATTCTCAAGTATAACCTTTTCAACAAATCATCTTTAAAGCTATTATTTAAATAACATTTTACTGTTATTTTTACTCAAATAGAATATGTTAATATCGTTATTGTTATGCAAAGAAAAAGAAAAAAAGAACACGGAGAATAATCTGTATATGCAACATATGTATATCAAATAAATATCGCGTATCTTTGCATAAGTTCAAATCGATGGAGATTATTCGAGTCACGTTTACGATTCTGAAATGTCTCTCCTCGACTCTTTGCGATTACGTAGCGCACGTAAGAGGAACACCGGACAGACGTGGTTGAACTGTTTTCGAAGAGCGGTCATTGTCTTCTTTACAGAAGAAAATTCAAGGTGAATACGCTCGTTTGAGTCAGCAGTAATTTATACGCATTCGTAATCCTCTCTCTTGATTAGAAAAACAGAGAAAGAGAAACATTTTTCTTTCTTACGTTTGAATCTCAAACTGAGATCCAAACGTTGTAATTTATTCGAACAATAAACGTTCATAAGTAACTAGTTATTATTTTATAATGAAACTTTTCTAATGATATATGTATCATGCAAATTACTATGATTATTTTCTAAAGAACGATTCAATTTTATTGTCTCACTTTGGAAGAAGATAAAAGAAGAATAAAATATATAAAAGTTAACGTAAATTATCCTGACAGGATTTACGTGAGCGAGATAAAAAGTGATACGGAAATCAAACAGATTCGATAATAAATATTTAAAACCACACTGTCTTCTCTGAAAGTTCACGAAATTACTATACGTTACCGTTAGTATCGATATATATTTTTTCTTTTTGTTACAACGATTCTTTTTTTACTTTCCGAACTTTTTTTTTTAGCATCTGTGTGTGTGGAATCTTAAAAGTTACAGTAACGTGCTATTAAATAAATTTGCGAGTGCATGCAGGATATGCGATAAGAATCATTTTCTAAGGTGAATTTGGAAATTTTGTTTCGGATAATTCTTACGTTTTTTATTTTGAAAAGATAATAAAAATTAAAATAAAAAAAGAAAAGAAAAGGAACGAATTGGAAAGAGATTACGTGAAAAGGCAAATTCCCTTTTTTATTATTTAACTTCTCTCTCCGAAACGATTTCTTTCCGGTTGTTCTTACGTATGAGAAGCACCAAATCGAGAGCCAGATAATAAATAGGACGATGAGCCTTTCGCAGATTCACCGGTCTCTCACTTTTTCCTTCTACCAAAGTGAGAAAAAAGGATATAAAAAGAAAAGAAGAAGAAAAAAAAGAAGAAAAGTTGCGACTTCCTTTATTGAAGTGGAACTTGGTCCTGGCTCGTTGTGGCGAATATCAAGGATGCATTTAGGAAACGAGTCCCTTAGTAAGAAAGCATACTCTTCAGAGTGCATCTACCTCTGAATACCGGCATTTTTTCAATTCTTACAGGTGGTACCGGTCTACCAAATTCCCTCTTTCCTTTCTTACTCTTCTTGGTATTTCCAAATACTTTAACCCACGGATTCATGTGGGAGGATTTGCAATATAATTCTCAAACAAAGCGCATTCCTATTTTTATCAATTTCGATGATGCATACCAAAAATTACCTAATTAACAGATAGTTTGGGGGTGTGTTTTATTATAATTAAATGACTTAGTTTAGTTAACGACTTTGTTTAGCAACCCTGTGCTAGAAACTAATTCCTACATTTTGGATTTATCAAATAAAATATAAAAGCAAACTCATTAGAATAAATAAGAAAAATCTAACATTAGGTACAATTACGCGTAAGCCTATATCTGATGTAAGAAAAGGGATTGAATAAAAAGTAACGCGACGTAGAAACTCGACGCGTTTTATAATACGAGATTTAAGGATTTGAATGAAAAAAGAAATATATAAGGAAATTTGAAAGAATGAAGGAAACATGGACAAGTAGAATTTTAGCATTGACTTTAATGTCGTCTGGTTTTTAAGAAAGATCTACGAGCAATGGAAAAATATAGGAGAGGCGGAGTATGCCTCGAGTTCGCGCGAACTTGTGGGGTCCTACGGCCGTGTAATTGGGATCCTGTGGCTCCTGGCAAAACTCGATAGTGGGGGATGCCCTATGTAAGCCCTCGAACGGCCGAGGTCCAGCCCATCCAGCATCAGGACATCGTACCAAGGTCTTGGACAGTACCATTAGCGACCGATCATTCATCCACTGTACTCCAAAATTTCATTTCGTGCGGTTTAACTTAGAATTAGAGAGATTTGTCATTTTTATTCTCATTGCTTTTTACGAAATAACGTCATTTTCGAATAAAAGATAGAACGATGAAATTAGGATTGTTAATCGTTTCGTTTTTCGTGGGGGTCAGTATTGCTACGAGAAGGAGCAAATCAACAACGTCCGTGACTGCTGAAGTAACATCCACCACTGCGAAAGATGGGGAATTAAGTTACGTTGAATCGAACGAAGGTATGTCCTTGTTTATTGGAATATCGTGTTGCATGTACGTACGGATTATTTACACTGTTCTATGTTGCATTTATTTCCTTTTTTTCCGAGTTAAGAAGAAATGACATAAAAGAAATGAAATCGTTTGAAATTTATTACTGGACAAACGCGTGAATTTATGATTAATTTGTTAATATGTTAAACAAATAATTTATAGCGTATAAATATATTATATATTTTATTGTTTAATGTTACAAAGATTGATTTGAACACAAATTATTAATAAATGTTAATAAATTTTGTAGAACACCCATGGGATAGTATAAAAGTTCAAAAATTAGACGCGCGATCAAACGCATGGTCGAAAAATAATGAAAACTCTTCGAACGACAATATCGAAATTTTAAATCACGAAAATAGTGGTACACCCGAAGGAAAATCATACGGCGAGATACCAAATCCGATTTCGATACCAAAACCAAATCCAGTTTCGCCGACTTACGTGCCATCCCCTCTTCCGCCATTGCCACCGGGTTGTTTAACGTCGAGAGGACAATTTTCGAGTCCAAAAAGTTGTGCTAATTATTTGAATTGTTGGGACGATGCCGTGGTCGAACAAACTTGTCCTAATGGATTACTCTTCAATGATTTTTCTAATGTTTGCGACTTTGATTACAACGTTAATTGCGGAAGCAGACCTCTTCCAACACCGAGTAAGTTTGAATAAAATAAAAAGAAAGATAGAAAAAGTGAATTCGGAATAATACGAGTTGAACTTTTGCGCGTACAGAACCACCACTACCGCCAGGTTCAAAGTTTTGTCCAGATCCGTACGGACGTTACCGTAGCTCAACGAACTGCTCAGAATTCTACGTTTGTCTGGCCAGTAAACCCATCAAGTTCGGTTGTCCTCAAGGATTGGTCTACAATGACGTAAGCATTCGATCTCGGGCCATTTCTTTTTTTCATGTAAAACCGAACGAATATAAAATGAGAGTATTGTGAGAATTGTCCGATTCTTTGAAAATTTTCGACATACTATTTCTACTACTTTCTCATTATTACCGACGCGGAATCGAAAACTTAATCATCCCATAGCGTCCAAATATTATACTAGTATAGATTTGATCGTTGGATTATATACTTGTTTTAGGAATTAGGCGTTTGTGATTATGTTCGTAACGTCGACTGTAAAGGTAGTGCCACACCGAAACCGCAACCGCAATCGCAACCGCAATCATCGACAACTCAATCTTGGTCAACAGCTTCACCAGTTTCTGTCCAGTATCCTTCGTATCCTTCGCATCCTTCGCAATCTCCCTATCCAACGCAACAATCTCCCTACATTCCTACAAGACCAAGTCCTTATCTTGCAACTTCTTGGGGAAGTAACGTCAACGCAGAACCATGGCAACAACTATCGAAACAACAAGACGTACAAAAAGAAGATAAAGAGATAGTCTCGAGCAAACCGGAAACGTTGCAGGAATCACCGGAATCCTCGAGCATAACGAATCCATGGACTGTTCTTCATACCATACCAGCATCTATGAGCAAAGTTCCATGCACGGATGGTGATCTGCATAAACTCGATGATGCTTGTACCAGCGTAATCGTTTGTAGGGCTGGTCGACCACAATTAGTACGATGCACGACGGGGATGATTTATGATAGACCAACGAATTCCTGCAAGCCCTTTGTCATTGCGAAATGGTATGCAATCAATTATTATGTATAAATTATTTATAGTGTACCCAAAAAAAAAAAAGGTATATTTGAGGGGTAGATTGGCAAGCACTGCACAAGTAAATCTTCTATTACTTCCAGTTTTAATATTAATAATATTTTGTTTGTTCCAGTTAACTAATGAAAGGACTCGAAACTTAATATTCGTGAAAGGATCCTTGAATGCAATGATACAATCATTTTCCATTTTAGATTCTCGTCTTTATGGCTTTGATACATTCGTAAGCATAATTAATAGAAAATAGATAGAATGATAGATTTAATGCAAAATAGTTCATTAACTTTATACTTCGTAGAACTCAAAAAAATGTCGTCATGTTTAAACGGACACAATTTAGATTTAATTCATCGTAAGATCAATTTTATGAAATAATCGAATGCTTAGAAAATAATATTACTAGTTCGTTTAACAAGTAGCAGGTATTTGATAATAAAATCATAAATACATTTAAGTACTCATAAGAAATAACAACTTGTAACGATTATTTTATCTGCATCCTTATGTTTTATATAATTTACGAAGCATCCGCCTAATTACCTCGTTAAATCTGCCAATGACCACCGAGAAGATAAGTGAATCTTCTTCTTGAAAGTAGTCACATGCGTCGGTAAATTCTCAGATGGTAACAATAAAAACTTTAAGCACGAGTTGTCTGCAACAAATGCCACCAGGGTGCAACTGCATTCTCTTTTTTTCCGTAGCGCTTTCTTCAAAGTGAGTTTCGAAAGACTAGTTTTCTAATTCTATTGATTTTTACAATAAATCGTCGTATCAAACGTATTCAGATTATTTAGCAATAAACCGGATAGAAAATATCACGGGCGAAAGGTGTAAGTAAATGAAAACTTGTCGCTTTACGATGTAATTGTTAATAACTATACGCGTCGATAACTACTGTGTATCTATTATTGGGTTGATCATCAATAAGTACATAATGCTAGAATTCTTAATAGTTTGTATTTTATAATATAATCAAAATATATAATTTTTATATTAAAAATTCCAACATAACTCGATATACGATCAATCGTATAAATAATTAATCTCATTTTTCATAATCCTTTACAAATGCAACTACAAAGTTTAATTCTTTTTTGTCTACCAGTATGAATCACGTATTCGAGTATCGTACGAGTGATTTAAAATGTTACAATGATACGATCAAAATAATAAAATGAGAAACTTAAAAAAAGATTCGAAAAAATTCAGACACGAACGAACCTTCACTCGACCTTGATAGCAAAAATTAGTTTCTTCCGCTAGTGGATATCGGATATTCAAGAATCGTGCGTATAATTAGAAATGTTTAACATACCCTTCAAAGAACAAACCGACAAACCGGTAAAAAACCATGAAGAGAAAGATGCTGTTTAGTCGAACAGGACACTTCTATTTCTAGCCAAAGAAGTGACGTCACTATCAGGTAGCGCGAATTCTTGAATCGACTCAATAGCTCGAACACTGAAAACAGGAATCAGGACAGGTTTTTTCATTGAAAAATTCACAAAATGCATATCCGTTAAACAAAATGGCAACGACCAATAAAGCGAGTGTCTTAAACATTCAAATTTGTAAAGGTTCGTTTAATAAAGTTAACATTTCAAATAATATCGAACGATATTATCTCAAAAGATAAATAGATTATATTATCATCGTGTACAATGGGATAAAAAAGAAAGATATTAATTGCGAGGAAAGCGAATAAATTCAAAACGAAAGAAAGAAAATAAAGTATAGACTACGCGATTCATTTTTAAGATTAATCTGATTCATAAATATGATGAATTAATATTGATGGACAATTAACGATTGTAATTATACCTTGCTTCTTATCATTATTTATTTACGCAACGATAAATAATATTTTATTATTCTATTCAGTTGATTAAAAAGTTTCTTCGTATTTTAATGGAAAAGTATGTCAAGTTTCTGTTCATATCTTCTATCCAATTTTTGTCCAAATAATTGTGCAGTCATTTTTTTGAATTTTGTTCATAATTTAATCGACGCATCGAAGGGATCAGTCGTCTAAACCGAGATGCATCTTTGAAATTCAAATTTCCAGATCTAAAACACCCGAACCAGCTTTGTGCAACTTGTATCGATAGTGTATCGTGTTTAATAATTGTACAGAGGATCAAAATTTAGCTTTTACTTTGAAAGTATCGATAACTTAATTATTATTGCCTGCCAATTGCCACGATGATTATTGTCGTAACGTGTAGGTTCATTCGATAAGTAAGGTAACATAGAACAATCTAACGTGTAATCTGTATTCTAGGTACATCAACGTAAATCACGACGTCAGCAACACGGGGCATTGAGAAATATGAAGTACACTCGCTTCTAAACCATTCTACATAGAAACATACGATGCGTGGGTAAAAGTACTATCACTGTAGAACTTATATCGCATACACGTGTAAGTTACATTTCATGTAAAAGTATCTGTTCTCGATCAGGACCGTATTCAGATATTTTAGATACCCTAAACGTAACTAAAAATTGATTTTCAAACAAAATTCTTTTCCCTCTTTACTTTTTAATTGGAATAAAAATAATACTGCGCCACGTGTGCGTGATATATACGATAATACACGTATTTGCATTTTCATTTCCATTTTCAACAAAAGACGAAACACGAAAGAAGGAATAGAAGAATTTCAACAAATTCTCGAAGAAACGCTTTCTTTATTTCGCTTACAATAGCAAGCATCTGCGACATAGTAATCGAAAGGTACTACTGTAAGATTAAATCAGAAAGAAAGTGAAAACCTGAGAAGAATCGATTAACAAACGAAGTATGTAAGTAAGTAAGTAAGTAAAAAGATTAGGTAAGTTAAGTTGAATACTTATGAGAAGGAACGATACTCCGTGAACAGCGTGAGACCGCGAACGGCCTCGACCTTTCGTAGAAATCCTTACCTCGGCGAACGTTCGATTCTAAGATTAGGTACGAATCGAAAGATCGATCGGGTGTGCGATTCGAATGAACCGACTAACTGCTTACGTGGAATAAATCGGTTCGATTGAGTTAAACGAATAATTTACAGGGGAACTATTTTTAATTGGACAGATTTAGCGATTCGGATCTAGAAATAAACAAAGAGTAATTATATCAAATCTATGGGATCCATTTCAGGATTGGACAGCGAACGCAAAACCAATGAAAAATGGTATTCTATTTGATTTTGTTCCAAAATTATTGCCACTTTTGCGTTTCAATAATCTTGATCTACTTCTAAAATGGATCAAACGTATTACCAAACATTCCGTATAAAATAGAGAAATAGAAATAGAAATAAAAAGAGAGAGTAAAAACAACTGTAGTTGAAATAAGTAGCGGGGCCCTGATTACGAAATAATTCCTAGAGAGAAGACGTCGTCGTCGTTTACGGTGAAGAATCGCCTTTCTCTCTTCCTAATGACCGGTAAAGGACGTTGTCCTTTTGACGAAGAAGTTGCGTTGCGTCGCCGAATGTTGCATCTGAAAGTGAAGATTAATCTTGGAGTTGTTAGCGCTTCTCGTCTCCGTCGATGACATTCGCGTGTGTTACATCAGAGTCGCGGTGGTCTGTTATATAGCCTTTTTATAATTCAAGTTCGAGAAGCAATCGAATTAAAAAAGCCATCGAACAGAGGATTACAAACAAAAAAATAGAATACGCGTTGGTTGCACGCGTGATAGAAGTGAAACTCGTCGTATTATCGCGGCTGGAAAATAATCGATTCATTCATATTGTACAGTGAGTGTCCCTTAAAATCGTACAATGTTTTTTAGTATCAGAATCAATATATACCATTAATATAGATATCTCGATCAATTTCGTTTGACTAAATAAATAATCAAATTTCAAATCAGAGATCTGTCAGCGAATTTATTTTTACGACAGTTACGCAGTTGTAACTAAATCGGTAGATGTTTCAAACGAACGTACAATTGATTTAATATATGGGCCCTAGTCACCTTTGTGCATTATACAGGCCCAGTAAACTTAGAATAGAACAAGGAGAAATAGAGCGAGCCGTACGAGCGCATTCCTTAAGTTTCATTCGCCGTGACCGACGCGTATCTGTGGTAAAGTTGAAACTCGGATATCCATCAAAGCATCCACCCACAATTCAATTCTTAGATAGTATTTGCGTTTTTGTATTTAAAAAATTATTAGGTCAGTGCAACGAGAAAATTCTGCTAATCCTCGTAGGATTGAATTCCGGCTATCGAACTCGAGACGTTTATAGTATGATTTCATACATCCGCAGTATGTCTTTGATAAAGTACAATGGATACAAGGCTGACTTTACGCGTGCCCACGTGGGTCGTTTGACCACTTGCATTTCTTACGTGTGACACATCGAAGACGCAGCCATAGGGGATCACTAATGCCAATATCTAACGACTATATACGCATATTGGGTTGGCAACTGAGCGAGCGTGGTTTACTTAATCAAAATCTACAGGTCCCCGGGTCCTGATATCAGTTCAAAATTTACATTTTTTTTAAATTTAAATTTCATTTACCGAAAGAAACATCCCCTCCCTAATCTTTCTCGTACGTTCAAAATTAAAAAATCAATATACGTTATAATCAAAATAATCGTACAATTGATCTTCCATTTGATTTGAAAAAGGACGCAAGTACATTAGAAAATGGAGGAAGATCTCTTAGATTCTCGCCCACGTTTTCACCAAAGTTGTTTGCGATTCTTTCTTTATCCGAAGAGGGAAGGTCTTCGTCGTTGTCTCTGGGTGTGACTCGAATTCTTAGGCTTCTCTCCTTTCCTTTCTCTATCTCCACCTTTCTAGACTGCATAGCGTACAACACTCTTCGCATCTCGTTTCTTCGAGTATACTTCTCATTTATAGTTTAACCGCAACGTTATTTACAATTTCATGGAAAAAGAAAGGAAAAATTTGTTTTTTTTTTCTTCGTTCCATACATTTTTCTTATTTCCAATTATAATATTTATAATAAAATCCCAGATGCACAAATTTCAAAAAATCAAGAATAATAATATATTTGCGAGAAATAGAAAGATGATCAAAGTTAGTTTTATTGTGAATTTTCCGAAGTAGCCTAATCGAATCGTTCGACGTTACGTTGCTATTACGTATCGCAATCTCAGCTTAGGAACACGTTTGTCGCTTAACGCACTGCATTTCCAAGCATTTAGAGAGTGTCTCCTCGTTCATAAATTTATGAATTTCCTATCAACTTTCACTTTATGGATATTTAATTCCGTCGAAATAATTGCCTACCTTTTGCCTATCCTTTATTAAATACAAACTTATTCGAAAGCGATGAAAGATTTCTATTATTAATCAATACTTTTAATCTTCTATATTAATACACGTAAACTTTGAACTTTCCGATTATTTCAATACAACCAAAAAATACTTCTCCTATCGTAAACGGTATTTTATAGAGATAATATACGCAAAGAAGAATTTTTAGTTAAAGTTAAGGAGAAGAATAAAAGAAAAGTAATTAAAATTCAACAAAGTCGTGTCAGTTTATTCATGAAGTAACAAGGTCTTAAAATTACATCCAATTATTTTAAACTTTAAATAAAGCTATTGAATTTATTAACAGTATAAGTTAAAGAATGAAAATTTGTGTTTAAAGTTTCTTATAAAACGTCAGATCCAGTATTTAATATCGATAAAATTCTTCTTTTGTCCTTTCCCCGTTCTAAAATTATCCTTCCAGTCATGATGGTGTTTGAACGGTCGCTTGATGTGTTCCAAGAAGGCAAAAGGTGGTTTTGTTGTATCGGCAAGCTGTTCGCAAAATCTAAGATCCTTCGTAAGAAACACGAGAGCCGGTCTTTTCTTTCATTATTTCCCCGAAACCGGATTTTCAGGCTACCTGTAGTACGGTGGTAGTATTACTGTCTACCATCGATTATCTATATATTTTTTTTCTAAAGGGGGATACACATAGGAATTATACCTCATCTCTCATCTAACTCGAAGGATTTGAGAACTTAATCCATCCATAAAGAAGTAACATTTTTAGAAATTTACAATTGATAATATAAATATTAGGAGTACTCATAAATAATAGAAGGTTTTCTGTTTGTGGCTCAACACTTTTCAACCCATCATACGTCCCCTATCGCGTGTAGACGAATTTCTGGTTTTTTTTTCTTTTTTCTTGCCAAAGTTTTTCCGGCATATTCTACAAGTAAAAATAAGAAAAAAATATTATATGGGCTTTTAAATGTTTGAATAAAAAGTCAAAGAGTTTCTCGAATAAGAAGAAAGTGTTCCAGAAAATACATGTATCGAAGTTCGTTTCGAGTCTTTCTAATAACGTATCGTGATCATGCTCCGTCATGCTATATGTAGAAAGCAGAAAGCCAAAACGTCCGACTTATTCTATAGCTGCATACGTTCAAAGATTCACGCGTGTACTTTTTTTTATTCCAAATTATCTGATCTTTGATCTAACAAATTGAAAAATAAATCACAATTATAGAAACATAATATATCTCGTATGTGATATTTAAATGATACGGAATCCATTGACCAACCAATGAAATGAAATAGTCATGAAATAATCAAAGTTCCACGATGTTAAAATACAACAAAAGAAGAAGAAAATAAATCGTTGCAGTGAAATGGCGCTAAGACAATAACTGAATCTTAACGAAGAGGTCGTATTGTAGTTATATGGACTATACAGGGTGCAGCACAAAGTGGTTCTCCTTGGAACGATGATACCGCATTCCAGTTCATGAATCTTTCTAGTTAGTCGATCTTTTCTCTTCCCTTATCTTTCTCCTCGACTTTCCGTTTAAATCTTTTTCTTCACCTTTGCATAGTAGTGCTTGAAATACTTAGAACGAAAGGACATTCGTTCGAGTTCGTTAGTGGGTTGACGTTATTATCGTTTGTAATAATCTTGACCATACCCGATGCTCTTAACTTTCAATGACAACTCGATCGCGGAATTGATTATAACCGTTGTAATATCATTTCCTTAACGTTTCATCGGTCAACGACGTATCTATCTTATCGTTGCCTCGAATCCTTGAGGTAAAGTTAGAACGCATAAAATAGATCTATATATACGCACATATATTTACTGTTACTTTTACCCCTTTACTATGTATTATATATAGGAGAGAGGTGCTTCATTGAAAGGTGTCGACAAAAACAATTTCTCGACGTGATTACACAATATAACTTTACATAACCGTAAAACCTCTCGTGCCGAGAAAAGTAGATATTCAATGCGTCGAAATTCAATGAGGCAACCTATTAATATCTTTCTCTCTTGGTCACATTTTATCTAACATCGTATCCTACCTAAGTATCTAGCATCGTTTTTAATTGCGAGCGCGGAGATGCAACGAATCTACCAAAATATAAACGTCCTAGAGAAATCAAAACAAGGAAATTCTAGAGAAAGTCTATTGGAATGGATAAAGTAAGGCTGCGGAAAGTGGGAAGTAGTCGATTAGGATTTTGTAATGATGTGAAATCGTTCCTCTTAGTTCTCGTATTTAGCTCATGAACTCTACAAAATCGACATAACATTGGCAATTCTTAATATAATAATCGTACAATTATCGGTAATAAATTAAAAATAAAAAGAAAGATGTAGAATCGAAGTTAACGATTCGCGAAACAATATTAACAAATAATCCAAGAATGAAGATTTAACCGTAGATTTAACCGAGGACGAAACTATAGGGCACACGTGCAAATCTCTAAGTAAGAGTCAAGACAATCGTAATGGCGAGGGTGAAGCGGGGGTGGAGGAAGAAAGGTCATCGACACCTTCGCGCATAGATTTTCTTCGGATCCCCTTCACGTCTTTGTAAGAATCGTTGCTACCGCCACTGTTGTCGGCATCAACGACGCGTATCTATAGGATGTACTGCGAATGACAAGCAGGGAAGTTCCATTGAACGCGTGCTTTGCATTTTTATTCTTTCTTTTTCATCGCGAGGACTCCAATCCGGTCTCTGATCAAAAAATCATCCACTACTACAAAATTATATTAATAAAAATATGAAAAATCCTTATAATAGATTATCGAACAGCTTTTACTCGTAAACTATTCATATATGCATATTTGAGACGATACCACCGACTATAGTAACGGTAAATACTACAGTCTAAAGCACACATGAACCATCCGAGCGTTGAAATGGATCACCGAGGATCATCCTATTCTGGCTTTCACTTGCCGCGAACGAACGGATGTTCCTCGTGCTTCTTCATTCGTAAGTGTCGATTAAATACATCGATCTGTCTCGATCTTCTACTCGTTTGCAGTTTTTCTTCTATCGCGTATTATGCAATCACCGTACGATTTCTTTTTCTTCTTCTTTGATTGTGAGAGCGGTTATTGTTCTCTCGTCAGTTACTTTCAGAGTACCCAAAATGATCGTACTGCTACCAGTAACCACTACTATCAGGGCTAATAACGATAATAATTATAGAGAAGAAGAATATAAAATCATGATTGTAATAAGAAAGGAATAGTAAACACAACAGAAATGACTAAATGCATCTGCAATGAGTGTCATTTAAAATCGTACAACGTTTACCTTTACTAAATTTTTCCTTGAAAATGATTAGTATAGTGCATCGTACGAAATTACGAGTACCAAGAGAAAAGGGTACAAGTATGATGTGATGAATTTCATCGACTTACCATTAGATTCTAATAACTCCAACAAGAATTGGATAAATATGCAAGATTTTCAGGGATACCCGAAACATTAAACGAAAGTTGTACGAAACGTGGATATAACATTTCCTTATGTAATATCTAGTTTACGTAATTTTGATACAGTGAGACTACGAAACTCGTACTACGACTACGAGTTTACGTAGCTTTACTTAAACTATCGATTTGAGAGATACTTTTTTTTACACCCGTAACATTTCTCGAATATCTATTTGCCTCTCTTTATATATCTTTGACTTTTAAAAAGAGAAAATGATGTGTTATGTTAACATCAAATTTGAATGTATATTAAAAGTTAATAAAATGAAATTTTTCGAGCACTCGGATGAATATAATAAATACGTAAAAGACTTTATTCGATGTTTTCTATTTCAGAATATAACTGGCGTATCTTATTTCCATACTTATTTCTCAATATTGCATTCAGGTTTTGCTTCAAGATCCGTATTCCGTAATGCTGTTCCTTTTATAGCTCTAATCCATCTTGAAAGACAAACTCTATCGGATTTAGATCTTATTTTGATAATGCTGATATAAAACAGGGTGGGAGTAGGTAGGGGGTGGGTGTTGGGGAAAATTCTCATCATTTTTCTCGTTTGACGTAGAATAATAATATTTGAATATGTAATATCGATGAGGTGTTTGTCGGATATACGAGGCGAGGCACCATGACGGAAGGATAACGGGATCGGGATGCATAATCGGCTAGCGAGGCCGAATATTAATCGAAGAAGGGGCATTACTTCCAATACCTATATCGGGATCGGGATCGAGACTAACATCGGCATCCTTGACGTATGGGTGGTATGTAACACCCGCTACCGTGATCACGCACCATTGTACTTGTCTCTGTTGCAATTTTACCGTTATCCGGAAGGCATTTCTTTCTTTGCTCACCGGTAATGCACTTCCTGTATATTTGTGATTTATCGTTAGCTTCGTCGCAAACCTAGCTAGTCGATTTCGAGTACGATGAACTCGAATTTATATCCGAATATCCAAATTCGCATTACGAAAATCTACGATGATGACGAATTTTAGAAAAATATTCTCCAAATTCATCGAACGTTTCACGATCCACGGGATGATCGACGTTACGCGAATCCATTAAAAAAATGAAATCTATTAAAATACCGCGCGATGTCGCGATCGTGCCAAGGTCAAGACAAAAGTGTCCTTCCGCGTAGATTCTTTAGACCAAGTAAGTAAGAGTAAGTAAGTAAGTAATGCCCTTCTCTGCTCGCTTCGAACGATTTATTCGAGAAACTGGATTAAACGGAGCGAGAAAGTTCCGTTGTCGTCGAAAGCGTCTGGCATTAACATGCGTGACCACCTTGTTCGAAATCGTCCTTGGTCTTTCCAAGAACAAGCTGAACGCGTCTCGCCCGATCGGTATTCCGTCTGTTAACCACGAGAAAATCTCTTTCAACTTACATTTTTATCGATTTTGCTCATCGTCCCACATTTTCGTACGCAAATCCATACGTGATTTTCATTTCATTCGCCATTTTGGTTCCTCCCTTTCTTCCTTCCTTCTTGTTTTTTCTCTATTACAACGTCTCGTTTATTTCACAGCCATGATTTTATGGTAAAAGTCGTAGTTTTTTTTTTTATAATTCACCTCAGGTAAGGTTCGATTCATCCGAGCGCCATTCAAATGCAGACATTGACAAGTATGGTGTTTGCGTCGACACCTCGGACGAAGGCTATTGTTATCCTAATTATACGACATTATGATAAACTCGCGCATTTTTTAACGTCCATACGCGCTGACTCCTCATGGGAATTTCGCTGTTGCATAAAACATATACTTTGTTTTAGAAATGATTTGTAAATATCATCGCCGCCTCCTCTTCTCTCGATCGTTAAGTAATATCGCCTTGTGAAATATAGCCAGTCAATTTGTGATAGAAATGAAAATACTTGAGACGCATTTCTATTTAAAATTTCATCCGATAATCGTTTCCTATATTTATCTATCTCGTTTAGCGTTTATTTCTTACGTTGTAGAATAAATAATAATGATCATCCCGCGATTTCTAAATCTAATTAGAAATAAATATTAGCCTTTGCCCGGAAAATAAGTTTCGTGCCGATTTATTTAATAGATAAATAATTATCGTATTTTGAAGGAACGATTCGAATGTTTGGATCGGAAACCTATCGCGATTTGCATTCTACGAAGATTTCGATGCGCGCGTAAATGGAATTTGGAATAAGTTAATATATAACAAGTAGGGGGAGGGGGTATTATTTGGGGTATAAAAAAAAAAGAAATAGATAACGAAGGAATCTAAATTTTGGTTTGATTTCGAGCAGAAGGAAATTGATTCGGGGCCGCAAACGCGCCGTTAAGTCTCCGGATGGATGGCATTTTGCGCGGAGGCCGAAAAATAAAAGGACGGCCACCTGGGTAGAAAGAAAAGGTGGCGAGGAGTCAAGAGAAATAGAAAGAAGGATGGGAGGAGGTCGGGAGGGGATCGGGAAGGTTCAATATAGTACAAGATAGGTCTTTTCTCGAAGTAATGCGAAGAAGAGACAAACGATGAGGAGGTGGAAGGTGCAAGGAAGAGAAGGAGGGGCAATTGGTGGAGGAAGGGCACGACACGTGACCGATGCCTGATATAAAGTTGGAAATCGAGGAGACGCGAACACAGAAAGATCTCTTTCTCTTAGCGAACAAGTGGAGGTGGTGTCTGCACGGTAGTGACTTCCTTACATTTACATCACAATTACATTAGATCACGTATTTGGTATTATTAACTTTTTAACGCGAGGACGAATACCCCTGGAGCACGCACGCAAACAACGAACACGCTTATTCCTTAAATCAACATGAGGACGTACTACGTGATAGCCGCCATACTGATCGCCGGTACGTAAATGAATGAACAAACTCAAATGTGCATCGATTCGAAATCCATGGTATTCCGCGACGTGATTCTATCTAAAGGATGACTAAAATAATTTGGTTTTTCGATTTTTCATTGGGATTCGGTGGTTGTGATGACGGACACGGATGAAAGTGTGTGATATGCATGTGAACTAGCGCGAACTACTACCCCCCACGTCTATTAGTAGCACTCGCAAAGGTTTTATTTCATTCTTTCGAAGGAACCTCCTTGTTCCTTTAATTAATAACTTATCGAATATTGTCGGATTTAGTTTTTTCTATTTCCAATTCAAATTATTTTCATTTTATAGATGATAACGCGAAATGATTTATTTAATATTCCGCGTAGTTTCGTCTTATTAATTTAAATAAAATAGATTTTACCGTTTGATTTGACTTTTTCGTTACAATATGGCGTAGATATATTGTTTTATTATTTTCGGACTAGTCGAAGTAAATTTAGAATTCTGCAAAATTAGTTATCTTATGTTTTATAAAAAGAAACATTTAGGATCTAGAGGATTAACTTCATTACCATGCAATAATAATAATAATCGATGTTCTTCGCGCAGCGCAGCATCATCACACTCGTTAAGTCGTTAGCCTACTTACTTTTTATGATTATCATTCAAACCCACTCGATTAATAATCGATTAACTAGTAAGTAGAATTATGGAAATTCAAAACCTTCGTGAAAATTAATCATTTTTATATTTAAATAATAATACGCTATAATATTTTTTTGTTGGTATCCTATAAGTATATCCAAATATATTACATTGTTAGAGTTGGCTTTATTAGAAATTTTTAATACTTCATATCTAAATAAAGAAAAAAATATTAAAATAAATGATATAATAAATATTGCAAATTATAGATGAAAAGAAAATGAGAGAAAAGCCTTTCTTCTCCTAAAACAAAAAAGAACGTAACCAATATCGCTCGCACCTAACGAAAACTGTAAATTACATTGAATTAACAAAGAAATTAGGAATGAAAAAAAGCGAAAGATAAGGATAACGATAACGATAAAGCAAAGTAACACGAGTTAATGCCGTGAAAATTGAAACGCTTCGAATGCCGGAGAAAGTTTTTCGATCGTCTGTAAAAGACCACACCTTCATTTTTAAACGGCATTGACGTTCGTGCAAGACAAAAAAAGGGGAAAAAAGAAAGAAAGAAAAAGCATGGGGGTGGGGAGGAAAGACCCAACATAAATTTGCGACACGAGAAACATGTAATTCGTGCGAAAGTCGAACTCCTTCCCTTTCCTTTAACATACGAGGATAACCTTGGCCCGGATTTTAACTCATCTCTCTCTCTCTCTCTCTCTTTGATTTTTATAATCGTCCAACCATGCGAGAAGATCAAGGATAATATTTCTTAAGTAGGAAATTTAATATCGATCGAGCTAACTTATTACAATAGTTTCAAAATAATATCAACGAAACGAAATCTTATTGCGGAAGTTTCGAATACTATTGAAGCGTGACAAAATGAAGAAAAATTCAGGAAATCGGTCTCCATCGAGGCTAATCGTCGATTAGGAAAGTATCAAAATAAAAAAAGTAATGCATGTTTGAACGTATAAACGAACATGTAAAAACATCAAGATCTTACACACATATGATCTTTCTCTGACTTTTTCTTTTGAAAACTATGAATATATTCTTGTTGGTTGTTTGTACGTGGCATATATGCATAATACAGAAGCACGGTAGTTGCTTTTATATTTGTATACGTTGAACGAATGAAGAACATAGAACGGAAAGGAGTGAACGGGATGCTGGAAGGGTCCAGCAGTACCACCACTACCATTACCAGTACCACCAACAGCAATTCTGTTATTGCTGCACAGGCTGCTCCTATCCGGCTGGCTCTGGGCCCAAAGTGAAAGCGTCTGGCGAAAGTCAGCTCGTATCCTTACATAACGCATTCATATTTATTCGGCCATCGTATGTCGCCGAAAGGACTATTTATTCCGACGCATTATCCCAATCACGGGCTCTAATCATTACCGTTACCCTTGAAAACTTATTTTATTCTCTTTTCCGATTACCTACAGATACGAAATTAATACGAATTAAATAGAAATAAATTCCTATTTTCGCAACTACGATATTTTAATATCAGAGCGTAGTTTGAACAATTTCAACGCTAATTGCGGGCCATTTAAAATTTATTATAATAATTAGTAGTAGTTATATCTGTGTGTCTAGGAATGGAATTCAAAAATACTAACTTCCTGGATGAAATTTTCTCATTTCGAGAAGGGATTTAAGTTTACGTTTAATACCATCTAATTATCGTTCCCCGTTAGTTCATTCTCTTCCGAGATTTAAACCGAGCGAGTTATTTGACGAGCGATAGAAACAAAAGCCTGGAATTATATTAAAATACGATCTGTCGACAGAGACAGGGATTATCCGTAATTTAGAATTCTTCTTCGTCTTAACCGCAATCTACATTGGTTGGTTGGGATTTATTTTTCTTTTCTTTTGCGGACAGAAATCTTATTTCCTAAGAAACGAGAATTAAAATCATGCTGATAGGAATAATAGAATCGAGAAAGAAAGAATCAATGAAAGATAGAAAGAGAGATAGAGAAAAAGAAATACGACTCCGTGTTTGCCTGCGTAACATCAGGATGGTTTAACGAAACCAGTTTCTGCGTTGAGAGCGAAAGTAATCTGTCAGTCGAATAAAAAAGGTCCCCGGCCTTCGCAAATTTAAAATGAGATATCGAACAAACAGATTTCATCATTCCAATTATTTCGTCGAAGATTAATCGAAAGTTTTAACTTCTCAAGGCGCAATTATCATAACTTATACGATTCATAATGTAATATTTGAAACTACGCTTCGACGTCCTAGCCTAGCCCACCTTTTTTTTCTCATTATTAATTATTTTATTTTTATATCGAAACGTCGAGCATAGTTCCTTTTGCTTATCGAAAATTGGCTGGCCAAAAAACTACACTAAGGAGTCGTATAATCGATCATTTGCCGATGAAATTTACAGGAAGTAACGGCCAGGAAAACTTCAAATGTCCCGATGACTTCGGTTTCTACCCACATCACATATCCTGCGACAAATATTGGAAGTGCGATAATAACGTAGCGGAATTGAAAACGTGCGGGAACGGTTTGGCTTTCGACGCATCCGACAGTAAATTCCTTACCGAGAATTGCGATTACCTGCACAACGTTGAATGCGGTGAAAGAACGCAATTGGAACCACCGATCAGTACGCCACATTGTTCTCGTCTTTACGGTATCTTCCCGGATGAGAAGAAATGCGACGTATTCTGGAATTGTTGGAACGGAGAAGCATCCAGATATCAATGCAGTCCTGGACTCGCTTACGATCGCGAAGCCAGAGTTTGCATGTGGGCCGATCAAGTACCCGAATGCAGAAACGAAGGTAAATGCATAAACATACGAACCCTAGTTTTATACATAGTTATATATAAACAAAATATAATAAAACGAAGGATCGATCGTTGCGGTAGACAAAAATTGTCAAATTCGATCGCTTCGGCCTATGAACAGTTGACATATTCCAAAGAAAGATTACTCCTCTCTGTGATTTAGCCTTTTAGAAAGATTCTCAAATGTCACGTAGCATATGTGAGAGAACATACAGTCGCGTGCAAGCGCATAAGGATATTCTGCAGTTTGACCTACCTTCTCGTGGTAATAAGTAAACACGGAATAGACGTTAATACTCGACTACGTTCTAACTTATTTCTTCTCAACTAGATCTAGATTAGAAGTCGATAGTGTAGTTAGTTTTTAGTATAAATGAGAACAGATATGTATATACAGCGATATTACATTGAACAGAGGTCGCGGGAGGTTTCGCGTGTCCAGCCGCAGGTGAAGTGAGCGGCGCATCCGGCAGCTTCAGCAGACACGCCCATCCTGAGGACTGCAGAAAGTATTACATATGTCTCGAGGGTATTGCTAGAGAATATGGTTGTCCGATTGGTACCGTCTTCAAAATCGGCGATGCCGATGGTAGCGGTGCTTGCGAAGATCCCGAAGATGTTCCAGGATGGTAAGTTACAAATCATTATATGCAAGAGAATCCTATTCGTTCTCCCTACTCGTCGTTAGACTTTTCTATCTTCGGTCTTTCTCTGTATGCCTATCTGAAAGTGAGCCACATTATATACAACATTTATCGTTTACTTTTTCGCTCGATTCGAACGCCGTATACTACTTACTTTCACCGTATTAACTTGATCTAATTCGCGATGTCGGGTACAAGCCAATCTAGTTTGTCTGGGTATATGTATGTCCTGGTAATAATCTACCATACCAAATGTCAATCCCTTTGTTACCGCATATCCTTAACGCTTCAATGTTTTAATAATATTCCGTTGTCGCAAATAGAATTAAGAACCCTGTTTAGGATTTTATTTGAAATCGTTATATATATTCGTTCATTTGTTGTATTATGTTATTTAATCTGCACATTCACGTAGCATGCATCACGCATTATTCCTATACCTATACCCACGGGTTGAAAACTGTATTTTTTTTTTAAATAATGATACAACAACCGTTATGGATATAACGGTTCTCGACCATATCGACTTCAATTTTGATTCTTAAGAAATAACGTTATATCAGTTCCGTATTTGTTCCATAACTTTTCGGAACTTTGTACGCGCACACAAACACGTGTCGGCTCGAATCGCACGCGCATGTCTTTAACCGTTGGATATTTTTCCATTTTGCTTCACAGCGAGGATTACTATGGTGACTTGGACCTAAAAAGCATCAGGAAGAGCGAGTTACTCGCTGGAATCCAAAGTTCTGGCGAACCGAGGAAACCATCTCAAGGCAAACCTAGACCCGCACCGATACCTGCGAGGCCGTCCGCACCTCTCCAGGAATAATCTTCTAAATTATTCTATCAATTTGTTTTTTCTTTATTATTTCTTTCCATCCAATTCCCATTCCCCTTTTCCAACACTTCCTACTATTTCTTTCGTTATTTTATTTGATCCCTTTTCTCGCAAGTTCCATTGATCTTCTTTATCTTACGCTCACAACAACCCCCAAACACCTCCACACTCTTGCTCTCGGCAGCATCAAGATTCAGAAAAGAGGAAACATGTGGTTCCAATATGGAAGCATTGTCGCGTTTTTTAATTGAGAACGAACATTTTAGCCCCCTACCCTCCAACTCGCTCAAAAAAAGAAACAATAGCTTTCGAGTATTTAGTTGAAACCGCATTTCTCTTATTCTAATTCGATCAGGCACGATTCTTTCTCGTAGCCGAATTTCAATCGAATGTTAAATAGATTTCAAAAGATCCGAAATTATATCTTGAGGATCTTTGTGGTCACGATCACAAGTTGACCTTCTTCGATCGACGTACAATACGGTTTTAATAAATCGGCCAACTTTAACGCGAAAAAACGAATTACGATAATGGACATTTGATGATGATAATGACGATGACGATGATGATGATGATGATGATGATGATGATGAGATGATGAGGTTGTTTAAATGATATGTTGTAGAATTTTGTCTCCTAATGTTTTTACAAATAATTTCAATGAATTTGGTTGCACACGTTATAAATTATTCGAATGTTGGCTGTGAATCATCGTTACCGAATGGTTCAATAATTGATTGAATTTAGTGCAAAGTTATTATCCGAAGTGCCGATCGGTTTAATATCTATTTCGAATTATTCAGAATTATTATATATTTCTCTTTCTTTTTTTTCTTTCTATTTTTCTTAACATTTATATTTAATCGGTATTAAACTAATTCGCACTTCCAATAAAAGTCTCGGTAGATTTAAAGATACGTTTTCGTTTTATCCACATTATTTGGACAAAGTTAACAAGACAAATAATAATATTACACATTTATCCTAATTTTATCTATCCTTAGATAGCGTTCATTGACCAAACGATTGCCAAAAATATTTCATATTGGCCCGAGTTCGGTCTAGTTCGCTTCTATTACAAGCTACAAAATAAAATCGCCGACTTGTATGTTTTATAGTAAAATTGAAAACGTGTAAATAAAAAAAACGTTCAAGAAAATACGATTATAGTTATGATATATTTTTCAATAGGATATTCTCAACCTTTTGCGATCCGATTTTTTAATAAAAGTCGACAAATTCATTATTGAAGAAATCTATTCGTGAAAATAATCATTAGAAGAACGGATCGTAAATTGTTAACTCACTCTCTCTCTCTCTCTCTATCTCTCTATTTCTCTTTTTCTCTTGACCTAATTTCTTTAATGTTGAATGCTAATATCAATTAATGTAGCTTACATTTCACTTAAGTTACTTTCAATATCCTTTTCTCCTGTATCTTCCTATGTTTGCACGCACCTTGAACATTTGTAATTTAATACCGATCTAATAACGATGCCATATGTATATGTTGTGTTGTCTTTAAAATTTATAGCGTACTCTGTTAATAACTACTATCGGTTGTTTATTATATTCTTTATAATTTACATGAAAAAAAAAGGGGTAACAATACTCTGAAAGTAAGAATTTAAAAGTTTTCGTAATATTTATGTGAGTACGGTCAAATACATGGGTCTCAGTATTTGTTAATATTTTTAATTAATATTTTAAATAAATGATCAGTATTTATACGATAAAAAAAGAATATTCATATATAATTATGCTTGGCTAAGAGAGAAGAAAAATTTAAAAAAATTCATTTCGTGATTTATATATTATAAAATGAATCATAATATCAATTTTTTAACTTATCCATTATAATAATCATTGCCAAATATACTGACCATTTATTTAATAAAATATTAATAAAAAATATTGAAAAAATACTAATCGAATAAATAGAAATATAATGAAATTTGAAATTCCAATCAATTTGAATTAAAACCATTTACTTTACTATATCCCATAAGAAGCAAATAATTATAACACAATCATATAAACATCATGATGGTGAATTTCTCAGCGAAGACTACTATCGAGGCGTGGACTTAAAGGCTCTACGTAAATTAGGATTCAAGAAATAAAGAAGAATATTGAAATGTTGAAAGACGACAAGAGTGGACGTATCTGGGGGATAGTCGCTACGTCGTAAAACCACCGAATTCGCAGTGATATTCTTTGTGTTTCATCTTCTGTATATATAGTACAATAAAAAAGGTTTCATACGTATTAATAACGAATTTAAAAAACGTATGAAAGTTAATCTACATATAATATAATATACTTATGATGTATTCAATTATTACGTTGCTGCATAATTTCTTTCGGATACTTACATCAAAATTTGTCATTATGATAAAAATTCTTTTGTATAATTGACAAGCTGCCTATCGAAAATGGAGACAAGTTGTAGATATTGTAACGGCTAATATATAAATAATTATTAATTAAATACGAACTATTTCTATTTTAAAATTACATTAATTAATTGTTCGTTCTATTTCAAATGGCGATCAAAATTATGCAACAATTTAATATCAACTATCGGACTATTTTTATTCGGTGCCTGCCTTAAGTGTTTTAATTTATAAAAAAATAAATTAATATACTAAGAAGATTCTCAATAATTGATTACGTTTATTCACTTGTTTCTTTCTTTCTTTTCTTTCTCATTTCTTTTTCGATGACTATATATTATAATAATCTATTTAATATATATAATCATAAGTGTATATAAATTAGAATCTATATAGTACATACTACTGTAATATTTATTGAAATATTAATGACTTAACGTTAATCAAAATTTAATTTTTTTAATTGAATCTATCGTAAAAATGATATTCTTATTATTTAATGATAACAAAGGAAAACAAGATAAAAATAATTACAAATACATTCTCAACAAAATTTGAAATATTAGTTAAGAATTTGATCGAATTTCGAGATTAAACGTACTCGTTCGTTTGCTATTTTCACAGCCGTCTATGTGTGAGTTAACGTGCACATATTGCACCATTAAAGTGCGCTTGCATGTGAACCATCGTGTATCAAAGGATCAACAAATATATATAGGTAATATTTTGCATTCGATCTTCGCAATATATACCAAAATTCCATAAACAAGATAACAACGTTTATCTTAAGAATAAATTTGTTCTTTTTTCGGAGAAAATATCGTTGTCATTGTTTTCAAAATTGTTTTATAGATACAATCAATCGAAGAGTGCTTTCATTTTTAATACACACACACACACACACACCACATTCAAAGAAATTTAACACTGAATATTTAAATAATTGATTAATAAATTATGCCTACAAAACTGCTATTTATTCCGATAATAAAATATCAATTGTTTGATTGTGTGTGAGATCTAAGCAGTGTCAAAGTAAAATCAAATGTAATAAATTGCAAGAAATTTTCAATTATAGCAGATTTGTAAACTTTATTCGGATAAGAAAATACAACGTATGCAAGTTAGTTGTATTTATTTATCACAATTAAATATCAATCAAATTTTTTTACAATTATTGTAAAATAGTAGAATAAATAGTAGTAGAATATATATATATCTCTATTCTTCATTGTCATCGTTTCGATTTACTTTTTGTCCTATTCTATGAGAAATCAAAAAGTTTACATTTGATTTTAACTATTGCTCTGTATTTGAAGTTTTCTAAAACTAAGTGATAGAGATATATATATATATATACATTATAAATTAATAGAACATACAGGGTGTACCATCGCATATAGGAAACCCTGTATAAATTAACAGAAATTTAATTTAACAATGATTAGCTTCACTTTACTTAGTCTAAATCAATTTGTAAATATTCAAACTTTTACATATTTCTACATTTCAAGAAATCTGCTTTATAATTTGTAATCTTAAATACAGCGTAAAATATATATATATATATATGATTTTTAAAAGAAATTATTAAAATAGTATAAGAAAATGAATATTTATGTAAATCTCACATTTTTATACCATTTAAATTATATATATATATATAGTGCTAATTTACATAAAAGCAATTTAGATTTTCAGCTATCGCGTAAATGTAATTTTCTAAATATAATTTAATAGATCGCTATATACGATGAAAGAATTAATAGTCTTTCCCACAAATTACTCATGCTACGATTTACTTTTTATCAGACAGATTGTCTTTACGGATTGTCATGAAAACAACAGATAGATAAAATAATAAAAACATATCTAAAATTGATAAAGATTCCACTACTTTCTTAGTATCCTGTGAATTTAAAAAAAAAAAAAGAAAAAAGAAAAATAGAGAAATTTTTGTGCACAAATGAGACTAATACAAAGCTTAATATTAAATTATAATATACAAGTATATTGCCTGGACATAGACTTATTTCTAATTTTATGTAGTTGGAAAAATTATGTGGAATGGCGCATACTTTCTTAATCCATCACATAACGGTGATCACGTATACACTGATCTTCATAAAATATGTCCAATGTGTTTCCATATTAGATGCACATAATTATTCGTGCCGAATCTTGATGTCATGTCTTTGGCTTTTCTCTTTTTTCATATCCACTCCGGAATGATCACAATGGTTACAGCGAATAATGATGTAGTAATTTTAATGCGAAACAGCTTAGTATCTACAAATACTGCTGCATAAGATTTAACAAACCTCATCGTTTCTTGGACTTCTTGGATCATTGTAGAAGTACACTTGCTTTCAACTTTAAAAGTACTCCTTACAAACTTGTAAAGTTTGTATCGACGACATGTCTCTTTTACAAATGTTATGTTTGTAAAGTATTCGAATTTTTAAGCGGTTTATATCCCTAAAAGGAAAAATTAATCAAACTAAATTTGTGTATATTATAAGACCTGCCTTTTTCTTTCTTTTTTTTGTGCTTTTTTTCTTACAATTAAGATTACAAATTTACATATTTACATGCATTGCTAAATAAAATATTACTCTTTCATTAGAAAATTACTATAATAAAGTTATTATAAAATGATTATTTTATGAAATATTTGTATAAACGATTATCATTAAAGATTATTTTCATATACGTGTATATTTTCATTTTGTAATAAAATAATCTCAAATATTTCATAAGATAATCAATTTACGAAATTGTTTATATAATATACTTTTATTGTTAATAGTAGTTGCATTAAATGATGCAATTTATATCTATTGGTAGTTCATGCTGCCATAATAAGGCGCTCGTACACTTAAATGTTTGCTTTCTGGTCTTACAGCATTGTTAAATGAATCCCGCAATCGTTCTGTAAACGTTTTATATTCCATCTCTGGGTTATTCTGGCCAAAATCAAAATCCGCTACTTCAACAGTGAATCTCGCTCTACTTTGGATGTAATACGCCACACCAAAAACTATTAGAACAACAGCAACAAGAGTACAAGAAACAGGAACGACTATTACCGAGAGTTGTGGCTTTGGTGTTACTGAAAAATAATGCAAATAATAAATACATCATTATTTTAATCTTAAATGAAGAAAAAAAATTAATAATGCATTTAAAAAAAAAAAAAGAAAAGATATGCATACCTTTGTAAACAGTTATAGTTTTAGGATAAATTTGTTTACTGACATCATTGTTCAATATAACCAAAATTGTATATTCGGTAGGTTCAAAGAAATAACGAACGATAGAAAAATTACACGATTGCAGGTGATCAGCATATTCGCATGTCTCATTACCGGTTACGTTATATTTTCCTTGATGAAATTCTAAGCATTTATAAAATGGTCCTGAACCATTACAAGTCACATTAAGAGACAACATGTCCCAGGGTTGAATCCAATCAGTACCCTTGATTGTGATATTTGTTATCGGTGCTATAAAGTAATTAAAATAAAAATTAATTCAACTTATAATTGTTACTTTTAAAATATTACTTAGTATACTTGCCTCTAACAAAAATTTGTTTCGTAAAATAACCATATGTTTTATTAGGGTCCGGAGGTATGATAGACGTATTTAGGCAAACGTATGGAAATGAAATATTGCTATGATTTGGCATAGTTGAATTAATCGCAGGTGCATTTGTCATAGATGTTGCTTGGGTTGTATTTATACGTGATACAGTTGTAGGCGATATTGTAGTTGTCGATAGAGCAATACTCGCATTGGCATTTATTAAAGAAGTATTTGAAGTCGTATTTAAAGACGGTACAGTAGTTGCGACTGTAGTTGTGGTGGTTTGGATAGGTTCATACGATGCAATAACTAAAGCTGCGATACCATGAGACACATCAACATTTGTAAAATTATAGACAAAAGTTAGATCGTTAGTTTGTCCGTAATTTTGACAATCGATAAACCAGTAAGTCGATACAGACGTTGCATTTTCTTTTATAAAATTATAATCTCCTTTACGTATATCTACACTGAATTGTGTTTCCAATGAGGATGAAACAAACTCTTCGCTCACTGTCTTATTTGCTTGCGATATCGTTAAGTTGCCATTGAGAAGTGCTATAAGATATAATAAAAGTTAATATAAATTAATATAAATATAAATTTATCTATCAATGTTATAATACTTACATGTAACGTCAAAACTTATACGATTACTGGTTTCATTCTTCCAAAAGACAATAAAAAGTATTTCAACTGTTACTTCGACTTTATACGTTCCTATAGAATATTTCTCTCTGGGGTAACTCAAGTTCCAATACGTGGTAGTATTCCATGTATCCCCTGTCTACAAAATTGTTTTTATAATTTGTAATAAATACAAGTTATTCATTATATATACAAATTAAAATACTAACAACACTTCTATGAGGTATAAGAGCATCATCGGTCCACTTATATCTGAATGGACCAGATGGTCGGGATCCATCTGAATTGTACAAATCTGCTTTGATTGTAATCGTACCATCTAACATAACGGGACCATTGTGCGATAAGACGACATGCATCGAAGAATGAACTGTAAAGTCAAACATAACAAAATAATTAATCAAATATTTTCGTTGCATAAAAGAAATCATAGAAAATATTACAATACTACAATATTAATGTAAAGATAAATGTAGTAAGAAAATATAAAAAAAAATAAACATTAACAACTACAATAACTCAAATTCGATGACAAGTTGAAATCCATTGTTATTTTTGAAATAATTGCATGACATTTAAATAAATAAAAAATAATAATAATAATTAGATTTTACCTAACGAAAAACAATAAATAGTCCAGACGAGAATGCAGCAAGAATATGAAGCTTGCATTCCGCACATAACTACAAAATTGTCACATTTATATAGAATTTATTTTAATCGTCGTCAGACCGTCCTCGTAACACTGTAAGATCACTTATGCGTTTATCACTATATGGTAGCCATTTATAATCTGATGTTTCTTACTGATTGGTTAAATCTTCTCAGAAACACCAATTGCATTGGATGTTTAGCTCACGCAGAAGCACGCATACCTCGATCCTAATACACGCATGCACTTATAATGAATATTAATATGTCCCCTTGTAAAATACTTTAAAATGTGCGTACTTAACTTTACGTCAATTGCACTGTGGTAACAAAACGTGACTTCTAAAATGCATTAACAAACACCAATAAACATACACTTTCTGTTTACGAACTCACTGATTGGTTGATTCGGTGCATCCAAATTTTAGATTTAGATACGAGAACTCCTACACTTTATGCATTGATAAAGGACATTTTTATAATAGTTACGAAATTTATAAATTACATTTAAAATCATATTTCATTCATTTTCTAATTATATATATATATGTATCGTACGAATTTAAATAACGTTTGTTAACATCTATCGGTAAGTTTATTTTATTTCCTATTAATATACACTTAGATGTTTTAAATTGGGTTAGGTTTCTCTTTTCTAACGAAATAACAACGCATTTTTTGCATCAATTGCGCACACTTTGATTATTAATAACTATTGTTATTTATCACACACAAGTTAATATAAAAATAATTATATTTATTTAACAATTCTAATATCTTATTTTTCGATGAAATATGTGTGTATATTTCTAGAAAAATTCCTATCGATTTATAAATATATATTTGATGTAAAATTTAACACGAACTTTTTGGGCAACTTAATATGTTCTAAAATAAAAAAATATTTATAGTGTTTTAGTGTATTTGAAGAATTCATTATAACAAACGATTATTACTACGAGGGATACTTCAATGACCAAAGATAAAAAGGTTTTTATATTATATCTATGATATTGTATTTCATCATCTGTGTTGCATATATCGCTCCATAAAATTCAAGTTTCTTAATACATCTTTAATATGTATACGTGTATATATATGTATATGCAAATTCCATCGTCAATAGATATAAATTTTGTTAAATCATTAATTAATTCATATATTATTTTTTTCTATATTTCATTCTGTTTAGAAAATATGTTCAGTTATATGCCTAAGCTTTTGTAGAATCATTGTACTTAAATTATAGTTCTTTATATTTAAAGCAAAAATTGTACATATGTATATACAGTGTTTCCTCGTAGTAGAACCTTACAATTGCTAACAATTACATGTCGATGTTAGAAAAGAATAAACACATTATAAAACTCTTAGCATTCACTTTTATATTGAAATTACATTTCAACAATATTTGTAGTTTTCACATCATTAATGTATTAGGTGTAGCAATTAATTCGGTACTTTGTTAACAATTATTTACATTAATACGAGAGTTATAAATAATTTAATATCAAAGCACCGAATTTTAATTGCTACATCTAATATTTTCCTTACTTATAGATATTATAGTAGAAAATGTTGACTCATTGCTTCTTTTATGATTTCAGTTGTTCCTGCATGAAGTGCACTGTGTGTCTACAATCTCTTCCCGATAAAATTGCACAATATTTTTTAATTAATTTGCCGTATTGTATAAAGCATAAGACATAAATGGCTGCTTATATCAATCGTACAATATCTATGATTGGGGGAGAAACTCAACTTCGATCTACTGATATTAGAACTGATCATTCTCCTCTACAGATTTTCGTTAAAGCTAAGAAGAAAATAAACGACATATTTATTGAAGTAGATGACTATGTCCAAGAAACGGTTGGATTTATGGAATGTTAGTAATTTATATTCGTACAAAACATATACTATAATGTCTTATATAATATTGATTACGATATATTGTTATTTTTGTAGCATTGCAAAATGATCGAAAGATCGTTAACGCAGAAGAAGTTTCTCGAATCCAAAGTTATATCGATAAAGTTCGTGCGATACGAGATGTCCTTAAAAGAGATCACATGAAAGTTGCATTTTTTGGAAGGTACTTATATTTAATTTGATTAAACCATATCGATTAGAAATAATACTAAATAAGTATAAATTGTAGAACGAGTAATGGAAAAAGTACAGTCATAAATGCAATGTTACGAGATAAGATTCTACCCAGTGGAATAGGACACACAACAAATTGCTTTTTACAAGTTGAAGGAGCTGAAAATGGAGAAGCTTATCTTATTACCGAAGGGTCTACAGAAAAACAACCGGTACAATCGGTTGGACAATTGGGTCACGCTCTCTGTAAAGAAAAATTATGCGAAAGTCATTTAGTTAGAATATTTTGGCCGAAAGAAAAATGTCTTCTATTGAGAGATGATGTAGTCTTCGTTGATAGTCCTGGAGTTGATGTTACACCTAATTTAGATGAATGGATCGATAAACATTGTTTGGATGCAGATGTGTTTGTTTTGGTTGCAAATGCTGAATCCACTTTAATGGTTACCGTAAGTAATAAAAAAATTATTTTTTATATTTTCTTTTAATACATATTAATAACCAATGATTACTTTTTTAAGGAGAAAAATTTTTTCCACAAAGTATCGACTAAGTTATCAAAACCAAATATATTTATTTTAAACAATCGATGGGACGCATCTGCCTCCGAACCAGAATTCTTCGATCAGGTATCTACTTATGTATTTATTGCTAATGGTATTAATATATTATTTATATTTAATTTAATAATTTAGTAGTAGTGAAGTAGTTAGTATATTAATTTACAATCTGAACATATCATATAGCCAGATTTTGGTTCAAGTAATACTCACAATTTATCCCATAGCTGGTCAAAGAACAAAAAGAGGTAAGTTGGCTTATCGTATGAATTTGTTTTAAACAAAACGATGTTATATGTTTATGTTCTTAATGATTCCTTACAGTATTTAATAGTTTTTATCATGGTTGATCATTTATATCATTATTTGCTGTACACAAAAGCACGTAGCATAAGAACGAACACTCACAATTGTAAATAATTTTGTTATCCTTTTATTTCTATTTGAAAAAGTTACAAATGTTTGTAAGATTTAATTTTCCAATTGTTAACATGCACATGTCATTTGCGTAGGTGAGAGCTCAACATCAAGAACGCGCTGTGGACTTTTTATCGAAAGAGTTAAAAGTTTATACTCCCAAAGATGCTGAAGAACGTGTATTTTTTATTTCTGCTAAAGAAACACTTCAAGCTCGTATGCAAGAACAACGTGGTCAACCTGCTCATAGTAAATTAAATTAAAAAAATATAATTATAGATAGACCGTAGATTTATTAGCGTTATATATATTTTATTATATTTTCTTTTTACAGATGGTGCATTAGCAGAAGGTTTTCAAAATCGGTATTTTGAATTCCAAGATTTTGAAAGAAAATTTGAAGAATGTATATCGAAATCCGCTGTTAAAACTAAATTCGAACAACATTCCCAACGCGGTAAACACATAGCAACGTAAGCAATTTATTAAAGTTATGTTTTTATTAAAATTTGTTAATAATGTCATAAAATAATGTCGAATTTTATTAGGGAAATTCGACAAACTTTAGATGAAATTTTGGAAAAAACACAAAAGATGAAAAGTGAACAATTAAATATTAAGAAGGAAGTTCACGATAAATTAAATTTCACCGAACAACAATTAATATTATTGACGCAAGAAATGAAAGATAAAATTCATCATATGGTAGAAGACGTTGAACAGAAAGTATCCAAGGCTTTGAATGAAGAAATTCGTAGATTAGCTGTGCTCGTTGATGAATTTAGTGTTCCATTTCATTCAGAACCACTGGTATTGAACGTATATAAACGTGAATTGCATACACACGTGGAACATGGTTTAGGTAATAAAAAGCTACTACACCTTTTATATATATCTAAATTAAACGATATAAACAATTTAGTAAATATAAAATATTAAATGAAATATTCATTAATTTGTAAAGGTTCCAATTTAAGAGCACGCTTGAGTACAGCTTTAGCATTAAATATGGAAAATTCGCAGCGTGAAATGACCGAAAGAATGGCAGGTTTATTAGCAGATAATAAGAAACAAGTTTCTTTAAATATTTTACCCAGACGAGCACCATTCGAAATCCTTTATAGATTGAATTGCGATAATCTATGCGCTGATTTCCACGAGGATTTAGAATTCAGATTTTCATGGGGTTTAACATCTATTATCAATAGATTTGCCGGAAAAAATAGTCAAAAACTAGCTATCTCTAATTATCCACAAGAGGTATGCATTAAAAGACAGATTTATTTGATTACTTTAAAGCGTTATGATAACTAATAAAATATTTGTAGATTCCACCTTCTATAACGTCGCCAACAGATAGCATTGATTCTATTAAATTTATATCAAATACACCAAACTTTTCGACAAATACAGACGATTGGTCATTAGCTACACGAGTAGCTATAGCTTCGATAACATCACAAGGCACAATGGGTGGTCTCATAATTGCTGGATTTGTAAGCAACAATTGAAGTAATATCGAGCAATAATATATAACATAAATTATCATTTGTTTGTTATTTTAGATGTTGAAAACAATTGGATGGAGACTTATCGCTGTGACTGGTGCAATTTATGGTGCTTTGTATCTTTATGAACGATTAACATGGACTAATAAAGCAAAAGAAACTGAATTTAAACGACAATACGTTGCACATGCTACAAAGAAATTAAGATTGATCGTCGATCTCACATCTGCTAATTGTAGTCATCAAGTACAACAGTAAGTTCGTGATATTTGTAATGCAGATGATATTTCAAGAACAAGAACAAAAAATATATAAATTGTCGTTGACTTTAGGGAACTTTCTGGTACATTTGCACGTCTATGTCAATTAGTGGATGAAACAACAACCGAGATGGATGCCGAGCTCAAAACTATCGCCAATACCATTCGAATTTTAGAAGAATCCTCATCCAAAGCTAAAGTCTTACGAAATAAGGCTAATTATTTAGCCAACGAATTAGATTTATTTGATGTCGCTTATTTAAAATCTCTAAACTGAACACATAGAGATAACGAATTATTTATTTTAACGTTTAGTTCGTCGTAGAAATATTGTGTTACATATTTTTTTAGAATTCATATAGGTATAAACAATTTTTAATGTTGTTCCTAATTTCAAACGATTGCGACTAAAAGTGATGTTCTTTGAAGCGAACAAACACCTATAGAAATAATTCAATTTAAATTATGATGCTTTTTAGATCTTTACAATAACTTATAACAAATAATTCAGATTTTTCTTTAGATACAAATGGAAACGATGAAACGCTTCTTACCTTTATAAATATTTAAAGCGGGTAGCTGTAATATGTTTAAGATTTATTTTATTGTTAGTCTAATTAATTTTCTTTGTACATTTTGCGATGTGCTACGATTATTTTATCTATACAATATTAATATACGTTTACATATATAATTAAATATTGGTGCAAGCGTTATATAATGTTCTATACACATTGTGATTTCATTTAATTAAAAGATCTATTATTTTGTTATAAGTAAAAAAAGTTTAAGAGAGAAAAACCAAACGTATGCAATATATGTATATATATATACATGATACATATAATTAATAAGTTATATATATATATATATACATATATGTATATAACTTATTAATTATATAAGTATATATGTATATATATATATATATCATGAAAAAATGTACTCAGATTTATAATGCGAATAAAGATTTGATTGTTGGATATATATTCTGCTCAGAAATAGATAAACAATTAGTTAAACGAATAAACGAACACAATAATAGAAAATACAATTCTTATTATATTATATTTCGATGCTATATATCGGTCCGTAAAAAAGCCATACCACTTGTCCCACATATACTTGTATTTAAAAAATATGATTTTTATAAAAGTCCAAATAAAATTGCAAATTTCTATTTCTATCACATAATAGACGAGACATTTCACGATGAGTTGGATTGCACAAAGAAAAACCTGCGGTCGTAGCTAAAATGCAACATAAAAGCAAAAGTATACTACTATTACTACTACTCTTAAAGAATAAACGGTGAAACTTCTTACATAGATATATACATATTTCCATACAAAAATATCTGATTCAAGTGTTTGTATTCTTATTAAGATAAGTTTATAAATAGGCACACTTGGAATAACTTCGATCGTTTCCTACCATGACGATGCTTTGTCTTTCTAAGGCTTCACATATGGAGGGTGAATGAATCACTATATATACGATTATATTTATCAGATAACAAAAAATTATACGCATTAGAAATTATTTTATATTAAATTCATATTCTCTCAATTTTCAATGAAACTTAATAATGAACAAATTGTAATCGAATAGAATTTCAGAATTGATTGTAAGATCATTCGATAATAAGTAATTATAGGTGTTAACAAATTTGATTATACGCGTCGCGTCGTCATTTTCAAGTTCGTATGATTGTCGTTTCTATTTTATTAATCTTGAACAAACAAATGATTAATATTTAATCAGAAGTATATATTTATAAATTCGCTTAATTGCATCTCGAATTAATGTTCGAACGTATCTCGGAAATGTATTTTGCATAGATCCGATATCGTCGTGGGGTGAAGGCGAAAACCTTTCGTATAGTATAGTCCACACAGTTGTTCAGTGTTGTCTTCAGTATATCGTCGACCGTCGTAGTGCGGAGAACACGAGTTCCTGTTTCTTACGAAGAATAATTATTTATCGCGTTTATACTAATGCCTAATAGCTTTCGTATATCTCCTTTTTATTTTCCTTTTATTTTCCGAGAAAGTACGGAAGGATAATTAATCTTTTTACGTATGTATTATTATCTAAATGATCTTAATCATTGAAACATTATTTTTTTTACTTTGTTTTTTTTTTTTTTTTCTATTACAAGGCTTAACATAATTCACAAAATTAGCGCAAGAAAATACTTATGCATTGATTTTATGAATGTCTTCTGTTTCTTTTACATATATATATGTGGGATTGGAGAAAATTCATAAGTAAAAGTGTGGATAAATATAAAGGCAAAAAACGTTACAATATGAATGTTAGAGAACGATCATTATTAAATATATACGTTAATATTTCTAGAATAAGTAAAGATGTTTTTCTGGTAGGTAGAGATATGAGAAATGTGTTGTCCTCTGTTGTTGTATGGTATGAAGAAATGAGAGTATAGGTACATGCGTGTGTTTAGCGTGGATGTGGGGGGATACGAGAAGCGGCGATATAAAAAAAGGAATAAGAAAATCGAATAGGAGTTTAGAAGTAAAGAAAATTTAGAGAGATCGAGAGTGAAAGAGTGGGGTTACGAAAAATATTCTACGTATATATGTATGTATCTGATACGTGACCAAAATAATTTTCTATTTGTGTTTCTCAAGATCTTCGCGCTTACGTTCTTTTGTTTTATCATCGAACATTTCAAATTCGAATTTTAAAAAATATATCGTTCGTAATTTGATTTCACAAATATAACAATTTATAACTCGTCGATTATATTATAAATTGATTGTAAAAATATTATTTAAATTCGAAAGTTCGCGTATGCAATATCGTTCGATTATATTTTTTAAAAATTCATTTTATATATACTAGCCAATATGTTTGAACAAGTGATAGCTCGATTTTTTTTTATTACTATCGCAGATTGTTATTTTTCAATGTTAAGTTTTTATCAGAAATGTTATTAATACTCGAGTAGCTAGCTGGTTGGAATAAAGTACAGTGAAAGTCAATCGTTTCTATGGAAAACCAACCGGTATTCCAATGTTCTTTACAAACTGACTGCTCTCGATTTATCTTCAAAAACTTTTATATAATATTTTTCTTATATCCTAAATGTTTATTAAAACAAAAGAATATTATCCTAATAAAAAGTATTAATATTCAAACACGATATTTAGTAATAAGTATTTATTGATACCGACTAAGAAAAAACAAATACCAAAAGAAAATGACGTTTTTAAGATGATCGTACGCGATTAGATGAAAATGATATAAGTTTTTAAATAAATATTATTTTATTATTATCTTGCGTTATCTTATATAATAATTCTTATCTAAAAACACGTGTAATTTGATTATAAATCATCGGGTTATGACGTAGCAATGGAAAATATTTCAATTATTTTATGAGCAAAATTAAACGATAAAGTCTACATTGTCCAAAGTTCTTTATACGTTTGATAAAATAACTTGAAACAGTTAAAATCAGATAAATTAGATATCTTTGATAAATTTGACAGAACAATAAATAATTTTGCTTATAAACTATAGAATATATATAACCATATTAAAAAATAAATAATTTTGATTACGACAAAACGATAAATCATCGTGATCGAAAAGAAAAGTATTCAACAGTAGCATCTATTGAAAATTGAAAGTGATGGTTATATTAGAAAGTGACGAATTAGCGTATCCACGAGAAACAAATCTATTTCGCGATTGCTACGTTTATATTATTGCAAATTGATTATAATAAATGCAACGCTTTTTACATAAGAAATTCTTACCGTTGATCTTTTTTAAACAAAAAATAAAAAGAAAACAAAATGCAAATGTACAGCTCATAGAATTTGTTTTTCCTTACAAACATTTTTACTTATGAATGATTTATTGTATTCTTGTGAAAATGAAAAAAAGATAAATTTTTTGCAAACTTTACCAACTCACGCGCAAATCTTCTCGTTTAACATTTTATTCCATTCATTTTTTTATATCTTCTAAACATTATCTTCTAAAAACATGTGTATCTTTAACACGTCAATGTGTCAAAAACGTCAACTTTTTTGAATGAAATATCGAGCGAAACGTCTTAACGATTTCAATAAATTACCATTACATATAAAATAACATTATAATGAAATTGATAATAACAAATGAAAACTTCGTCAGAAAATTCTTTCTGGAATAATTTCAATAAATTACGAATGACGATAATTATAATATTAGTGACATGAATTAAATTATTTCGATTTTTTGTCCATAATTTTGTTTTCTTATTATTAAATAAAAATCGATAATAACGTTCCGTATTTTTTTGTGTGCAGATCATAAATCTACGAGAAAATAAGAAGCTGCGTCGTGAGAGAGAAGAAAAAAAAGAAGATAAAAAGCAAGTGCGACGATACATCAAATTGGTAGATGCGTTTAATAAACTGATCGTTTTATTCATCGACGTATCTGATTAAGTATAAATACGTGTTTAAAGAGGTTTCGATTACGTTCCGAGGTCTGTCGCGCGTTTTTTGCATGCACAACGAGCTAAGAAATTAAAAAGGATCCTTCAAATATAAGAAAAAAAAGAAAAAAACAATTAGACGACTTTATTTTTTTGTTTTATTTTTTGTTTTGTTTAATTTATCATTTATTTGATTCCTTTGTTTTTTTTGTTAGTATTTAACGTTATATCTATCTCACACGATAATATATGCAAAGTGATCGAATAAAAGAAAAAAGCGTTATAAGAAGAAAAAGAAAAATATTATTACTCTGTAACTGGAAAAAAAATAATGGAAAAAGAAACCGAAAATATGAGTTTCTTTCATTTGATTTACAATACGATCAGTTTTCTCGTGTTCTGCGTGAAGATTATCGTCGAAAGAGTCGTTAGAACATTTATTCCAGTCAAGTATCAAATGAAGGACATTTCGGGCGAGGTTGCACTTGTAACAGGCGGAGGCGGAGGTCTCGGAAGATTACTGGCATTAAGATTAGCTAATCTTGGGGTCATCGTAGTTGTCTGGGATATCAACCAAGAAGGTCAGTCCATTGCATATTTTTTTATTCACCTACTTCGATCTTTCGTTGCACTCTAGCAATGCAAACGCCACTTACCTATTTCTTATCTTTAAATATTTATCTGCTTTACGCGTACTTATTCCCAGTGTAGATTAGAAATAATTCATATTTGTTCGTAAATAGAATGCCCTTTCAAACTCTTATACACACGCAGAAACGTATTCTTAAATTGTTCAACTTATTTTATTTTTTAAGACTAACAATTACCAAGCGTAAAAAGTATGAAACCGGAATTTTTGTTGTACAAATTACACTGTTGTTTGAAAATTTGTTGTTTGAAAACGACATAAAATATTTTACCAATTGTTCTTTACGAAATAATTAAATAACATATTATGTAATAAAGATATATCGTATATACGCATTTCTTCGTTTTATGGCTTATCTTAATCTCGAGAAAAAGTTTCGGAAATGGATGTGCGCTTCTTTGTATAAAATTTGATCATTGTTAGTTTCATCGATATGCGATATTTGTTTCTTAAATAAATAATAAAGAAGGAAAAGAAGACACGTGGACTGAATTACGTAATACCATTGCACTAATAAACAATTGAAATTGAATCCCAAGTATAAGAAAAATGTTCTTTTATTTGATTTCGATATCTATCTAGATTTTCGTGTATCCGGAGATAAAAAAGAATGTGTGTTTCTTCGTCTTTTATGAGCCTTCCAAGGGATAATTTCCTTCTTTGAAAAGGAAAAAGGAGGAAGACAAAGAACGAATGTTCATCGATTCGCTTTTATCATATTTTTATTCTTTTCATTTAGTCGTTTTCTTACATCGATTGCGGACGGATCGAGGTGAACAGTATTCGAGTCATGAAATTCGCGATAGAATTAATACAGAGACGATTTAATGAAAAGTTACAAAAATTACCGTTCGCGTCTCATCGCGCGTACATGACCTCGCTGAAGTATAAAAGACTTATTAAGAAAATGAAATCTATTAAAATGTCTAAAAAAAGAGAAGTATTTGATTATTGGTTTCTGAAACATTATAAAGTAATTCGAAGAGGAAGCGTCGAAAAATTAATATATCCTGATAGGAGAACAGGTATCATTTATTATGTATCGAATGAAGAATTGTGCAAAATATTATACCGCACGCATCGCAGTATTGGTTATGGCAAAAGGAGTTTAAATAAAATGTTTACGGAATTAAAAAAGAAATACATAAATATTAAGAAAGAACAAATAATTTGGTTTTTAGAATGTTGCGACTGTTGCAAGAAGCGGCAGATCGATTCGAGGGAAAATATCATTACGTTGCCGCCGATGTTTGATTGTTTTAATAAGCGATGTCGATTCCATTTGATTGACTTACACATTTATCCACATGGAAGCTATAAATTTATTTTCATTTATCAAGACCTCTCAACGAAATTTATAGTATTACGTGCTTTAACGTCTAATCTTGAGGAAGAAACAGCTTATAATTTATTTAGTATTTTTGCTACGTTTGGTGCACCCTGCATCATAGAATCGAGCCTCGAAAAGGAGTTTTCTAATAATGTAATTAAACGTTTAAAATCTCTTTGGCCGGAACTTAATGTAGTATATAGTAAAGCGAAGTATACTCAAGACGAACAAACTATGGAAGATATCAGTGCGAATATCCAAAAAGATTTATTTTCGCGGATAGTGGCGAAAAAAACTAATAAATGGAACGAGTTTTTACCTTTAATGCAATTTTTACAAAATAAATCCATTGATAAAGTGACCAAGAAAAGCCCATTTGTAAGAATGTTTGGTCGGGAGCCTGAAATGGGGATCCAAAGTCCCGAATTACCAGGACCTATCTTAAATTCGTTGGTCGAAGAGGAGGAACTGGAGACTCTTGTGCAATACACATTTCAGGTTGGAAGTTCAAACGCCAAAGACAACTCTGTATCTAGTACCTCTGTACCTAGAACATCTGTACCCAGAACATCTGTACCCAGAACATCTGTACCTAGTACCTGTGATGTTATTTGCGCGTTGTGCAAAAAAAAATTTAAGTTACCTCCAAAATCATCTTTAACAGACGAATATCTTTGCGAGTATTGCGAAATGGAGGATTGTTTTGTCATAGCGATGAAGAAAAAGAAGGAGGTTGTACCATCCGATAATAACTCTTCTGAATCTGTTATTTGTATTAATTAAGTATTTGCAATTGTTTCATTTTAAGCAAGTTGCGTTTCGTTTATTTTTTTATTAGTTTATGTAAGTTGCGATTCGTGAAATTAACCGTATAACTCGAGTGGCACGTTATTGCTTATTATTTGTAGCCCATTTTCAGAACCCGCCTAGAAAGTGGAAAAACCGGTCTAAATTATCCGACGGTCCAAATTCAAGCAAAATTAATTATTCCTCGTTTGTAAATTTATATATTATTTCCTTGAACTGTGTAATTTTACTTTCTTTCGTATTTTAATAGGTCAACGTAGTCGTTTCAAAACTTTAATCGTTTATTTCACAAATGAACATATATAAAGTATATAAGTATACTATAAAACAAAATTTAATCCAAGTAGTACGTAAGAATTAAAATTATAATACTTAAAAATAGAAACTACGCATTTTTCAAGTATTTAACTGTGTCATCTCTGATAGTATAGTTTTAAAATTAGTTAAAGAAATAAAAGAGAAAAATTTCTTCACACGCAAATTCTTCAGACACAAATTTCTTTCGCAAAGTTCTCGGGGACATTTGTAACTTATACTTTATTAAAAACATCGTTATTTTAAAATTGAAATCTAAATATTGCGATTTCATTTGTATACCATTGATTTTTCATAAATGTATACGTTTTATTTAATATATGTGTTGGAATTGATATATAAAATAGGAGCAAAAATTATTCCTATCCTTAGTTCTTTATCCGATTTCTTTTTCCGAATCCTTGATCGTTGAATAGAGTTCCTTTATGGTTTCTTTATTTTGAAATACTAAGAATTGTAATTATATATTTTTCTAAAACTACATTTTTGTCTCTAAATCAGCATGAACTTTCCAGACAATTTACAATTTATATGAACAATCAATTAAATACCGTATATTAGTTCGCTCATTTTTATAATTATTAAAATTGTAAATTTGCAAAATAAAATAAACACTCGAGATAAAAATGTCAAATAAATTAGAAATTGAATGAATTTGTCGGGGTTGGGTAGTGCTAAAATAATACATATTGTTTACACGCACGCATGCACGAACGTACTAATTGCAAAAAGAAAAATAAGTAATTGATTAGGTCAACGCGAGGTAGGTCAGTGTCCTACTGTCTGCTGCGTTTGTGACGACGACGTTGGGGCATTATAAGTGTTTGAGAATACGATAGTAACATATACATACACGATTCTACCACGAACGAACAGTTTCTCGTTTCAACGAGGAAACTTTTACTTGTATAAGATCATCCTATACTTCAGAAGGAAACTAGATTCTTAAAGAAGTGAAAATTTTCGTACAGGTTTTATCCTACTAACCTGAAGTTTCATTTCATTTGTTTTTCTGTGATAATATAACTTCTCTTATGAAAAAATTGTTTTATTTTTCAAGCATTTCCTTTCTTTTTCTCTTCATATTAAATTAAATAAATCATATGTGTAATAAAGTAACGTATAAGTTTATATTTTTTCAAACTTTCGTCGTGTTAAGCATGAGCGCATAAATGTGTCTTATTTCTGTTATATCCAGTGTTGTTACTTTCTAATTTCTCCCTAATAGAGTTTTCACCTCTCACAAAGACATATCGGATAACAAAAGGTAAAGATAACTAATTAAATTTGTCAAACGAATGTGCGTGGATGTTATTTAATTTTTCTTTTCCTTTTTCCTACTTCTTTTTGAAACCAAACAGAAATACGAATTAGTTAGTTACGGTAGTTTATTTAGGACAATACAACTTTTAATTGGTCATGGATGAGCGATTATATATTTAATCAATTCTAATTAAAATCGTGCGAATCGTAATGAATTTGAATTATTAAACAAAAGGATAATGCTAAAATAAATAATGTAAATATTACATTTTCGATTACTTTTCAGGTATCGAAGAAACAGTGAAATTAGTCCAAGCTGCGGGTGGTACCTGTTACGGTTACGTTTGCGATCTTTGCAATCGCGAGGATATTTATAAGAAAGCAGCACTGCTAAGAGAAAAGGTTGGCAAGGTAAGAGGATATTCAAAATATCGTAAAAAAAAAAGAAATCAAAGAAATTCGTATTTCGAAAGTAGTTATCGATTTGATCTCGAACTTTTGTTTAGAGAGATCGCGTGCCCACTCTCTTTCCGAGTTTTATAGCTTTAACTACGAATGAATACTATGTTCTCGTCTTACCGTCTCAAGTATTTACTTACCTACTCGCCTAGAAAAAGATATGTAGTATAAATTCCATTTTATCCTGGGAAAACATTATGAAAGCCTAAGTTACGCCACATCGCTGTAATATATACAATCATATAGCGTTATTTCGTTTGATCTGACCTGTTTCAACGTGAGTCTTAGAGACAATTATCCTTATTCATTATTCAAATATGCCATCGCTAATAACAAGTATATTTTTTCCTATCTAATTTTCATTGGTATTTTTTTCTACGCTGGAATATAGAAAATTCTAATTGTTTTGATAAAAGCATTCGAATAATTTGATCGTAGAAATTCATGATCTTGCAGCGCGATCAAAATCTTTCCGTTGTCATCGACCTTTCCTGTACCTACTTTCACTTTTATATATTCGATCGGTTAAGGATTCGCAATGGCTTACATAGTCTGTTTATTCAGAGTGATTCAGGAAACCAGTTCTTCTTGAATTACATTGAGTAATCCGGAGAAATTCGCGTTGTATTAACATTTGTTTAAGAAATTTTGATACGAACAAAAGTTCATTATTTAACAAACTTCGAGAAACTTTTTTTATGCGTAACGAGGAATCGTGTAATCTTTCGCAACGAAATATGTGATCGAAGCTCCTTGAAATTTTCCACCGTAAAAATCATAGTAATAAATCGCAGTTACATACTATCACGACTCGTATGATTATCGTTATTCAAAATAATTATATCATAGAATCCATATCCGTTGGTTACGTAAAAATCCTCTTTCTTATTCTTAATCCATTATTTGTCGTTGTTATTTCAATTGTTGTTTATGTTTAATTTGCAGGTATCAATCTTGATCAATAATGCAGGTGTAGTGAACGGTATGAAATTCTGCGAAACACCGGATAATCTTCTAAAACGTACGATAGACGTCAATATCTTGAGTCATTTTTGGGTAAGCTATTTACCTTTTATACTACCTTTTATATTTTTCAAAATGCATTTAATCATTTTTGATTGCGATAGGCAATTAATAACATAAATTTCGTAATTTTTATAACATTTCTTTTTTTGTAAGTTAAAAAAATGACGTTGATAAACCTTCATAAAAAAGCATTGTCAGAAAATAATCGCACAGCTGAAGAAGGGGGGGGGGATTCGACCATGACGTCAGATTTATCCCCATTACAAATCGACAATTACGTTACTCCATGTGACATTTGTTATATCATGCGTTACATCATAGCGTTTTTAACCTAATCCAACCTTTGCAACTTCTTCAATTACTCGTTCCAACTTTCATTCCATTTTTGAAGTGAACCTTGACGTTACATTTCATCAAATAAAAATAAAAAATGAAGGCCCAATTCTTAGCGGATGTTTTCCAACCTGTTTTCGAATATCAACTTTTTGTTGTAGTCAAAAATCGATATTTAAGATCTTTTATATTTAGTTCCATGCGTTGTAAACACGCACCTGCGCGTCCTTGAAATAATTCCTATAAGAGAAACAGGTAAGATCTAAAATCTGGCAATCTCGAGAGAAGCCAGATCATCCATAACTGGTTAATCTTTTTTGAAAAATAAAACTTTTATCCACGGATATTCTTTTTCTACATATCTTTCGATATTTTTTATTTCCGACTATACTCCAGAATTACGAACTAAGAACTCATTTGTCTTACATTTTAGATACACCGATACTCGATAATTCAACGTCATATCTACTATTAAACCACGTTTTGCTGGAATCATTTTACGAGTGCGATCTAATTAAATTTTAAACAACCAGTTAGGATAGAATTAGGTCACTATGCATTATTTAAAAAGAACAACTATAGTTCTCCGTTACCGGGATATAATTCACAAGGACAATCGTCACAAGTGTCTCTCACCAATCAATTATTACTTTTAAAATAGCACCGCTATACACCATTTACCTATCCATTAAACATTGAAACACGAGTCATAAGTTGAGAAACGTTGTATTAGATGACACATAATCAGTATCGATTATAATAGAATAAAAAAAGGAAAAAGAAGCGAGCAAAGAAAATGAGTGGTAATCGTAATATCATTAAACAGTTCGAATCTTTTTCAATATTGAAGTATTCGAATGAGAGTTTTTGTATGTGTCGTTGAATACATTCGTCACATTCTCTCAAGAAGCCTTGTGTAAAGAAATATCGGTGAGAGAATAAACCAAGATGTTCGAGTTTCCTTTACCTAGTTAGTTGTGTTGGTTGGATTCATTGCCGTTGGTCAGATACAGAAAACCGGTCGGATGAGTACAGACACTAGCTCGCGTAGCGCGTTGCCATATTCTCTTGTCTTTTCAAATTACAACACACTTCAACTCTTCTAACAACCCATACTCGTCTAATGTAATTGGACTGTATAATTTCAGCTCTAAAATTCAACTCTAAAACGAGCAAAAAGAACGCGTCATTTCTTTTGTAATTTAACCCACTACTCGGATTATATTTGTGCAATTACGTTTAAATGGGGATGATGCGATGGGGGGGGGGGGGAACCATCATTTGGATTTTTCACAAAATGACTAACTTGCAGAATCATTTCTATAAGAAATATAAATCGTGTTAAATTTATTTTCTTATTCTGCGTTAAAATGGTAATACTTCTGTCTACGGTGATACTTCATTTCTTATACTTCACTACAGGATGCTTCAAAATTAATTCAAATAATTTCAAATTAACCAACCAATTAATTTTTTTTTTTTTTTTTTTAATACCGATGACGAGTATATTCGTTAAATGTAATTGATGATTCTGTTTCATCTATAGTTAATAAATTGTGTTTCAGAAACTAATAGATACCTGTTTCTATAATAATTCGGCATAAAACAAATCTTCTATTGAAAGTAAAAAAATTCTCCGAAGAAAATAATTTAAATATTCAACATATATTAAGTGACACTAAGGTTGTTTTTTAAAAACATCTCGAAGCTTGTTTATGAATTCATTGGAATAATAGCTCCTTAATTATTATGATGATTAGTTCGAGAACCTTTACAATTCTTTTCATCCTTAAGATCTCTTTCACAATTTTTTACCGTTGAAAATTTATGAAATAGATATGCTATATACAAAAACCAGAAAGTAAATATCAATTTTCATAATGTTAATTTTGCTTGATATAAATAAAATGAAATTAATTAACATTTATTATACCCGAAATAAAAAATTTAAATTAAAATCACGTTAAATTCGAAAACATCGACAATGCGAAGTTTATCCCTGATGGTGAGTATAATTTATTATATAAAATCATAACAGACAATAAAAAAATACAAATGCGAGAAACCTGCCTACAATAAATTTCGTTTACACAATCAGCGTCATTTATTTTGAAAATAATAACCGGTTTTAATCGAGTTAATTAGCATCGATGAACAGAAAAATCAGCTATTTTCTATAATAACAAGAAATCAACGACCTTTTTTTTCTTTCTTAACGGTACTAAGCCAAAAATTCGTATGCAAAATAACAAAAAAGAATATATATATACATAAGCATTAAATTTACTTACAAGTTCCTACTAATTTATGTTATCCTATAAATATAAAGTTGCCTCAAAATTTTTGGAAACTCGCTACCATCGAATTTCTTTGAGAATCCGTAACCGACTAAAAAAGACAAAATCAATCGTCGTCTTATTCTTCTCGGGCAAGGAAATAAAAGTAAAATTAATATATGCACAGTTGAATAAATAATATCGTTGAATAAAATATCGAGTAAAAACTTTAGATTATCGTTATTAGAGGCACTTGAGCGGAAAAAATAGAGCGAGACCACGAATATCGAATGGTCTTGTCAAGTTAGGAGATCTTCTAATAAATTTCCTAATTAAATATAAATTGAAAATATTAAAATAAAATGAAAAAAAAAGAAAATATGATTGTTTTGGTGGGCCCTTGATATTTCAATGGGTCATGGTTATTCCGATAAAGATAACTGGAACGAACCACCACTTTCTAATGTCCCTTTCCAATCACGATTTAATCAGCTCGTAGTATTCCCAACACTGTATTCAACTCTCCAATAATATGGTATGGTTGAAATTTATACCCTCGAACTTGATCCATCAAAATGGGATTTTATAATAAAATATAAATACTAGAGATTTTGTAGATGATTTACATTCCTAATAATAGTCCTACATTCGAACGATAATAGAAATTCCTTTTTTGCAGACAGTGAAAGCTTTCCTTCCGGCTATGATGGAAAGTAACAAAGGTCATATTGTTAGTATAGCAAGTATGGCTGGTTTCGCTGGGATTCCTAAATTGGTTGACTACTGTACCTCTAAACACGCTGTTCTTGGATTCGATGAAGGATTGAGAATAGAATTGGAGGTTTGTTCTCTTTTTGTTTGATTTTATTCCATTATTTCTTAGACCGTACGATGAATGTTTTATCAATTAATACAAAAAACCTTCTATTAATATTTTCAAATGAAATGTCATTATGTTCGTTTTGTTTTTTAGTACGAAGGATACGATAACATTAATACAACTGTCATATGTCCGTATTTCCTACGCAGTACCGCCATGTTCGGCAACAGATACTCCGGGTAAGAATCGTGTTCATCATTTTCCAAAAACTTCTTTAAATCAATCAATTTAAATGTATAATAATAACAGCGAATATTATTACAGATCTTTACCAAAGCTCAGTCCAAACGATGTAGCAGAAATAACCGTAATGTCGTTGCGATGCAATCGTAAATTGGTGATGATACCAAATTTCTTTCATTTCGTCGTACCTTTCAAATGGTATTACAACGTTTACTACTTACACGTTCAATTTAGACATTTCAACAACGAAACGATCAAATCTAATTTCATTTCAGGATTTTCCCATGGCCATGCGTTAGTAAACTCTGTCGTACAATGGTCAAAGATATTTTACCTAATTACGAGGCAAACGATAAATCTACGACTAGCAACAAAACAACAGAAATACCTGTCAAGGATCAAAACGATGCTGCGATTCGTCAACAATTGACCAGGCATATTTCCAGTTCGGAAAGAGAACCATAGAAATTTTTCTCCCATAGGGGGAGGGGGAAAGGGAACGGGGCAAATTTTCTTTCTACGTGTTTTATAGAACTTTTATATAATACGTTGTTGTAAAAACAATGCGAAACGGGAAAACAAAGAATTGTATTTTTTACCACACATAGGTAGCTCTTATTAATTATTATTGCTTTATAAATATCATCAACGTATAGCGATAAAAACATGGAACGGAAAGTTTGTTCAAGATACTCGCCACGATTCTTTAAGCTTTGATACTTTCGATGGAATTCACTGTAGAAATAAATAATTGTTATTTATTTGCTGACGTTGATATGAAACTCGATAACGTGTCACAGAAAAAAGAACATAAAAAAAAGATGGTCGCGTTGCAATGCGTAAATTATTGCGTGGAAATGTTTTAACATATTTGCAATCAATTGTTAAACATAATAATGTATTGTTAATTAGTTCATAGTGTTCGATGACAAATAAATCGAATTTTATTTACACGACAGTACTGAAAATTTGAATTTAATGAACAAAATGAAAGTGTCATCATATTCCAATCGTGCGTTCTTGTTACAAGGAAACCCATTAAAATTTAAATATAATTAACTAATTAAAGCGATTTTTGTATATGATACAAGTCAGGGATGTAGATTTATAATAGTGAAGCACAACCCGTCATAAAGACTCCCCCAAAAAAAAATAGTAATCACGATTTATTGATCGAGGCTTGTTTTATCCTCTACCAAAACTCTCGAACAATTTTATATACGAAAATCAAACGCATATGCGATATTTGATAATTAAAAAGGTTGTGCATCACACTGACCGATAGAGCAACGTTAATTGCAAGCAGTAATTTTAATTGGTTTTATCTTATTTCTAAGTTAATTTTTATTCTTAAAATAATAAATAAATTAATTATCAATAAAAATAATAAAGCAATGTTATATCAGATATATCATGAAAATATGCAGATTGAATTAGGATTAATTATTTCAAATATTGTACAAACATATAACATTTTAAGTCATACTTTTATATAAGGTTAACAAAATATATATATATATAAAAAAGGAATAAATGTATAGGAGCATAATTAATTATTACGAATAAAACAATTAATTTTTTCTTTGTACGTAACACAAGGGTATGAAAAAGTCTTGTAACTAAAATACATTCATGCATAATAAAAACGCATATTAGAAGCATGAAAAGATTTCACTTGTATTACATCTCTCTCTCTCTCTCTCTCTCTCACACACACAAACACACACACACACACACACACACATTCCCCTAAGTTTATTTATTCTTGATTTCATATGCAAAAAAATTTAATGTGATTATGTGATATATTGTAATAGGTAACAATTCGATTCAACATTTTGTATATGCTAAACTAATTGATAATTAACATATTCTATTATAAACATATAAAAGAGATAAATTATTCGCTAATTTTACATTAAAAATATTTATTTATTTTTATTGTTTCTCTTCCCGTATAATTAATTCTATATGATAATAACTGAAAGTTACGTTATTACGAATTGATTTCACTTTTTCGTAATACAATATTCTGATATAATCTTTAGAGTTTATTGTTATGTTGATAATTATGAAAGTTGACTAACAAAGAGAAAAATATAATATATCTCAAAAGTTGCTCAAATAATATAATGGTATTGTTAGAATTATTCAAATTTCATAAATCGACATAAATTTTCCGGGCAACCTAATTCGTTTTCGTCCAATCAACGAGCATTTGAGATACAATCAAAGCGTATGTAAAACAGATGCACAATTCCAAATAGGCCAGTACTGCGATTATGTCAGCACCAGTCGATAGTACACATTATCTTCATTTCGTAGCAATGCGATTATGTGAGTGTTTCTATTCTCTTACAAACATAAGCAGGAATTTCCTTTTATAATAAAATATTCATAATAAATATTAATATTTAAGATTAATAACTGACTAATCCAAATAAATATATATAAAAAATATATATAATTTATTTTCTTATTAATGTGTTTTTTTTTTTTTTTTTATTATAATTATTTCCAAACGCAAAACGTAATATTAAGTCCTTCAATAATTCATAGCGATGTTTCTACATATAAAAGGACATTAATAAATATATATATTAATAATTTTAATAGATCATTTTGAAGTTTTTTTTTGTTACTATCGTGTGCAATCTTCCAACATTGAAACTAACATAAATTTAACTCATAGAAATGAGTAGAACACTTTCCGAACGATAATTACGCATAGATAACTAATATTATCATAATTCTACATACTTTGAACGATAAGTTTTCTTGAACGTTAAATAATGTAAAATTTGTACATTGCAATTTTGATATCTATAATAGGTAAGACAAGAAATTAAAAATGTCAAATAAAGTAAAATAAATAACGTAAAAATATCGTAAAATACGAAATAAAAAGTACACTTGGGCGTGTGCAATTATGCGTGTCAGTATTAATTACGTGGCGTGTTCTTATTGGGATAATGAATCAATAGCATGCTAAAGGAAGAAGGAAGAATCGGAAGTCGTCTCTTTTTTTTTCTTTTTCTTCTCTGTTTTACTGTGTGAAACATACGTCATAAATGTCCTTGAAGCATAAAATACATCTATAAAGAATATTTAATTGATCGCCTTGGTAATAAAATGGTTTAATCATCAGTCATCGCGTACTTTTTAGGTTGGATAATTATTATATATCTATAATATAAAAAGATTCTATTCAATAATTCGTGTCAATAAATATTGTTAATAAATAATTTCTAACTCATTTACATTCGAACCGATTGTCGTAAAAACTTAGAAAGTAATATTTCTATTGCCACGACTGTGTCTAGTTTAAACTATGGTCGAAGGAAGATGCACCATCATATGCATTTACAACGATGCATTTCAATCTTACGCGGTAAATCCAAGGTTTTCCATAAAACGTCGATTAGTGGTTCCAACGTACATAATGGGGGATCCTTTTTTTTGTGCTCTGCCAAATAAACGATTCACGAGTATACGAGATTTTATCGTTATCGTATAGTAGATAACGTTAACGTGTATATGTATAGAAGCTAAACGTAGAACGCTGTTGCAGCGTTTAGCTTCTAATTTCTCGCATTACGTGTATCCGATTTCGGATTGTTCGTTATATCGTTCTATCTACGTACTTCGAACGGACGTAATATTTCCGCGCGCGTATACATCGTTGCGAAGACTAACGTTCAAATTAAAAACAAAGCCAACAAAAAGAGAAAACATTTATTATCCGATCGTAAAAAAAAAGTTACAACGAAGAACAATAAGAAAAAGAATAGTTTCTTGTATCATTATCCGCATGTATTTCGCATCAAATAAATTATTTCAGATTCGCGATATGACGTACGCGAACTATTTTACGTTGACTACAATACTTCTCCTAATCACGTGTACCGTCGTTAAGTGTTACATCATGGAAGAAACTAAACTTTTGAGATTATGTGTACCGCAAAAGTCGTGCGAAAGCTGTTTGGAAGCTCACGATTCTTGTGCTTGGTGCAGCGATTGGGTACATTTTTTCTATTTTTAATTCTTTTGCCATTTTTATCATATAATATTGTGGAAATATATGGAATATATTTTCAGTCGTACTCAAATTCAACTCTGGGCAAACCGAGATGCAATTTACCGGAACGATTAAAAGCATTTGGTTGTCCGATAGAAGAAATCAGAAAAGCACCGAGCGCATACATGCGGTATATGGAAAATGAAGATTTTCAAGATGTTGCGAAAAATCAATTACCGGTGCAATTGAAACCGCAAAAGGTTTACCTCAAGCTAAGACCAAATTCCAAAATGGAAATTAATCTTCAGTATCGACCGGCGAAGTAAGCATGGTAAAAAGTTTCAAATTTGTTTTCAATGGAAACGTCAAAACAAGATCTGATCGTCGTATGTGTAAAAATATTTTTACCGTTAGTACAGTAATCGAGGAAGGTCGCGTTTACTTTTCTTATCTTCTTACGAGCTTAGAAATATACGAACAAATATTGATAATATTTGTTATTATACCTATGATAAGAAACTTGATAAAAAAAAAAAATGAAAAAAATATCGGGAAAAAATTATTTTGACCTAGTGCATTTAGAATTCTCGCGTATATTTGGTACGGAGAATACTAAAAATAGGATCGGTTGCATCGTATAAACTCTAGTTTTCGAGATACAGCATAGATACTGTGGTATACGCAAAATGATTATTTGAATAATAAAGCAAATACCGCAATTCTTAAATGTGTTCTTTGTTTTTTTCCGATGCAGAAACTATCCGTTAGATTTATACTATTTGATGGATTTAACATGGTCGATGAGAGACGACAAAGACACTCTCGTTAGTTTGAGTAGAAAAATGGCACGAACTTTGGGAAATTTCACGAATAATTTTCGTCTCGGATTTGGTAGCTACGTCGATAAGCCATTGATGCCGTATATTTTTCCCGGACACGAAAATAATCCTTGTAAGAGCCAACATACTACCTGTGCTCCACTATATTCGTTTAAACATCATCTTCCTTTAACCGGAGATGTCAATCAATTCGTACGAAAGGTACATTTACGTATCTAAAACCTATCGGGGGAGTATTTTTGCGCGAAATTCAATGAAATATGGTTGTTTCAGGTGAACGATAGCGACGTTACCGGTAATGTCGATAATTTGGAAAGCGGTCTCGATGGTGTTATTCAAGCTATAGTTTGCGAGAACGTTATTGGGTGGGGGCATCAAGCGCGAAAACTAATGCTTCTCGCCACCGATGGATATTTGCATTTTGCTGGCGAAGGAAAGGTAACTACGAAACTTCATTTTTTTCGAATGATTCATACAAATATTATATACGACTATCTATTTTGAATCGTTCGTTTCTCTAAAGTTGATTATTATTCCAGTTAGGAGGAGCCGTTAATCGACAGGATTTCCTATGCCATTTGGATGAACGCGGTCAATATTCTCTCGCCAAGGAATACGATTATCCTTCGCTAGGCGAAGTTTCGAGATTACTCCAAGAACACAAAGTCAATTTGATATTCGCTGTCACGGAGGATCGTCGCGAGGAATACGAAATGATGGCCGATTTGCTCGAAGAAAAAGCTAGAGTAGCAACTCTGGCTGCCAACAGTTCGAATATTCTTGAAATTATTGAAAGTTCTTATCACGAGATCATATCGAAAGTAGTGTTTCGCGATAACTCAACGAGCCCATTGAAATTAGAATATTATTCTAATTGCGGGAAGGATGGAGCGCAGTTGAATACGGCCGAGTGCGACGGTATTCAAGAAGGTCAAGTATATGATTTCAAGGTCGTCTTTTCTATGGATTCCTGTCCGAGAAACGAAACTCTTTGGGTAAGTAAAAGTCGTTTGTCCCCTGGGTCGTTGTCCTGTTCGATTGAAAAAAATCGATAAATATGTGGCAAACGTTTTATTAAAGAAAACGTAAAGATCTTTTTGCACGCGATCGTGGTGTCCATCTTCATCTACATACTGTTGTACGCGTGTGCTGGTAGAAACAAAGAGTGATAATAGACGATGCCTTGGCGTCAGAAGCATCCGAAATAATCGTCCAAGTCGAACTGTTGTGCGGTTGCAATTGCAAAGGTCAGGAGAGTTCGCGTTGTCAAAATGGGCTAAACGAATGTGGTATTTGCAAATGCGATCCTGGATGGTCCGGTAAATCCTTTATCCTTTGATTTTCTCTGTTCCTCCTTATACGACGTCAAATATAATTGCAAATCTCGATCGTTTTATCGTAGGAGAAACGTGCGATTGCGACGAGAGTTCTTGGATAGACAATCGTTTGCAATGCATGCTAGATGACTCGCGGGACGTTTGTTCGGGTAGAGGCGAATGCAGTTGTGGCAGATGTAATTGCGATGCCGGTTATAATGGTCAATTCTGCGAATGCTCGCCTTGCGATAAGGTAAACGATTATTCTTGGAACGCGTTAGTTTACGTTACGAGAAACATTCGTGACGTTTTATTATTTTTCTTTTGAAAATTGTCCTGGCAATTGTATCAAAATGATTTGATCGTTGATAGACCGACGGAATCGAATGCGGTGGTCGAGGAACGTGCGAATGCGGTATTTGTAATTGCATAGAAGGCTGGAAAGGAGATGGCTGCCAATGTCCGTCGGAGGATAAACTTTGCATTGCACCAGGAAGCACTGAGATCTGCGGGAATCACGGATATTGCGATTGTGGCCATTGTCGGTTCGTTATTTATTTTATTAGCCGATTAGAAAATTGTGTCAAAGTCGGCCATGTATATAAATACTTAATACCAGTTCCTTTCATTCTAAAAATAAATATATTATCTTATCGGGGACACGTGTGTTCCTTTCAGGTGTAATACTACAGCAGCCGATGGCCTATTTTATCGTGGAACTTTCTGTGAATCGTCAGCGAGTTCTGGCGGTAGCGGTCTTTGCATTCTTTACGATTCTTGCGTTAATGCAACTGTGGAAGTTGCACAAGATACCGAACAACTGTGTCAGACAAACACCAGTTTCTATCAAATTGAAAGAGTGGATACCGTTGATACAGGTACAAAATTACATTCCGTTTGCAATGCGTTAAACGAGAGAAAATTTTCTTTGAGTAATTATTCAAAAGTCCAAGTATAAAAAAGAACTATACTAACTATGTCGTACAACAATAGCGTTGCGAGATGCTTTTAAGACGAGTAACGTTTCTATAGAAAGTGCATGAAAAGACTCCTATTTTTGTTTCATTTTCTTCGTGCTTAAATTCGAAGATAGCATTTAATACTGGATCCTTCGATGACCATACCGAATTCGTTTTATTAATTTGTAGGACACGAACATTACTGTTTCATTAGAACCACCAAAGAAAGAACAACTTGCATCATTCCTTACGTATATCATTTTAACAAGGATAATACTGTGACGTTAAAAATTGCCAACAAGGTATTTAAAACTCTTTTTAACAACGATAGCTGACATTTGAAAGTTAGATCTTTTACATTTTCTTCTTTTTCTAGTTTTGCCGTACGTCGTTGCATGCAGCATTTATACCAGGAATCATCTTTATTGCCATTTTGATCCTGGGTATTATAGGTTTATGTATATGGAAGTAAGTAAAATATAATAAAACGTATAAATAAATGAATTCTGATGAATATTTGATGATTTTTGTTTCTCTTGACATTTCTAGATGTTGGACTGCCATACAAGATAAAAGAGAGTACGCTAAATTTGTATTAGAAAAGCAGAAAACTGTATATTGTTTAGATGAAAATCCATTGTTTAGGCCTGCCACGACTCAATTCGAAGTACCATTGGCTTATAAAGACAATTAATTCTTACTCGCAATCAGAATCAAATTTACAAAAAGTTATATCATTTTAGTTGAAAGAAAAACAAAAGTTGCGGGATTATTTATTTGAAGAAATACTTAGAGATAAAGTGGACATTGATGATTGTTTAGGAATATCGTCGAATATTTCTTGACACGTTTCAATCCAAAAATGATTGCTAGGCATGAAGTAAATTGACTGCAATTACCAACAAAAAAATAAACTTAACTGTATTTAACTTATGTTAATTTAAACAGAGTGCCTTGCAGTTGGCACCAAGAATACATAGTTTTATTTGAAATATAAATTTGTATAAAAATATTTAAATATTCTTACGTCATCCGAGATACTTTGGACGATCCAAATACATTTAAATGCATCTTGATACTTAATCTCTAAAACAGGCCTATTTTCAGACCAGATTGCGTGTATCGAAGAATTGTCAGGAAAAGTGTAGGAACCTTTTCCATTCATCTGTCCACGCACATCAATTCCCCCTTTATATTGTGTTCCGTTGTTATGACTTTTTTGTACAGTTAACAATATAGAAAATAGAGTAATAGCATTGAAATGAATCGAGAATTTAAAAAGAAATATTATAAATCGTATTATTACCGAATAAAAAAATTATCATCAGCAAAGTTATCGTTCTCCCATTTACCGCTATATGTATTATAGTCATTAGAAACGTACACCCCTTCGCCTATAAAATTATAATCAAATAAAAAGTTATTATTTATTGAAATATTTCATACGTTTATATCTAATAATTAACGATTGCTATTAACCGTCTTTGACCAAAGTGCCTTCTTTTAGATGCAATGCGTAATCTCCGTCATACGTATCTCCATTAGAAAAAGAAAATTTTCCATTCCCTTTTTTCAAATTCGGTTCTTCAAGTTCCTCCATATCTATTTGTTTTTAATGTAATAAAAAAAATTTATCGTTTTTATATCATTTCAACTTTAGTATCCTATGTAATATTCGTAAATGCAATTAAAGGTTTTGAAATGATTTTTGATTGTCGTTTCAAACGAAATTTTCGGAAATTAGTCGCAATTAGAATCGATTTTATCGATTCATATGCATTTGCATATGCATTTGTATTTGCATCTATCACAAAAAAGTTGCCATAGAATCGCAACAGCAGAAAAAAATTAGTTATTAATAATTTAAAAAAGTTACTAGAATTTTAAGCAAGTTTAAAATTTATTGAAATTCTAGTAACATTGCTAAGGCGATATCGGTAATTGCAGTGCTCTACCTTTATCTTTTCGACCGTCGGTAACTGCCACCGTCGGTAACTGCCACTGTCGGTAAGTGCCACTGTCGGTAAGTGTCACTGTCGGTAACTGCCACCGTCGGTAAGTGCCACCGTCGGTAATTTATAAACATCGATCGTTTTTAATGAGAGTTTGTACTTTAATAATATTGACCGTCAGGAACCTAAATACAAAATATTACCGACGTAGAGTAAAAAAATTTTAAGTCTACTATTACCGACGGTGGCAGTTACCGACGTTGGCAGTTACCGACAGTGGCAGTTACCGACGATCGAAAAGATAAAGGTAGAGCACTGCAATTACCGATATCGCCCTTAGCCGGCCTGCCACTAAAGTGGCTTTTGCGATTATTTTTTCCAGGTCGATGGGCCACTATAGTGGCTCACTCGAGTAGCTTACTTGCTCACCGTTTTAATTAAATAATTGTCTGCATAGTCATTCATATTTAAGTGAAATGGTAAAGTTTAAGTATATACAATATATTTTTAAGAAAAATTATAATTTAAACATTAAGGAATCTTTACGTAAAACATAAGAACTTTCTTTATATACGGCTGATAATTTAATTTTGTTTTGTGTTCTTGCATCTGCATGCGCCTGTGCATCGATGACGTATTTTTAGTCGCCAATATTATGAATTCTATCTGTCGATCAAAAATTGTACTAATTTATATGTCGATAAAAAAGAAAATTTGTATATCGATGCTCATTAAAATATGTGCGTTTCTGAGTAAACCTAACCACTTTAATAAGAGTATTGAAATCTTATTTAAAAAATGGATATATTATTACTGATACTTTGTGTAATTGTTATCACAACATTAATAATCGCGTTAACTATATTTCTTCGTCGAAATCAAGGTAAGGTCTTATTCTACTATGTGTATAAATTTGTTTTAATACACAACTTATGGTATTTTTAAAATATCCATTATATCATCAATCATGAAAATAACAATTTATATAAAGAAAATAAATTTCTTTTTACAGGAGCAAATAAAGAAAGACCTAATGTTCAGGATCAAGTTGGAGAACGTCGTCAAGTGAGACGAGTAGTTGGTAACAGAAATGTACGTCATCGTGTACATGCAGCAGTAAATAATCAAATAAATGCGAATGAGAATAGACAAATAGAAAATAATGAAGAAGAAGTAGATACACCGACAGATGTATCCGATAGTAAATTTGGTGCTAAGAAGCGTGCAAAGTTAGCAGCCAAAGCTGAAAAGAAAGCGCAAAGGGAAATAATTAAACACGAACAAGAAAAGCGTAAAGAAGAGGAAGAGAAACGACAAAAGGAAAGAGATAAGCAACGCGAAGAAGAACAAGATGAGGAAAAACGACAAGAGGAAGAAGCTAGGAAACTTAGAGAATTGAAGGAAAAACAGGAACAAGAAGAATATTTAAAAATGAAAGAAATGTTTAGCGTAGAGGAGGAAGGTTTCCAAGAGGATCAGAATATTTTGTTGGACGATATTAAGGAATATGTTAAATTAAAAAAAGTAGTCTATCTGGACGACGTAGCTGCACATTTTTCCTTAAAAACAGCATTCGTAGTAGATAAGATCTTAGAATGGCAAAAATCAGGCGAGCTAACCGGAGTTATAGATGATCAAGGAAAATTCATTTACATTACGGAGAGCGAACTTGATGCTGTTGTTAAATTTATTAAACGACGTGGTAGAGTTAGCATTTCCGAACTTTCCGAACATTCGAATACATTAATTAATATAGGTTCGAGTTAAACTATATATGTAATAACTATTCTAGAAATTAGAGATACTATTTTTTTTAAATTAATAATTTTGATTGAATGAATTAAAAGAAGAAATGATTTTTATAATTAATGAAATGATCACAAATGTTACCAAAATGAAGTTAACGGAGGAATGTAAATTACGTGATGCAATTTTTCTTACAGACGATTATTTTTAGTATTCATAGTAATCTATTAAAATATATATATATGTATCTATAAATTTATCTATTTTAAATAATTTATGAAATATAGTGTATAATAAAAAACATTATTTTTGTTCACGTTAAATAAATTCTAAATACAGCGTTAAGTATCTGACTTGATCATCTCGAATAATGTCTAAATTTTATGTTAAACAACATAGATTTCTGCAAAAGTTAAGTTTAGAAGGTGTCCACAAAATTTTACCAACATTCTATAAGTAAAAATAGGATCAAAATGTTGTATGAAATGTTCTATTAAAAAATTATAATAAAAATACGAAACGACGAGGATCTGCTTTCCCATTCGATACCCTCATAGTAATAGATCGTCGGTTCAAATTTTAATTCCATTTGAAAATGTCCGGATAAACTAAGCTCAGATTAATTTATAAAAATATGATTAAAAACAATCGATTAATTCTTTCTTTAATATTATTTGAAAAGAAAATTCTTGTTTTTATGCATAACATACGAGATATTGCATAGAAACAAGGAGAATTCCGCAACATGACAACATTTTGAACGAATATTGCATCAGATTCTAGTTTTTCTCTTGAATGTATAATTTATATAGTTGGGCACGGGGTGGGAGGATTATCGTGATTTTACAAAGGATTTATTAATCAATCTCTCTCTCTCTGAAGGTCAATAAAATATTTAATTCATATTTTGGTATTAATTGTTAATTAATTTTATTTTTTTCTATTTTTAAAACAATAAACTATTGAACTATAAAAACGTTTGTATAATCTAATAACTAAAATTGTACTGAATAATTGAAAAACAAAACTTAGCGATTTATGATCACGAAGAAAAAGTATTATAATGTGTTCGATTTGTTTTTTTGAAATACGATCGTCTCGTGCTGATTTACCTAACGACAGTTTGCGGCCCTTTAGTACCATTATGCGTCACATTTTTCACTCTAAAGTTAGTTCAGCAGTTAGAAACGATCACCCATGATTTATCTTTGTCGTTTTTGATAATCGTCATTGAAACTTATGTACCAAAAGTTTTTATTTCAATATTAAACTATATGTCTACGCGAGAACTTAGTCTAAAAAAGAAAAAGAAATTTTTGTATTTTTTTTTTTTTAAACTAATCTAATATAATTTTGCAGTATAATCTCTTTTGATTCATCCTGTATTAAAAATTAAAACTTAATGGCCGCTCTCAAAATGGCCGACCGACATAATGGCCGATAGAATAAAAATTAAAGCTGTCGGTGCAATGAATTTAAAATTAATTAATTGCGAAATATTTCAATTCAATTAAAATCGGTAAATAATTTGATTAGCATTGAGTATTAATTTCTTTAAAATTGATATTCTCATTACAATTACGAATACGGAAATTCTAGATTCAATGCATCAATTATACATCTATTAATAATTTAAAATGATACAATATAATTTATTGCATTAACAATTTGATAAACATCGGAGCAGAAAGATATCACGTCATTAATCGTAAAAAAACATACTGACGAATACATTAATGCATCGCTGTAAACAAGACGATATTTCACTATCAAATTGGAATAAAAACTCTTCTTTTATATTTCATTGAAAATACCTAAATGCATTATTTGATATAAATATTTATAATAAATTATTAATACAATCGTTCTGCACTGTTCCTAAAACAAATACTGAAATTTGCATTATAATTAAAGTTAGGTATAAAATAATCGAGTGAACTTGAAACGGATTGACTCGATGAAATCAAGTTGGAGAATTAATGAAACCAATGCTGTGTAGAATCATGATATCCCCACCATACCTAAAAAACTTTTACTCGACCAGAAAGTTGAAGAAGGGGTGTGGTCAGAGACTATGTAAGGCAGGTAGAATGAAGCAGCAGAACGGCAGTTCATTCTGACGACTTACAATCACTTTGTGGAATATCCGTGATAAATTAAATTATATTCTAACTTTTAATTTCAACATTATTTCAAAGTGCGGAAAAGTTGTCTTCGCAAAAGTAATCAAGAAGAACTCAAATCTTCACGGATTTGAAATATAATCAATCTTGGAATTATTTTTTCTCATCTAGATCATAAAGATCTTATGTGTCGATGAGGTGCAAAGTTCTAGATTGCCAAGGCAATTCTCCGACATTTTTACCAAGTGTCAGGTAAATATTGAAGAAGAAAAAAGAAGAAAAAAAAAAAGAACAATACTTTCGTAATAATTTAAAAATATAGAAAAGTTACAAATTGTTTTACACTAGATATGATATTATTTCTTTTTCTTTTGCTTTTATCTACAAACAGATTAGCTAAAAATCTTCGGACTCGTAAAGGAAGTCGTCGTGGTAATGCTGCAAACCGATTAGAATTATTAGTACTCGTTCATTTACACCACGTGCCGTAGAGTAAGTATACAAATTTCAAATAAAAATTTGAAAAAATATTAGATCATTCAGTATTCGATTATTTCGCTTACTTTCAGTTCGAAATCGAACATTCCATGCTTACTGACCTAATAAGAATGATATTTATTAATTGAATAATTTTGAAAATATGTATTTTAGCAACTTAAAAGACAAGAAAAGTTCTAGTAATCACCTTTACGTTCAATAATTATTGTTTGATAATTAATTAAGAATAAATTCAAGAGATTTCATCGAATCATTGTTTATTGCACCGAAGCTTATCAGTTCCTAGCTGATAAATCAAAGTACAAATTCAAAAGCATCGAATTTCGAATTTGAATTAATTTTTTGAGTTGGAAGAGAATTTGAAACGATACAATCATGGTGTACACTAATTTGGACGAGTCAGAAATTACGGGCCCTTACCAACAAATCAAGTTAGTATAATTTATATTACTTTTCAATAATGATTTACTTACCACTTAGAAAGAATAATTTTAATGTGACAAATGATAGTACACTTTTTTATTCGAGACTTTTATTTCCTCTGTTATTTAGAAAAGATAAAATGACTTCAACGTCAAACGAATATCAGAAACAAGCTCAACATCAGCAAAGTAACAAAAGTGATCAAAAGTATGGCGTTTGGGGACCAGTTTACAAAAATAAGGAAGATTTCGTAAACATGCACATTTGTTAAATTTTTCTAACACCATGTAACATTTAAAATCAAGCACTATATATTTAAATATATGTATCCAATTTTTTCTAAATTTGTTTTTTTTTCTTTTTTTTTTGCTTTTTGAAATCTTATTTCATTTTATTGGCACAAAATGAATGATCAATTAATTCAAATTCGAAATTTACAATATTTTGGAAGTATAAATCATACTTATCGTTAGAATAACATAATGGTATTACTTCATATAAAAAATATATATTTTTGTTTCTAAACATAAAATCAAAATTAATAAGGAATTGATATATTTTTTAAATACATTGAATCAGCATTCTAAGCATATTCCCATAATGTGATATTTAAATATACTATGTTGTACTTAGATTGTATTTAGATTAAAGGTGAATAAAATTGTTCGAGTAATGTTTTAACGAGGATAATGGTTACCTATATTTGGGAAATATACAAAATATATATTGCATTATAAGTATTTCAATTTTTCTATATTCCATGCGTCATCAAAATTATGCCATTTTAATTGCAATCAAATTATTGTGTTTAACACTGTGTAAAAGTTATTAAATTTTATATTACCACCTAATTTGCGAAACACTATTTTCAATTTTAATTTAAAATTCTGATCAAAAATGTTTAAAAACATTAATTTAATAAAGAGCCATACTAACAGCTTAAAATACTAGCTATTTATAATATGTTAATAAGTATTAATATGAGAGAGTGTATTAAAGTATTAAAATAATTGTTAATTAATCAATGCAAGCGTCTATTGTTGTCTAAAAGCTCGGAGTATTTGTTCTACGATCCCTCCTCCTCGAAATCCACCGTTGATCTGAGTCATTGTCCTCTGTTAAAGTTCTTTAAGTGAAAGTTGTTTACAGGACCTTTCGAACGTTAAGCACGTGTATAAAAGAATAATAAATCTAATTAAGAAAATTTAAGAATAAAACGTTATGATTTTCGTATTTTTATCTATTTCATGTAATTATTTTAATGCTCCTGCGCAGTGATGACTCCGAAAATAAAATTCTGCTGTAACATAAAGAGAGTGCATTAGTGCATTATAATAATTGTTAATTAATCGATGCAAGTGTCTATTGTTGTTTAAAAGATCGGAGTATATGTTCTGTGATCCCTCCTCCTCGAAATTCGTCGTTAGACTGAGTCATTATCCTCTGTTAAAGTTCTTTTGGTGAAAGTTGTTTACAGGACCTTCCGAACGTTGAGCAAGTGTATAAAAGAAAATAATCTACATAATCAATAAAATTTAATATTATAACGTTCTCATTTTAATATTCTTTTAATTTTGATGTAATTGTTTAAACTAATATACATATTTTTAAAGGTTTCCGTGCAGTGGTGACTTTGGAGGGGGAAATTTTCATCGAAAAGAATATCGCATCGAAATTATTTAATATTCAAACATATTTTATCGGATGAAAATTTCCCCCTCCGAAGTCATGTCTGCGCAGGAGTGTTAAAACAATTACATAATATGTAATAATATCATTCCCGTTATATATAATATTTAATATACTTGACTATTTCATATAATACTAACCACTAATATTAATGACTAATATTTTGTGATTAATTTTGATTGAAAATATTGGCATCAAATGTGTTAAAACATTGAGCCAATAAACAGCAAGCCATCAACACTTTTAAGCGAAACGATTTACCACGATAATATTGATCGAACAAGGAAGAAGCATGTAGAAAGAGGAAGAATATAAGAATCCAAAAATATAAATTTCAGTGGTATGAGGTGAAAGAGGAGTAGACAAGATCAGTATCGAAAGTGATGGCATCCGGCTAACAGTGAAGAAGAAAATCCTTAATGCTTTGGTTAGAGACGGGAAGTAAAAGTAGTCGTAGTAGGGGAAAGGTATGGAGAAGGTATGGAAGCAAGCATGAGCTTTACGGAGGGGTAAAAAGCTCGTGGAAGAGGAAAAAGCCATAGTTACCGAGTCTCCCGACAATCGTGGATGCATCCTTGTTGCAGTCGGTTCCTGCACGCTAACTCGTGCGTTTTTAAAGTTTGTGCGGAGAAAGCTCGATTTAGCATAATCGTTATCTTTATTTCCGTATTTTATTTTCCATATGAGCATATATATATATAAATATATTTATTTATTTAACTAATTAATTTATTTATTTATTCATGAACATCCATTCCTGGCTATCGAAGCCAACTGAATTTTGTATTTTGTTATGCAGCAAATGATCGAATTTCTAAATCGATTTTTGTATGAAGAAAATCAAAATATAAAAGAAAGTGTCTTCGTTAGTAAGTAGTGAAGTAGTTCGAGACGAAATTACAACGAAGAGATACGAGACGAGACGAAAAGAAACGAAACGAAACGAGACTGGCGCTATTTTCGTAGCACCCTGAACATACACATAGGTAAGAAAGCTTTTGTACGATTATATTTATTCCTATGTTGGTGTAGAAATTTTCTAATAGTATTTTACTCTCACACGTATCTTTAACTATTTAATCCTCAACCTTAACCTCTTCGAGAGAGATAGAGAGAGAGAAAAAAATATTTCTCGGTGCATACCCGACTACGAGTTTAGAATTGTTCGATCTAATTCGTCCGAAGCACGATCGGGATTCGTTTCAAAGGATTCGAAAAAATACAAAAATTAGAAAGAAAGGTTTTATGTGGTATGTACACGTTAAATTGATCACATTCTCCAAGCGTTTTAAACACCATGGACTAATTCTATTCGGATTGAAAAAGTCTAATTGTATTCTTTCCTTTCGATCTTCCGAATTCTTAGAAAGGTCGTTGCAGAAACCGAAAGATTAAAAACTATCATTTCTTCTTTTTCTTCTTTTTCTTCTTTTCTTTTCATTATTATTATTATATAAAATTATATAAAAGGGTACTTAGCAAACGTCAATTTCTGTCATGAACGGTCGAGACAAAATATTAACACTTACCGCAAGACGATAAAACCATTGTTTCGGTAAAAATGGTAAAAAAAGGCAACCATTATGGATAGATGGGAAAAGATGACATTATCGAACAGAACTTTAAGAAAAGAAATGGTAAAATAATCATAAGTAAGATAGAGTAATCCAAAACTTTGTGAATTTGCAGAAAAAGATAAGTTCAATTTTTAAATATTCATTCTGGATAAATATCGTCTCGCTATGACGAGAAAGATAAAAGAAATACGTAGAAACAATTCCGAGCGGAAATAGAACTTCCTCCTTCGCGTACCAAGACGCTGACTCTTCTCTCTCTCTCTCTCTCTCTCTTCCTTTCTTTCTTTCTTTCTTTAGGGTGGGACGTTACATCTAAATTTCAATGTCTTTCTGTCTCGCTAATTCTAACACGAATGATTGTTTTGTAATCTTTTTTATATTTATTAAGTAAAAGTTCGATAAACTATTTACAATCGATTAAAGAACGGGATATTATTGTTTAAAGTTCTTTTGAAAATTTTGGACCACTGTATGAACGCCTTCTACTACTTCTTCTTCAATTTCTTATACATTTTGTTTTCTAGGGTGCTATTTTTATCAGCACCCAATAGTCACTCGTCAAGTCACCGTATAAGAACACAACCCCTCGCGAACAGCCGGAGGTGTACTACAAACTAACGTCCCCCTAAGTCATTTCTAACGTGATCCTATCGTGAAAAACGCGAGGTATAGTTGTTCATCGTAACAACCACGCATGCTACTTTTTCCTGTACCACCATTAACACGAGGACGATTTTACGAGGGGATATAGAACACGTGCTATTTTCAAAGAGATTTTATAAAGAAATCAGTACAGTTAACTGCGATGGCTAACCCTTTTTGATACTAGAATTGGATTTGTTTCTAATAAATAATGTTCCTTATATTGTTTCGACCTAACACCAATCTAAAAATATATTTAAAAAATAAAGATTTATAAAAAGAAAGAAGTTTCTTAAATAAAACAAAATAAAAAAAATTGAACATACAATATTATAATTATATAATATTATATTTCGTCTGCCGAAACCCGGGATTGAACCAGGGACATTTAGATCTTCAGTCTAACGCTCTCCCAACTGAGCTATTTCGGCACATGTAAGGAACCTTTGATATATAGTATTATAAATTATTTTTAATTATTATTGTATTATTATAATAATCTTGAAAGAGAATGACAAACAATAAACTACTCCTACTGTAAAAATTATATTATAAAAATGATTATAATTATAGAATAGGCACGCGAACTAAACCGAAAATTGACGAATGATTTTTTTTTTTCGTCTAATTTCTTCGTGCTTCATTGGAATGTCGTTTACTATGCTCTCATTTCCTCCCTCTTTCTTGTTTCTTTCTTTTTTCTACGTGCCACACGTGCTCACATCCTTTGGCACGCGCGTGCGAGCTATGTATGTTCTCCTTCCATTAGTACCTCATCCTTAGGGAGTTCTTCAAAAGGGGGACAAGGATGATTGAATTTACTTGGTAAATCAAAAGTTAAGGGAATCATAAAAATATCTATCAAAATGTTTCTACCATTAACCCTTCTTGCCCCTACTACTATGTCGAGCCGTAATCAAAAATATATAATACAAATGCTGAGACTTTGATTTTTCATTTCGACACGATTCGACGATAACAAAAAATCTGCTTGATCATCGGAAAGAATAAAAAAGAAAGAAACGGAGAGAGAGAGACATTGAAAGAAAAGCATCGAAGGCGTCTGCTTTAAACGATGGAAGCCAAGTTCGTTCAACTTAGGACCACGAGAAAAAAACAAGCCATATATATATATGTGTGTGTACAGTACATCGTTTGCTATAATGTTTTAAATGAATAAATACATTGTTCAATCAATGTACGTCTTCAAAAATAATTGCTATACTACGTAAATCAAAAAATACTGAATTTTACAAAATTTAAAAACATGAAATCTTAAAACAGCTGACCATGCCAAATGGTCATTTGGTATATTTTTATAAATAGATGTATAAGTTCGCGAATGATTCTTGACGTCAAATATGTTTCTATATGCATACACACATACACAGAAGTTGTTGACTAAGTTTAAAATGCTGCTTGTTGGTGCAAATGATACGTGAGAATTCATTGACAGAATCCAGAGAATGAAACGGATGCCAACGTATTTTGTTGTTCCTGTCCCACGTTACTTTTCAACATTGGACGATACTGAACGATCGTGCGAAGCTTTTACGTTTATTCGCTTCATTTTGTTTCCCCATAAAAAGGAGCGCACATGCATATTTTGCATATACCGGGTGTATCATTTCATTCCATTTACCTGTAATATTTGAAAAAGATCGAAGAATCGAATTGACAAATAATTTTAAAGTTTTATATTTGACATTAAAAGAAAAACGAAAAAGAAATTCAAAGTCTTTCGTTTCCACTGTGAAAGAGAAAAAGAAATTTGGTAAGGAGATCCGTTCGAGAGACGGATGTGTGGATCTAAGAATAGGAAAATTCCTTTTTCCTTTCTGTTCTTACGTTGAAAGCAATTAAACGAGATTCGACAAGTTCCTATGCCTCTTCTCACATTTAAGCAGTCGAAATCCTAAATGATATTTGCATCGGATTAATTGGTGTTTTAACAATTCTTAAAAATAGAAATAAATATACTTTTCAAGTTAAAACCGAAAGGAGTTTCCTGTATTCCCGATATTTGAGATATTCGATTACAGAAGCCCAGGGTAAAATCAAAGAGTTTAAAAATAAAATAAGGGGTCTTGAAAATCGTGGAAAATAGGACAAAGAAAGCTACCACCCTTTGGTTCCTTTTTGTTCCAAGTATAAAGTCTCGGGTGCAGACCCCCTGCGAACCTAAAGCTTTCCTGACTAACACGTGTATCTGCTGCCGGCAGATTTTGTCCAACTAAGTATAGCCAGACGATCCCTAAATTCTAATGAACCCCAGTTTCCGAGTACAATCAATTTTTACATTTCTTCCTCCTCTCGCATTTTGAATTTTAAATTGTGCGTTGGATTGAATATTGTATGTTGTATTAGTCAATGAGAAATGCTGGAATTGTATGGAAAATATCTTGAAAAAATACTAAAATGTATTAATAAAAATTGACGCGATCGAAATTTGTGATATTTTCTATAGCCAATCGAATTTATTCAATAGTTCGGCGAAGATAATGAATGTTCTCTTATTTCTGATTTGCTTTCGCAAATCTTCGACGAACGACGACATCTATCTGTACGTCGAGACGACGGCACCCGTGTTGCCACTACACTAAAATAGATTTGGTATCCCGAAGCTGAAGGAAATCTGTAAACGTGCACAGAAGAAAACCACGGTCTTGAAACTCGTTGAAAAAATAAATGGATTTTTTCGATACGTCGATTAAAACATAAAATTAAAACAAAATTAAACGAAGTGTCAATCGGAACGATCATTTTTTAATTCGTTAATTTATTTATTCCTTTCCTTACGAAATCGTTTGTACCAGTAAGTTTGCGTTTTTTGACAAAGATCTAAACGAATTTAAAATGAATTTAAGTGAAATTGAAAATAATAGTCTTTGTAAATGAACGTGAAATCCTGTGTCACTGTACACACGTGTCTACCGTACGAGTTACTATCGAAATAAGCTTACGACTAACTAAGATCGTCTGATTATTTAAAAGGGTGCGATGAATAAATAAACCAAGTCGAATCCTAGACCAGTAATAGCGAACTCATGACCTGCGAAGGAAGTTTAAATGATCCCCGTGAACTTTTAACGAGTTTAATGAAATAAATCAAAAACTACAAATGATATTTACAAATTTCAATGAAAATTTGAAGTTTTGCTCGTCAAATTGGGCGAAGAGAAATTCTGTAGAAGAGACTATAGAATCAATTTAATATGTAAAAAGTATAAAAAAGGCTTTCCATTTTCCTTAGCTTTGATCCTAAATTAGAATAGACAACGAAGTATTTGAATACCGGGAGGATTCTTACAAAAATTCGTTGAAATCCCTACAATTCTATGTTTGGCGGGCTGATTCATTCGAACGGTGCGCAGACGCATCTCGCCCGAGTTTTTAATTTTCTTTTGGAAGCATATTTTTGCGTTGTCTTCCAAAATCTAAGAATTTCAATCGTTCCTTCTTGATTTATTTTAATAATCAACAACATTATTATTGTTTTCTATTCCAGATTCAACGTGAATGCATCAAGAGAGACGAAAAAAAAAACAAATTGTAGCCGTGAATCATTAAAAAATGAGGTCGAGGGATTCCGTTGTTTATACTCCAGTTTCAATTGGACCAGACACCGACGATGAAGAAACATTGGTTAATGCGGAAGTCTACAGCAATGGTAAATTTCTAACAAATTTATGACAATAAATGAAAAGTTTTGATCAACTTAGCAAATTACTGAAGAGTGTCGAAAATCCTCTCAAATTGTTCGGCTATCTTCGATAATTAGTTGAGACCATACCGATCAAGGTTGGTAACAATGAAATCTTCAGAATTTAACCGGAAACCAGCGTCTTACCATACGAGAAATAGCTGAAATTGTCAATAACTGATCAATTAAATTGAAAAAGAATGTAGATAAACTCGTTAACGCTTCTTTTCGTCTTATAAAATTAGAATGTACCAATCCAAACTATCCAAAATACTGCTAAATGCGAGGATATTCGCGACACGTGGATAATATCGATAATTTATCGACGATTAGTAAAAATAAGCATACCGAGTATCTATCTTATAAGTTAGTTTTCAATTTCGAAAGACAATCTATAGAAATATGGTTCTGCTAACAGTCGAGGTTACTGGCCTCGATTAAACCATAATTGACGTAAGAAAGGAAAGGAAATCGTGATAAGACCGAAGAAAGAATCGATTTACCCTTATCCAAACCTATTTATAAAGTGATCGTTTTAGACACAGATGATTCAATAATCAACTCCGACTTCTATTGTGTGAGAAACAGTAGAACATTGAAAAAGAGATTAATGAATAGAAACTTTTTGTTCATTCGAATGATTGAATTCGCGAGAAATTCATTCAGCATTATTTACTCATTCAATTATAAACTTTCGTAAGAGCATCATCAAATTCGCATCAGTCATACAGATTAAGCTCTTGACCCAAGACAAGAAGCCTACGATTACAAATAGTTGGACAGGCATCAAAGAAAAGGAACTCTGAGTCAGAGGACTCCTACACAACTTCCGAATTCAAACTTTATGCTTCGAATACATATTGAATATACGTGGGTGTGATAAAAGAGACAGATACGTTTGCTCATACACATAAATACGTGAATATACATAGATAAATACAATGTCAGGTAATTCGTCGCGTCAGATTCCGTTTTAGGAAACACCGTATCTCCTGTCCCACGGAAAGACAATCTAATCGTCTTCTTCGAACTATTCGTCAGAATTCTTTCTATTTTCTCCTTTTCTTTTTTCTTCCCCTCCCCCTCGTATAAATCTTTATCTTATGCTGGCATTTTGCAAAGAAAAAAGAAAAAAGAAAAAAGGAAAAAGTGAAAGAAACAATGGTACTTTCAGTTGATCGGGTCAATCGATTTGTTCATTCGCGTAGCTGCAAGGCTCAGAAACTGGAAGACTTTTGATGTATATGTGCATTTCAGTAAGAGCCCCTTAGTATATTACTTATATACTTTCACGAACGTTGCATTTATCTCGTCACGTTCAATTAGAAAGCAGCGGAAGTTTCTTGACGTTGTGGGAACTCGCTGGTAGTGTATTCGCGCCATTGGTAATCGATATTTATTTCTTCGAGACATCTACGTCGTCATAGTTGTCGTCGTCTTTGATAAACGATAAGGAAAGTTACGAGAAACCTTTCTGTTCGTTCATAAAACCATAACATCCGAGGTACTCGATAAGTTTTATCAGTCTTGGCGCCGTCTGGTCATTGTATTAATTTCTCAATCGATTTTTGTTTATATAGTACGATCTATATACCTACACGTACATATGTACATTCATTTTTAAAATTTGCCACTTCAAATTACTTCAAAAGTATTTTAAGTATTACAACGTTGATTTTGAGCAAAAGCAAAAATCATGGGCAATTTAGATTAAAATCAATATTTGATTGAAATAATCTATCTTATCGTTTCTATTTATATAATCAATGTTTTATAATTTAAATGACAAGTTTGAAAATGAACGTAACGCGTATTTTTTGCAAAACTTACAATATCCCTATCAGATTGGTATGAAACAAAAATAGCCATTAGCTGTTTTAAGATATAATTTTGGAAAGAAAAGATCACGAGCGTGTCCTCCTCGCTCATGCAGATCTTCCCGAGACTACTTTCGTTCCTATTCCAGGCACGCACAGTTACAAACACAAACGTACACACCTCACACGATCGGTATATTATATATTCTTGCTTACATAGTTCCAGGTTGGTATATAAAACACGACAGACACTCTTCTCTCTCATTCTCTTTTTGTTTTTTACCTTTTTTACTCTCCCGAGGCATATCTTTTCAACGACCTCGTAAGATTCACAATCTCTGCCACGTAAAATCCTTCGAAAAGGACGAAAACACAAGATGAGAAGAAAAAAAAGAAGAAAAAGGAAGACGAAAGGAGAGCTGCTGTTAACTCGGTGTAAAACGTAGTGCTGGTTGACTTGGAAAATTTGCTGTCGTAAATAAGAAACGTTAGCTGCACGTGACGCGTTCTCTCTTCCTTTCTCTTTCTTCCTTTCTTTATTTCTTTCTTTCTTTCTTTCATTATTTATATCCTACTCTTTCTCTTTCTTTCTTAAGAACGAGCTCGTAGATATACACATTCGCAGATAATATCGTTCATATCGTGATCGTACACTTTGCAACGTTCCGAATTACTTTCCTTCCTACGTGCAAGTACCCTACAAAGAGAGATTGGTTTCTCTAAATTATTTACGATCTTCAGTTTAAACACTGATATCATTATTATTACTTCATCTTTAAAATATATGAAATTTCATCTCGACTGTAGACATTTTTTTCATGTTATTCGATAGGTATTTGTTTTATTTGTAACATTGATATATCTAATATTTGTGCAGTAGCAACGATGAAGATTTTATTTTGTTTTAATATTGGATTGCCTAGAAAATTTGAATAAATTGTTATAAAATAGTAAAAGTCAACGGGAACATTTTGGTAATATGTTAAATAATGAACATTTTTATGAACACTTTTGAGAATTAATATCTGGAAAGAAAGAGAAGAAAACTACATACATTAACCGTCCTGCTTATCGATCGAATCGGTACATCTGTTTAAAGTTGGCCAGAAGTTCTTGACACCCGGTATACCAAAAGAACATACCCAAAGAGATGGTAATCGGTACAATGTTGGCCGGCGTCGCATGCACGTTACAAGTCCACACTTATCGTTACGATCTATCAAGTTTTTTTCTTTCGTGGGAATCCAGCAATACTGCTCGCTTTCCTGCCTATCTTTCTTTTCATTTTCTTATATACATAACTTCATCGTTTTAACATTAAATGAAAAATTTTATCTCAATCTATTCATCTTCATTTCTAATTTAAATTAATATTACATGCTAATGTATGCAAATAATCCATCATACAAAAGCAGGAGCTAATTGCTACGTTTCTCAGTTTTAAATAATTAACAAATAATATATATTGTTTATAAACGAAACAAAAAAACAAAACATAATTAATTAATCTCTAATGCGTGTACTTATGCACGCACGTTAAACATTCTACTTCTTTGGTATAACAATGCTAAAAAATCAAAGTACATACTTTAATAAGTAAATTCATTAAAAGTAATCAATATATATACTTTTCCTTATAGTTTGAATAAAACAGAAGCGAAATTTGAAGAAGATCAATTAGAATCGGAGTGATCGCGTAATCCCCGAACTGAGTAATACGGATAATAATAATCGGGCCAACTATACCGTTAATGGTGCGAAAATGACGCGTCTTTTAGTGATTTCATTCTGTACGGTAAAATGAGTTGAATTAAATTTTTTTTTTCTTGATCTTTCTCTCTCTTTCTCTCTCTCTCTCTTTATTTCTGTATCGCCTTGAAACCATACGAAAGAGAGAAAGAGAGAAAGAGAGAGAAAGGTTGCATCAAACCGGCCCCGAGGCAACCGACTGCGCAACCTGCTGTAGGATTTGTACCAGGTGGAAATCTGCGTTCGTGTTACGCGTCACCTTCAACGAGATAAAAGCACGAGAGCGAGAACGTTTTCTTGTATGGATCTCACCGATCGATATTGTGAAAAGCAATATGTTCTTTCTTATGTATGTAAGATATATGTATATGCATATGCATACATGTGTGGACAGAAAAACATATGCAATACATGGAAGTACTCACAGTAATACTCGGTGTGGACCATTCGAACGTTACTTTTTGTCGTTCCTTGTTTCGCACGTGATTTACCCCATACTATTCTCGTCTCTCTTGCAAAACTGGCTGATCGTGTTACGAGCATGTATGATATTAGTTAGTCGAGTATACGTTGCATTATTTATATACTAGAGTGATATCTAATTAAACGATACGGCTAATTAAGAGACACGAAAAATTTCTCACGGTTGAGATGGGATTTGTATTTTTTCTTGTAGAAAATTGTGTTTTTTGTGAATAGGGTAAAAGAGCTCTCCTCTATCTACATTGTTACTTTTTCATATTATAAATGTTTCTATAGAAAAGAAATATTTTTGATATATGCTCTTTTATCCGCTCACGAAAAAGAACATGCCTACTTATTGTAATTTCTCGATTGATCTTTGCAGACAAACCAGTCCTCCTTTTTTATTCTTTTAAAATAAACATAAAAAAATATGTGAAAATGCGTTTTCGTTTATAAAATTGAACAAGTTTATATAAACGTATAGAGTAACTTCCAGTTCTACGCAGTATTTATTTACTGTCACTACTTTGAAAGCACATTCGATCTCTCTCAAGACATATTCCTATTCCAGTTCCCTTCTATAACACGCGAGATAAGACTAGTAACCGTTCATATCTATCTCGCACAACGTGCTTTGCGTATTGCTCCGTTACGCCCCTCCTCATACGGATTTCTTACGGGTCGTTGTTACGGGGCCCCGCTTTCACGATCCAAGTGACTACTGACTCTTGAATGAAAGAAAGATACGAGGGAATGAATGAACTAAGAGACCAGGCCAAATGTTGCTCGTAAGACCACGAGCATGCCTCGATGGAGCTACGAGAGTTTTAAGTGGGTAGTATTCGTGTGGGCGATCATGCGTCGCTTTTACGTTTACCTATACTTAACGAATAATGTTTTAGGGTGTGTGTACGTGTGCATTGGCTTGCCCGGAAAGTTCATATCGATTTACATTTTTATTCTTAATCGGTCAAAACTTTCCGGGGTATATTATAACATACTTCAAATATTCTAATTTCAGTGATAAAGTTATACAATATAAATGAATCGAGATAAAAATCTATGTAGTAATTAGCATACAATTGTTCAATATAATTACGCGATGATGCTTCTCACGTAAGATGACGAAACTAAAGACGGAAGTAGCCTACCATAAAGCATGCTATAATTATCGATGAATTAATATATGCGGATGGTCATCGGTCGTTGCTTCTAAATCGCTTTTGTGTCTATTTTTTTATCGCAATTATAATTATATTCGATAAAAAAAATTATTTGGCAGCTGCCCAATGGACTGTCCCCAAATCTATATGACGGTGCTCGAAAATGACTAATTTTAAGTTTGGCTGTAATAAAATTTCAAATTAAAATGATTATAATGAAAAAGAAATGTGTCAAGAGAACAACGAGGATACGTTCGAACAGGAACAGAGAAAAAAGACGACTATGAAGGGAAGGGGGATGTATAGAAGTTAAACTTGTCAAAAGAAAAGTTTGTCGGTCGTTTAATGTTTTGTTTCTACGTACGTTACGCCTCGGGCGGTATTATTGTTGTTACCGTTGTCGGTATTCGTTGACTACCTTTATTTCGTAGTTGTTTTCGTATTTTTTTCTTATTTTTTGTCGAACGCCGAGATATGTTGAGCTATTGTATGTACTGTAGGATAGTGATACACGTATACAAACATATACAAACATAGTTATCGGTGAACTAAAAAAGTCAAAATATAAATGTATGTAGTTACTAGTATTTCATTGTGAGATGTAATTACGATGCGTTTCACTCGAATCGGACACCGGTACAAAAGGAGGCGATTTAATCCTACGAATGAAAGTAGTCCACTTAAAGAATTGCTTAAAAAAAGAAAGCTCGAATGGTTCTCAATTGAAGAAAAACATTGGCTAAATGAATTTCAGTGTAATAGAACGATATCTAGGTCTAAACGATCAGTATCTGTTAGGGTTACGCAGGAAATTCGTTGGTGGGCGAACAATCTCGTCGCATCGTCTGCCATCGTGACGATTAGCAGAACGATTTAACGTTTAACCAATGCCCACGCATCCAATTGTACCTAATACGACTGTGAAGTTTAAAGTAACGCGAATAATAATTTCCTACCACCGGTAGATTCTTCGACACTTTTCCAAGTAAAAATGCATTTAATTGCATCTAACAAATTCCTATCGAATATTATAGAAAAAGGCCTCGAGGGCAAATACGGTAAAAAATAAATATGGTAAAAAATCAATTTAAAATCTATAATATAAATATTACCATTTCATTTATTATCTTCATTGCGTTTAATCAGTGTAATAATCAACACTTTACCGAACAGTTACATTCAATAATGTCAAATACTAGTTCCTGTTTTTACTCTACCTCATTCATAAACCTGTTTCTTAAAATGAATTATTGCAACTGTCTTTTTCTCAATACACATATGTATATACATATGTATATATAGGTATACTCTCTCTCTCTCTCTCTCTCATCGTACAAGATCGTATTTGGTGATCGCTTCTTTGAAAAGATTTAGGTATCCTACAGAGTACGTAGCAGGGAGAAGTTTTTTTCCACCGAATACTGTCTTTCGAATCAGCGAACCCGTATAAGGACCGGCTCGGACACACTCGGGTGCATTCCCACCTTTGGTGTCTTTGATCAACAGTACTTTAAGACAGAGATGTATATGATTTATGCGAGGAAACTTCGATAAACGTTTATGAATCATGAATCGAGACCACGCATTATCTATGAAGCGAAAATCAAAAAGTCATTTTCCCATTAACAAGATAACTTACGTAGTATATATACATAATTAATGAGGTATGCCAGGAAAGTTCGTGTCGATTTGATACAAAAAATATGTATTTAAATTATAAATATCGATCGGTATGAACTTTCCAGGTAACCCAATACCCGTAGAATACTCAAATATCAGTTATCGAAGAAAGATCGAAGATAGTTTAAGAAAGGCGACTCTCACTCGGCGAGATTCGAGCGAGGTGCTCGTTTAATTACCGATGTTCGTTTTGCGTGGGCCTTGGTTGCACCGCTGCAGACTCGAATCCCGGTCCGCCCACCCGCATCCGCCGCACTGGCCTACGTGGAAAGGTGCAATGGACGTGTAAAACTTCCAACTTTTCTCTATATACATAGATATCTATCCATATCTATATCTATATAGGTAATATCCGTAAACTATAAGTCTCAAATCCCGAATCGCGTCTCGTGGATATTTTTCTTCTACGAGTGATTTTCTATTCGATCGAGTTCCGCATTAACTTGAATTTTTTTTTAGTATTTCTCTTCTTTCATCTCGCATTATATTTTTATTTGTCCAATTAGCATATTATTACCATATGCACTTCTCTTAGCTCATTGCTTTCGAGCTACGTAATCGACGTTCTCGAACGGTATGAACATTGTCGAGAGGATCGAAAGGTAGATTGAAACTTTAACCTGTTTCGCGATGCTTTCCTTTTCTCGTATATACGTGCACTTGTATGCGTGTATCTCTTTGTGCAAAGGAAAAGAAATAAAGAAATATAGAAAAGAAATAAATAAAGAGAACACGCCAGGAGGAAGGAACGTTCACGACGCGTTCCGTTTGATTGGATGAGTCGAACGAGTTACATACATGCATAGCAATATAAAAAGAAGTTCGCGAATAAAAGGTAGTAGCAATGGAACACATTTGTGTTCCCTTGATATTCGCGCCACTGCGCGTAAAAGAAAAATGCTCAATGCGGTGGGAGCGGTACTGCGACGGCGCAGCTACCGAAGATAATCGAAGATGACCGAACGCGAACGCGGCCAGCCAATCCGCGTCAGCCCGCTTTTCTCTACACGACAGTGTGCGCCGGGACTTCGTTGAGTGCGCGTCTTAGTTTTACGTTTTTATTTTTCTCCTTCGAAATTCAACGCGTGTGTTCTTTTTTTCTTTTATTATCGTCAATTATTTTCTGTGATTTTAATCTTTCGCGCAATGTATAGAAATCAATTAAATATAGTATCGACAAATGTTTGTTATAATAATAATTATTGTGATTAATAATAAGAATTTGATCGAAATCTTTGTATAAACACACGGATAGAACATTCGGTGATCGGATATTTTGATTAAAATTGTGAGAATATATATGTGTGTCAGTGAGAAAAGAAATAAGTGTGTGTTGGTGCTGGAAATGAAGGAAAGAAACGCGTTACTGAATTGAAGGGAAAGAACGAATACTTGGTCATCTGAGAAAGATCATCGCCATGGCGCCCCCAGACAGACAGAGACCGCCTCGCCCTGGTTCAGGTCTTAGCCTTTCTGTTCTTGGTAAGAGTCTTCTTCCTGATCCTCTAAAGAATTCTATTCTTCGAATTATGCATTCAACCTTGTTCATTCGAGTGAAAGGATAAGTTTAAAATACTTTTCTTTTTTCTTTTTTATTTTCCTATGCGTCTACATTCCTTTCCTAATTCTTTTTCTTTTGTGGTCATCCAATATGTATACCTGATCGTTAAGATTAAAATTTATCGGTATTTCGTATTTATATATAAGCAGTATAAATATTTAAGATCCTATCGTAAAGAAAACAATCTCGATAATAAATGCCATTCATGTGAGATTAGATCGGTACGAATGATTTTTGTTAGGTATTGAATTGTTTCGAACTGTAAATTGAAAATACATGGTCGATTTTTTTTATCAAGTAATATTATACAAATACAATTTCGAAATAAATTTTATACCTGATAAATTGTCATAAATATTCGACAAATTTTCCAATTTATTTTTCTCAAAAATAAAACCTCGTACGAATATATATAAATTTAATTCTGCATCTATGACTTATTAGATTTTCGTATATAATTACCGATTACAGGACACCGTGTATAACCAATTGATTTATCGTATCCACAAATAATACTTAGCCTAAGGGAATCATAAAGATTTAAAAAAAAAAAAACCCCTTTTAACAGGATTTGATTGAAACTTTGATTTATTTCGCGATATTTGTATTAAGCGTTGACGTTTCTTTTATTGCGTTCACTGCAGGAAGGGTATAAAAAAAGAAAAGTAAAGTAGGTCCTCCCTTGTAGAATAAGTGAATAAACGTACGACCAGATTTAAAACGCTTCAAGTGCATTACGTATAATTTATATCTAACGAAAACCGGTTTTATCATGGTTTATTTGTACGACGATACGTCTACGACGACGACGACGACGACGACAGAGGCCGGTTGCTCCCATGCTTCGCTAAACTGTATTTTAAGTTTAAGGTAAACGTTAATACCACTGTTAGAGTACTATACTTTACGTTATTTTCAATCGTTTCTTCCATAACCTTATTGTCATTTTTATTCTCACAGCAATATTGCAGAATATAAATCCACGTGCAGTTGGCGTAATAAATTAGAAAATGATATATATTAATTTAATATCGAAAAGCATATTATTAGATCGCACGAATAATCGATGTAATTATTGTTACGAAGAATTTTGCTTTTCTAGATTATTTATTTGTTATTCGTGAATGTGATTGTAAAAGGTTTCTAGCGCACGTTCTCCTTTATCCCTTAGAAAACTCGTTCGCGATTTGGTTTCTTGCGAAATCGTTCGTGTTCCGAAAGATCGAAACGAGTAAGCGTGTTTAAATCGCGTGACGTCGAGCATTATCAGAGGTGCGATTGAAGAGGTCTTCCCAAGAGAAAACTTTCTCCAAGAGACCTCTTTGATGATCTTCCTTCTGTTTATCTTTAATACGTTTTAAACGGATAAAATAGAACATTGCTATGCTTTTTCGACAAAAAATATACGATCATAATAATTTGATTTATACGATTTTAATGTCAGCCTTGAAATGCGCACAAGTATATTGCCACACAGATCCGATTAATATTTTCAAATTTATGCTATCTTAAACGTATCGAGAAAATACGAAGAAGACATTTTTATCTCGGCCTAATATATTTCTTTTTTTTTTATTACCAAAAATTACGATAATTTATATTCTCATTTATTAATTCGCAACATTTTTATTTTCTTTATTTTATTGATAATAAAATCAATATGGTAAAAATATAAACCGTGATAATATACCCGCCCACGCGTGGATATATTTACAATGACTTATATTTTACATTTTTACATTTATATTATTCGTTATTTTATCGTGAATTGAAAATAAACAAAATCGTCTACGTAATCTTTTGCGTAACTTTTTAGTTTTCGACTCTGTTAACTGCAAACAAAAAACCAAAATAAACAAAGGAAGAAACGAAACGAAAAAACGAAGACAACGGTTTTTTTTTTACTTTTTTTTATCTTCCGTAGACTACTCGATGAATTACTTTCTCCATTCTGAGTCACTCTACAGGTATTATAATATATGTACATACGTACCTTCATACCTATATACTTATATACGTAGCAGAGGTATATAAATGTGTGAAACATCCAAGGCACATTTGTGCGATTGTCAGATCGGAAGAAGAGAACAATATTGTGCGAGAAAATTTGTTCATTCGAAATACATTCGTTCGAACCACCGTGTGAATTTTAACGAATATATGCGAAAATAACATAATTTACATTAAACATATTATGTACTCGCTTCGAAAGCAACCCGATATCTTTTTAATTTGTCTGACCCAATTTTACACATTTTACACACTTGAAGCATTTTATTTTAACCATAATTTAAATATTAATTTTAATTTAAACCAACGCGATCGAAGGATTCAGGTATAATCGAGATTAGGGTTGAATTTTTTCAAATACGCTTCATAGGTTCGAAATAATTTCGATTATTTTATTTCAGTAATATTGATTGTGAGAATTACATCGCGTTGCATGAGACAACTCGACGGGAAGAACTTATTATTTCGAATGTACGTGTGCGCAATATAGCGAAGACTTATGCATGTATGTCTGCGGTATAGTACAACCACCTGTTGCAACCAATCGCATGTCGATGATTGACGCTTACCTTCCAGACCGTAACGTAGTATATTTTACGAGTATTGTGATTACGTTTCCTGTGCGGTTCATTCAGTTTTTTCTTTCAATCTATCTATCTAGAAATAGAAAGAGAAAGAGAAAGATAAAAAAGACAAATGACAAACGTATTTTATCTAATAATCGTATGAGAAAGTTTCTTTTAAAAACAAATAACAATAGTCATAACTCGATAATTATTTTTCGAGGATTTCCCACCTTCCTATTTGTATTTCATTAGTTTGACAATAAAATAGATGAATTTAATGAGAAAGTTAGACGATTTATTCGAATTTTCGTGGAATTTAATCGATAAATAAGATAGGAAGGTTGTAGTTTTCGGAAAGAGACAGATCTCGAGCAAGATCAGAAGGAACTTTAGACGAGGACAACGGACTTGTTACTCTCCCGCGTGTATCGGCTATTAACTTGGTTGCAGGTTTCTCAGAATGGACGTACCAGACAAGACTGGTAGGACTGGTGGTCACTGTTCGACCCTCCGTCTATTCTTACTCGCGTTACACACGCAACACACTTACGGAAACTCTAACACACATCCTTCTTCTCTCCTGAGTCAGAAAAATAGTTCGGGGTAACGAACAGGTTTCCTTTTCTAGTATTTTAACCCTTCGAGACTATCCTACAAAAATCTAATCCCACTCATGGATGAAATATTTCACTTCCAAGTATATTATCGAATATAATCATCCCTTCGAATTAAACGATACATCAAATTATGTTACGCAACTTTTTTAATAAATGATCATATGACGTATAATAATAATATGAAAAAAAAAAAAAAGAATAAAATTGTTAGACCAAATTCTTTTGATATAAGTCGGATCAATTTCAGACTGACAAGGTCAAGTGAGAGCACGAAATAAATGATTCCAATAATCGATCGATCGTCGTCATCGTTTTATAAGAATAATTATTGTACGCGAATCGGAATGGAAAATAATATCGTATGATGGGAAAAGAATGGGGTGTCCGATGTTTTTGGGTGTCGCGTATTTTCTTTATTCAATTGCACGATACTAACTGCATCGTAGCAAGTGAATTACAACAATGCGTTTAAATGTTTAGTATACGCTTCGAGGTTCAGATTGCAGGAGAGTTCGTAAGGTCGGTTTGTTCTCACAATAGAAACACTAAGGTACCGTTGCTTTACACCTACAACACCACTTCTCGATGCTTTTGTATATATTAGGTTGCCCCATAAGTTCTTTCTGCGCCACCCTATGTTTGTAGACACGCAGGCTTATCTATTGTTCATTTATGGCATCGATTTTTCTATCGATTAATTAACAACTATTTTATAGATAGGTAGTATTTGAAGCTGTTAGTATAGGGTAGCGCGTGGTCCCTCTTTGCGACGCCAATGAAAATATTCTAACACCCGGAAAAGGGTGAATTTCTCTTTCTTTCTTGTTTCTCTCATTCGTGTTTTCTACGATTTCGAGGCACGTATCGTTCCGTCTTATCTACGGAGTATTATCGTGTTACAGCAGTGAGCCGCATGTTTTATCTTCTTAGAAACATACAGGTAAGCTTCGGCCCTCTTTTCAGATAAACCGTAGAGGATAGACTAGCTCGGTTAATCAGTCTAATCTATCGCGGACGTAGCTAATCTCATTAGAAGGTAGTATGTACATTCGTGTCCACTACAGCCTAACGTTTTTCACTTAAAATACGATAAATACCAACTATTTTTCTCTTATTAAATTTAGATAATATTTAATCTTATCATTCCTATTTGTTTAGTCAAGATTTTATTAAATAAATGTGGTCAGGAAATTTAAATACAACGGTTAAATTTCGTCGAGATGATTTATTTGTTATAGGAATAGAAATATTATTTTCTTTTAAATAATTTACTATTTTATATTAATTATTATATACGTTGTTGTGTTGCGCAAATTATGAATTTAGGATGTATATTGAATGCAACAAAAAGTGTATCGTTTAAAAATATATATTAAGTTGATGCACGAATAATAAATAAATCTTGTAACGTCTCAAATAAAAACTGGGTGAATAACTTATAGAAATGTTTTATCAAGAAAGATCTTTCTGCTGACCGATTTATCCTCGTTGCATCCTCAAAACTTGCGATGAGAGCAGAACGAAGCCTTAGGCTAGCAAGCGTCTGCAGGCTAACTTTCTCTCACTCTCGAATCCACTACTATCGAATGAATTTAACGTTTAACTCGTTCTCTTTCAAGATTCTTAATTGTTACTGTTTCCTATCATGAGTGGGGTTCATCGAACGGAAATGTAGACACCGGAAGTCCATTAAATTTGGATCACAGGTGTATCTCCTTTCACAAATTTAGAGTTGAATCTAATTAACGGGCCACAATAAACAGGATCCTAATCTATTGCACCGTCCAACAGCGCCATAGCATAAATTTACAAGCAATTTTAGAAACTAGATCTGATAACGTTGAACCAATTCTATTTTTAGACTCGGCATACGAAATATGCTTCAAGAATAGTTTTAACTTTCAAAGAATCAGATTAAAACTTTGGCGTTGTTTTTAGTCGTTATCTATTTATCTATCGATACATCTATCTCTCTTTCTCATGAGTTTTAATCGCGACTTTAACTCACGCAAGTTGAGTTCTTACGAAGCCAGCACCTTCTACTCGAACCACATCGTATTTTATCGTGGTCGTCGTCTCTCGAGCGAGTCGAACGGTAACCGAGTGTGTTCACTTCGAGAAAGGAGAAAGAGAAAAAGGGATGGAAAGGAGAGACGGATAGACCTTCCGTGGCCGATTTAACGAGTCTCCTTAACCTGGACCAGCGTTCAACAACTTCACAGAGGTACACTGTAACTTCTCCGACAAGAATTTTCAATTATTCTTTTCTTCAAACTTTATTGATAAATTTAATGAGATACTTTTACGTAAAAATAGTTCATTCGAATGATCAATTTTGTTTTATCAACATTGATTTTTCTAGTCTACTACATTGGGACTAATGATTTGAAAATAAAAATTGCAGTAGACCCTACTGGAAAAATATATAAATTACAGTTTGCGCCATGAGACAAATTCGTACAATTCGTTCTCTTCTCGTAACTTTCCCAATTATTTACCAGAATATCATATCATTCTCTTTCAAAGAAGGGAACGCGATCAAACGTAGCAACTAAGCAAAGAAGAATTAGAAGAAGCTCGACACATCGAGCATTCGATTCCTACCACCGTCTTTGTCCTGAACTCAGTGGAGCGTCGTAAGGACAAAAAAAGTAAAAAAGTAAAAAAGTAAAAAAGGAGGGAAACAGAAACGGCTAAAGGCTAAGTGCAGAGAGAGGGAGGGAGGGAGGGAGAGAGGGAGAGAAAGACAAGTTTAGCGCGGAAGCGAGACGTACTTACTTACTTCCTTCGAGCTCTTTACGTCTTCGAGTGCGTTGACCTAGCTTACGGTAAGCCAGCCCCGAGTGGAATTGCACCTGCCTACCTGTGTGCATTTACCTTACCAGGATAGGAGGTCGTGAGACCCGAATTACCTACCTACCCCTTCTCTTTTTACCCTGACCCTTGTGTTTATAATAAGATTGACCTTTTTTTGGAAAACTCGATGATTACGCTTTGTAGGCTTTTATGTTCCTAATGGGACGATATTTGAAGAGCAAGTAAAAAAGTATACGATATTGTAATAATATTGAAATAATATGTAAAATTGCGACAATATTTATGAGGTTCAAATTATAAGAGAAAAAATGAAGATAAGGAATGAGAAATGATTCGAGATGGACATCGCGAGAGGAGGTTGCGTTGGTTCATCATCGCATACGATGAACGATATGGCACGACACGGTAATGGACAAACGAGCTGGATGACGCGAATCGAAGGCTCGAAGAGGCGCCTCGCGTACTTAAAGGATTCTAGAAAGTGAGGTCATGACGGGAGCTCTCGCGTGTGCTTGTCCTCTTCACGATCACCCTCACGTACTTACCTACCTATACTCACGTAACGTACGTGAGCCCACGTGTAACGTGACTTTGCGACTATCCGCTTCGTCTGTTTCGCTTCTGCAACACGCTCTCAGATCTCCGTGATGCGTTCGACCTCGTTAACTCACGCGCGACCCTACTACTACTACTACTACTACCACTTTATCTGGTTATACCACTCTTTTATTCTTATTTTACATATCAACGAACGATCATATATTATTATCATTATAATTATTTAAACTCGTGTGCGTTAATTGATTTTTATTCAAATTTTTCTTTATTCGCAATTGCACCGACTTTCTTGGTTGCATAATATTTGTAAATGTTAATTATATGTTGTAACATTAGGTAACCAAGCAAATTGGTTACCGTTACCGGTTCAAATTGACGTTAAATAAATGATTACAAAATCCATGTAAAAATGTTATTTGTTGATCAGACTTGGCGCAAATTCGTGCACTGGTAGAATCAACGGGAATGCTCGGAGGTTCGACTTGTCCATCCTGCGAGATGCCCTTCGACAAAGGGAAAAAACGACGACTGATCGATTCCTGCGGCCACGAGAGATGTTATTCCTGCCTTTTCCGTAGCGAAGCTTGCCCACTGTGTTTGCGAGCTGATCTCCAACGTGCCGATCTCAATGGCGACGAAGAAGAAGAAGAAGAAGAAGAAGAGGAAGGCCTTGAAGGTGGTGGACCCTTTGGCGAGGAGTTTGTTGTTGGTTCTTCGATCGAACCGATGTCTACCTTTTTACCTATGGACGGTGGTTGGATCGATGACTCATCCACGGTCAACTCTCTTTGCGGCAGCCCAAGACCACGCACTAAACTCACCACCTCTCGTACTAATTTACCGCCCCGAGCAATTCACGTAAGCGATTCTCTTAGGAATTTGTATCTTTTAGAACAGGGCTGTTCAACCGTGGCGTTTCAATAATAGAAATATCGAGTGAACTTTATCGTTGTTTCCTATGCATTTGGATGATGCATCCATTGCATCCATTCTCGTGAACTTCGAGAATGAAATATAAATGTTTCCAGGTTGAACGTATTCCTAATGTATATAAGTTTCTCTTATTCTACAGCAGCGAGACAACCTAGCTAGCAACGTTTCTCCTGGGGAACTTGGTAAAAGTTCAAAAAGTAAAATGAACTCCCCACTGAACCCTCATACTCGACAGAAACCTCAAATGACTCAGAGTACGTACAACAGCCGAACATATTTCAAGAAATATTTTATTTTGCATAATTTAAATCAAAACTACTTAAACTCTTGGTGTTTTATGAAAATTTATGTTAATTACGAAATTGTTCAGGTTGTCCTACTCCACCCAATCAACGAAGAAGATTCTTTTTGAATCCAAAAGTATTGAGAAGTTCCTTCGGACCGCAACGATCCTCGAGACGTGGAACGTCCTCGCCTGAACCACCAACGACTGATAATCCTTCCGCACTATCAGGTACTAACATTATTTATCTTCAAATTCAATTTGGGGTTTTATTATTTGAATCTAACTTTTATTTAGGATCGATTATGCGATATATGATTGTGTAAAAGGGTAAAATCGATAATATTAATTTACTTAAGGATACTTAAAAACCGCAATTATTGTCGTATCAACTTAAATAAAATACACATACGTACAGCATGGATGGTATCATCTTGGGAAGGAAAATCAAGATGGCCAGGCCTCGTACTGGGAAAAATCAAATCGTTATGGAGCAACAGTCAAGGAACGGCAAACGATGGACTTAATCAACTAATCGATTCTTCCAATAAACTCGCAGGCAGGAATTATTCTTACGAGTGTGCGCTTCTCTTTCTTTTTCTTTCTATGTATATATGTGTTTCTGCGATGTCGTTAAAGGTTGCTCCGAGAGTTCAACGATTAATGAAATCCTTGAACGCAATCTACACGAGTATTGAATTGTCCGGAAAGTTCATGCCGATTTACAAACGCGTATTTAATTTACTTTTCTAATTTACAGAAATTGTTCTCGCAATCTCGATATTTTGCAAAATTATAACAAGTATAAATCGACAGGAACTTTTCGGGCAACCGAATAGATCATTTTTATCGAAAATCGATTTAATATCGTCGCAGCATGTTTACTCACAGCATGGAGATTTATCATTTTCTCCTACTCGCAACTATTTTCTTATTTTTATTGGATTTTTTGTTGTCGTTGTTGTTTGTATTTTTATGATTTTTCCCACGCAAGATGTGCACGCCGATAAGAGAAGAACGACGACTCTGTGTTTCTTTCGTGACCTGTAAATAAGATTTTTAGGTGATGCGGAAAACGTAGAGAAATTGCATCGTGCCTGGTGTGATCGTTGCATCCAACGGTTTCTAATAAATTCCATTTTTATTTGTATTATTATTTAACAAAGATCCTTTCATCCTGTTGTTGTAGATGACGAAGGTGGTTGCGTCAAACCGTTGTCCTCGAAAACGCGGAAATCCTCGCAATCGGATCTTTACATGAGACTGGGTTTATTGCTTGGTGGAAATCATGGTCGAGAGAATTCAGTTGTCGATACAGCGAATTATTTTCCTGGTGCATCCAATCGAGTTGCTGCTACTTCTGGGATTCAAAGGTAAACGCATCCGTTCGATATGCAGGGTGTTCGTAAATGATCTGACTTCGTTAATTCTGAATCGTATTTTTGTTCAGGCCACCGATGCAAGGCCACGATAGTTCGGCAGCTTCCTTCAGCAGTTTAACGAGTTTCGAAACGCAAACTTTGGCATCGACCAACACTAGTCCAGTATCAACGTTGACCGGTACTTCGAGCGAGACCGAAGCTGCTGCTGCCGCTTTGCGTAGCGCAAACAAACCTAAAAGCAAGATCAAAGGAAAAAGTAAATCGAGAGATTGCGACAGTGCCGGTAGTTTGGTTTCGATCTCAACGTCGGCATCGGCATCCACGTCTATGTCTATGTCGATGTCAGTTTCCGTGTCCGGTCTTTCGAACGGTAGTTCGAGTCCACTCGCACCAAGAAGACATTCCGTTAATGCCTCGCAAACGAACCAACAACCCGAGGACGTAATCCAATTTAAAAACAGACGAACGTGCGTCAGAAGATCGGCCAGGGCTAGTAACGTCAAGGGAAGCATCGACCCCAAATGTAATTTATTTGAATATTCACCTTTTTATCGCTCTACTTCTTTGCCCGAAAACTTTATGCCAATTTATTTGTCAATGAATTAATAAGCAATACGTCCTATAAAAAGGTCTCATCTCCAACTTACTTTATATCGTTATCTTTTTAGTACGCTTCGTTCAGCATCATGCCACACAACTGACACTCAAGCCACTATTCTTTGAAGTTCCTTTACTCGAAACGGAGCCGCTCTTTACGGGACGTCTCTGGCTCCTCCACGAAATATTATCCGTGATAAACAGCTCGAGTCCGGGTATTTTAATATCCGGATCACCTGGTACCGGTAAAACGGCACTCGTTTTGCAACTGGTAGAGCACAGTTGTTTTGGAAGGCGACGAGTGCAACCGGTTCCGCCGGAAATAACCGAAGAAATCGAGGAAAGAGACAGATCGAATACTTCGATCACTCTTCAATCCAATATAAGACGTACCAATGAAAAAGTAATCAATCTTTTACGATAATTTCTTTCGCTAAAGCCGTTTAACTTTTGATAATAATGATGATCGTTGATGGTTGAATCGTAGGTTCGAGAATTAGCATCTCACGTCGTGGCCTATCATTTTTGTCAAGCTGACAACAATAGCACTTGTCTGGTACCAGATTTAATTCACTCGTTAGCTGCACAATTGTGTCAGGCACCTCAGTTGATTGCCTATAGAGAGTATCTCTTATCCGAACAACATCTACAGGGTTCCTTATCGCAAAGAGAATGCACGGTAGATCCGGATCTTGCTCTTTCAAGAGGAATCATCGAACCGCTCTTAACTTTAAGGAAAGCTAACAGATTGCCCGAATCTACGATGGTACGTTTATTCAATTCGTCGTCGCGTGCTTGGCATACGAATATTTTCTTTAATTCATCTATAATTGGTTGGATTTTTTAAATGTTCTACAGATAATTCTCATCGATGCCGTTTGCGAGGCAGAATATCACAGACCGGACAGGGGTGATACAATAGCGTCATTTTTAACGAGACACGCTCCTAACTTCCCCAGTTGGCTGAAAGTTATCTGTACGGTTAGAACACAATTATTAGAATGCGGCAAACAACTTCCGTACACGAGGATTTCCTTGGATAAAATTTCAAACGATGTTGCCGGTAACAACGTCACCAAGGATTTGTCCGATTACATTGGCTATAGGCTAGCTCAAAGTCCTGCAATACAAACAAACGTAACTGCATCCGTCAACGGAAAGACGGAATCGTCTTGTAGCGCTAATCAAACAAGGTTCGCCTCTCATTTGTTGTCACTAGCGAGAGGAAGTTTCTTATTCGCTAAATTGACACTTGATCTCATCGAAAGTGGACATCTCGTTGCGAAATCAGCGAGTTACAAGGTAAGGAAGGAATTCGATATTTTGTTCTTTTTATCGAAAATTGGCTAAACCCAATACGCGGTTACTATAAATGATTATTATTTTTTGTTAGGTTCTACCAGTTTCCCTCGCACAAATTTTCCAATTGCATTTCAACCTGAGATTTCCTACAGCGACCTCGTTCGACAAGGTCCAACCTCTCTTAGGCGTGTGTTTGGCTGCTTTGTATCCACTGACACTGCCAGAAATTTATTATTCCATTAATTCACTAACTACCAATCACTTCGTTTCGTGGGAGGATTTCATGCAGAGATTCAAGGTATATGCAATTTAAATAAATCCTTTTTATATACTCGTTAATTAATAAATATAAATATAAATAAATATTATTGATACATGCATTAGTCTGATGAACATTAAGGGTACGTAAATTGCATACAAAATTATGCAGTACATGCAACTGTTTATGTGTAATTTATCTCAAATAATATATATACGATAAGATTGTGTTGTGTTTTTTATCAGATGCTCTCTGGCTTCCTCGTGAAACGACTAGACGATACCTACATGTTTTTCCACCCTTCGTTCAGGGAGTGGTTAATGAGAAGAGACGAAGGCGAATCAACCAAATTTCTTTGCGATTTGAGGCTCGGTCATGCTGCTATTGCGTTTAGATTATCTCGTCTACAAGCACCATTGGATGGTGAAAAAGCTTTGGAACTTGGACATCATATACTGAAAGCTCACGTTTACAGGGGTGTCGCTCCATGCTGGCCGTCACGCGACTTACAAGTAATTATATTTTTTTCAATAAAACCTTAACATCGACACATTGTTGACCCACTATAAAAACCAAAATCTAAAATGTTTCATTAATAATTTGAAAAACAAGTAAACACTGTCAAACACCATAAATAATATTAAAACATATGCATTATCGTATTGTAATAAATAATTACGCAAGTTTTTCACATTTGCAAATATGGAAATACGCGTTATCGGTCAACAATATGTTCAAATAAATTAAAATTTCAAATGAGAATATAAGATAAATATTAACTAACACGATCTTTACCTTCGTTAGGCTATCTGGCTAACTTCAGCTACGGAATGCGTTTCCGCGGCACTGTGCACGCTACGTAATATTTATAGCCCGAATGTAAAAGTATCAAGATTGCTTCTGCTGGCAGGAGCATCACCGAATCACATCACAGAATATTTAGGCAACGCACCTGTTCTTTGTATGTATGCTCACGAGGGTTCGGTCGAGATGGTGTCCCTTCTTTTGGAATTTGGTGCCGATGTTGAGCTGACCAACAGTCAAGGATGCACTGCCTTATCGCTTGCAGCAGCACGAGGACACTGTGATGTCGTTAGAAGGTATGCGAGCCAGCGTTGCGATAAATCCAAGCCCACAGTCCAACGTAAAATCGTAAATTTTCTTTGAGAAAAATATATTCATTAGATTAATTCACAGATTAGCTGCAGCCGGAGCATCGCTGGGCCACGTGGACATGGCAGGACAGTGTCCATTGGTTCATGCAGCAAGACACGGTAAATTATCCGTAGTTGGTTATCTCTTGGCATGCGATTGGCTCGTTCCCAGCGGTGGGAAAACTGGAGCTGGGAAATCGTCAGAGATACGAAGGGAAGAAGCTGCGCAACAAGCTGTTGTAGCTGCTGCTGCTCAAGGCCATGAGTCAATAGTCGAATATTTATTGGACATGGCCGAAGTGATAGTCGATTTACCGGATACGTTGATCGGCGAAACTGCATTGACCGTTGCTGCGGCAAATGGTTCGACCACAACAGTGTCCGCACTTCTTGCTCGTGGTGCAAGTCCATTGGCTGTTAACGCGAAAGGTCTCTCACCGTTGATGCTTGCCGCGAGGGAAGGCCATTGGGGAACTGCCGAAAGACTTCTACAAGGAACGTTATCCAGTAGCACGGACACTGTGCTCGATGACGCGTTAACGCTTTTGGATCAACGCGATCTAGCTGGTCGAACTGCGCTAATGTTGGCTGCATCGGAAGGTCATATCAATCTGATCGAACTGTTCTTTGAAAAAGGATCCGTACTCGAAGCTAAAGACAAAGAAGGTCTTACTGCTCTCTGTTGGGCTTGTGTCAGAGGAAGACTCAATAGTGTACAAAATCTTCTTGACCACAATGCCGACGTTAACACGAGCGACAACACTGGTAGAACTCCTTTGGATTTGGCTGCGTTTCAGGTAAATAAATAAAGAGACGATTGGAACTTATTCCAGTCACCCCCCACCCCCCGGCCCTCTAACTCCCTTTATCCAGACCAACGCGAACGTATATCGATCATTTTGTAATTTAGGGTAATCCAAAACTCGTACAATTGTTACTGGAAAAAGGAGCAGCTATCGAACACGTTGATCTACACGGCATGCGACCATTGGACAGAGCAATTGGTTGCCGCAACATACTAGTTGTCCAATGTTTCTTACGACGCGGTGCAAAACTTGGACCAGCGACTTGGGCAATGGCAGCTGGCAAACCAGACGTCTTGTTAATACTGTTAAATAAACTTTTGGAAGATGGGAATGTACTTTATCGAAAGAGTCGTTTGAAAGAAGCGTCACATCGGTACGCCTACGCTCTGAAAAAATTTCCAGTCTCGCCTGAGGAAGATTGTCAAGGACAGGAACAGAATCACATGATGCTGCAGCTACAAAGTTTTGCGCAATTGAAATTAAACTTCTTGCTGAATCTGAGTCGGTGCAAGCGAAAGATGAACGTAAGATGTTTATTTTATTCGCGCATAACGATTGATATTTTTTTAATTAAATGTTATGTATAATTATAGGAAGGAGCAGAAGCCATTGAACTTGCCGAAGAAGCTCTCAAAGTTCGACCAACGTCATACGAAGCTTTTTATGCTCGAGCAAAGGCCCGTGTTGACCTTGGTTTGTTTGAGGATGCCATGTCTGATGTACAAGAAGCGCTTCACATAGCACCTGCTCAAAATCGACAAGATCGTCGTGTTTTAATAGTTCTCAGAGATGAAATATTATCACGAATGGGCGAGGTTAGCACGAACAAAGAATCCAGTGATTGCAATAATCGAACGCGTCTTCGTGCCTCTGTCGACACGCTCACGGAATTATAAATTTTTAATCATCATCTTTAGATTAATACGTGAGCTATTTTTATGTTTTTTTTTTTTAGTTTTTTTTATTTTTCACAGTGGTATATGAGTCCATTTATTCTTTGATTGAAATATATATTTAAGGGTTGCGCTTGAAGGGCGTAATGCGTCGTGCGTGGTTGTCTTATTTTTTTATATAATTTATTTATATTTATTTGTTTATTTTTATTCATTAAAAGTGATTAAAGTCCGTTTGCTTTTATATTGAAATATATTTAAGGTTCTGCGTTTGAAATAATGAAAAAAATATCGGCAAACGGAACATAAATGAATTTTTTTTTTAAACAAAAGTTATGCAACTTTGAAAACAAAGGGCTCATATGTACTGTAAATTTAAAACACGCAATAGCTTCGTCGAAAACGAAATCCGACAAGTATCGTTTCTCACACTATACGAAAGGACGTTAATTTTATATGAAGAAAAAAAAAGGGAAGAAAGAAAACGGAGTGTGATTTATTAACTTATTAAACAATTTGAATTATTATTTTATTTTTTATTCGTTGCATGTGTGCACGCGCGACTCGTTTTTTTTTTATTTCTTATTATTTTCGTACTGATTCGAATTCATATTTATACGTAATAATAAATCGTGACTGCTGTGTTCCTAATGCTGGAACTGTACAGCAAATACATAATTAAGTATTACGATTTAAGTTTTGATTTAATAAATGTAGAATTTTATTATATCTATAAAAAGTATGGTGGTAAACCAGGGCATCTTCAAGAGGAAGTTTAACAAGACCCTGTACAGGATCACGCAACTAAATTTTGGGGTCGTCAAAATTCCTGTATAGTATGTCAATGAATTAATGATAGTGAAAGAGTATTAAAGGAGGAGGTTGCCGAGTAGACAAATTTTACAAGCCCTGAAATAAGCAAATGTAACAATTATTAAGAAAAATGAAATTTTATTATTTAAAATAATTGACCGCGTGCGTAAAAAATGATTCGTGCACGCAAACTCATAACATATTATTAAAAAGACAAAAAAGTAAAGAAAATTAGCGTACGTTGCATCCATTGTAATAATAGTAATAATAATAATAATAATAATAATAATAATAATAATAATAATAATAATAAGATTATTTAATTACTTCGTTCAGTATTCAATTAACGTAAACTAGATCAACGACGATCGCAATAATATAATAAATATTCGTCAATCTTTTTCAACGTAATTAATGAAAATATTTAAATATAACCGTGTTAAGCTTTAATCGAGAAAACAATTAAAATAAAAAAAAAATAGGAAGAAGAGTTTTGTTTTTTTTTTATAAACATAGCGTGTAATATTAATTATATTCTTTATTACACATGCACACGACTAAATAATTTTATATTTATAAATGCACCTTTCTTGCCCGACGCGTACGATAATGTTTTTTTTTTTTTTTTAATTTTAATTTTAATTTTATTTTTAATTCTTTTTTCTTTTTGTAATGTTATCTATATGTTACATTATAAATATGCCAGTGCTTGTTAAAATAAGTATATTATATTGTTCGTAAGAATTATTATAAATTTTTATACGACTTATATATATGTCTACGTGTGTGTATTTACTTACATAAACACTGCCAACTATACATATGCACGCACACATATCGCATACACGAAAGAACTATCAAGGTCACCTTGGGTATGGCAATATCCTCTTCCATATGTTATCGTAATCATCGAATTCGCGTGATACTGATAAAAAAATATTTTTTTTTAAAGAGAGAGAGAGAGAGAGAGGAAGAAAAATAGTGTCGACTAAATCTACCGTAAATACGTAAAAATAGTATTTAAGAATGTAGACGAAGAGAATCATACGACGAACTATTATTATTATTATTAATTATTAATTACTATTATTATAAATATTTTAGGGTGATCCTTATTTTTGGGTATTTTTGAATTTTTATGCTCCCAGAGGCTCATATGGTTCGAAATAAATAAATATCCCCCCCCAAGTTTTCAGATTCTATCTCAATTTGAACCTTTGTCGCACGGAGATGCAACTTTCTTTAAGAAGTTCTACGATGACTTTAAAACAATAAGATTGTACATTTTTCCATAATTGTTTATATCTCATTGGTTGACAATATGGATACATATTATTTTAATAATGTTCTTAACAGTAAGCGTGTGCGAACGACCGTATATCACATAATTAATCAAATATTCGTGTTAACTGTGTTTAAAGAGAAAAATTATAAACTGTTGTCGTATTTTTTATTTGTTTTAATATAAATAGAAATACAGAGTGTTTAAAAAAAAGAAAATAATTGTGAAAACTTAGGAAATATCGGAATAATTAATATACCGAATAAATTCATTATTTGTAACTACGTTACGCACGGTACATACGAATGAAGAATATATATATATATATATATATAATTAAATATATAAATTTTTATATATTATATATAGTGACATCAAAATACATAAACGTACGAATACTAGGTATTTTTATACAATCGAATGTAATACATAACTAGATTTGCGTTTGGTCTCGCATTTTGGTGTCTGAGGCAATTATGTCGACAAGTTTTAAATAACTTTTTAAGTACACTTTGATTAATAATTTTCAATATATTCTTGCCCTCGCAAAAATTCTACGAGATTCTTTATAAAAAAATCAGCAATATCACAAAATCGTATATATCGTTTGCATTAGCATTAACTTTTGTATCCTTATTCATATTCATTTTTATTTATTTAATTGATTATTTTGATTTGATTACATAGAACACGCCTAAAAATTCTCGTCCGAGCATTTTCAAAGCATTATAAAAAAAAAAAAAAGAAGAAAGAAACATTCGCGATTATGATTTTTCTGAAAATATTTGTTATATGTGTGATTTAATATATTAATATATATTTATATATTTTTTTTTGCCTCATAAAAATACAATGCAATACTTGGCGAAAAATTGAATATATCAATATCAGGCTTCGAATGATATTTTTCGAACATGCTAGCATTATTTTTGTCTTTTTAATTTTTATATTATTTTTCAAATATTGTTCAAAATGGAGATCAATATCTACAACATAATCGACAGAGTTCGTATTTAAGTATATTCATCCTGACTATCACAGAAACGTCGTTTTATATTTCGAAAGACTATAGTAATCGATCCAGCATTACAAAAGTCTTTTCCATTTAGATAATGTAAAAACGTGACGTTTCGTAATTAGGTACTTTAAGATTCGACAGATTAAATTAGAAAATGTGGTAGAATTCTATAATAATAATAATAATAATAATAATAATAATAATAATAATAATGTGGTATTCTTATTTATCGAGATCGTTCGTTTAAAGATCATCCAGGATCTTAACGATCAATGGTCGTACATTCTTGTCATCCTTCGATCTTTTTCTATTTTATGGTATAAATGACCCATGTGCTCGTGATCAGGGGTATAGGTAGAGGTAGAAATAAGATAAAGGGATTCCTCACGGAATGTGTAATCGATCGAAGAATGAAATAATAAAACGATCTTGAGGAAGCATCGTGAGGGACCCGTACGCAGGCATCAGAAAGGAAACGTTTCTACGAAAAAAACCTGACGAAGCGTTTACGTGCATACTGCCTGGACGGGACAATATAGTAGTGTTAAAGATAAGAGAACAAAAATCGTATCTGGGCTAGTGACCTTTATTGTAAGTGTCCTTATTCTGATATCCCTGGACGTATCCTGATTGATCGGGTAAATCCTTTCGACCAGCTATACCTTTACCTTTCCCACTTTCATCGAAACGTTGTTTATGGGAACCAGTGTACTTGGTCACGTCCGTTAAACGGTCCACTGTTGAAGCTGCTTTACCTGCCTGTAAATTATTTCTTTTTATTCATCCTTATATAACGAATAGATTGATTATCGCGTTACTATTATTATATATTATATTTACATGGACTGATCCAGTAACACCAGGTGCTCCACAATTCGCCATTTTATTTTTCATTTCTGCTAAATCGACTTTCTTACTTTTAGCGAGTTCCTCGAGGAAGGCCTTGTACTGTTCGATCCCCAGTTTCGTTGACCTACGAGAATGATCGAACAGGTTAATTAATTGTCAATTTGGTAGAAAAGTTTTCGTAGAAAAAAATTCTTTTTAATTGAATATTTATCAAAATTATTATAAATTCGTACTTGTGTTTTTTGAAGTAAATTCCAGTATCCGTGGTTGTAATTTTTTTGCCATCGATAACTTTAGCCTGTTTCATCCACTTGTCACTTTGACTAAGAGTTATCAATTTGCCGTCGCTTTTAGGATCACCAAATTTCGAGAAAGCTTTGAAATTTGCTAGAAAACTTCCAGCGGGAGAAGCAGCTGGACTGCCCGGGGTTGAATTTCCTGCACTCGCTGTACTGTCCTCAATCTTCATATTTGCAACTTCATTTGTGACTGGTGCTACCGTTCCTTGTTCGTTGATCGTTTCATTCTTTTCTTTTTCGATAGTACCGTTTTTTTCTGCCTCCATTTTTTTTCTTTTTTTTTTTTACTTACAATTGTTTAACTGGCAAGAAAATCATTTGAATTAGAAAAACATTCGATCAATTTTCTTCGAGATTTGTATTGAGCAAGAATGATCCACTTGTTTAACAATTATAATAATGTTCCAATATCGGGCCGCGTTAAATTTGTAATTTTTGATATCTCATTTGTTATCTCATTTGTTATCGATTAAAATCACTGAAGCCTTTAATCTATAGAAGAGTGACGATCTTTAAACTTTCTTCTTTCCTTTATTAGTCGCAGTATCGATTCGATATCGTTAAATTATCGCGTGCAATCAAGAGAAGAAAGGTTCGTGCATGTTGCATTCGTCAACAACCTATTTACATTAACACTCGCGTTACATTTTCTCTCAAATCTACTTTACTTTTGAACTAATTTAAGGTACAAGTAGGTACATGAAAATGAACAAAGTTTACACTTCGAAAAGCAATCGAATCATTATCTATCGCGTGAGCTCATTTAAATTTTAACGTTAATTTTAAACGTTTAATTATTCCTAGATTAGAATAATTAAACGTTTATGATATAATAATACAAAACAAAATAAAAAAATAAAAAGAAAGAATAAAAATAATATTCATAATGATCGAATCAAGGACAACAACAGCTGTTTAGCCCTCGAAGTGACGACACGTCTCTTTAAATAAATGATCATACGAGGATGCAATTTCAGAATCGGTTCGTAACTTCAACCATGTATGTGCGTATATGTGTGTCTGGGTACGTGCTTATAGAATAACGATATTTTCGAGGGAACTGTGCCGTGGATAGCTGATTATCTTATACACTGTATGAATGTAGTGGAATCATGTCAATGTAAACTATAGAACAGTGTGTAGAATAGAACTCTATTTCTCGTATTTACTTCCCCGTTCTTCGCATATTATGTTCTCGAAAAACCACCAGGACGTATATCCGATTGAAATCGTTGCAAACTACCCGATTCGAAAAAGTAACAAATTAAAAAAACCTAACCACTGTAAAATTTATCTGAAAAGAAAAAGTTGATGCATCCAGGAAGGTCGCTTAAGTATCAGATTATTTCACACCTATAAATAAAGATTACGACTGTTTGTTCGTTAACGTGGTTAGCATCAAAGGTGACGCGTTATTAGGTAATACACTTGCACATCGAAATCGAACGATGTACTTGCCAGCATACTTGTTGATTCCTTTTTATTTCTCTCTCTTTTTTTCTTTGTCTCTCTGTCTCTCTTTATCAGTAATCGTGAATAAAAAAAATGATCGTGATGTCACAGAATAAAAGAATAATTAAATATTTCATTCTTAATGGAATGGGGTTCAAATTAAAGTTATATCACGTTATTGTAATATTTAAAATTATAGTTACAGTAAATGTTTTTTTTTTTTTTTCAAAGTTATTACCCTGTTATACAACTTTGACGCAATCCTGACACAATCTTGACATAATCCTGACGTAATTCGTATAGAATTGTATAAAAATAGAGCTCGCATCGTGATAAAAGTCCTATACGTTTTGAATCTTGTAACATTTGACTCCAACGATTAAAATATTCAAGAAAGATTAATTAGGAAAGTACCCCTTTATTTCTATCTTTCCATTTTTCCGTTTCACACGATTGGGGATGTACTACCAAAGCGAGATGCAGTTACTCGAACGTAATTGGTTAACTCGTAGAAATAACTTTTGGTCGTAAGACTTGAAAATAGGGGTTGGGGAGGGTGGTTGCTTGATTGTTCTTCTTCGGTTAAACGATGAACACGCTTGAAAGGAAAAATGTGGAACTATCTTTGTATTGGTGTCCTGTGTTTTTCTATCGGTGTGTATACAAAGCTCAAGTTGGAAAGCTCTTGAACGCCCCTCTTTCCTAACGGAGCATGTACCCCTCAGAGCGCATGTGTTTTATCGATCTACCCCAGCAGAAAGCACGCAGCCACCCTCCCATGTAATAGAAAAGGAAAGAAAGTGAGAGAAGAAGAGAGAGAGAGAAAAAGAAAGATAGATAAAGTGTACATCTTTGAACCCGTTTTTCGAAACTCAGCGGTATCCAAAGTAAAAGCTCACAGTTTTTGATTTAATCAATGAAACAAACTTTTAATTAATTCATTCACTCAATTCATTTTCGATCTACGATCGAACCATACAAATTTCTTCAAATCAAAGATTGTCAATAATAAAAAATCACGTGTTCTTAAAGGTTCCACGAAAACATTTCTTTCAATGTAAAATGGTGTCACGAATAAGGGCGTGTATCGATATATGTGAATGTTTTTGACCTAGATTTTTGTTCGAATACTAAAATAATCTAATGATTTCTTCTTCTTTTTTTTTTTCTCTCTTTCATTTTTTTTTACATTTCTTTCTTAACTCGCGAGAGAGAGAGAGAAAGAGAGAAAAGGTATCCTTGAAAAAGAATTTACTGATTAAATAGTATCTAATCTAAGCTACTCGAAAAATTTTTATAACGAAGATGGAAGAAACAAAAATATGTTCGTTATTTCCTTTCGCATTGTGTATTACATATTGCGTTTTCTAAATGAACACTATGCATATTATAAATAACGTCAGTAAGAATTTTATCTTTGACTATTTACGTGATCGTCTATTTGCGGATGACTGCAGTTCTGAAAAAAGATTCTATGTGTACATTTGCGTGGGTGTACGTGTGTATGTGTAGAACGTGTTAGATTATCATATTTGAAAAGATTAGTGAAAAGAAATACGCATTAATGATTGTTTCACCTTTTTAATCTTCCTTTCTTCGATTAAATGAAAATGAAAAAATTGTTTGTATATTATCTATACGGTATTGCTATTTTTTCTTTTTGGTTTTACAAGAATCAATTTTCACAATCTTTCTTTGTATTACGTTAGGGTACGCGTAACTTTTCGTAGTAACATCGATTAAATACCGGACTATAGTTCATTCGCGCGATTCCAGCCAAGAGGAGGCTAAGAACGAGACTGAACAACCATCGCTGACTCCATCTAGAACGATATCCCCACCTACAACCCTAACAGAACTTTGATTCCTTTATGTTGCGGAAGCTGCGAAACTTCCGCATCATGCGCTAATGTCTTTAAATTATATTTAAATCAATTTGTTTTTACATTTTTAACTATTTTTGAACGAATTATTTAACAAATGAACAATATGGAACATCAAAATTACTGATTACAATAATACCGAATATTTATTTTATGCTAACAATTATAAAAATGGCAATACGCTGCTTCTATTGGGATCACGAAGAATGTGGTGCTTCTGGTGTTACCCACGTGCCAATGTTTGTTTATTTGGATTCTTTATTTAAACAAATATTTAAGATACGTATTTAATTATTTAACTAAAATTAATCTTTCAATAATTATTTATTTTTAAATGACAATATTTTCTCTTGGAAATCTCATAGAATAAAACGTAGACAGTATTTCTTATCAATTTATCGATAATCGCTTGGATTTTTCCATCATTCTATTTTCATCTATCTTATCTTATAAATAAGTATTGCGCGTTACGTTTAAAATCTTTAAATGAAATTAAAATTGAGAATGAAATTGAAATTAAAATTAAATTTAAATGACATTTTTAAATAAGCGATAGATAATCACATTTAAATTAGGCGAATATCGATATCGTACAATCGATTTTTTTCATCCAATCACAAACTAGCTCAATCAGTATCGATATTGACACCCTAACCTCGCAAATATTACGCTGGATAGGAAACGAGCAGACGGTAAGGAAAATATTTACGTATGATTATTAAATGATTAATTACTTTATTTTATTTTATATATTAAACATATCTCACAATTGAATGCAAATTATTTCTGAACTAATTGTACTATGCATGAGACAGATTGTTTCCAACAAATCTTACATTTATTAATTACATTTACAATGAGAATTCTATTAAATTTACTTTTGTTCACTTTTGTCTAATTAATTTACTAAATACTAGAAAAAAAATCAAAATTGTGAGATGATTATAAATAGGTGTATGTATTGTTGTAGAAATTGTTTTATATTTGATTTTATATAATGAAAAAATATATATTTTCAGGTTATCACGTATTTCTTTCCGTTTAATATGGATGGTGAACAGGCGACGAAGAAAGCTAAACTGGAAACCGAGAAACCTATAAAAGAAGGAGAAGCTGAATTATTGGTAATTTCTAAAAATGTATTTTATAATCCGGCACAAGAATTCAATAGAGATCTCAGTATAGCTGTACTGTCGCTCTTTGCTGAAGATCTGCGAGAACTAAACGAAGAGATAAATGTCAAGTGTGACGGAGTGAAAAATTCAAACGATGGATCATGTTTTAAGAACGATGGTATTACTATATTAGAAGCATTGTCAGCAACTGGTTTGCGTAGCATTAGATATGCCAAAGAAATAAAAGGTATAAAAGAAATAATAGCTAATGATCTTTCGAAGGAAGCTGTAAAAGCAATGAAAGAAAACATTCGACACAACGGGGTGGAAAATATAGTAAAGCCAAGTCAAGAAGATGCAATCATGGTCATGTACCAAAACAAAAGAAAAGGTTTCCATGCCGTTGATTTAGATCCTTATGGTTGTCCTTCGACCTTTCTAGATGCTGCGGTACAATGCGTAATAAATGGTGGCATACTTTTAGTTACGGCAACAGATATGGCTGTGTTAGCTGGTAACACACCGGAAACTTGTTACGTCAAATATGGCGCTATCTCTCTTAAAACTAAAGCCTGTCACGAAATGGCATTAAGAATTTTGTTACAACATATTGCATCTCATGCGGGGCGTCATGGTCGTTATATAGTACCGTTATTATCGGTCAGCGTAGATTTTTATATAAGAGTATTTGTAAAAGTTATTGGGAGCCAATTAAAATGTAAAGATAATGCTAGTAAAACAGGATTGGTATATCAATGTAAAAGTTGCGAAAGTTTCACTATTCAACCTATAATGAAGATAAACTCTAATAAATTTTCTAGGTCTCATTTAATTTCCGATAAAAATTGTAAACATTGCAAGAGCGAACATTACGTTGCTGGTCCTATTTGGATAGCATCCTTGCACGACCAAACATTTGTTTCTCGATTATTGCATAATATAGATAATATGAAATTAAAAACGAGAAAACGAATAAAAGGGGTACTGACTATGATAAACGAAGAATTAGATATACCTTTGTATTATACCCTTAACCGCATAATGTCCCTGGTCAAATGCATTACACCACCAATGATATTATTCAGATCTGCATTATTAAATGCTGGATATAAAGTATCATATTCTCATGCAAGTAAATTCTCTATCAAAACCGATGCCCCCACCGATGTCATATGGGATATTGTACGTGCATGGGAAAAACTTCATCCTGCTAAAAGGCCAATGGAAAATGTGCCAACTAATCATCCAGCATTAAATATTTTGGATTCTCCAATGAAACTAAATGTATCATTTGCGTTACATTCAGAAGCTAATCCAATTTCTCGACGAACTGGGCTATTAAGGTTCCCAGAAAATCCAGTCGAAAATTGGGGTCCTCTTACGCGTGCTAAAATGAATAACAATTAAATTAAAACGTTTTTTTTAACCAAGAAAAAAAGTAAATTAATTGAAAAATGAGAAAACATAAAGTGAGATATATTGATAATAAAGAAAAAATATTATAATGAAATCATAAATATAAGACTCGTCATTATTTTAAATGACTAAATTCAAACATCCATATGTGTAATTATTTTTATTACAATAAATGAATAATGTACAAATGTTTTATATATAAAAATAGAAATACTCTTACAATAATCAAGACTTTATCATTACATATGTAAATATATGCCTATATAAGTAAACAAAAAATAACAAATATCATGCATAATTTTGTAAATTTGATATATATATTTTTTTTATTTCCATCTAAAATTAACGATTAAATATTATATAAGGTGTTTTCATTCATTTTAACTTTTGATACTATTACCATACTGATACTGATACTGATACACGATATAATTGGTCATAGGATTTATTACGCGTCTATACATGTATACATATACGTTTATATACATCGTCCAATAAATATACATCTATATACATCTTCCAATAAATATACATATTTAGTAAGAACATCGGTTCTTCCATCATTTTATTGTGAACAACGTTGTTTTGTAGTATTCTGCACGAAGTCGTTACATAAACGGAAATTATTTTATCCTCGCATAAATCAGGTATGATAAATATTCTATATTTCTTTGAAAATAATATTTCAAGCTTTTTATTACTAATACAAAATATTAATAACAAAAAGAATAAGAGAAATAAATTTTCAATAGTTAATAATAATGGATAAAAATGGTATTAGCTCAAGTAAACAAATTTTAAAAGTGTTGATTTACATAAAATATATTTTATTTAAAAAAATCTTAAATGAGAAATCATATATTATTTATAGATTATAAAAAAAATGTTATAGAAACATTTTATTTCTATCAATACTTTTATTCGACATCGGATGTGTATAAATATATATATATATAGATTACTATTTACTTGCTTATATGTATCAGATAACATCGCAAAAAACACTTGTTGCGTAATTATCTAAACATATAATGTAACTTGAAACAACACTTCAATTATCGCAGTTTATTTTTAAAAATATAAAAATCTATCTATGTACAATGTGTTTTAAATATAAAAGATCAAACTTATGCAATATTTTGAAAATTTATTGAAAAAGTTTGATAATTTAATTATGGGACACCTTGTATATATATATATACATGGTGAATCAATTATTTTATATTAGTTTTTAATTCGTCCCTCTATCGGTAACGTGGTATATAATAAAAATTAATAACCAAATAAAAATGCATTGGCCTTAACTTCTTTCAAGATGATCTTGTATTGTAAAAAATAAATCAATTTTATGCTATATCGTTCATTAAAATGATTTTTTTAATACAATTGGTACGTGACAGATTATTTTAGATAGTAATATTTATTGATTCACCTTTTACATAGATAAATTTGAAATAATCTTTTAGACAATAATTTCAAATTGATAATCATTGTAATCTCATCGATCGACAAGCATGGCAGCAGCAGCAAAAGCAGCACCAGGAGTAGCACCAACTGTGACTTTGAACGATGGTACAAAAATTCCAGTACTTGGACTTGGTACTTGGCAAGGCGGTGTAAATATCTTTACATTAAAATTAAAATATTAATCTAATTTTAAAAGTAAACATGTGTATTGTTGAAATTGTTTTACTTTTGGTTTATAACAGGATGATCCAAAAGTAGTCGAACAAGCAATTAAAGATGCAGTCGATGCTGGATATAGACACTTTGATTGTGCTTATATATATGAAAATGAAGCAGTGATAGGGAAAGCTTTGAGAGAAAAAATTGCTGAAGGCGTCGTTAAAAGAGAAGATCTTTATATTACAACGAAGGTATATTTTGATATAAAGTTTCTCATACTTAAATATTATTTATTAACTTTTGGTATTACAGCTATGGAATACAATGCATAAAAAAGAAAAAGTTGTACCTGCATGTAAACAGTCGGTGAAAAATTTTGGTTTTGATTACATTGATTTATATCTTATACACTGGCCTGTGTCTTACGCGGTAAGACAAATATTTTACTTAACATTTCTATATTATTGGTAGATATCGATCACAATTTTAATTAAACTGTTACATTTTGTTTTAGGATGATGCAGAAGGACTTTGGCCAGTCGATGAGAAAGGTAATCCTAAGTATGGACATACTGATTATACTGGAACATGGAAAGGCATGGAAGAATGCGTTAAATTAGGATTAACCAAAAGCATTGGACTTAGTAACTTCAACTCAATTCAAATTGACCGTATATTTTTAATAGCAACCATAAAACCAGTAATAAATCAAGTCGAATGTCATATTAATTTGAATCAAAAGAAATTAAGAGAATTTTGTGCAGCACGTAACATAGCTATTACAGCATATAGTCCTTTAGGTTCGCCTATGCGTCCTTGGGCAAAATCTGACGATCCACAAATTAACATCAATCAGACTGAAGAAATTGCTAAGAAATATGGAAAGACGCCGGCACAAGTTATACTCAGATATTTGGTATTTAAATTGATATATTTATCTACCATTAAAAGAAACTTATTATTTAAATATTTGTTTAAATTTAAATATTATTTTCTAGGTTGATATTGGTACCATTCCGATACCTAAATCTGCATCTAAAAATCGCATTCAAGAGAATATTAACATTTTTGATTTTAAACTTACTCCCAAGGAAATAGCGATTATTGATAAATTTGATTGTGGCATAAGAGTTTGTTCAGCTAAAGAGTAAGTTTATTATTAAAAAATATATTCTTTTAATAATTATTTTAAAAATATATTTTTGTAGGTACGAGAAACACAAGGATTATCCATTTAATGTAGAATTTTAAACACATTTTATTTTATATATTTTTGTTTATATGATTTATTTTATTATAATCAATAAATGATATTGTTATTATCAGTATATATATAGTATATATATATATATATATATATATTATTATCAATCTTAGTTTTAATCATACCATTTTTTGCAACTGGTATTTATTTTATATCTATACATTTTTTTTAGTAAATCTTATCTTTATCTTGATTATTTTATAAATTTACTAAGCTAAAAATTAAAAATAATAATAAAAGAAAAAGACATCATCCGATACTGGTATAGCAGATCTTTTTTATTTATATTTTGTAGTTTAAAATAACCTAATCATTGACATGGTAAGATGATTATCGATATTTTTTTATATTTGTATCTTATATCTACTAAATTGTTATATAACACCTCTTTGATAAATAGCAGACACGAGAATGATAGATAATGCAGATTGAAGATAGCTGTGAAACTGCATACTGTTAAATACATCAATTAAAAGTTTGTTGAGGTTCATTGAAAAATGGCTGAAATTCCTTCTACAATGCTTGCAAATGGATATAAAATGCCGATGCTTGCTTTAGGAACTTATTTGGTGAGATATTAATATCATATATTATACAATATATGTTTCCAATTAAATTAGGTTAGATTTCGCTACCATCTTGTACGAGATATTTGAATCGCTGAAACATTATCTTATTAATTATAATTTATTTAAAAAACAGTCTCAACCGGGAGAAGTAGAAAAAGCTGTTATGGATGCTATTGATCTTGGATACCGTCACATCGATACAGCTTTCTTTTATGAAAATGAAAAAGAAATTGGTGCTGCGATACAAGCAAAAATCAAAGATAAAACTGTTACAAGAGAAGAGCTTTTTATTACTACAAAGGTAAAATTTTAGAAAAAATAATTAAAACAAAAGTAACAAATGTACAGAAATGTACATTTTGGTTTACCAATTCTATTTTATTCTATTTGTGTCATAGCTGTGGAATAATCGTCACAAGGAAAAGAGTGTAGTTGCAACTTGTAAACAATCTTTAGAAAATCTTGGTTTGACTTACATTGATCTATATTTAATTCATTGGCCATTCGCTTATCAAGTAAGAGAGTATATAAAATTTAAATATTATATTACAAATATAATAATTATGTTAACTAAAACATTTCGTTCGTTCCTTTCTTAAGGAAGGAGACGTATTAATACCTAAAGACAAAGATGGTAAGCTTTTATTATCAGATACCGATTATCTTGAAACATGGAGAGGAATGGAAGAATGCGTTCAACAAGGATTAACTCATAGTATCGGAGTCAGTAATTTTAACTCTGAACAAATAGCCCGATTGGTGAAATCTGCTAAATTTATTCCTGTAAATAATCAAGTATGTATCGATATATTATTTACTATGAAATTTTTTCGTTTTTCATAATTCATTAAATTTTTATCATTTTTTAGATCGAAGTTAGTGTAAATCTTAATCAAGAAAATTTAATTAACTTTTGCAAAAAGTATAATATCGTAGTGAGTGGTTATTCGCCTCTTGGAAGACCTGGAAATAGATTAGGTATTAAAAATTCTTTGGATAATCCAGTAATTCTTAAAATAGCTGAAAAATATAAAAAAACTGCAGCACAAATAGCGCTTCGATATGTTGTAAGTTTACTATTGCTTGTTAATATTTTAACACTTAAACGTGTTGATATAAGTGTAAGTTGAAAGATTAATTAATATTTTAGTATCAACAAGGTGCTGCAGTAATTGCTAAATCTATAACTAAAAGTAGAATTAAAGAAAACATGGAAATATTTGATTTCGAACTGACAACGGATGAAATGACTGCTATAAAAGAGATTGGTACTGGTGAAAGAGTAGCACCATCTGCAGAGTAAATATAAAATATCTTAAATTATATAAAATATAAACTTCTCTACCAATGTATTGATTCATTAATATATTTCTGTTTCATTTTTCCTTTCAGAGTACAAGGTCACAAATATTTTCCATTTTCTATTCCATTTTAAAGTTCATGGAATATAGAGAGATATGATTTCTTTACAGAGAGAGCTCTGCCAATATATTAATTAATTTTAATATCTTGTTTTCGAGGTCATTAATATATGATTTGTAAGTTATTTTTTAATTTCATTTTATAATCAAGTAAAAGGTATAATATAAAAATTAAGGATAATATGTTATATAAAGTCATTAACACTTAATATATAGCAATGAATCAAATGACTTTATAAAAATTATAATTATAAATATTGTTTTATTTATCATTTAAGATAATATCAAATTGATTATTTACATTTTCATATTCTCTACATTAACTATGCTTCAAGTTTTTACTGCAACATATAAGTACACGAATTATTATTTAAAAAAATGAATTGAATGAAATACATGATTTATATGTTAGATTCTCAGAGTGAAAGAACGATGTGAGAACCCTTTTCAAGGATGATTTCATCAATCAACTTGCCAAATTATCCATTCTCCCTCTTACTGTCTAATCCCCCCTTCTTCCGTCTCTTACTAACGTGAACAAGGGCAATGTCTTTGTTCTTAATAAATCAAGAGAGACAGAGACAAATTTATTCGTAATAAAATCGTACCAATGGTGGGTACTTTCCATTGTTTCCTGTTCTGTAAATGTAACAGCAAGAATGTTTCATATCTAATCGAAGTTTGATAGTTGAAATGCATTCAAAATCATTAACGAAAATGACATTATTCTTCGAATAATTAAAACTGCTGATAAACAATTGCAACTAAGAAAATGTAAAAAAAAATATGACCATTAATCATGTTCTTTGTTATCGACATAAATTTTTATTTTTAACGTTAAAACATGATAAAATAAAAACGATATTTTTATTTTTATCGCTTTTTTGTTACTACTGATATTACACGTTAAATGATTAAACAAGTTTTGCAGTATTATTTTTTGTAAGAAAATAAAGCAAATGATTGTTCGAAAAGTCACGTAGAAATGAAATTTTTACACGTTTGTGTATTCTGTAGGATTTTTATGATTACGTTTGAATGATATTAATTCGTAAAATATTTTTAAAACAATTTGAAACACGCACACACACCCACACAATTACAAACGTTGATAAAATTTTTAAAAATACTTTTAAACAATTACGAGCGTCATATAAACAGCAGTTTTTGTACCTATCTTTTTTAATTGTTATGTAAAATATTATTCACTTTTCTATTGTACTTTCGTCAAGTATTAACAATTTTCAAACAATAATAAAACAATATTTATAATTATTATTATCGTAAAAGAAAATTTCAAAAAATCAATAATGATTACTCTTGACCGTATTTAATATTAATATAAATATGCATACAAATTATTAACAATTATTTAATACATATATAATATAATTTTTATTTATTTAAAAAATAAGTGTTTAACTTGTACCATCTTGAAGAAAGGAGTATACCAAAATATATGATGGTGACCTTGATTCCTTCCACTTTAATATGAAATGGACTAAAGGAGGGTTCCCTAATACACTCATACATATATTACATTGACAGTAGTAAAGGATAAAATCCTTTGATGGTTTGCCGCTCCTACTGGCATTGTAGGATTCTTCTAATAGCTATTCGTTACTACCATTGGCAGCAGCATCCGTTCTGTACTTTTCCATACTGCTATCTTCTCCTCAGAAGAATTTAGCTTCTCTGTTATACGTTAGTCTATAATGCACAAAGAAATCTTTATACGCAATATCTAACGTGTGATAAGCAGGAAAATGACTATTACATAACAGATTACTCATATACTCATCATTGTATTATACATTATACATTTTTTGTTTAAACCTGAATCATTAAAACGAATACTTTTGTATTTAAATTAAAAACTAGGTTTTAGTTTCAAATTTAATTTAACTTAAAAACTAGTTTAAAATTTATACAAATTTAATGATCATCTTTACTAATTAAAATACGAAATCTTTACTAATTAATTTCCAATTTTGTAAATGAGATCATACAATTAAACGTTCTAGCATCCTAATACTAGATTAGGAAATAAAATGATTTTATTCCTTGATACTAAATTCGTGGAATCAAATTTAATTTGATTCAATTTTGAAAATTACTATAATCGACTCTTAACATTTAAAAAGAAGTTATATTAATCATTTTAATTGGTTGCAGTAGTTATGGTTTTAAATAAAATAATGTTTATGTTTTAAAATAATGTTTGCTCCATATAATATTAAAGCATGGGATTATAATTGGGAAGTTGAGTGTGGGGGGGATATTGCAAATCGGAAGAGTGGGGAGATCTAAATCAGATCGTTTATAAATACAACACGCAATACCGCTGCGCTTTACTCGTTATTCGTATTTTCGCGCAGAAAATTCTGTCGTTGATATCGTACACAGTTTATACAGTCGAAAATCCTTCAACTCATTTAGTATTTTCTACATCGAATAGTTTCGTAAAAGAATAGAGATATTTTTCAATTAAAATAATACAAAAGAAAAATGGTTTTAAATATACCAAATATTAAATTTTACAACGGTAATACTGTTCCTCAATTTGGATTGGGTACATGGAAGGTACGTTATCACGAAATGAATTCTCTTTATCTTTATACAATTTACAATATATTATTATTATTATACTTTTTCTAACATGAATAATTCGAACCGTTAAACATAAAATATATTTTATTCATATTTCTTAGTAGTATACTATATATGTATGATAATAATATATATATATATTTATCTATATATGATAATATATTTATATCTAAATACATCTAATCAAATAAATAAGATTTTCTTATGGTAGACATGACTCACTCAAGGTCACTTTTATCACAAGCCAAAAGACTACATAATCAAATTATCGAACGATTATTATTGCGATTAAATTTAATTTTCTGATAAACTGTAATTATAAATACGAAAGCAAAGAAAAAAAATATATTATTTAATGATTACGGATTTGTATTTAGAAAAAAACTAGTTATCTTAGAATTGGAATAATCAACGTTAGATGTATTTATATTTTCAAACGTTCTAATAAATTCTAAGAGGAAGAAATCAATTTATTAATTTTATATAATATAATTAAATATAATTATATAGACAATATATGCATTATGTTAGGAATTTTGAAACGTCATTCAAATATGAAAAATGAATGTTTATTTTATATCTATTAAATAATCATAATTAAGAATACGCTAGGAATATACTTGAAAGTTCTGCAGTTCAGAAATGAAATATTTAAAGACTCATGCTGAGTCAACCTATTTTTCTTGTCTATGATGAATTCCTATCTGAAGTTTTACTGCATACTTTTTATTACGCTCTTCATGTAAGTCATAACATTAAAATTTTTTCGTAGTCAAAACCTGGAGAAGTTACTCAAGCTGTAAAGGATGCTATAGATGCTGGTTATCGGCACATTGATTGTGCTCACGTCTATGGTAATGAAAAAGAAGTTGGAGAAGCGATCAAAGCCAAGATCGATGAAGGAGTTGTCACTAGAAAAGATTTATTCATTACTAGTAAACTTTGGAATACCTATCACAAAACTGATTTAGTCGAGCCTGCGCTTAAGACTACATTAAGCAATCTTGGTCTGGAGTACTTAGATCTTTATTTAGTTCATTGGCCTATCGCTTTCAAGGAAGGGGATGATTTATTTCCAAGAAAACCTGATGGTAATCCTGAGTTTAGCGATGTTGATTATGTTGACACATGGAAAGGTATGGAAGGTGTATTAAAAAAAGGATTAACTAAGAACATCGGTGTCAGTAACTTTAATTCGGAACAGATTACTAGATTACTTAACAATTGTACTGTTAAACCAGTAACCAATCAAGTACGTTGAATTTTTTATTAATTATGTAAAGAAGTTAATATTTGAGATTGTTAATAATTGAAATATTTTTTTGTCAGATCGAATGTCATCCATATTTAACTCAAAAAAAATTGTCTGATTTCTGTAAAGAAAAAGAAATTGTCATTACCGCTTATAGTCCTTTGGGGTCGCCCGATAGACCATGGGCCAAGCCAGATGACCCTAAATTATTGGATGATATTAAGTTAATCGAACTTGCAGAAAAATATAATAAGACAACAGCACAGATTCTTTTGCGCTATCAAGTAAGTTTGTTGTACTCGATCTTTTGTTTCTTTAATAATTGTAAAACAAACAAATATATTACTTTGTATATTTTAGTTGGATCGTGGACATGTGGTTATTCCAAAATCTGTAACTAAATCACGTATCATCGAAAATAGTAATATTTTTGATTTCAAACTTACGTCCGAGGATATTGCCTACATTGACACTTTTGATTGTAATGGAAGAATCTGCCCGATGACGGGGTAAATTTATTTTGTTCATATTTACATGTATTAATATTATTACGTATTACGTATTACTATTTGATTTGTAATTTTTCAGATCCGAGGCCAGTCCTTACTATCCATTTGCCATACCTTTTTAAATGATACAGTAAATTAAACGAGGTTTGTTTCAGTCGTAGTTCAAACGACTAGATAAAACTTTATCTAAAAGATATATATAATGCAAATTTTGTTCTTATTTACATTCACGCATAAACATTCGTATTTTTCTACGCATGTATTTTTCAATAGTCATAGAAAATAAATTTTCATTAAACAAGTATCACACACGCGTCACGATTGAAATGTTCCGGTAGAATAATCAGATTTGATATTACTCGTATTGATAATATTACAATGGTTATTTGATAATATTGAACTATTAAACCAAAAGTATTATTTAGAAAGTACAATGTAAGTATATGTTATGAAACAATGATCGATATTCAATTGCAACAACAAGAGGAGTTATTCTCGTAGCTGTCTTCGCAGCCGCAAGAACAACATTCGCAGTATTCGTCGTCGCTATCACTGCTGCTTATACAAATACGCGATAACGATTTTGCTACAGGTTGATATCCTTTATCCAATGGACAAGATGGTGCGACTCCGCATCTGCAGGATACACTGGATAATCCGAATGCACATTTACCTTTGCAATTGCATTTACATTCATTTTTATTGCGTATCAAATTGCATTTCTTGCACGAAGATGACGATATGTAAGAATTATTAGATGTAACCTTGTAGTTGCAAGGAGCTGTTGGACATTCTAAAACATACACGAAAGACTTATGAATGTTCCGAGTAATGTTAGGAATGTTCTCCAATTCTTTTAACAATTAGAAAATAATAGCATACTTGATTTCAATATAGCACAAGGAGGTAGATCGCAAGGAAGGTTAATCGAGCAAGGATTTTTCACTGCTGTTGATCCATGCAAATACTTTGAATGCGACAAAATGGAATGGCACGAAATTTTGCATTTATCATTTTTTATTCTTTCATTATCTTGTTGCGAAAATTGAGCATAATTTGATTTTGATACGTTAGAAGGGAATATTTGTGCATCCCTCAAAGATTTAGCCGATTTTTTTATCGTCGAACCGATTTCATAATTATTCTTCCTCGGACAAATACATGCTTTTGATTTCTATGGTAGAAATTAATTTGTATAATAAATATAATTAAGCCTAAGGTTTTGAAAAACCTTAAAACAAGAAAGATTTATTAACGTACGTGATTTTTGTCATTAACTGAAGCTAATTTCTCTTTTTTTTGAATGGCAGTCTGTTCATTTGGAATCTCAGTTAGTTGATCTTTCAATTTTTTTAAAGAAACTGTTTTATTTCCTTCGTTATTCTCATTCTTGGGTGATTTATCTCGTACAATTTGATTAGAAGTTGTTAAAGGGGTCGTTGAATTTGTAGAACTCTGAAAAAAAATAATTAAAATTGTTCGTCTTTATTTTTATCTTTCTACTCTTGTTTTTTTTTTTTTGCGTCAAGAATATTTTCGATCGGGAAAAAAACTAACATCACTCTTCTTCCTTACGAGTTCCTTTTTTAATCGTTGCACATTGTTCCTGTAAAACTGTAACGCACAATGCATCCTCCTCTCATTACTTTCCAGATCCTGAATACGTTTTAACATCTTATTGTTACCAGAAATATTTTGAAATTCTTTTGAAGCAAGCAAACGATCCAATTGTTCCGCATACAAAGTCTCTTTTTCTTCCAATACTGTTATACAATTTTTTAACTCTAATTCGTCTTTAGCAAGCTGATGAATCTTTGTCAAACAAATGAGATCTTCCGAATGAATAGAATGCAAACTCGTACTTCGATAACTACGAATTTCTTTTTCCATTTCGTTAACGCGATCGTTCATCTCCTTATTTTCCAATTCGAGGGATTCCAACTCGATTTCGGTTTCCTCCAATTTAATATCAGCGTCAATAATTTTGTCCTAATACGGAAATCGATATAAAATAAATCAAATATTTATTTAATAGCGTATACCAATTTATTACAAATGGTATCGCTTTGATGCATTGCAATATTTGCAGTCTTACTGAAATAAGAATTTGTTAGAATAACTTGATTTGAAAAAAATACTGAATGTGATCTGCAAACGTTACGACAAATTATAAACTCTGTAATTATTATTGAAAAAAAACGAGAAAAGTGATGTTCCTTTTATTTTGTTCTGTTTGTATGTTTTTCTTCGTACTGACGAGATTTATTACCCCGTAGTCGTCGTATGTTGAATTTCAATCGGGTCGTACGTGCAACTCCGTCGTCTCCTTGTTGAGATCCTTAATGGTACTCTTCAAATTACGAAGTAACTTTTCGGTAGGGTCTAAATCGGGCGACAGCTTGTTCATAATTTCACGAATTTTGCAAAAGGGTGCATCGTCGCAGCTCTTTCCAGAGACCCACATGTTGTAAGCCATAAGTGCTGGTATGGATCTTTCCATTGTAGTGATTTTTTCCCTCAGGTATCTGTGTCGTCCTGTTAAATCGCAATGACGTTCCTCTATACTAGCTGCGATCTCTTCCAAATTTGATTTCGACTGTCTGTCCATTTTTGTCTCGGATTTGCTACCTGTAAAATGTTCATTTGTAGCTTTCGTTTTCTATTTATTGTCTTGTAACATATATTTTCGCATTCTCGTTTTTCTCTATTTAAAAAAAAGAAAAGTAAAAAAGCAACACAATAAATGTGCAGACATCAATTTGTAGATATATTTGAGTTTAGATTATATTTAGTTATTAAACAATCTGTTAGGCAAAGAAAAAATTAATTAATATCTTTTATTTAATTAAAATTATTATGTCGAATTCGTTTTTTCGTAAATAACATTAAGTCAAATCGAAAAATTTGATTATGTCATTTTATTTAAATGCCGTTATTAGATAAATTTTTGTTCTTTTTTTTTTATTTATTTAAATGAGGTTACTTACCATTTTTAAACAACATTGCCATAATTTATTAGTTGCGTTTAATGTTCAAATAATAATAAAAATTTGTAATAGTTCGAAAAGTTAAATTACAAACTTGAAAAATTTGGATACGTTGGTTCTGTCAAAAAGCCATGAAAATGTGCATGGATATCTGTAAGTATGTAAATACAAATGCAATGTTAAAGGCTGTAAGATAAATTAGCGTTAAATTCAATGCTTATAAAACATAATAGATAATTTTTAATGAAACGACATTACCAACGAACGGATAGGAAGTTTTTGTCGAATAAAATGCGCGAATTTAATTCGACGAAATAATATGAATGAAATTCGAGCGGTTGTCATACTCAATTCTTAATAAACATGATATAATAATAACAATAATAATAAGAATAATAATTATGCAATTAATGTCATAAGACTCGCGATGTCGTCCAGAGATATCGCGTTTCATGTTAAATGAGATCATTGATAGAAAAATATTGCATATTGGGAAAGTAAAATTTGGTGAATAATTGTGGAGAAACGAAAAATCTGGAGCAAATTCGTGGATGCAAAGATGCTGTCTCTTCTTCTCCGAAATTGAAGTAAATTTCTTTTTTATATTTTATTTTTCTCTTATTAAATAATAAATAAATAATAAACGAGATATACCGCATTACAATTAGAATTTCAAATAATTTCTTACTTATTGTTTATATCTAAAAAAGGTTTTTTGCTAAATTATATTTCATTTTGAAAAGATGCATTGAACGTATTGTAAGCCGCCATTCTTCAAATAATTTTAATTTTAATTTTAATTTTTTGTTTTTTTTTGTTTTTTTATTATAAGGCATCAAAGTGACCTCGAATTTATATATAATATATTATTATTATAACTCTACATTTTTGTATTTATCACTTAAAAGTCAATTTAAGGTAAACTTAAACTTTAAAAAAACAAAAATAAATTTTCTACTGCAACAAAACTGCACTTATTATTATTATTATTACTGTAATTAGTCGGTATGACAAATGGATCGATCTGGTGCGCCAAAGGAACGAAGAAGATGATAAAACCTCATTAACTAGCGTATCGAGTACTGTTCAAGATAGCATTTTAAGTACACAATCGCAATCAATACGATCGATTTATGGTAAAAAGAAAGATTCCGATAGTCATGTACTACAACGGTCGAGTGGTGGTAGAGCTTTCAGTTATCGAAAAAAAAAAGCATCCTTTGGAAATGGAATTTTTAGTGCTCCGGCAGGTGTTAATCCCCATCACGTTGGTTCCTCGATTGTTCGACGGAACACAGGTGGTTTTTATTATTCATTTAAACTCCTCAATTACTATGCAAACCTTTATTTGCATAATCAGTATATAGTACAAAATACAAATTAGAGAAAATTTATAACATCCTCAAATTTAATGTATATTTGTATTTAAAAAGTTCTCTAAATTATACACTTTTTGTACTTTTTTATGTATTTTCATATATATATTTCATGTTAGTTGTGTGAATCACTTTGTTTATCGGATATCCCAAGGTTTACCGATTGCAAACTACAGGAATATATTTTATAACATAAGTGAACATAAGAACACTTTCAACAATAGAATATACTCCTGCAGTTTGACTGATAAATATTGAGACACTCCGTAAACGGCAATTAATATTTCTTACTAATGACAAAGTTGCTTGTTTTTTCTAGGTAGTTCTAGACTGATATTTATTTGGCCACAGAAAATACGTACAAGAGGAAGATTGTTGACCATTTTGGCACCATTAATGCATGGTATTTTGATTGGATTATTATGTTTAGATGCTGTTCATCTTTGGCCTGGTGAATTCTTACCCACATCTCTTCCTTCAACAACTCCCATACCATTACCACCTGTTAAATGTAACGTCATCGAACCATCCTGGTTCGATAATAATTGAAAATGAAAATGCAACAAATTCTTTCTAAAAGAACAAACAAAAAAAGTAAAAAACTTACATATGTTTAGGACTAAATTTTACGCAAATAGATAATCTTGGAGAAAATATAATACATCACAATAAATTCCGTTAATCTGAATCAAACGCGAATAAAAAAAAATATAATTCATTTTTATAATTCTTCATTATATCATTTTATTATCTTCTTTTTTATATTATCATTCATTCAGTCCGTGAATGTTACAATGTCGCATTAAAGTGCAACGAAGAAAATCTCCCTCTCCCTTTTGTAAAATTTATTAAAAATCTTCATATTCACCAATGACCATTTCCGAGAACGTCGTTAGTGTGACACTGAATCTGCGTGATTCGAGAGAAAAGTATAAAAAAAAATCTTTACGATGCTTTATATATATATATATATCATTCTTGTATGATGCATTAAAAGGAGAGTTAGCAAGTTGATCGTCGTTATTGCTCGTTACAATTTAATCGTTATCGGTGTCAAGCTTATAACTATATACGTAAATAATGGATTCTTCGTTATTAATATTAGGCTGCATAAGCCTTGTTATTTTCATTAAAATATTATTGGCGTTATACAGTGCATATATTTTTCGTAAAACCATCAACAAACTTCCAGGACCGAAAGGTAACATTTTATTTGGAAGCGGATCTTCTGCAAGAAGATTAAAAAAAGAAGGTAACGCATTTTCTCTTTATAATTATTAACATTTAATTTATTGCTTTAGTTGTTTTGGTAAAGGAAAATAAATTCGAAATAAAAATCGGTAAATGATTTAATGCATATATGGTGTCATTCAAATTTGTTTGATATGTCAAATTCAAAACAAAAATTGCTAAATGTCTTCATTTATTTAGTGTCACTGAAATTTTTGGTATAAAAAACAAACTTGTGTTACATGTAAAAATCGAAATAAAAATACTTGCATGGACATTTAAATAATATTAAAAGGAAAGGAATATAATATATGATTTTATAGAAAAAAAAAAAAAGATTATGCGTATGCGAGTGCATATAATTTTATTTATTTAAAGTGTCATTAAAACTTTGATTGCGTAACCTTCGTATCCAACCTCTTATCTGTTCTATGTCATCGAGAGCATGAACTTTAATTATCATAAATTGCGATTAATTAAACTTGTTGATATTAGTACTTGAGGGATTAGTTGCGATAATATAATAAGGATGTTTCCGTTTAATTTTCTCCCCCTCTTTCTCTCCTAATTTTATTTAATCTGATTTTTATTATTTTTTGTTTCGTTCTATTCACGCGCATACTCACATACACGTAATTTTGCGAGAATATTTCTCCTCCTAAATTCCTTCATACCGTCTTACTCGTCCCCCTTTTTTAATCCAATTATACCAAATGAAAATATGAAAAATCAATGATTTTATTATCATAGTGTAATTTACGTCGCCGGAAGTTCTTATCTAATGAACATAATCTTTAACAAAAATTACTTGTTCCTCGTTTCTGTATGCATGTTATTTCATTGGAGAGTGCAACACACGTGCATTGATGACATTTTATTCACCCTGATGACATTCAACCAACAATGATAAGAACAACAGATACTATAAAATTATTTTCTTTTTCTTTCATTTAACTCATTTACATATTATTATTATTATTATTATCATTTTATAATGTAAACACAAAACTTGAGAGAGAGAGAGAGAGAGAAACAAAAAAATGTTAAAAATTATTCTACATATCGTTTATTATCGATCGAAATGTTTAACTCGATATACGTGTTCCATTTTTTTAATACCATTTCCCGTTTCCTGTTTTGGTTCTATGAATGATAGATAAGGAATTATATTTTTCCTTTCTTATTCTTTTTATTATTCTTCTTTTATTTTTGCATCTTTTTTCGTTGTAATTTTTATTTTTAACTTTGAATGAATGTTTGCTTTTACAGATCGACTATTGAAAATACAAATTTGTTCGGTCAGATATAAAGATGGATTATTTCGTACTTGGTTGGGAAACGAGCCTACCGTTCATTTACATAAACCCGAACACGTTGAGGTAATTAATATTATTATATAAATTTGTCGTTTGTTTAATTAATGGAAATTTATTGTTCATTATTTTTAGATAATTCTACGAAGTACTACGAATATTCAAAAGGCGCCACTTTATAAATATTTGGAACCGTGGTTAGGAAAAGCATTACTAACAGCTTCAGGTAAAAAGATTGTATAATTATATGAGAATTCAAAATGTGTACATCTTAAACAAATTGATTATTTTTTATAAGGTTGATTTTTAATTTATCTTTTAAATTTTAGGAAAGAAATGGATGCAGGATAGAAAATTGATTACTCCAGCTTTTCACTTTAATATATTAGAACAGTACGCAGTGGTGATGTCTGAGAAAGCCGAGATTTTTGTAAAATGTCTTGAAAAACAATTAAAGGAAAATTCGGAGGAACCTATTGACATTTTTCCGTACGCCAATCGATGCACTTTAGATGTTATATGTGGTAAAATTTTGTTTACGTTTTATCGTATTTGTTTGTAAACCGTATATTTAAATTATTATTCATAAATTACATTATATCTCATTAGACTTTGAATTTGCATATTTTTCATTTCAGAAACAGCAATGGGAGTTAATATAAACATGCAAGAAGATACTGAAAATGAATATGGCAAGGCCGTTCATAGGTACGTGAAATAATTTTGTCGAAGACTGCATTTATATTTTCCGAGGACCGCGCTATACACTTAACAATGCGCTTTATAGTAAATGTACTTGTGATTGTCATTTATTTGTTTTCATACAAATATTTTCAGATTTACCGAATTACTGATGTATCGCATATTTCGTCCTTGGCTCGCGTGGGATTGGGTTTTCGCTTTAACAAAAGTTGGAAAAGAGTATTATGCGGCAATCAACGTGATGCATACATTTACAAGAAATGTAATATAACAAAATGATATTTTTAATGATTATCGGGTATTTAATTATCGTGTAATAATTATATGAAATAAAATTGTTTTGTGCAGGTGATAAAAAAAAAGAAAATATCGCGAGAGTTAAAACATTTCGACGAAGAGGTTCAAGCTTTTGACGAGATAGGTAAGTGTTGTTTATAATTTACTTATATCTTCAATAAAAATTAATAAAAATTATTTTTATTCGATCATAGGTAAACCAAAAAGGAAAGCTTTTCTAGATCTTTTATTAGATGCTAGAGAAAAAAATGGAAATCCAATGACGGATGAGGAATTAAGGGAACAAGTGGATACAGTTATGTTTGCTGTAAGTTACACACACTTAAACACAGGATTCTTAATATATATACGTGCATACATATACGTTATATTCGTGCACACATAAAAAATAATTGTACGTTTTGAAATACAAAGGGACACGATACAACTGCGGCAGCTATTAGTTGGACACTTTTCTGCCTTGGTAATAATCCTGACATTCAAGAAAAGGTGCATCAAGAACTCGATGATATTTTTGGCGATTCGGATAAAACAGCTACGACAAAAGAAATTGCGCAATTGAAATATCTCGATAGAGTAACCAAGGAAGCCCTCAGGTTGTATCCCAGTGCACCTGGATTTTTACGAAAATTATCCGAAGACGTGAAGATAGGTAAGATAAGTAGTTTTAATATTTATCACCACTATTTTGCACCCAAATTGAACAATATTAAATTCCGTTTCAGATGATTATATAATTCCCAAGGGCTGCGTTGTTGCTTTAAGTTCTTTCGGTACTCACCGGCATCCGGATATTTGGCCAGATCCAGAAAAATTTGATCCTGATAGATTTTTACTTGAAAATTCAAAGAACAGGCATCCTTATGCTTACATACCATTCAGTGCAGGACCACGGAATTGTCTTGGACAAAAATACGCTCAATTGGAAGAAAAATTTGTCCTAGCTGCCATCTTACGTAAATGGAAAGTGAAAAGTATTCTAAAAGAAGGCCACATTAAATTTTACGGTGCTCTTATTTTGAGACCATCCGAAGGAATTTATCTTCACTTTATACCAAAGAAATAATTATCTATACAACGTTTTAATAATGATTATTACGGCATTTTAACGCGAATTTCCTTTATTTTAAAATTATAATTACTAGATACGTAAACAGATACATATTTAAGAATATACTCGTATTTATTAAGCGTTCATTCTTACAAGTAGTGTAGTACAATCTTAAAGCATGATTCGTATAATTGTACATTTTACTGTAATCTCATTGTCAGTTAAATTGATTTCATTAATTATTTAATATCATTGCATGTGTATCATTAAACGAAATTGAATGTAATTATACTATCAGAATAATTGAATAATAATTAATAACCGTTAAAAAAAAGATAAAATAACTCTAACAGCAATAAATATAAACATTAATAAAGACAAATATATTAGCACAAACAAGTAAGCATAGAACCGCAACAGCAGAAAAAAAATAAATAAGTGCTCTTAATTGCTTAATAATTGCTCAAACAAAATCAGTAGCTGACACACACGCTTATTAAATTATCAGCCGTATATAAAGAAAGTTCGTATGTTTTATGAAAAGATTCCTTAATCAATAAATTATAATTTTTCTTAAAAATATATTGTACATACTTAAACTTTAACATATCACTTAAATATGAATGCCTATGAAGACGATTATTTAATTCAAACTGTGAAAAGTAAGCTAATCGAGTGAGCCACTATAGTGGCCCAACGACCTGGAAAAAATAATCGCAAAAGCCACTTTAGTGGCAGGCCGGCTAAGGGCGATATCGGTAATTGCAGTGCTCTACCTTTATCATTTCGACCGTCGGTAACTGCCACCGTCGGTAATAAAAGACTTAAAAAATTTTTTACTCTACGTCGGTAATATTTTGTATTTAACTTCCTGACGGTCAATATTATTAAAGTACAAACTCTCATTAAAAACGGTCGATGTTTATAAATTACCGACGGTGGCACTTACCGACGGTGGCACTTACCGACAGTGGCACTTACCGACGGTGGCAGTTACCGACAGTGGCAGTTACCGACGGTCGAAAAGATAAAGGTAGAGCACTGCAATTACCGATATCGCCCTTAGCCGGCCTGCCACTAAAGTGGCTTTTGCGATTATTTTTTCCAGGTCGTTGGGCCACTATAGTGGCTCACTCGATTAGCTTACTTTTCACAGTTTGAATTAAATAATCGTCTTCATAGGCATTCATATTTGGCAATATTACAATCGTGCTTTTTTTGATAGAATGTCTTATTCCAAAGAATTTTATATGTACTTTTTCTATGTATCAAATAGTTTTTAAATTGAAATCACATGAGCAGCTAATGCCGTAGCATTGCTATACCATCTGATTGGTATATTACATTCTAATTGTATTATTTTATTAATTTCATCAAATGAACTTTTTTTAGAGTAATTATATCGTACAAATTAAACATTATTATAAACTTTATTTAAAAAAAAAAACATAAATAAAAAGACAATAGTGGCGACATTACGTGTTGGAAATAAGAATTACATGAACGACTATCGATAGGAATACCAATACGACTTCCCATCTCGATTCTCATTTACGCATGATCAACACGCGAGAGGACGCCATATTGAGTGAAGTGTTGACTGATGCGGTGCAGGTGTTTACGCGGTAGTTAATACAATTTGTAGAAAATTAAAAAGACCGTATCAGTTGTATTTTTAACCGGGAAATAAATCCGGTTGATATTTTATTGCGTTATTGTTCTATTAGATTAATTGTAATAATGAGCGGTAGTGACGTCAAGGAAGAACACTGTGAAAGAGCTAAAGAAGGAAACATTGCATCAATGAACGAAGATACTCTTACAAATTCCAATTGTACGCACAAAGATTCCCAATGTTTTTTTAATGATGATTATATGCGATTGGGGGCTGATATAGCAGGTAATATCAATGGGGTAGAGGAAGAGGAGGAGATGGTGGAGGAGGAAGAAGAGGAGGAAACGATTACATCTACCAATGTAACTGATTACGTTCCTGTTATGGTATGTTTCCATACAAATTTTCATAATTATTAATATTTTCACTCATATTTGTATGAAATATTATTCTAATAATATTTTTAGAACATGAATGTTAACGAGAGTGAGGTCGATACTTCGGACAGCGAGACGGTGTATTCTGAAAATATGGAATCTTCTATCGTATCAACCAACCCCGATATATCCTCTCATATTATTTCTAATAAATCTCTATCGGTTCATAGTCCTTCGAGAGGAATTAGAGAATCTTGCTCGTGTGACGTTTATAAGGCTAACAGGTAACATAATGATAATGATACGAATAGATAATAAATGATTTAATATTATTAATATTATTATATATGATATATATGATAATATAATAATATATATTAACTTCTTACACTATGATTTAATGCTCCGATCTGCGTGCCAAAATTTGTGCTATATTCCATGCTACTTCCCATAAGATCCGCTATGAATAGGACTCATGTTCCTCATGTTTAATTGTTAATATACGAATCGTTATTATTTCATTGTCAAATAACAAATATCTACCAATTGGACAGCCCACTTTCTAAATCTTTCTTAACTGCAAATTTATTGTAAAAAATTGAATGATCTTAATGCGTTTACTATTAATGTCATATATTTGTAACACACTGATTTCCATCGAGAACCCATTGTCACACATTTGCGATAGCAGTCAACACGAAAAATTAGTTCTTTGCTCTGTGATAGCAAATATGTTAATATGTTTATTTATTCGTATAGGGGATGTCTTGCAACAAGTGATTTTACATAAAAAAAAACTAGGTTGAAAAGGAAAATTCATTTTATTCTTACAATGTGCTTTGTTTTTGAGAAACATATGTTTGATCAGTTACAGGACATCCTGTATATATTTATAATTTATAAAATCAGTTATTTCATCAACTAATATTTCTCAATTCGCGCAGAGATATATCTCGCGAAGAGGTGCAAGCTGCTATGAAATTTCAAAAGCTTTGGTCACATTTGAGGCAGCAAATAAGAGCTATTTTTAAAAGCGCGTTGGAAGTATCTCGTTCCTCCGATTCTTTAGAATCCCAACAAGAAATGTTATCTGTGATTGATATGCATGATACGGTGACTCAGTGAGTATTGGCCGTTATTTGTTATATTATAAATTAAACGCAGTTATTATGAACGAAATTGATTCAATTTCTACGTTTAATTGCAGATTGTGCATAAAGGATCCTTATCAATTATTTATGAGATTAGTGGGTCAGGCACAAGAGTTTGTTATAGAAGTTAAAGTTCGCCTATTGGCACTTCTAGATGACCGTAGTGTAATTAATTTAGCTGAAATTTTTCTTAATGGTTGGTATATTAAATTATATAAATTTAATATAACATTGGTAATGTTTAAAAATTAAATATAATTACTTTATACAAGAATATTTGTATTATTTTGTGCGTAGGGCTTTTGGATGACTATGATGCGTTAATGACCACTGCTTTTAAAATTTCTATTATAGTTAAACCGTTAAAAAACTATCTCTATAAATTTAACTTAACGTGGGATTGTTTTATTAAGAAGTTGTATCAAATTTATGTCTATAACAATCCATTGGTACAAAATAATTTGCCTCCTTTTCTTGTACAGGTAAAGAAAAAAAGAATATTATAAATTAGCCCCTTGTGCGCTATGATTTAACATAAGTTTCATATGTTGTTATAATGCAAGGGGTTACATTTTATTTTATATCGAGTATCAATTATATATTATGAATCATTAAGATAAATACAAATATTAGAATGATTTAATTGACTTGATTAAATAAATTTGCAGTTAAGGAAAGTTTTGCTATTGAAAGGTTTAGAATATCAGGGACTAATTCGTAGGTATTTGTCATTTGATGACGAAATGATTACGATTCGTAACTTGTGGCCCGAGATAGAGCCATGGATGGCTAAATACAAGTATGTAATATATTATCAATATTAAAAAGAACAATCAGATAAACTAATTTTGATATAACGAAAAAAAAGTAATAATCAATACATCTAGAAAATTAAATTTTAGTGCTGAACAAGCAGTACAAATGACACAACTCAAGCAACTTAAAAAAGGTCGGGGATTATTTACAACTATTAATAGGATTGTGGAAATGCGAAACATAATGAAATTATCGGATGGTGGAAAGTACGATTTAAACTATTTCATAGCTATGTTAGATTAGTTTTTGATTAGTTTTAATCAAATTTCTTCGCTTTTAGAGAATTGCAAGAAATCGATGGGCAAATAACTGCACTTATCGAACAAGGGAAATTGAATACATCTGGTATAGATGGTAGATCCTTGAGTCCTACTTCAGATCTTACCTTAGATTCGCATAATATTTTTCAATGTCTCGAGATAGTTCAAATTTTATTGGGTGACTGGAGCGAAGCTCGTCAAAAAAAATTACATGATATTGCAATGGAATTTACCGGGGGACAATTAATTCCTAACAAAAGTGATACTGACTCTTTGGCTTACGCACATACATCAAATCACTTAGAACAATTTGCGATTAAAAGAGTCAGGTATGTATATAAAAATAGTTAGTTGATTTATAATTTAATCTTTTTATTCTCTCTTTTACGGGTTTGAGTCACGGGTTCTCCACAAGCACCTTTTCACACCTATCCGATACTACCAAAGAGATCACTATAGCATGCGATTTTTGTTTTTTTTTTTTTAAACGAGTCACCCATTCATTTTATTAGCCATGCCAATGTTGCTTGACTTTAGTAATCTACTACTATCTTGATGGGAACTAGTAGTCCAATGAGGCTAAGCCATGAACTAGATTATAATTTAATTGTACAGTATACACTTTAATATAAATGTTTATATATATATATATATATATATTTGTATTTTTATTTATAGGAGTCATGATAAAGATATATCTATAGAAGATAGTATTGAGGAAGAAGAAAATGATTGTGAGTGTCAAGAATGTACAATGCCTTTAACATCTTCATTGGTAAGTATAACATATTTATATATATATTGGTGTATATGTATTTTATTATATTTATTCTGAGACATGCAAAAAATAAATTTTCAGAGTGAAAATGGTCACGTTGGAAATGTTGAATCACCAACGGATAATGTAAATTTTTTTCCCATCATCGCTAATGGATTGATGAGTAAGTAAATTTATCTTGATTATTATTTGTTAAATATTTTTCTAAGAATAAAATATAGTTTCATCTGATTGATTATTTTTTTACAGAGCATATTATTAACTTTAGTGCTACTAATAATACTAATACTGAAATTCAGTTAAAAAAATTATTGGAAGAGATCAAAGATACGATTGATCTTAAAGAAGATAAAGATATTATTTTAAAGAACGTAGAGGAAAATATAATAGATACGCAGACATCTATTCCACAACCATGTCAATGCGTTTATTTACATGCAAAAGAAATAGCTGAAAGGAAGAAAGAAACTATGGAAGATCCTCCTTGTCCTTGTATTTTAAATTCAAAACGAAAATGGGATATTTGCCCGTGTTTGACAAAAAGTTACTATTAATTACTATTTCAGTAATTCATACGCGTTTTTTAATCGTTATTTTAATTATTTATATTTTTATTAGTTTTAGAGGAGCATGCTGTTAATAATACTAACGTTCATCCTAAGGAAATGTCCAATCCAGTTGCAGTTAATTGTAATCAAGAGTTAACTAAACCTGTCATAAAAACAGGATCAACACAATCGACGCAAACACAAACAAGGCATTCCACGACACAAACATCTAATTCAAATCATAATCGCATAACATTTCCAAGTAGGTAGAAATTTATATTTTATATATATGATACTTAAAGATATTTATTATCGATCAAAGATTCATAAGAATATATTTTTTATTACGACAGGTACTACTACTACCACTACCACTACAACTACTACCACAACCCATCCGCATACTCATAGATCTGCTTCGGATATAACAAAAAGTACAGCGTCTTCGCATAAACTTCATAATCACAACAATCATAATTCACATGCTTGTCATAAACAAACAAATGTCGAGCAGATCAAAAGGGTATCATGTAACGATTGTTAGTACTAATCAATAATTTCTTTTTGATAATATCTCCTGTTTTTCTTCACTCACACACATTGTAATAATTATTTATATCATTTATAATTACAGTAAGTTCGGGAGATGGTGATTGTTCTGATTCTGCAAGTAGTCAAGAAGATTCTTCCTCGACTAGTAGCTCAGCACAAAGAGGAGATTCTAGTAGACATTGTGATTGTTGTTATTGCGAAGTTTTTGGACACGGAGTTGTAAGTTTAAATTATTTATGATTTTATATGTTTTATTTGATCGATCTTTAATATTATAGATAGTCCAAACAATTTATTCTATTTTAAAATTTTTTATATAATTTATTCTAAATAATAATATATTTCTTTTTTTTTTTAATAGCCTTCTGTAGCACCAGTTAGTAGAAATTATAATGAAATGAGAGAACGACTAAGACAAATATTAACAAAGAAAAAAGCTAAAAAATGTAAAGCTACTTATAATACTCCAAAAAGTATGGTGGATGTAGCATTGCCACTTTCCAACGTCAATCAAGAAAATAAACCAATTATAAATAATTTGACATTAAGATCAAATACTTCGGTTCCAAGAACATGTCCTAAAGATTTGAGGGATCAAAGAAATTTAGAAGAATTGTTGGACTTTATTGAAGGTAATCAAAATGGGAAAAAGGATAATAACAAGAAAGCCGAGAAAAAGGCTAGGCAGAAGCAACGTAAGGTTGGTAAATCAAAATTAAATAAATAAAAATAATTAAACTTTAGTAAGCCAATTTTTTGTGTATTAGAAAATTAATTAATTTGTTTGTTTGTTGTTTTAATATTGATTAGTTGCAAGAGAAAATCAAGAAGGAAAGGCAAGAAGTAGAAAAGCAGAGATTAATCGAATTGCAAAAGAAAACACCAGAAGTAACAATCACAGTTGTTGATTCGCAAAAACCTGTAAGTCAAAGATTTTTACCGCAGTGTAATCTTCCCGAAGTATCAATTTTGCCAACTAATAATCCAGGCACTTTACCAAATGGAAAACATTTAACAAATAAGAAAAAGGATAAGCAAGAAATGTGCAATATTAATATGACTAATTGCATTAGTAACAACGTTAAGATAGCACCTTCCTTAATTGCAAATATAAAAATGAAAAGTATGTTGAATATAGGTAATAAATTAGAACAAATGAATTCTAATCATCATCACCATCATAATCATCAACAACAGCAGCAACAACAACAACAACAACAACAACATCAAACAAATAAGATGGACATAAAAAATGACAAAATTGAATTTAGTAATAAAGCTTTTAAAGGAACAACAAATGTTAATGCAATAAATACAAAAGACAATGCCAATAATCTAGCTGATAAATTGGCAGCAATGGATTTAGTAGACAAACAATTGACTAAGAAAGAAAGGAAAAAATTACGAAGAGAAATTAGAAAGCAAGAATTAGCTAAAGTGAATACAACGGTTGAGTCAGAACCTGTTAAAAATAAACCACAAATAGTTACGATTAAAAGAATAATGGAATCGAATAGTGCAGAACCGACAGTAACGATAACATTAAAAGGACAAACTCCTGCAGAGGATAAAGTTTTATTTACTTTAGTGAATGGACAAACGAAGGAAGTACCTTTGCATAAATCTGACCAAGAACAAAATGTATGTAATAATAGTAATAATAATAATAGTAATAATAAAAAGAAAAAGAATAAAGGATCTAATAATACAGAAACGATACAAAGTAACAAATTTCAACAAACGAATACGAAACAACAACAGCAAGTTAAAGTGTGTGACGCAAAGCATACAAAGTATCAAAGTAATAACGAAAAGATAAAAGCTATTAAACAAAACGATGAAAGAAAAACTCAACAGCAAAGCATTAATGAAGTTAAAAGTATGAAATCTAAGAAAGATAAAAAGAATTCTGAAACCAAAGAAAATGTCATGCAACAGCAGCAGCAGCAGCAACAACAACAAAATATATCCAATAAAAGTAAAAATTTACAACAAAATACTCAATCTAAGAAAGCAAATAAATCTAATAATGTATTGCAAACGGATATGTATAAATCTAACGTTACTTTAGAACCAGTTACAAAGACAAAAAATCAACAAGAAAAATCTAACGACGGGAATAGTAATAAAAATAAGAAACTTGTAAATATAACTAATACAAATAAACCAGTAAAGAACGATCAACAGAAGGTTCAAATTAAGGGAAATAATAATAATAATAGCAGTAATATGATCAAACAAGGATCATTCTCAACGATACCTTCTACGTCGGATGATGTTATAAATATGACACTGAGTTCACAGTTTCGAGACATTAGTTTAAATTCGAAAATTAATATAGAAAATCTGAAATTACCACCCGGTATTACGATAACAAAAGTTGACGGTCCCATTAAGCCATTTCCATTAAAATCAACAACTTTGCCTAAGCCAGTTACTCCTCCAAAGCAAACAACTATCATAGCTGCTCCGATGAGCGGAGTTCAGTCTAGTTATGCCAGTCCTCAAGCTGGTGGCAACGTCATTGTAGTAGACACTGGAAAACTTAAACAAGATCTTCTTCCAAAACCAAATGAAATAGGTAAGTTTTGTTTAATTGTAAAATTCGTATTATACAGAATGATGGATTTTAATGAGAACATATAAATATTTGTATTATATATATATTAATTGAAAATATTAATCAATAAAGTTTGAAAATATTTTTTCGATAAACAGTGATCACATAGATTAAAAAAACAATATATTTTTAATTAATAGAACTATCAAGAGATATTCGTCCAAATCAAACTATAACGGGGAAGAAGAAGAAAAAGAAAAATAAGAACTCTACGAATGCGAGCAATTTGATACAGAATGCCATTAAGAATACAGAGTGTTCTACTAATAGCGAGAATATGGAAGATTCAGCAAGAATTCTTCACAATCCCAATACAAACATGGTGACGATAAGGAACCCTGCGTTTGGTCCGATGAAAGTCCCACCAACGCAACAAGCAGCTATAATAAAAGTTTCTGAAAATGGTATGGTCACTATAAGAAGTCCAGCACTTCAACAAGCAATCAATGCTGGTTTGGCAACACCTTCCAAACCAGATTACATAGTGAAAGGTGATGTATCATCAAATGCCGCGACGTTGGACACAATAAACATAAACGTAAAACGTAATAAAAATGAAATGATACCAAGTAGTCTTGCCGAATTGCGATCAAGATTAACGCCAGATTGTCCCAGTTTGGCTGGCCTCGCGAACATTCAAATAAGCAAAGTGGCCAAAGGTCAACCGATTCCAGAGAATGGGATTAATCTGAAAGGTACTAGCGTAACGTTAACTAAAGTGAGAACGGATACAAATCTTGAAGACGTTCATCAAACCAAAGCAGCCGCAGTAAGAGATGCTATCAACGCTTCTATAACAGCTTCCTCGACTAGCGGCAAGGGAAAGAAAAAGAAAAAACGTGGAAACTGTACGAGGCAGTGCGGAGATGACTGGAACCTCGTTGGTGAGAAACAACAATAATCAGACTTTAACATGTAAATTTGCTTCTTTCATTTTTTGGTTCCTTTTATTCGCTTTTTTCCGGGATGCTACTTCGCGCCCGGTTTTGAAACTAGAAAACAACAGAAAAGAAATAAACCAACAAATTGAATAGAAAAAAAAAAGAAAAAAACACACAGAAATGTAATTTAAGAAAAAAAGAACAAAAAAGTAAAAAAGAAAAAGAAAAAGAAAAAAAATAAGACGAAGCTATCGATTCTCGTCTCCGGACGTTGGTTCAGAATTAGAGCACTAAACGACGGTTTTTCTTTCGTTTCGTTTCGTCAGGAGGGGGCAGTGTTCCGCGTTAGGATGACGGTCTCGGCTAGGTCGAAAGATTTTTCAGATACCGGATTACCTCGAGATGTCCTCAAATTGGCCTCCACAAATATCTTGGGGATTGTTCGGAAGACACTCCGGCCGATAGTGAGCACTATCTTTTCTTTATTTTCTTTTCGCATTTTTTTTGTGCGACTCTTTCAAATTCCTATCTTTTTTGTTTTTTTTTAACATTTTTTTTCTTCTAAGCTGGGTTCCTCCTACATTCGAATGCAATGCATAGCTTGAAATAAATAAATAAAATGCTCTTCTCAAAGTAGGATAGCTAGTAGCTCTTAAAGTTTCTTTTTTTTTTCGAGGAAAACGTATATTTTAATATATAATATAAATATATGTATTTTTGCATATATCTATATTATATATGACTTTATGTTTGCCTTTTAAGCCAAGCGCGTGACCAAAACCACCGTTATAATTTTGTTGTGCGCGTATATTATTATTATTATTATTATTGTAATTATTATTATTATCATTATTATTATTATTATTATTATTGTAATTATTATTATTATTATTATTATTATTATTATTATTATTACTATTATTATTATTATTATTATTATTATTATTATTATTATTATTATTACTATTATTATTATTGTTATTATAATTATTATTATTATTATTATTACTATTATTATTATGTGTATTATGCGTATCGAAAGCATGACATCAATATAGAATCGTAGATTAGAGTGACAGCGCAGGAGTGAGCACACAGCGAATGAGAAAAGAGAAAGGAAAAGATAATGACAGAAAAAAAGTCATGCGAGATATATATATATATATATGATATGACATGCGGTATATGTATATATATGTATGTATATATATTTAAACTCCGTCCATTACTATGGCACAGATCTTCCACCGAATTAAGCATCTCCTTGTGATATTTTCTTAGTTCACTAAATAATATTAGAAAGTATACAACATAGAAGAAAAAAGAAAAAAAAAAGAATAATATATATATGCATATATAAATATAAATATATAAATACAATATATATAGTATATATAATATCTAGATATATATATATATATATAGATATACATATATATGTATATATATTTTCTTTAGATTGTTTTTTATTTTTTTTTTTTTTTAACTGCTACCGTCTTTAATAAAATTTATTTTTTCAATGTCGCTCTCTCTTTTTCACTATTTATCGAAACCGGACGTTTATCGGATACTTGTTGTTCAGATATTGGAATGAGATAATAATCGAAATAGTATATACATATAATTTTGTAACTTATATTAAAGATACATTATATAACATGATCCAAATCCAAACAGCAAGTGTTACGATAAATGAAATAAACGATAATATTTTATGTCAACTTATTATTCAGTTATTGGACATTCGACGTCTAGTATTCAGAGCGTATTTTTTGCAGAGAGCGTATTCACACCTAAAGATATAGACCTTGAGGATGGGGAGATGGATGACGCTGAGCGTGAATTAGAAGCATTCAAGAGGTTCTGTCTTCAATCTGTACCACCCCCACGAAAGGAGAAGGTCAATCTCAACCTAAAGGACATCGTTCTTAAGAAGAAATCCTCATCCTCTGCGACAGCTGCTGTTATTGCTGCTAATTGATTTGTTCGTTAGTTTTAAGTACCACGAAAAAGAAAGAAAGAAGGAAAGAAAGAAAGGAAAGAAGCGTGATTATAATTATACATATAATGTATGAAAAAAATACTGCCAGAACAAAAATAATTGACACGTTTGAAAATGCGTGCGAATAATATGTGTACGTAAAAAGCGTTGTTTCTTGCTAAATAATAATGCGATTGAACAACGTTAATAATTAAATGATTATTCGTCGATTTAACGACTATAGACATCGTCATCTTTGCCGTCGTTGTCTCAGTCATTAATAATTATCATCATTATCATTATTGTTATGATCATTGTCATCTTATCGACGCTAAGTCAACTTCGTATTTTCAAACAAGATACACATGAATGTAATGATATTAATATATTTAAGACGGTTTCAAGAATACGGATAGACGATTAGATGAAGAAGAAGTAGACAAATAGGTAATTAGATAGATAGATAGATAGTCAGTTAGTTAGGCAAGTAGATAGATAATTAGAAGTGAGTGAGAGAGAAAGAGAGAGCGAACGAGTGAAATAAAAAAAAAATGAACAAAAGAATTAGTGCGAATGAGAGGAAAGAGATATGTTGTTGATATATAAAAAAAAAAAAAAAAAATTAAGAAAAGAAGAAAAGTAATAAAATATAATATAGCTAATGATTTGATCGAGTGGTAAGACCGACGATTATTTGTACAACAATGTGACATAAAAAGTGTACATTGTATGTATGTATGTATGTATGTATGTATGTATGTATGTATGTATGTATGTATGTATGTATGTTTGCTTGCAGTATGTAATTTACGTATGTATTTACTAATTGCATACGTATGTTATAACGTGTAAATGCACGCGTGTGTGTATGTATATACATATATATATAATTTAAGTATAATAATAGTAGAAATTAATTTTTCTGCCAAGACTGTCACGTACCTAAAGTGATTCTACACTGATGAACGGTGTACCGTAATAATGTCAACATTTAAAAGAAATATACGTTCTTGCCATATCGCGAAAATTAATGGACGATTTAATCGCTGTTAGTAATCGGATGTTTTTGTCAAATGCACGACAAAACTTAAGCAAGTTCGAAAATACAGACACACGATGAACAATCCTGTTCCATGGGACGGTTGCGTGCGCGCGCGCGTGTAATTCACTGCGTTAATGTGAACACGCGACGAAGAAATACACACACACACATATATATATATACGTATTCTTTTTTTCAATAAAAGAAACAAACGCGAATTTTTACTTAAATAAAAAAGACTAACCCGTCTCTTTCTATGTATGTATATATTTATGTACCATACCAATTCGTTTATGTATCCAATATTATTATTATTATTATTATTAGGTTTATTATTATTATTATTAAATTTTAAATTAATTTTTAATAATTAAATCATAATAGCTTATAAGTTAATGATTAATAAGGAAAGTTTATTATTAATAACAATAAAAAAAAAACAAAGAAATGTTAAGTATTACGATATTTAATTATATATTTGTTTCTTTTATTCGCAAAATATCATTAAAGATTTATATTACGTTCTCATTATTTTAATGTCTTGTAAAAATTAATAATTTGTTCATTTCTTTTTTTTTTTCAAGAAGAAAATCAGAGTAATTCTAATCTTCTAGAAATATTGGTTTTTTATTATTATAATAAAAATAGTTGTAAGACGCGAGATTCTCTTAAATTTCATGAGTAGTTAACAAGATTAAATTGAAAAGATCAACGAGAAATGGTTTTTACGTATATTGACAGCGAGTTTATTTCACGTTCAATACCGTATGCTAATCTAAACAGCAGCACATACATTTTATTTTACATAATTTATAATATTTATTAAATAATATTAATCCAACTGTAATATTAAAAATTGATTTAACAGTTATCCACGAATAACATAAACCAGAAAACAAAAAAATACAATGTTCTGTGAATTGTAAGCAAAGTATTAACGTTTTTTTAGGGTAGTTTTCTTGACCAATAATTTCCTTTAAAAAAAACACCTCGATAATTATTACAAATAATAATATTCGTTATGTAGAAATATTTTGATGACAGCTTGTTGATTCGAACACGTGGTGGAATAAGTTGAGAAGAAGATAGTGGAGTCTTATTGACAGGAGGTAAATCCGTCGTAGCACGTACCGTTGGCGTTGCATCGTCGATCGGATCAATATTCTACGAGGTTGATCGTTACCTGATTAAATACTTCGATCACGTCTATCGAACGCCGCCGCTAATGCTTAAAGGGATCTACTAAAGCCCTTCGCGATTCGTGGCGAGGCGAGGCGAGGCGAGGCAAATGGCGAAGGAGCACTTCCTGTTCGTCCACGTCCGCTTTCTCTCTTTTTCTATCAACTTATAGCGAAGTCTACTGTTGTAAACTATCAAGCTTGTAAGTAGCTAGCAAAAAGCTGTATCGCGAATTTTTCATTTTGTTAATATAAGATACTTTATATTATATATCGTAATCGGAAAAACATAGTTGACGAAACTCGCGTCAAGTTAGAAAAAGATGAACAAAACAATTATTCTTGCATCAAAATTACCAACGGTCTAATAATAATAATAATTATAATAATAATTCTTCGTCGCTATCGCAAATTAGATCACGAGGTCTAATTTTATGAGTTCTCATATTAAACCATTCAAAGTAGAGAAGATTAATACAGGAGCCAAGTAGTAGTATCAGTCGGATAAGTAGGTATATCGATTATGAATGGGCGTCCAGGTCCATTCAGGTTGAACGTGACCCAGCGGCTAGTCGTCTCGACGATGTTGCTCGTCTTTCTCGAGAGAAGAAGAAGAAGAAGAAGAAGCCCCAGCCTCGGTTTCCTTCACCGAGTTGTCAAGAATGATCTTAGTTGGTCGTTGTTAGAACTTGGGAGGATGGGACACAAGTCGAATGCAGATGTTACGAGTTGCGGAAAGCTTGAAGATTGAGAAAAGGGTTTTAACAACGGCGAAAGATGAGAGTAGGCGCGCGGTCAGTGTCTTCGGGTACACGAGACCGAGATAGCCGTTTTGTCTCGTTGCTTCTTTAACTACGTTTACGCGTATGTATATACACGATCACGATCGTGTTTGAGATGGTATAGGTCCAACAGAAAGAGGGAGATGAGATTAACATCAGCGCGTTGCAACACGCTACCTATCTAAGCTGAGCTCGTCGACCTAGCAAGCAAGCAAGCAAGCAAGCAAGCAAGAAAGCAGTCACCGTCTCGGAGTGGCTCACGCCACCGATCCACCAAACTATTTCCAGACGCATTTCATTAATCTTGAACCAAAAACGTCCAGCGGAAAATGGCGAGTCGTGTCGTGCCATGCTATGCCGTGCCGTGCCATGCCACGCCACGCCATGCCATGCTAAGCTAGCTGACTAGCTGGCTGGTGTGAGAACTCTCGTTTAAAATGCGTTCAGGCCACCTGGCAGAAATAGCAGCCGTGACGACGCTTTCCCTTCGCGACAACGCGACACAAGCTTTACCGAGTAACACGAAAAAAGACTAATCTTAAAACAAGAGAAAGAGAGGGAATGTGTTTATTGTACATAGGGTGCTAACCCCGCGCAAGTACTAAAGTTAAATTAAGAGATTCTTATTTAGGTACGAAGCTGAAAGTATCAGATTTATTGGAGTTATTATAACGAGGTTAAATGTAATTAACACGATACATTATTATTATTATTATTATTTAAATATCAAATTAACGAAGCTAGGATTCCCCATAAATTTTTGATTTACTCAATTTGTTCTCATTTTATTTCCAAGATCTAATCTAATTTCCTAGCGGATATTGTCATTAATTATTTACGCTAGACTGCAGGTGTTCTATTAGCGAAATGTTGGATTAGTTTTATGTTTGAATTTAAGATATGTTTCTTTCTCTTTACGAAGCGGAACGATAGAAAAAAATATACTTGCTGGATAATTGTCGTTTCTTACACTTTGTAAAAATAATGATGATGATGATGATGATGATGATGACGACGATGATGATGATGACGACGATGAGATTAACATCGCTAATAATAGTCGGTCTATGTCCTCTCGCACGAATTTAATTCACGGGACCGGAAACCGATGCCGAAATACTTATTCCAAGCGGGACTGCGGAAGTATTAAAGGGAACGTTTCTCAACGTGTAACGTGCAAAATATAACGACGAAATCTCCGACACCCACGGGATGTAAGTAATCTGGTGCCAAGTACTTACTACGGTGAGCCCATCATCCTCACGAGTTTTCGACTTTAGTTGTTTCCTTTTTCAATCAGAGGAAATATCTCTCAATGGAACGTTTCGCTCATCAACGTGATTTAATCATAATCGAAAAATAGACGAATTATTTCATTTACTATTTTACATTCCCCCGACAAATTGTTCTTTTCTATTTCCCGTTGATACGAACATCGCAATATTTCGGCAAGTAAATAAGTTAATTGTTATATTTCTACTAAAAGTCGCGTCAATCAACGGTACGATTTGAATATGCCGATTTGTATCCGATCGTCAATAGTTTGTGAATAATTTTCAGACGCGCGTCAATAGATACGATTCGAAGAATCTCCGGAATAAAAACTAGAAAAATTCAAAGTATAAGAGTGACTACTGCATCGGGAAAATGTGGAAACATTATTGAAAACGATTATACATGTCAATCGATTACGATGAACAGCTACGACGAAAAGAACGAGAACAAATGTTCGCGGATTCTTCCCTGGAAGAAATAGGTTAGTGAACTTCATTCCGATTACAATGAAGTATATTTGAAATATTAAAAATTCATAGCATTGCGTACAGAGGGGAATGAATCGGAAAAATCTGAATCGAAAGAATCGACGAAGGTTGAACGTCGATCGTCGGAAGAAATTTGGATTAAAGATATCATCGAGAATAATATTTTGATTCTACCAATTGAACAAAGAAAAGAACGAAATGACGGTGCATTCATTTATTTGTTAATATTATAATATTATTCTTTTCCTCGGTGCGAACAAAAATATTCCTTTCGTATTTCAGATTATTACTCCTCGTCGGAAGACATCTGTAGAATCTGCCACATGGGTGGCACTTCGTTGTCCTCCAATAAGAATCAATCGAGAAGTCAACCCGAGGAGAAGCAAATTCGGATATCCGCGTTCTCCTCCTATTCCTATTTGGGTCCACTTATCTCTGCCTGCAAGTAAGATTCCTCCCTCCTATTCCTTCTTCTTCTTCTTTTATTTCCTCTTATTTTGGCATTAAACTCTTCCCCCAACTTAAAGTGAAACGTCAAACGATCTGTCATTTCGGGTTCTCTTTGAAACATATTTTTTTCTTAACCCTTATCCGGGCAATCTATTTATATAACGTAGAAAAGGGTTGCACGAATCTAAGGGAAATATACGAGAAAGTATCGCGCCATTTTAATAAAGGGATACTGTTTTTTATATTTTTAACAACTTTCGATTCTTTTTATTGAACTTGATAAAAAAAGAAAAAAGAAATAAGTATGCGGGTCCAGAGGATTAGCGTTTGCTCGTAACAAACGTAGGACAAATTCGAAACAATCAATTGGATTATCGTCGCGTTTGGATAGATTAATTTTAGAAATAGATTAGAAGCAAAGAAAAAAATAAATGCCCAAAGGAAAGTTAAAAAATATCGTGACAGATGTCGAGGAACCGTAGGCCTGGTTCATGCGGATTGTCTCGAGAGATGGTTAACGGAATCTGGTCATACGAGATGCGAGTTGTGCGGGTACAAATATACGACCAAGAGAATACCGCGTCACAGTATTTTACGTAGCCTGTTAATATGGTTCAAGACGGTAGTAGTTACGCGTCAGGTATGTAAACTAACTTAAGACTAATTATTACAAATGAGATATCATCGATAGCATTTATCATAAACACCCACCAACGCGCGCGAACGCGTAGAACATACATAGTAGCGTTATCTCATTCGTCAGTTATACTTTTATTTTCTACATTAATTTGTTTTTTATTTTATTAGATGTTCTTGGACGTTCTTTATCTGGTCGTGACGACTCCATTGGCTCTGTTCGCTTGCTACGTTTGCGTTATAGCGTTGAAATTATTAATAGAGAGTGGCTTTTATCAGGTGCCATGGGTAATCGTCGTCATGTTACCGACCTGTTCTCTCACGCTCGTTGCTTATTGGGCTTGGTTAATGACTTTAGGGAGGTAATAGCTAGTTTACCATCTTACTTACCTATGCACTTATACACTTATGCATTTGCTTTACACTTATACAGGGTGGTGTCTTGTAACTGGTGGTACATACACACTCGTAGGGGGTCGAAAATGTACAATCCAATCTTGTTCCTACAATTCAGTTTTACAAGATTGTCAGTATCGATATCTATTATTCTAAGTTCTATTCTTGAGATTAGGCTTATTTTTCAAGATTTCACGAGGGTCGCGTATTTTTTCCTTTGCTCGCTTGTACTACTAGTTACAAGACACCCTGTATATTTTTACATTTACATACACTAACATATACACTTAATTATATGGTTACATATACACTAACACAGAAGTTAATCATCATAAATATAAGATAAATCGCGTTCATTCGCTATACCTTGGTAACGTTTTTCTTTATTCCTATTCCTATTCTTCATTCCTTCTATCTATCTATCTTTCTTTCTTTCTTTCTTTCTTTCTTTCTTTCTTTCCGTTGTTAATCTTTCCCTTTTCAGATTACACATTCGCCGTTGGCGTCGCTATTGGAGAAATAACTTCGTCGTACGTCTTCTACCGGAGGACATCAATAACCTTGCGAACGAACAAAGCATCGAGTCTACCACGATTGATGATTTTTATCAAGAAGTTGAGAATGAACGAATGAACGATAGACGATTAATTGGAACTTCTCTCTAACGAGAACACTGTTAAACTTGATCTATGATGATAATAATGATGATGATGATGATGATGATGATGATGATTATCGAACAAGACAATTCGATGTGTGCCGTCAAATGGGGAAGCAAGAAAATTCGTAACTTCTGATGGTTTTCTAAGAAGACAGGTAGCTTTGTAAGGAATCCATTTGTTCCAAACGAACATTATTTATTTGTTTTCAACCAACTCGATAGATGTTTCTCCATGTCCTCGCTTTCAATCTTTTTATTCGTTCATTTTCTTTTCTTTTTTCTATTGAAATCCTTCGAAGAACGGGTTCGTTCCTTTGGTTTGATTTTTGTTTATTCTACCTTTTACCTGTTCGTTTTATTCCTTAAGATTCTCTCTCATTCTAATTCTCTTCGATCTTGAATATCTAGCCAAGAAGTTGTTTCATCGCGATATAATAGTGTCGTAACTTTGATATGATCGATCGATTGGATTAATAAGAAGAAGAGGGTGGAACGTTCCAAGCATCCATGAATTTCTTTTCTTTCTACCTGCTGCTATTCTTTTGCGAATACGCGCAAATAAAGAAAACTCGACTGACAGATAAAATTATGTGCGATTAAAAAGAATGCACCGCGTCCAGTTGTAAAATAAATACAATTGAAAAGTTGAATATATCAAATTTGACTATTCACACGCGAGATCATTCGGAACGTCTTGGATTATAAATACGCGATCAAATCGTGTTTTTGTTTATTATTTCAAAAAATTACTTTCTTAATAATCATCTATTTAATATAATTCAGTTTCATAATTAATTATCCGCGAGCAACACCTTGCGCACTAAGAAAAAAAGTAATTTTTTCCGTCTCACTTCATCTTCTACCCTTCCACTTATGGGGATTGCCAATGTGGCCTTCTAAGTACATACATATATGCATGAACCATGTTTTCTCTCTCTTTACCCCTTCCTCAAATGGCTACAATTTTTTTTCTTCAACGTTCCCATTATCGTCATGGCCTTGAAAAATCACTCGCAGGGCAATTAAAAAAAATTTCACTGCAATTATACAGGGTGTTCCAGATAGTTTCTACGAAATTTCACAGGTGTGTTACCGCGATTAAAATAATAAGACAAATTTTCATCGAAACGCGCGAATCTTTATAAAATCTTTTCAAGTTACAGCTGGTCGCAAATTGTTCCCTGATAAACTAATAATAATTATCGAATTCATATTCCCCGTATGAAACATTTAAAATAATTTTAACCAAAAACAAAAAAATACATCGACGAAATATCGTGGAATCTTTTTGAAACGCCTTGTATTAAATAAATCGAGAAAAAGATCCGGGGTATTAAAAATCCAGTCACGATTAGAACTTGATAAGTCCTTAAAGTTAAGTAAATTAAGTTTCAAAGTAATTGAGGGAAAAAGAAGTGTCGATGGGCACTTGAATTGAAACCCAAAGGTAGACAGACACTTTGAAGTCTCGAAAGAAACGTTTGTCCCTTGATTTGGCGGCAAGAATCCGAAGGATACCGAAGAGGAGGATCCCGTTTGCTCGATCCCGTGGGAGAAAGGCAAAAAAACCAAATGAAGAAGAAGAAGAAGAAGAAGAAAAGGAAGAAAAGAATCACGAGGACTCTTTCTCTCCCTCTCCCTCTCTCTGTTTTTGTATTTTTCTTTCAGGACTTTGCTAGGCAGGAACGAAGGAGTGCCGCTCGAAGGAAGAAATGAATCTTTTACGCACCATCGCCGTGCACGCATCCGGTTCTTCCAGATTCTCCGGCGGGTGGTGCGTGACGTTTAACTCCTAGACCATATAACGAGCGAATAAAGAAGAAGAAAGGGAAGGAAAAGAAGGATAACGCGTATTATCCTTCCTCGACTTAATCCTCAACCTAAACTCTTCACCTTTCTTTACTCCCTGGAAAATCCCTTTTATTCCTTTTAATATTTTATTACCAAAGAAAAGAGAAACGTCCAATTAATTAAATAAGATATTCGATATATTGCTATTACTTTAATAATACTATTCGATTTATTTCAATTAATATTTGTATTGTGTACTCGTTCGAGAAAAACAAAAAGGATCAAATTTATGAGATAAAACATAGAAAGCGGATAAATATTAGCTTATTTAAGGTCTCGTTTAAGAAATTTTGGCCAAGGCTATCTCTAACGGAGGAAACATCTCGTTGGGAAATGAAATCATTGTGTGTATGAAAATGAGAATGAGAGAGATAGTAACAGAGAGAAATATATAACTGAGGAGAAATACGAGACTGAGAGACGTTCGCGAGTACGTTCATGTCATGTAAGATCATTTCGACGATTTGTTCGAACATTATGGTATGAATGAACCGAGTTACATCTCTTCACGCTTGATAAGATAAAATATTTCAAAAGATTATTCCTTCGAAGATAAATGTCTGAATTTAAGTGGGAATCATTTCTAACACATACAAAGACGCGCGTTTCTTATTACGTTAAAACAAGTATATCTATAGTATTCACGTAGATCACATTGAATCATTCGTCGTGATCGATTAACCGGTGATTAACGGCAAGTTAAGTATCCCGTATGGCTGGCATACCCATAGAAAGCATCTTACTCGGAATAATTTATCGCACGTACGACGATACACATCCGGAAAAGTTACATACATACATACATACGTCGATCGGTTTACAACACAACCAGCAACCATCCTATTTATGAGACAAATTATTTTTAACTGCCTCTTTAATCAGTTAAGACATTCTCTTAATTGGAATCGTAGAACATCGATTGTAAAAAGGTGGGGGGAGGGGGATAGGTCCATTAATGCTTAAGACTATGCGAGGGATACTGTTTTTAATTATAAGGAGACCTGTATATCTAAGTATCCGTACAATGTGTCTGTGTCCGATACAAAAAACGAACGAGAGAAGATTGAAATTCCTTAGGATTTTTATCGATCTTATCTATCCCCTTCTAATCGACAAAAATCAAAAGGATTATTCAAGCGAATTCTTTCAAATCTAAATTGATTTTCTTAATTGTATAATCTTATAATTTAGATTTTTATCATTAAAAAAAAGTAAAGTAAAGTAAAGTAAAGTAAAGTCAAATTTAAAAATTATATATTAGATATGTAGATATTTAGATATTTAGATATTCGGGTATTACTAAAATTTATTTATGTATACTTGTATCGAGTTAGAAACGATTTCTTATCTCAATTTTGTTTGCTCGCTATAGATATATCGCGTAATCGGTTCTCGATTGAAAAATGGCGCACAAAATTTGCAACGTGGACGACAGTGGCGTCGAATACATGAATTATTACCAATTAGAACGCTTTTTTTTTTTTTATTTGTCGTTCCCTATGCCGCAAGAGTACACGAACCCACAGGATTACCAAAATTTATAGTCGGTGATAAAAGCTATATACACAGGGTGCACGCTTGTTGTTTTCCGCTTGCATGATTAAGAAAGACGGCTTAACAAGCAACACACCGGTTTTAAAAGGCACGCGAGATAATAAATCCACCCTCGATTCACGCGTGTACACCCCCTCGTACACTCTGATCAAACCTCTTACATATTTCTCAACAACATAATCCTAATATTCTCTGTTCAAATGAAAATAAATGCTGGCAATTGGAGAGAGATATCTGAATATTTGAATATTTATTATCGAATTGAATTATAATGCGTATTGAGATCAACAAGTTTTTCAAAGTATGGAATAACGACTAATACTATTGTTCGGGACGTTTAAAAAAATGCTGTAGGACTGGAAGGAGAAACAGCTTCTCGACTTTCCCTTCGATAGGATCAAAAACGTGCTCCGACGAGATAATAACACGGTTAGTTACAGGCCAATGAAGTCAAACCGATGGACCGGCGCCAAGCAATACTCGTTAGGTAGCGCATTTCAGAAATTCAACGTGCAAAAACTAACACGCGCAATGATTTAGTTCAATTATTTCTTATCTGTTATCGTTTAAACATAATGAAACGATTATCCGTAAAATACGAAGGATAGTTAAGGCTAACAAAATATATTCAAAATTGATCAAGGATTTAAATTTATCGATGTAAGAAAATTCAAATATTAAATGTGTTAATACAGATTTACGATTAATAAGATTTTTAATTGCGATATACGTTTAATCATTTTTATACTAGACTCCTAAAGAAAATGTAATTAACGTTGCAAATAAAATTAGAAAAATTTCGAAAAAAAAGCAAATTATATAGAAATGTCGATGGAAAATAATGGTAAGAAATAAAATAAAAAAAAACCTCTGCCGTGACAATGCTATTTTTTAGATGTCGTAGCATTGCCGTGACCAGGATTCGAACCTGGGTTACTACGGCCACAACGTAGGGTCCTAACCACTAGACGATCACGGCTATCAGAGGACTTGAGAAAACCATGCAAAATTTCAAACTTATGCTACAAATTTATATAATATAAATATATATCGTTAAAAGATTCATATTTTTCTATTATCGACTAAGCATTTTTTCCATAAGTAATATTGTTAATAAAAGTTTATAAATCAATTGATAAAATGCGGTGGATAAAATCGATATTATAGTAGAAATACGTGGCGACCGATAAGCGACATAGACTTGTAGTGACATCTATCGAAAGATTATTAAAAACTTATGCATATATATATGCAATAAATATCATTGCAAACGATCATTCGACGGTGGTGAAAGGGTATTGGAAACGATCGATGGATCATCGATCATGCGAAAGTGGAGCTGTCGATCGTGCGTAACGGGTTGTCGAGATTAACAATATTAGATATGGCTACATTTTTATTCACAATCTTATACTCGATTATGTTACTGCAGTTTTGAAATATTTTGTTTTGTTCGTATTAAAAATTTCACGATATATAGAAATCGATTATTTGTCAGTTTAAATATTTAATATCTATTGGTTTAATCTCTAAAATCTAAAACTTTGACGAACTTTAAACAATTTAGCAAGGAACGCGTTTTCTCATTTTAACAAAAATATTTCTATTTACGAAATTATAACGATAATTCCAAAGAAGATATAGAAGGAACGTTCTTTCGCAAATATTGTGAAGCGAAACACACGTATATTAGCTTGTAAATTTGCGAAGAGTACTTTGAGCTACTAGCACAGTTATTTTTTATATATATGTATGCGTGTGCGTGCTTATGTAACTGTATTAATACATTAATTTATTGCTTTCATCCTAAAATATTTACATTACCATCGATATTTATATTATTATAATTAATTAATTATTATTATAATCGTAACTCGAAAACTGAAATATAATATCGGTTATTACAACGTTTGTTTATCTGTTTTTTAATAGAATAAGATAATTTTTCTAAATTATTTACACGTATTTATGAGACATCTTGCGTATACGAGATAAGAATTACTAAATTGTGGACGGTGAATAGGAAAATGAAGAAAGATCAAAGAATTATGTTGAATTGGAAATAAATTGAAGTAGAATGGTGCGCGACGATCGCAACAATGTGTCCTCCGAACGTTTCAAAAGAAACCAACTTAGGCGTCCCGTAGAGTTAGGTGGAATAGGAAAAAGAAAAAGGTCAAGAAAATTCGGATAGAGATAGATTCAGAAAGATATTGCTTGAAATATCGTGGATACGAGTTTACCAGTGGAAAACGTGCCTACCAATGTGCGCGCGTGTACGTGTATGCGTTTGCGCGTATGTATGTTGCGCGTACGTTTGCGTGTGCGAGGATTCGAGAATAGACCACAGAGTCGTTTTCTTAACCGCTACCACCTTCTTCGATTCGTCAGTTTCGTTTTCGTAAGCCTTTGAGAATCTCTTCCGCCTTCCTCTCTCTTTTTAAACCCTCCCTCTCCCTCCCTCTCTTAGTTAGTTCTTTTTCTATCGCATAATATAAAACTGGTAAATATATGAAAACATTACCATAACTTGTAATATTTTCCAATTATATATTATTCTTCGTTAATATTGTTTTATCAATAAAATATAAACTAACAATAATAATGAATATTAATGTAATTTTATAAGCAACATTCCTTCTCGAATTATCGCACAGTTAAGATATACAATTCAAATATTTGTATCATAAAACTTAAATATTATATATCTATTCGATTAGTATACGTCTTATATGACAGAAAAATATTCATAGATTTAATCCTTTTTAATCCGAGAACGGAAGATGGTACGATGTCTTGAAAAATCTTAAAAAATGAATGAAAGAACAAAAAAATGAGAGAAGGAGAGGAATATAGGGAGGAACGCGTGTTCTCACGCACGTGCCATGACATGAACCCATATGCACACGAACATACACACACACACACACATTTATATATAGTTCTATAAGTACTAAATTACAAACACATACAAATATTCTATATACTCGCATACCACATCCAATACATAACTTCATAAGTACTAAATTACTAACGCATACAAATATACCCTACGCATACTTGCATATAGATATAAATACGTAGAAACGTATATGCAATGCATACACGCATACGTATATACATTTATATCATATATAAGTTGAAGAAATAAAGAAAAGAGTAGTGGAAAGTTGAAAAGAAACGCGTTCCTGGTTCTAACGCAGGATTCATCGTCATTTCACAGTGCAAAGGCAAAAGCCGCGCGCACGTGGTGTTATTATATTTTCTTGGCCATGCCAGATGCCAGGTCCTTGCCGCCACTGGTTACTTTTCTCCTCTCCCTTCGTATAACATCGGGTGTTATATTTTTGGATGCTTTACGTTCCCTCTCTCTCTCTCTTTCCCTTTCTATCTTTCGCACGCGTGCGCTAGCACCATCGAAAAAAGTCTCAGGAGGGTGAAGTTTCTCTATGTGATTCGAAAAGGGGACACGATAACTCGACGATATGATAATAAGCTTATTTTTTAGTTTAGGCTACACGCGCATAACGAAAATATATTATATTCGTAATAAATAGAATTTCCTTTTTCAAGAAAGTCATATAAACAACAATCAATAAAAGTAAATTTCACAGAGGACAATGCGCCAGTCTAACGGTTGATTTCGAGGAGGACGGTTCTCCGAGCATATACTCAGTGCTTCTAAATTACAATACACATTTTATTCGATTAATTAACAATCATTTAAGATATATCAAACATTTTAATTTATTTTATTAATATTTTCGATCGATTTAAATTACAATACACTTCCTTAACGTTCCTAATCAATGATGACTTCGAGTTGAACATTTTTTTCACATTTATTTTTTAATCAAACATTTCTCTATTTGAAAATATTATGAACAACGAACGTGATACTACAAATTTATTGTAAATGAAATGTTTAACGATCATTGTATTAACCAAGGAACCCTGTTAGAGAACGTGTTAATTAATTAGAAAATCTTCCGTATGTGTAACCCGAACGCAAATCAAAGTACTCCCCTCCCGAACAATCTTATCTTCGTTAATCTTGACCGAATGCAAATGATCGTCCAATTAACGAGCGGTCTACGGTGTAAAACTGAACCTTCTTGATAATCCCATACACTTTGGCAAAGGTAGATCCTCCCCCACCCCCGAGCAGTTATTCCGAAGCAAAGATAAAGTTGATCTAAAAAGAAATGAAACAAACGATGTATATGTACAATAGTATGCAGGACATGTAGAAACTCGAGTCCCCTCTACTACCCCGGTAGTTGTCAATGAAAACTCGTGAATTTAATGTCGAGATTAGGCGGGAGTAGTCACAATGACTACTGTGCATTATAGTTATTGCCGAGTACGAACTCTGATGGTAGTAGCATTACCGTGATTGCCAGTTAACATAATGATCGTCGTTCTACTGTCGTCTACCCAATACGTAAAGAGAGAAAGATCAACTTTTTCTAACTCGGGGGGGTCAATGACTTTAACATTTGCCATTTCTACGAACACTGAAATATTTCTTTTAAATTCGAATAAATTCGCTCTTCTAGTTCGATTGAACGAGATTCATTTTGTTCTTTTCAATAGCTCCGGTAGAGATTCGCAATGCGGAGAATGAACTCGACGCACAAATTGAAAAGAGGGTTCCACTCCGTCCATCTTTCTCTCTCATTCTCCTAAATGAATGTTGCATATGAGTGTATGCGTACCGTAAATGTATATATGTGTAAATGCCATTTAGTTATCGAGGGGTTGGGTTATGCGGGTATTCGAGCTTGAAAATTAGTCGCTGTGGACTCGATTTTTCGCCTCTCACGATGCACATCGGCCTCGTTTAAAAGTACCACTTGGTTGTCACTGACTGAGTAGGTACAAGCTATCTAAACTTAGCCGGGGGGTGGGGGTGAGGGTAGGGGGGTTATTTAACATCAAACCGAGATATTTCATTTGAATTCTTTCGATAGTTTCGTGCTGTTTCGCGAGATTAAGGATAATAATACCGCACCTGATCGCAAACGTTTACCAAAATTGTTAAATCGACAGTCGAATAAATTTTCAACGACAAAAGTATGTTACTAATTGATGCTTTTTATGAAATAATGATTGATAAATTGCAACAATTGTGGCAATCCAAAGAACGTAAGCGTTCAAGTAGGGTATTAGAAACGTCTTGATACATTTGAAAACCGTTCCTCGTGGTAGCCAAGAAAAATACAGTTAGCAAGCGCGCCTAGCATAGACGATAACCAAGCTGACTCGTGACAGCGCTAGCTAATTACTCCATGACAACTTCTTACCAATGAGAGAACAACTCTTTCTTTCTCTCTCTTTCTCTCTCTCTCGCGATATTTTCTATCCTGGAATGGCAAGCTCGAATCGCGTCGTTCGAAATTCTTTGAGCATGCTTGAACTTAATTGCATACCATACGTGAACTACTCTTTCTAAAGTAATGCTAGAATGATTTTATTTTCAATGGTTGCACTTAGCAATAATCGTTAAACTAACATGCAACGACATATCATTCATAAGGGCATGCCGTATAATTTTATCAATGGACAATAATTTTATCTAATCTTGTAGAATTTGATTATTTGATAAGTTCGGTTGTAAAATATAAATGTATCAAGTTGTCTCACAAGTTTTTTCCGAGATTTTGATACTAAGTTTCAAGAATTTTGAAAAGAGTAATATATTTTTAGTTAAAGATTTCACGCGAGGCTCAGTAAGAATCCGATTATCTTTATCGGTCTTATGTAGTAGTTTTCCTTGAGGTAGACGCGAAGATAATCTAAAGTCTAAGTATCTAGATATGTCGCGGGAGACACCAATTTCTATCTCACGTCAGTTTATCCGGTAAATGCATTTCTCAAGAGACGGACGCAGTTTAACGTTCGAGCGAGAAAGAAAGATCGTTGTCTCGCCATAAAGTCATCCGTATATATTATATAATAATACTTATCGCACGAATATCTTTAACAAACTTTGTACTAAACCAATAATTTTATTCGATATTCATTAGATACTATATTTTCTTCTCTTTCTTTCTTTTTTTCTTTTCTTTTGTCTCTTTTTATTTCACGTGATTTGCATTTGATTTACGATGTCCCGCACCGTTCTTATACACAATAAAAAGTTATATTTAATCTTAGGCTACCGGGCTGCAAGGGACTCGATTTCTTTACGATTTCTACTGGCCATTCGATATCAAGCTTTACGAGGAAATTTCTCTGCGAGGAGTCCTTTGGTTTATTCTCCTATCTGTCGCCACACGAGAGATGCTACCAACTTTCTCTTTCTTCTTATCTTTCAAATTAAACATCGAGATAGATTATAATTTTTCGAATTTTTTTCTCGGACTCGTGTTATAATATTTTACGCTTTGTTTCATTTTTTTTTGTATTTTTATTTAAATGGGGGGAATTAGCATTCTCGCATTTGTGTAACATCATTTTATTTCTCTCATTATTTTGATCTTACACAGAGATCGAGTGTCCAGGCTCCTAACGACGTTTCATTTCTTTTTTTAAGATTGTAATATTTTATGTGAACATATTCGAACAACGTCATTATACGTCCTAATGATTTTTATTATAAAACTATAAACCCCGACTAGTTTAGCCCTTTGCACCCTCGAGTAAATGTATAGTGTTGGTGAATTTAGATAGAATAAAACATTGTACGTATACATAGATACGTACATACGCACAATTATAATAGTTAATTTATTTGAAATATATTTGACAGGATAGGTGGGATATATAAAATATATTATTCCGTCGTTCTCTAATCTATTTATCTCTGTCTACCGTTTGCTTGTAATTTTCTTTTATGGGATAGTCGGCGGCCCGTCTAAACTAAAACGATGGAGAGGAATGAATCGGTTTGTTATCTCTAAAACACCGGCACTCTGAGCGAAATAATGTGTCGCGAATTCTAACAACCGGTTAAGCCATTATATACTCGCAACCTTTATAAGGACACCATGGATATGGCCAACTTCTTACTCTTCCTTTCCTTCGGGATCGAATCCATCGTCTCCTCCTCTTGCCCCTTAACCACACCCTCTCTCCTTTCCCCCTTTCCGCCACACGAGTCCTGGACTCTTTCGAAACTCTTTTGTGAGTCGAATATGCGACGATAACGAGGCCGACATTTCGCCAACGTGCCACCCCCTTCCTTCCTTCCTTCCTTCCTTTCTCCTTCTAACGATGGAGGGAATGAATCGGTTTGTTATCTCTTAAACACCGGCACTCTGAGCAATAATGTGTCGCGAATTCTAACACCGGTTAAGCCATTATATACTCGCAACCTTTATAAGGACACCATGGATATGGCCAAACTTCTTACTCTCCTTCCTTCGGGATCGAATCCATCGTCTCCTCCTCTTGCCCCTTAACCACACCCTCTCTCCTTTCCCCCTTTCCCCACACGAGTCCTGGACTCTTTCGAAACTCTTTTGTGAGTCGAATATGCGACGATAACGAGGCCGACATTTCGCCAACGTGCCACCCCCTTCCTTCCTTCCTTCCTTTCTCCTCTCCTTCTCTAATCGTCGGGTTATTTATAGCAACCGATATTTATAACCCGACGACGCTTTTCTCTATGATATTATATCGTTGAAATTCTTTCTTCCATTAACATGGACAATTCTCGCTTGAGCGGCAACTATCCGATTAGAGGTTTGATAATATGACTCATAATCGTGATGCAATTATGACGATTTAATGAGCCAACCCTCTCTCTCTCTCTCTCTCTATAATAATAAGAATAATTGTGCGTGTGTGTGTGTGACAATATGAAAACATGTTTAACTATCATTTCAATTCACCCATATTACTATCATTTTTCATTCGAATCTATCTTTGTATATCGAAACCAGTTGAAATCTCCATTAAAAAGATAAGCTCGTAATATTTGAAATCGTTCTAGGACACTGTCATTAAGATTTTGTGGTTTGTTTAAAATACAAGGACCACCTAAAAAGATTCGAGATAACTTAGAGAAAATATGCGTCCACTAGGATGCGTTTGGTGGCACGAATCTTCGTGGCGATAGCTCGCGAAACGAGCTCGATATAATGCATCGATTGCAATAAATTCGAAACTTTATGGTGATCCCAAAGAGTTCCGTGTAAATGCGATCTTCGTTCCGGTGATCCTCCCACTTTCGTACGCCCTCGTGTACGCACGCGCGTGCATAACTTTTTCCCCTTTTTTTATTTTTTTTATTTTTTTATTTCATTCACTGCCTACTACTAGCACACGCCCATCTCCAACTTCAACCCCCTTTTCTCTCTCTCTCTCTCTCTCTCTCTCTTTTTCTCCATTTTTTTCTTTCGTCTTTTCTTTTTTCTTTCTACTTCTCTCTTTCTACGCTCCGCACCTACGGAGATACGAAATTAACGAATTTCTCGCAGCTGGCTCTTGCCAAAGAACGTAACGAGCCGTCTTGAATGCTACACTTTCTTGTCAAAAAAGAAAATCAAACAAAATAAAATAAAACAAAAGATTTCTTAAACTTAGGGTAACCGTAGCTTATTTAAAACACCCACAATGTATACTATTGAAAACTATGCGAACCTAGTCGTTTCCTTTTCTTTTTTTTTCTTTTTTAATTTGACGATAAATTATCTAGCCAATCCAATGCGTATTGATATTTAATAATAATACCCTAATCTTTAATAATTTATTCACATTAAATACATTGAAAATATATTCTAATTTCAATATATTATCTTTCATCGCGAGCATGACTGGACATATTTAAATTAATAATAAGATAATAATATTGTAATAAACTCTTTTTATATATACGTCTTCTTCCTTATCCTGTTAAGAATAATGAAAGATATCAGACGAGTACATTAATCACATTCTACATGGGATTCAATTCAGACTAATTGCATAGTACCGAAGAAATAGTTAATATCTAATTAATGTTAATTAAAATAATAAATCGCTCCTAAAAATAGCAATAAAAAAACTATTAGTTTGTACGTAATATCAAACAGTAATTACATTAGATACAATGTATAAAATCAGATAAAAAATCTCGACGAAATGTATCATTAAAATTCTATTGGTTACATTCCATATTGTTTACCTCTGCTCGTCCCCCCTCTCGCTCTCTTCTCAATCCGTTGTATAAAACACTTTTGTAATCCTCCGTTAGGAGGTATATATTTGTAAATCAATGACCTACAACGCCTCTGACGTTTATCTACTACTGGATCATTTATCCTTGAGTCTTGCTCGTAGACGCTATTTTTGTTTACGGCAGATCTCGTGGTTCTTTAGAGACCGCTGTTTATTGGGACAGTATTTTTAAACTTTGTTAATTTATATCTCCAATAATTGGTCAATATTTATTTATACTAAAAAAATATGCCGTAAACCTATTGCTCATAATATAAATACGCGGTATCCGCTCGTTCGTTTATAAATTACTATTTATACTAAATATATAATATTCGTATTTCATGAAATAATGATCAAATAAACGTGCATTATAAATATTCGTATATCGGATTTAATATTTAATAGCTAATATAGTGAAATAAATTTTCTTACAGATCATTTGAATAACTTCACGATATGTAAACTTTTTAAATTGACTAAAGTATCGTCAGATCCTATTAATATACAAAAAGTTACGCGATCGTAAAGTGTAAACTATAAGAAAAATATAAAAAAAGTCTTTCTCCCCTCCCATTTAGTTAAATGCATATATGCGAGCACATGCCAATTAAAAACAATTAATAACAAAAAACTAGCGATGCTTTTTACGATACTTATACGATTAACATACGAAGAAGGAAATAATTTGCTCGCATCATTCCGGATCGAAATGAATTCTTTTTAAATCCATCCTGGTATAGTTTCGTACAAGTTCTTATATTATATAATTCCTTATAGTGCAATAGGTATTCGATTGGTGAAATTTGCGTTAGGCGTTACGGCTGTTAAACGAGCGAATCGGCGGCAGTAGCTATCGGTGGTAGCGCATCTGGGAAGAACAAAGTAGACGTTACGAAGGGTAAGCACAGGTAAGCAAGCAAGCAAGCAAGCAAGCAAGCAAGCAGGCAGGTAGGCACCGGTCGTGCAACGATGCAAGCCGGCTAACGTAGACTGCATAAGCAATAGTGCTTATCCAAGGAAGGCCCGAGGTCATCGGTCGTCGTTCACACAGAGATGACTTTTTTTTCTTATTGCAATGTCTTACAAGGAATCCGAAGATCGAACGAATTCAACCATTTTTTCCCGAGTCATTTAATTATATTTTCCAATTAACATTTTTAATATAATCATTATCGGAAAATGTAATCTAAAACCCCCTTTAAGGATAAGAAGACAGGTGCAATACAGTGGTGCAGGAACTATAGTTCATTTTCATTTCTTCAATTTGATGCGTAATAATCGAGTATTTTAATTTGTTAGATAGAAATATAATGTTTAATTGTTATCCTTTTTTAAAGTTATAATCGTATGTCAGAATTTAGGGGTGTTCGAGTTATACTTCGTGAAATATTATTCAATTTTTACGTTCAGCAAAGATAAGATATCGCGTCTTTATTTGTTTCCCTTATTTTTTAAATAAAGATAATCTCTGTTATATTTTTAATTTTTACGAATAGTATATTAAAATTTGACTATTGTTTAATTATGAAATTAAAAGCAATAAATTACTATTATTATTATTCTCTTTCTTCGACGATTAAAATAATTTGAAGGATCCTTACATTTGTGCACCACTGCACAAACAGTATTCATTTTCTCTAGATCTCTTTAATTAATCAACGCTTCTCTGTATAATTCAATAACGATGTTAATTTATTTCACTTCTTTATTTTTGTTCTCCATTAGAACCGATCGTACATACGAGATAATAAAAACTGATCGATCTTTTAGATTTAAATTCTTAAGATTAACATTGATATTAAATATAACTACTTGTATTGAACATTATCAATCTTCGTTTATAATAAATTATTAACAATTAATCTTACGCGTGATAATTATCAATAGTGGATACTCCGATGATCGCGTATCCACATTTATATCTATTACACGCATCTGCAAATACATTCATAGATAGATACAAATATTCATACGTAAAGAGTGCACGATACATTTAACAATATATGCAATAAATTTACGCATACAATGCTACCCGACTCGCAAAAATATTCCGACACTGTGGTATAACAAATTTCATGATTTCATTTATTATTTACTTAGGTTTTATTTGAACAATATCGCATTCAACAATATATGCGTGCAAAATAACAATCTTTTAGGTGCATTGACATATATATGCATTTTCGAAGTTAGTTTGAACTTGACAGTCGCGGCAATAGGAATATTATTTTTAAAAATCGGAATTAACAAGTCATTGCCGAAGTGTCCTAATATTTTTGGTGCATCATTGTAGACGCGTACAATCATTCATACGAGCAGAGAGACATGCAAATAGCATTTTACGCGTAAATAAATGAATCCAAGTAAGGATAGTATAACGTATAAAACGTATTTTATGCGTTGCACTAGAAAATCGTTTTAGTCGCGGATTTATGGGTTCTGACGGAACGGCTCGCATAACGCGATCTTCGAAGAATAAAGAGAGAAGAAAACGAAACTGCCAGGAATCACGCACGAATTGCATAAATTAAGAGGCACGTGCGCCATCATCGTCTACATTCAACCTTATACCATAGTTGTTCGTCCTAGGGGCGATAACTGACATAGGAATGAAGTGATATTTATGCGTGCTTAGGTATCGTGCACCTTTTCGCACGGATAATAAGAACTTAGGATGAGAAAAGTACGGTTGCTGATAATTAAGCGAACGTTAACCTTCTACCCCTCCCATTTTTCCTTTTTTAATAATATTCCCACTTTTTTTTTTCTTATCCTGTGAAAGGTACGGAAAGATATATGAAATATCATTGATAAGACAAAAAAATGATAACCGCGCGAGTACTTTTTTGTCGATTTCCTTATCTATCTTCGTAACGTTAAATATTAAAATCAAATCGTAAATAATATTTTACGATTAAAAGAAGGGAAATAAAGAGAGAAAGAAGGAAGGAATAAATAATTATCGCATCGAGGGTGGTCGATTCGACGTCGCTTCCTTTACGAGTGTTACTACTCTTCGTAATAATAATTGCATAGCGTTATGACTGTCCGCAGCATACATCCGGGAATAGGAATCTTTCTTAATAGCGTGCACGTAACGAAGTAACAACGCGATATGAGTGAATATATCCATCTATTCTTATACATACAGGATGAATTTCATTTCTTTTTTTCTTTTTTAATATTTTATAATCACGCGATTTTCATTCGAAAATATTTTTCAACGAAACGTTTCTAAGAGAAATAATCTCAAACAAAAATGATATATTACGCTGAAATATTTGTAAAATAGAACACCCTGTATATTCGATAGGATAGATAGAATTTTTCAACCTAATCGAAATAGAATCGTTTTATTTTCAGCACTCATCCAAAGACCGTCTCGAAATAGGATGTTAATCACATTTTATGGACTATCCAGTTTCATTATTATACATTTACCTACTACACTTCTTCTGTATTGTCCTTGTCTCGCGAGTGTTATAAATTCCAGAATACTGGTATTCAATTTTTCTATTACATTTTAATATTCATATTGCATCAATTATTTTTTTTTATTACAAAATGTTCTATTTAACTGGCAAGATAAAGCCTTTTTCTTCTAGTGTTGTCCCAGTAATATTTTTCTATGAAAAATAATAATAATATCGATAATTCATAAATTATTTCAAACAAAATAGATTCTCTTATTCGATAAGCGAGTAGGGGGACACCATTGAAAATTGATTTGATGCAATACAATAGGAAAGACAATAGGACTATAAGGAAATGGACCGTGCGAATGATACTAAAGTATTGAAACAATAGGAGAATCATACTGCATCCTGTTTAGTTTACTTTCTTCGATCTATTCTTTTGAGATGCAACGGGCTTTCTGTTTTTTCTTCTTCTTCTTCTTCTTCTCTTCTTCTTTTTTTTAATATTTTTCTTTTTCCAAGACTCATCGTATGGAAGCTGCTGTACAATCGCCGGAAGTATCAGGGAGTCTACTCGTTTTGCGGAGTCTTCTCGTGTTCGGGGCTGTTTCAAACTGTCGTCTTTATCTCGACAAATATATCAAGGATCTCCTCCCCGAGGTGAAAACTCCTTGGGAATTGTTAAGTTTACCTCCCCCGATTCTTCCTTGTGGGTATATTTACTTTGTCCTCGAGATTAGATGATGACAACGATAAGAATCGTTCGGTTAAAGGATGAAAGAAAGAGAGAGAAGGAAAATGATAGAAAGAAATAGAATGAGGGCGTGAGGTTCTTCATCTTTTTTGATTTTTTTTCTTCTTCTTTAAAACGAAGTAAAAGTATAATCCGCGATACGAATAGAATTTATTGAATTATTCATATTCCTTCGAAATAAAACGATGATAAGTATCGTGGATAGAGAGGAAGAAAAATAGAAAGATAAAAAGAAAATCATTGTTTGGAATAATCGACACTCTGCTATAAACAATAACTGAATCACCCTCTATATAAATCCAAGCGCGAATAATGAGAGGTAAATTGGCGTGATCGAAGTATAATTCGGTGATAGTATCTAGAAAACTTTGACCCTAAGCTTGATTTTTTATCGACTCCTTTTCTCTTCCTATTATCTCTGAAGTGGAGCATATTTACTTACCTCTGTATAGCAACGTCGTCGTGTCGTCGCGTTTATCGTAAGGAAATAATCTAGTGACATTTGTAAGCTCTGTAAACCGTTTTCTAAATATAGGACTAACTAAGGAACGAACGAACGAACGAACGAACGAGTGAGCCAGCACGCGAGGAATACGACGATAGAGTACGTGAAATCGTGAGGTTCACTTAGGGCAGGAAGAGGTGTGCGTCGAACGTGTCGTAGATAAACTTCCTGCAATTGACGAATCGAAATGAGGCATTCGTATGACTGGATGCGTACCCGGGGAACGCAGGGAAGCCTATTTCGTCCCATTCTACATGCTTGCCTCCTATCGTGAGCGATTTCTTTATTAAGAACATTAGAAAAAAAGAAAAAAAAAACGTATGAAAAGAAAAGAAAATTGTAGACAAAAAAATATGGCGCCAGTAATCGCGCGAAGTAAGATGGCGCAAGTCTCTACGAATTAAAAGGAAAGAAACAATTGGTGGTGGCCATCACCCGAACGAAATGGCGTATAACCTATAAAGACTTCTCTGCTGTTGCCGTTGCTGCTGCTGCTGCTGCTGCTGCTGCTAGACAGAAAGAATAATATCGTCTATACCTTGACGTTTCCGGCCCTATTTCCAACCCTACTAGTAATATACTTTTATTATATACAACTCGTCGTTCGCTTTAAAGCCTACCATCCGAAATAACTTTTGATTTAAAGTATTTTTCATTTTCCAACCGAAGAAAAAAAATATCAATGTTCCTTTATATTCCATTACAGACAGGTATGAGGAATTTCTATGATGTTTTCTACTATTCAAAGAGGAATAGTAAAAATGTCTATTCTTTTTCTTTGAAATTTTCTTCTTCTTCTTCTTCTTCTTCTTCTTTGTTTTGTTCTTCCGTTAGAAGCGCCAGGACCTCCTCCTATTTCTACCAAGGTCGATCGATTCCCACTATTATTCTTACTTTTACAAAGCTTCCTAGCGACCTTAGGAGAATCATTAGTATGTCTTTCGAAAGCTCTCAGAGAGCTGCTCCCCGAGGACTGCCGTCGCATACGCCAGGAATAATTGATTAGCGGCGTTCGTTTCGGCAATCGAAAACAAAGATGGCCGCTTGTATCCGTTCGAAGGCGAGAACGTATCGTGCATCTCAATTCCTAACACGAGACGCCTAAGCTCGAGTATCCTTTTCTTTCCAACTTTGTACTACTATATCTATAGTATAGTAAATACTATACGTTAGAATGATTACTGTAATCTTTGTACTACACTTTAATCTTTTCTTTAAATCGTATTCACCGTATTAACGATTCTTACCTTTAATTTAATAAATAAAAAGCTAACGAGAATCATCTCGACTAGAATCAGCCGTTCTATTTATCGAATTTTTAAATAAAAGTACAGAATTACAATATCCAATAATCCTTGTGGAAGGATGAACATTAGTTTTTCTTTTTTTCCTTTTCAAAGGAACGTGAGGTCACGTCCTATGCTTATTTCGAATTCCACAAGAGCGGCTTTCATTTTGGAGAGGTCCTTTTTACCAAAGAGGGAGAGGGGGAACCCTTTTTCTACGAATCAATGAATTCTCAATTTTGGATTCGAAGGAGTTACTCCTTTACGTGAGAATCCTTCCGATACTTATTTCTTGCTTATCCAAGTTCGCTGCAACGACACTATAACTCTCAAATCATCTCATCATTCTTCACGCCATGGACGTGTACCTACACTTCTCTCCTTTACTCTTTCACACTTTCTACGAACGACTCGGTATCGCGAATAAGAAATGGAACGCTCAAGGACGATTTATATTTAGCATCGGAGAAAGACGCATTGAGAAGAAGGACACCGATATGTGTCGATGAAAATCGAGACCCAGGTTTGATGGCTTTTCAAAAGAAATTGACCGTTCGTCGAGTTTCAATGGCTTCTTTATATTCGATTTAATGTATTAAGCTAGACCAAAAATTCGTTAATCTTTAAATTAATATTTCCAAAGTAATTTTCATAAAAACAATCCATTATGCAATTTATAAGACGATAAACGCACGAATTTTGGGTTCACCCCAATATAAGTCTATCGAAAAATTCGAGACTTGTAGTTGTTATTTGATTTTTCTTTGAATTCAATGATACCTCGTTTATATTCGATTATTATAAATTTGCAACGATGAGAAGTATTTAATTAAACAATCTTGAGAACACTCGTTCTAATTTTCTTTTTCATTGCACAATATACGACGTTGCTTTCTCGAGGATGATTAAACAAAATTTACTATTTATCGATAATTACGATCTCGTCATTGTGAGTCTCGTTTTATAGTAAAATATGTTTTTACTTTCATTTCTTATTATTCCTTTTACTTCTTCTTCTTCTCGTTGCAATCGTTATAACCTGTCATTTATCTATCAACGAGAGAAACTTAACTTCCCTTTTATAGAATTTCTATAGGATTTCTTACAATAATTGTTTGTAAAAGAGCAAGAATATATAAAGAATACTGATAAAAATAAACATACTCAAGGTTCAAACTATTTTCTTTGCAGTATACAGGGTGATCCACTTGACTTATTTTATATTAAAACGCGAAATATTAATCGAATATTATGTTTCGTTGGTAGAAAAATTCAATATTAAAAAGATGGACACGTACGCACCGTTTATCGATCAAATGTAATTTTATAATATATTATGCAACTTTGCGATGCATAGAAAAAAATATGTTTTTTATATATAACATTTTGTGCAAATTATTTGAACTGTATTTAAAGGTTCACCCTATATGAATTCTTCATCTCATTAACGTTTGAATAACAACGTCTACATAACTTGTTAACTCTTCGACGATTTTCCATATAAAAGGGTAAAACGATTAGGTTAATTTATACGAGACACGGAGTGTCGCGGTTAACAAGCTGTAATTCGTCTGATTTATGTGCACAGTTGTACGATGCATAATCGCTTTTACCGAGTTATTAAGAACATGTATCGTGCCGCGTTTTTTATTTATTATTGGTTTACACGATCTTACTCGATAAGATTCTCATACAGATACGATTCCTAATTATTTGTTCATCATTATTGGAAAATCCTCGCAACTCGAGCCTCAAATTGTTTGTTTCGCGAAAAAAAATAATAAAATATTTCTACTAAAAGATCTCTCGGAGCTTTGAAAGCGAAGTCCTATGATTAATATTATAAATAATATTTTATTAGAAGCAAAGAGAGTATAAGCAGTAAAACTATGTCGAAATAAATTACCTAATTAAAATAACGAAACAAAAATATGGATAATTTATTAATACCAATATCTATGAGGTAGTTAAACTACCTCACTGGAATCTATTATTTTTTGCGATCGTGTAGATGCATAAATGAAAAGTATCGCTATCCAGTTTGTCGAAGTACTTGACATAAAACGAAGAAGTTTGAATTTTTGTTGGGAAATAAAAACTTTTAACTTTTATCCTATCTACGAGTTTTATTTTATAGCAGTTGGATACTTCTGGTTTTACCAGATCATCCCAGTCGCCAAAAACATTTGTTCAACGATGTTTAAATATTTGATTATAATGAAATATCTTTTCTCATTCAAACGAATTCAATCTACACTTACAACGTAAGAAAATTAACATTCAGTGTACACGAGTTTGAAATAACTATGAACAAAATGATTAGCAAATGTGCTATAAATTAATTTATTCGTATTTCTTTGATTACGTAAATGTAATAAAACGACTCTGCCTAGTACACGTTTACGATCGCATAAATCTGATCATTTAATACTATAATAATAATAATAATCGTTATTAGTATAGGACATAAATTTTCTGGACGACCCAACGTACACGAATTGTCCATATGAATTTTTAAGTTTTAATATTAATAAGAAAAAAACGAAAAAGAGAGAGAGAAAGAAAAGTAAAGATATTCGAAAAGATTATTTGTTAAGAATCATAAAAGTTTCGTTCCTTCTCATGGTTATAATTCAAGCAAGGAAGGGTAAAGCGTGCGTGTTGGGTCGTCTGTTGAGTCTCGCGCATACGAACTCAAGTCATTATGGTGATATGGGAGGAAGCATCGAGGATGACCGGAAACCACGCACGAAGATGTGACTCTTCGAGAGCGAGAAATCTTCCCGGTGTTAGAGGGTGGGACACGTCCAAGTGTCGATAATAACGCGACCCCTTACGGGGGTTGCACCAAGCTCTCTACGAGAAAATCATTTTTTCCCACAAAATGATCCCAGAGTTGCTGACAAAAAATATAGAAATAGGAACAGCCGGCCGGAAAAGCATTTCTTTTGCGAGCACTAAGCGTCACCGGTGCATGCGTGCATTCGTGCGTGGGTACGCGAGTGTACAGGACGTATTAAAAAATGAGAAAATTTTGTCCTCGATGAAGAAATTTCAAAATACGAGCTTCCCATCTGGGTCGCTTGGTCCTGCGAGAACCATTGCATCTTCCTCCTGCACCCTCGAAAATTGTTTTCCTTTTTTTTTTTTCTTTTCCGATTCATCTTTTTTTCCCTTCCCTTTTTTTTCGAGCAACACTTTTAACACCTATCGGCTGACAGAATTTATCGGGATAACTTTTGAGATGTTATTTCAATTTATCTCGAATTTAATATTTATTACACTTTGAAAAATGTTCGCGTTGTCTCGCGAATGATATAGAAGTTGGATCGTTGTTGCAGCAGTAAACTTAGCCGAGTTGGTTATCTTTTATTTTAATTTCGGAAGTAACTAATTTTCTTCAAATGTAATTGAATACAATAGAATGGACGAACGATTGCGAACGGGCGTTTTAATATTCCAACTTAATCTTACGATTACATCGAGGAACGATCGTTATCCACGCGTAGACGTTAATAATAAATCTAATTATTGTTAGACGCGTAATAAATTATGTACATGGGCTATATACAGAAGTAAAGTAACACGTAGTTAAAAGATTGCGTATCGTTTCCACGATAGAATGGAGTGGCTCGGATGGTTGACAGACGACGACAGGAACGTATAAGCGACCTAACCAAATGTTACTCGTCTGGTTCCTGTCGTCGCATTCGCCCAAAGTAACCAGAAGTGAATTTGGATATATATGAGCTTTCGTCTCGAAGACTCATCATCGGTTTGGATTTCACTATTCGTGTATTTCTTTCTTTTATTTTTTCATTTGTTGTCTAAGATAACATTAAAGAAAGCTTCTTATTCATCGAGGTCAGTATTTTCAACAATTTTTGGCTCACGGTTTTTAAGAAGTGGTCGGAAACTGAAGAAGAAAACTGTCCCAGGATTGTGTGTCAGTTTATACGTTCAAATTTTAAATATATATGATTGTTATAAAATAATATTAAATTAAATATTAGTACGTATTCAGTATCGATAAGTAATCGAATCTAATCCCGTGTGCTGCAATTATCATTATACATTAGAAAAATATAATAGCAAATGTCGTTAGATTTGGATCATAGTCGTTGGACTCAAAGCCGTTAACAATACGCGATCGTCACGCGATCGCACGTGTGCGTAATTACGAAGAAGATCGTAATTCCGAGGGTAATTATAAAATGAAGCGTAATCGTAAGCACGCGCGAGAGGATCACAGAGTGGTTTCTATCTTTATCTATCTCTCTCTCGTATAAGACAGGTGCACTCCCCCATTGCAAAAACTACGAACCGTAACGACGAGATTATAATTAACGGGCAAACTCTTTCTTCTCCCTCTCTTGGAATTATCCTAAGATTCGTGTTTTTTTTCCCTTCTTTTTCTTTTATATACCTTTCATAATCACTCGTAACTACTCTCCTGACCGGTATCTCAAACGAATAATTCAAAATGTATCACCTATGAATTTTCGATTCTCCAAATTCGTTTTGAACGCGTTCAAAGGGCAGACTTATAAACGAATGAAAAAACGAATGATAAAGATGCTTGAAAAATAATTTCCTGACAGGGATTTCAGTTCTTACTTTCAATGTAAACTTTCTGACAGAGATCTATTGAGATTGATAATGATCAAATCTCTTCGCTCTAATTGAAAATAATCCACGCGTTATATTACATAAGGTATTACTAAAACGTTCGGAATATCTAAATCATTTCTATTTATTTGTTCAGTAATGATAATAATTTGGTCAGTATTTTAAATAAATGATCAGTATTTATCATAGGATTGAAATCGCTTTATTGTTTCAAGGCTATTTATTAATACGTAACAACGTTTTTCTTTAGGAATTAATAGTTTTCAAAAATGATATTGCGAGTTCATTTAAAAATTACCAATAAAATATTATAAATTATAGTTTATGTATAATAATTGAAACGATGGGAACCATGCGCAACCGTGAGCTTGGTATCAAATATTCATGACGGATACTTTTTGGCAAAAGCATTACATACACGCACACACACACACACACACATACATACATAGAAATGTTTCCTTTTCTGCCTCGAGCGTGAATTCGTCGATAATAATTCGTAAAAATCTTTTCGTAGGCAGGAAGAATGAAGTTCGAACGCGTCTCTGCGTTTCTTCCGGTGCCTTACGTATCTACGTGCTTGCGTTTATTATTAACTCTTTCGAATCGAAACGCATACGTGTATATGCATACGGGGTATCCAACGTTTTAATGGCTTAACTTTTCAATTATATTTTATACTCTTGGAACATTTTCAAATAATACGAAATAATATCTCCAATCGTAATGCGCGGTCAATGGTTTTGTTTTCCGGCTGATTCAAAATGCGTAAGATTTATTTTATTCAATTAAAATTATTTATCCGGATAAAAAAGAAACGAATACGCGTAGGGGTATAAGAAAATGAATAACATATCTTTGGAATTTAGGAAAACGATTACTCATAGTTAGAATTTACTCAGGCTGCAAAACAATGTTCTAAATTTACACGATGGGGGCACGATTTCCTTCTGCCGATCGTATTAACGAAACTCAAATCTTTCCGTTCGTTTCCTTTTCTTTTCCTTCCCTCTCTCTCTCTCGTCTAACGTGAAAATCGAGGAATGAAACTTGACGATAAAATAAGAAAAAGAAAAACCCTGAAGAAAATTATGAAGAAGAAGAAGAAAAAAGAAAGAGAAAAATAGATAAAAATAGAATTGGAATAAAAAGTAAAGGAAGTTTTTCGTGAGCGCGAAACAATTAATGGTATTTCACCGATGACAAGTCATACGTATGGTCGTACTAAAAGAAGACCCTCTTCCTTTCAAATTCGAAACCCTTTTTCTCTATCTTCTCGAACGAACAAATAGATACTTGGTTGGGTAATAAGTAATGCTGACGTTTTTAATACCAGCTCGGGTTATCAAAATTATTAAATGATATTTCAAATAAATTACTATACTTTTTCCACTATCTTTTTGTTAGTTGGTTAATATTGTAAATTATTTTTCTATACTTTAATATAATTTTAAATTTTATTTCAAAACGAATGAATATAAGCAAATATCGCTAAATGTAAGAGGGTGTCTTTTGGATATATGGAAAAGCAAAAATCCCGATGAATGATCGGTAAAACGTATATAAAGTAAAATATAAGTCAATCATCCGAATTCTATTCCACAAGTTTCGCGTTAAAATGTTTTCTCGTTTTGCCAAAGATGTTGTCCTCCGAAGCAAAGAAATGGACGGAAGTAAAGAAGGACGAAGATCTTTCGAGGAAGAACGGAAACGGTGCGAGCGATAAAATTCTAATATTAATTTCATCCGAAGGCGCGAAGTGTTTACAGGGAAAAAGCCAACCGAATGAACGAAAGTAAGTAAGTAAGTAAGTAAGTAAGCAAGTTACTCTAACAGTATAATAAGAAAGCAAGTATTATACTTAACGTCGCGTCATAATAAACGTTCATATAATCTCATAATAATCTGAAATAATAAACTACGATAGTTGAGATATAATTTTTAAGTTTCCGATAACCTATCATTTGTTATAATTATTAAATCACCGCATTTTCATCATTATTTTTCAATCAAACAACACCAATCAAGTTTATATTTAATTAATTTGCATTTCTCGATTTCGTTTTATCGAATAGAAACATCGAACAATAAATTACAATACGTAATATGAACAAATATTAAAATGAAATTCGTATTACACGTTGGCTAAACAAATGTAATTTAATTAAACATATTTAATTCTCTCCGTTTAGAATTAGTACGGTATTAAAAATAAATTGTTACTAGGTATTCTAATTCGACTGCAAAAAAAAAGAAAAAGAAGAAAAATAAGAAAAAAGAAAGAAAAATCGGATTTAAATAGAGAAGGAAAGAGAGAGTAAAGGAAGAATATTAGGAACGGTACGTAAAGCGGCTAATTACGAGTTAACCACGCTAGCTTGAAGCTTCTTCTTCTTCTTCTTCGCTATTTTCCATACCGAGTACTTTACTTGCTGGGTGGGGAATCGCATTTGTGGAAAAAAAAAAGATAAAAGGAATAAAAAGAAAGAGGAGGAGGAGGAGGAGGAGAAAAAGAAAGAAAAGTATTGCAAGAGTAAAAGAGAAAGAAGGTTGTAGGTTTCTTAGGGTACGTTTTTATATACCTTTAAAGAATCACGCAAAGGGGCGTTGCGTTAACTCGTGGGGTGAGTCTCATTAGTGTAAAGAAAAAGAATAAGAAATATAAGAGGAAGAGAGGATAGAAAAAGAAAGCTGGGCTAAAGGAACGAAATAAAAATTGTTTAACCGTCGAAAGATAGGCGTCTTTCGCACGTAGATCTTGTTTTCACAGGAACTTAAGGCGTTTTACGAGGGGGAGGGGGACAACCCTGATATACTACTACTATAATACCGTTTGAAAAAAGACAACCTTTACTGGTCGCTTAGTTCAGTGCATGTTTCTTCTCTTCTATCGTATATTTGTAATGCATCTATACGCGCATACGCGAACGCATATGTGTCCAAGGTATACGCGTGGTTGTGCACGCGTGCGTGCACGTATGCGTGCGCGTATGAGCGAGTGCATATATTTTGTAGGAAAAAGAGGGACAAGTCGTTGTTCTCTTGACGCGAATGTGTTTGTGTGGGGGACTACTACTATTTATATCTACGACTAATTCCTTAGCGTTGCCATTGCAAACGCGAAAACGTCTACATCGATGATAAAATCTACTTTGGTTTACAATTTCCCGATGATATTCGAATAGGAATTTTCATTAAAAAATACACGAAAATGTCATAGGATAAATCCGCAGGATTTTATCTTTGAAAACTAGGATCGTATAATTTTTCTAAATTAATAAATACTTTGAATTTAGAAAAAAAAGAAAAGGAATGTAAAAGTTTCCCTAAAATTGAGACCGGTCCGAGTTGGTAGGAATTTAATAAGAATACCAAAATTCCTAGAAAAAAAAAAAGAAAAAGAAAACGGAAAAAGAAGGGAGAATAACAGAAAAGATTTTCTTTTATCGAGGAGGAGGAAGGGAAAAGGAAAAAGTAAAATCCGTTAAGTCACTCGACGAATTGACCACACCTCGGCTTACAATTAGTTTGCTCGACTTTCTCGGTTAAGGTGATTTATGTTTCCTGGCGTATCCGGTTACTCTCTTTCTTCCGGCACGATCTTATAGAGGATTCGCGATAACCGGAAGTGATCTCTCGATGAAAAGACGTTGTCGATATAAAGTTTGAGAGAGTAAGGATAATAGAACAGAAAAGCGAGAGAAGATATTAATCATCCATTTTCAAATGCAGTTATGATCACACGTTATCAAAACTAACACGCTTATGCAATCCGTTTATTCAATTAGATTCAATTACATACTTCTACTATTAATTTTAATAGTATATTCAAATAAAAATCACGATTTTATATAATAATTAATATGTTTCAACGTAGAGTCCAAAAATCGTAAAGGAAAGAAACTATTCCTCGATTCGAATCGATGGATTCGCAAATCGTAGAAAGTTAGATCACGGGATTTGTTTTCATTGGTGTCCTTGTATATTCCAAAAACGGGGAGAAAGAGAAAAAAAAGATGTAGGAAGAAAAAAAATGAGAAGAAAAAAAGGAAAAGGTGCTCGTTGCAGAGGACACATGTCTCGAGCATGTTTGAAACACGTGAGAGTGCGAGCCCTTCGAAAAAAGGGAAAGCGAGAGAGAGAGAAAGAAAGAGGGAAAAGAAGGGATGGCGAAGAAAAAGAAGACGAGGAGAAGTACGAGAGGTAGGAAGGAGAAGGGAAGATGGAAGATGGTAGAAAAATCAAGAAACGACCTTAGGAAAAGAAAAAAAAAAGAAATTCTTTACCTGACAACGCTTAGGGTAAAATGTTTCTAACATTTAAAAGTCGAAGTCCATGCGTATCTTTTTCTCGTATTATTCTTGTTGATAAATTATTTAGTCGATAACCCTATCCAATTTCTTTCGTGTATTTATGCCGATAAAAAGATAGATATTATTTTCCTCGAATCGTTGTCAACTTTCACCGTGTTTGCCCAATGTTGTATTGGGTGTGTGCGTGTGTGTGCGCGCTGAGATATTTGTAGGAAATGTTATTTAAACCGAGAAAAAAAAATGTAAAGTCGTACTCGTAAGGGAAAAAACACGAGGTCCTTCCAACCCAGCCACCCACCTATAATAGAATTTGTCGAAAGGCGAAGAAGGGGCAAAGAAGGGGGGTTGGTCGAACGAAGCGAAGGTGGTTGATGATGGTAATGGTGGTGGTGGTGTTGGTGGTGGTAGCCGGAGGGCAGGGATAGCGTCTGGTAGAGGGGACAGTAGAGGGGCAGAGGGATGGAGGAGCAGTTATTTCGAGAGCGACAGCTCGACGACGACTACGACGAGTCTGGCACTTCGCCCCGAGCTTTCCTCGCGCATCCGAGTTAGTTGCTCGCGCCGTTTCTCGTGCGTTCCTCTCTCGGCAGAGTTAAGTTCAAACTCGGACGGACGGCAACTCGCAATCGGTGTCCAAACGAAATAGAACGCGCAAATCATCCCTCGAGACAAACACTAATTATCAGTGCGCCGTCGTGGGAGGATATAAACGAAACAACGATACCGCGACTGCAAATGACAATATCGCGTCGAATCGCATCTATGCGTTTACGCAAAGAACACATTTCATTTTCTTGACCTTTGCAATCTGTCGCGTGCAATTACTTCTTCTCGTGTATGTGTGTGATGATTATTGAATTATTAATTAATATTTAATCGTGGAATTGATCGAGTTATGGTCGAGGAATTATATTACGAATAAGAAGAAGAAGAAGAAGAAGAGGAGGAGGAGGGAAGAAGGATTTATAACGACGGTACAAGTTAAGCCTGAAACAACATAAGAAAATGCACGTTCGCTGAATCAGCTTCCTTCGAACGAAATTTTCTTAATAAACGGGCCGCTATAAGAATTTCATAGAAAAATAATAAAACTTAAAATAACAAGAGAGCGGGAAAGAAGTATTAATTCATGGGTACACCCTTCTACTAAGTTTGAATTAGTAGACGATTCGATTGGATTTTAAAGGCACGCCGTTTGTCGCTGCCCCTGGTGGTGGTGGATGGTGGTGATGGTGGTGGTGGTGTCTTAGTCTCTTGGAAATTTGTCGAGAGCGTTCTTGAGAGTTTTGAGAAAAAACAGAAACGCGGGCGAACGCGCCTTCTCGTTACCGGAGAAGAAGCAGAAGGCTATATACTCTCTCTCTCTCTCTCTTTCTCTCTTCCTCTCAGAGTTACAAAGAAAATTAACGAAAAAAAGAACGAGAGAAAAAGAAAGCGAAGGTGGCGAAGGTAGAGAAACGTTGAAAAATCAAATAAAAGGAGGAAGAAATCGAAAGGGAGGATACGCGCGCACACCATTGTGAGTCTTTTGTCGTCCTTTTCTTTTCTTTCCCCCATCATGAATTTTTCACCTCACATTTTTTTCGTTCACCACTTCGATACGGAGAGTATTCCTGCTATTTTACTGATACTTTTTTGCGCGTATCTATATATGTCTATTTTATTCGAAAGATATATTCGCATAAATTAATTTTTACCGTCTTTATTACCAGTACACGCATATCTTAGACTTTTTTGAATAGCGATGAGTTCATAAGTACTTACCATCGTACCACGCTAAAAAGATGAAACGAGAAATAGCGCGTGGGCTTGTACAGGAGCGCGACATTAATTGGCTTTGCGTTGTCCAACGATTAAACGAGATTCAAACCGCTCCTATATTTTATTTTACATTTTTTAACATAGAATAGAATCGAACAAAAAATGAAGAAACAATTATATAAATATAGGAGAAAAAAGAGAGAGAGAGAGAGAGAAATAGAAATCAATTGTTCTTCGATGCCAACTTACCGTTCTACATAACGTTCTTTAAATGTATACCACGAGCAGTATTATGCGCGTTGAATTTAAATTGAATTATACACCGATCGAAGCATCCATAGATCGAAATCTTTCGATCTATAGATCGAGAGTCTCCTTTTTCATTCTTTCCCTTTCTTTCTCTACCTTTATTTCTCTTTTTCTCACTCGCTCGGCTCGTTTCTTCATCTTTATTTATCTTTCGCGTTCTTGCCATTCATTTTTTTTATAAATGTTTCTTTTCTTACTCTTTATAACGTCACGCTATTAACTTTGAAGTCATCACTTTACTTATTTCTATTTTATACACGCAGATATCTTTTTTTATATTTATTTCTTTTGATACTAATAAAAATTAAAATAATATACCGATATAATAAATAAAATAGTATACCAAACTACACAATTTATAGGTCAAATAAAACAATTATTACATGTACACATATACACACACCCATACACATTGTAAATTAATCGTTACAGTACTTAATATAAAAAAGAAAATTGTACATTCCTTCAATTTACCAATACCCAATATTTTTGTTAATTTTCATATCGTATAATAAACAATATATTATAAAATAATTTTCACACGAATCAAATAAATGAACCGAAGGATACATAAATCTTGATTTTGTTAAATTCATAAGTTTCTGGTTTGTGTTTTACTAACCCCTGTCATCATTTCGTTCTCCAAAACGTTTTTACATTTTTCTCATTCTGTATTTCCCCTCTTCCCGATGGTCCCCCCCCTGTTCATCTTTTCTGAACATGATGCACCCGTAGGTATACTGTGTTCGAAATTAGCGTTGATCCCTATCGGTTGAATGCCTATCGGTCCATTTAAAAGCTGACACACGGTGGAACGCAGAAAGGGAACGGAGTATATAATTTATTATCGCGGCTTTACTTAATCTCTTCTTCCCCTTCCCCTTCCCCTTTCTCCCACCCATTCTCCCTCTCGCTCTCTTTCTCCTTTGCTCGTACGAGAGGAGAATCTCGAAGGCCCAGTTTCTTAATCCAAATTCGTGCTCGATAAAAACAAGGTGCCATGTATGATGCGCGTTGTATTCATTTTTTCGATATTAATGTTCGACGATATGAAATGAATTAAACGAAAACAGTACAGAGAGTATAAGTCACGGATATAGAATAAATAAATTCAATTAAAGATCGAAACTTTTGTGTTCCCTCCCCTCCAAACGAATGTAAAAAGAAATTTTTGTATTCCGATATTTACGAGATTAATTTGATGGACTATAATATATAGGTAATAATTTATATATTAAAAAAGAAAGGAAAATAAAGAACTCCGATATTCAGATATTATGGTATAATAATAAAACGTGGGGCAACACGCATCGCAATTAAACGATCTAAAGAATATCCAATAATTAGCGGTATACGGCTAAACGTATAATACTCGTCGTTAATTAACAGCGTATGACTACGCGTTTCATGTCAAACTGGTTTCCCGTATAGTATTCATCTTCGTTCGATCAAATTTTCATTTCAATTATCACATCAGGTGTCTACTCGCGTTATTAATTCGATATCTTATAATTAAAAATGAAATAAATCGTAAACTCTCCCTCTCTCTCTCTCTCATTCATTCAATTTCTTACTCATGTCGGATATTCCATCGTTGTTTGTCTCCGATGTAAGAAACAGTGGCGCGTTGTATGAAAATAAGTTTTCACGCTGTTTCTTCTCCGTAGCTCTCCTCTTAATCCTCTTGTCGAGATGACTGCGAAAGGGATGAGGAGGAGGAAACGGATCGGGAGTGGGATAAATGAAAGAGAGAGGAGAGTACTCGCGGAGGTAAAGTCCTAAGTAAGCTGGTAAGAAACATGGAACGATTTATTTGACAGATCGCACCGAGGCACAAGCACCGAGGCGGATAGAGTGGTTTATTTTATAAGGCCAGATTGCCGGGCTCACTTCGCCGGAATAGAATAATGGACGTTTCTCCGACTCCTAACCCCCTACCCCCTACCCCTCACCCCCTCCTACTCCTTATCCTCCTCCCCATCCTCCTTCGGACACCCTCTACCGTTTCTTTTACTTCTCTGGCCTTCGTCAACTCGGAAGTCAAATCTTATTAAGAAATGTACTCTCCTTTTTTTTCTTTTTTCTTTTTTTTTTTCTTGCATTTCGCATCCGTCTAACAACGAATATTTTCTTCGAAGGATCATCCCCTTAATGAATTCCAAAATTGTATTTATTATGCGTGAAATTATGACTTCATAAATATGGTCTTATCGGTAGGAAAAAGTGAAACGAGAAAAGATACGACGAGAAACATTTCATGCGTTTTGTAATAATTTGTATTTACCGATAAGCTTACTTGTATACTAATTTATATACCCGTGACCGTTCGTATGACTGATTTTCAACTAATAATTAATCGTAATAGTTTAAACAACAGGATTTAAACGTCGCGTATTTAAACAATTTGTATTGTATTTAATATAAAAAGCCCGTATCATTTAACTCTTGCTTCGTGATACCTTAAGTTGGTAAATCCTGATCGTCGGTTGATCGTGCAATCCGTGACTCGCGATCATCTTTATCTTTAGCTTTTTCTTTTTCCCTTTTCCTTTTTTTTATACTTTGGGTTCGTTTCATGCAGCACGCGAGAAACCTTTCTTTACATTCTCTAGCTTATCGCCTCGGGATCGCTAATTTATATTGTTACCATGCCGGAACGATTTAATATATGTTATAATCTTGTCATAACTAACTAAATCACGTAAAGTTTCGTTTCTCTCTGTGGTTTTTATTTTGATCGCTCGATTGTTATAATTTTATATCAAAAAACGGCATATATATAAGTATATATTTGATTTCATTGAAATTATACGAATGAGAAACGCGAGATAACAGTTCGTTGCACTCGTTGTGTCAATTAAAAAATAAATCTCGACGTAACATCAAACTTATTGTCTTTTAATTTCTTTTTTTCAACAATAAATTAATTATCGGATATTACATATAAAATGAAAAATTCATTTAATAATAATTGGCGATCATTAAATCGAAAGAAATTAAATTAAACTATATTATAAATTAGATCTAAGAAAAAATATTCCTATAGATTTTTTCTCCAGACGAAAATAATAATTATAAATAATGATAGGATTTTTCAAAATGATTTACCTTCAATCGTAGAGAGTTCAATCAAACGAATTGAAAAGAAACAGAAGAAGAAGAGATGAGTATAGTAGACCTTTGAAGGAGGTACTTTTAAGAAAGCTCTTTCTTTCTTTCTTTCTTTCTTTCTTTCTTCCTTTCTTTCTCTCTCATTCAATGACAGACTTTGTGTACTCCGAGACCGGGATAGGAGGTAATATAATATAAGCTTCTCTTTTCGAATTGTACGCTCGTAGTAGTAGTTTCTCATCGTGTTTTCTCACGCCACGAGTTAAACGAGAGAGAGCAGCAACTCTACACGACGAGGAGGTTCGTGAATCGCGTTCATTGTGCTTCCGTCTTAGAGAAACAGCCACCGAGTAACGGCATACTAGGACTCGATCTTCGAACTTATGGTTGTCCCCATGTGGGACCATTCTATACACCCGATATTCCTATTTCGATCTCTCTTCTCATTGACTTTCCACGATCGCGACGGTTCGTGCACTGCTTTTCTTTTCAAATGGAATTTATTACAGTTTAAAAAGCGGAAACTGCATTTGCACGTATCTGTATATGTGTGTGTGAGCGAGAGAGAGAGAGAAAGAGAAAGAGAGAAAACCACCAACGTGTCGAAGAGCGCATAAATAACTGTACCTACGCGATTAGTCGCACCTTTCACGAACACGTGTCAATTTAATGACACAGTCCCTCCTTCCACACGTATACGCGCATTATTATTGCTTACTCGAATATAACGCGGCCAGTGTTCTCTTCGTCGTCGTTATAAAAGAAATCTCTTTTTGTTTTTTTGTCATACTCTTAAAACATATGTGGGTATATATATATATATATATATACATGTACCAGCACATGTAGGTGTTCGCATCAGATTTGTGTAATGAATCGTCGGTAAAGTTCGAAGATCCTGTACATTTCGATAGAACAATATTAACATTGTTATTTTTAATTGTATATCTTTTAATTATGATTTGTTACAATTACGTAATAAGTTTAATTACGAAATAGGAATTGTTTTAAGTATAATTCGAATAAAAAGTAAATTTAAAAGTATCCGAAAAGGTAATATTGCGATAGCAAAGCCATAAATGATCCTTTTCATTCCCAATATAGTGGAAAATATCTAGGATAGAGTTGAACACCCTGGGTATAACTTATAAGAGCCATGGGAATTACGGTTGGCGGGAAGAGCAAGTTAACGTTACGGAAAGGAGAATTTTGGTTTCTTTTTTCTTTATCCACGTCCGCTCATGTTCTCCTTTCGAAATACATTCGTCCTCTGTTAAGGCGCCGCCAAGGGCTTCGTTTCAGGGAAGCTCGCGCGTTTGAGCCTTTGTGACCTGGTCCCTTCTTGCTCCTACCGTGCAACCAACGAGCAAACATCTGCTGCTGCTGCTGGTGCTGCTGGTGTTCCTACTTTGGTTGCTGCTGTTACTGTCACCGTTCTATCCGTGTTACTCCTTCTCTTTCTTTTTCTTTTTTCAGTCTCAGTGTATTGGGTTACTCGGAAAGTTGATGCAGATTTAGATTTTTAATATAACATACATTTTTTTCTTTTTTTTTTTGGTTTGTTTAATCGGCTAAAACTTTTTTTTACGATACAAAATTCTTTTCTTATTACTATTTCTAGGATAGGGGAGTATTAATTATTATCAAAAATTCTATTCATTTGTAATATATAATAGTATGTAGAATTCGTTTGAGAAACTATTGCATCGAGGAGCATCCCTCTCGTAGACTGACAAGTACAAATAACTTCGTTGACACATTTGAATTTTGGATTCTATTTATAATACTCCCTGACGCGCCCCTTAAACGACTCTCCTTCCTTTTCGTATATATTATTATCGATAATTGTAAGTAACTTAAATCGAAGAAAATATTGCGATGAAAAATGTTTGAAAGATTCGGTGTAAACGAACGATGGATATTGTTTTTTACCGAATGACGAAGAAGAAATATCGGGTATCGGGAAATTGTGAAAGTTTCCTCTCGAAAAACATCGCACGGGTTTATTCGCTTCGATGACCACTAATGAAAGAAACCACCGGGGAGAAAATCATTGACGCAGATAACGAAACGTTCACATGGCTTTTGAATTTAAACAAAAAAAAAAAAATATCTCGGTCGTGCCCTGGGAAAAGAAAGTCAAACACGAGCACAGTGTACATATGTATTATACTTATGTATCCACTTACATATAGAGACGTTCTTGTATTTTCTTTTTCTTTCCCCCAAAGGAATCACCGACGTTATTATATACCGCGTTTTATTACATTTATCCTTTCGGAGTTAGGTATCTCTTCGTTGTTTCGTAGGCATTCAAAAAAAAAAAAAACAAAAAATATCTAACATATGGCGCATTTAATTATAATAATATTAATTTTATATATTTTGTAGAAGAAAAAAACTCTCCCAAAAATGATGAAATACGAATTCTATTTCTTAAAAATATCTTAATAGACAACGTTGAAAAAAATAATCTTCCGACGATTATTACCCAATATCCCCCGTAGGTTTTTTTTTTTTTCTTCCTTCGCGAGAATGATTACGAAAAACTGTTAGGTGGATAAAGATCGTCATAGAAACTTGACTCGATCGAATAAATTAGAAGCGTGATACGTAAATAAGTTATTCGAGACGCGTGCCATCTTCTTCTTGCCCTTTCACCGGCGCTCGAGTCAACTCGTAAAGCGTCGCACGTTCCCTAAACGTATAATTATGCATGGCACGGGCCTTTTCCTCGAGTAGGTATCGCACGAACATCGGATGAAGATCGTGTGGCGCGAACGTCGCGACTACGCTTCCTTATCGCGACACGATATCTTTTTTTCTTTTATTTTTTTACCTTTTTTATTTCATTTTATTTACTTCGCATATATCCGGGACGAGAAAAATGAACGAACCATTTTATATATCGTACAAATATCTACGACAAATCAGGGCCGATTCATTCGACGAAATATTCATCAACGTACTCGACAATTTTCATCAATTATTTCATATTTTACGCTTCATCAGACAGAATTATGCATCTACCCGATGTAAATACTTGAATACACATAGGTTTTATTCATAAATTGTATAGTACTCGATCAAATTCTACCCAGGAAAAAAAGAAAAAAGAAAAGGGGAAAAATGTGTATCTATTTAGGGATATTTTTACCATCGATACCTTCCGTACGAACCGCACGATATTCGAGTGTAAAGCAAATACATCGAGAAAGTACCGCAAATACACGGGGGTATAAATAAATACTATGAGAAAGAATGCTTCAGAATCTAGTCAAGATGTCTAGACTTAAACGACTTTCGTAAAAGAGAAAGAAAAACGAACGAACTACCATGGACATACTAATCTTCTTGTATATGTGTGCGCAATTTTAAATCATTTAAAACAGGTACGTCCAACATTCACGGTTCCTTGGGTCAAAAATGTTTACTCGGGACAAACTATAAACTAAAAAAGAATGTAATTATTCCTACAATAATTGTCAAACAAAACAAGTTAATTACTAATGTACAATCTGTATGTTTAGAAGGAATTTATTTCTGATTTTATAGTCGAGCTGCATTCGTTTATTATTAAAGTGCAAGATTATGCGTGGCCCGGGGGCCGCGTGTCGAACAGGCCCACAATTTAAAAGGAACACGCACACGCCCGCGCACACGAACACACACGCACGCACCTTTCGATTTCTTATCGCGTTTCGTTTTGGGTCTCTAAACGGATATATTTATTGGAAATTTAAGCGGCTTAAAAAGATACCGAATAGCATGATTTGGAATTTAGACGAATTTACATTTGTAATTGTCATTCCTCTATCCGTATGGGAGTTTGTAATGTTTAACGATGGTTAAGTCATTATAGATAAGAAAAGAAAATTTGTTCCAATGTATCTCGGCAATAGAATTGATCGTTCGAAATAAAAGATAGATCGAATATTATTGCCTCGTCGTTGAACACAAAATTCAGTCCCATTCGAGCACGTGTTTTATCCGCGTTCTCTTCTATGGGACCCAACAACTCGTTTTACGGCTCGTGCTTTTACGATTTATTACTACAACCTACGATAGGGCACATAGGTTGCCAAGGCTGCTAGAATTTACTAAAAAGGGCTCGCATCGTTCTTAGTTCACTGTCGACCTTTACACTTTGATCTCAAACCGATTCTTTAATTTTCCAATAAAAAGAACAACGCGATCAAAAAATATCCGAATTTAAATAATACGAAATTTAATCGTTCTTATCTTTTCTTACTTTATATATCTTTTGATTTGTTATTATTCAAAATTGTTACGTTAAAATTATTCCCGTAATTCGTTTTCTTTTATTTTATTTATCATTTTGAAGAAAAAAAATATTGCAAGAGGATTTGAAATTTATTGTCGTTCGAGAGGAAATGAATTTAGAAAAATCTAAACCAGTTTAGACGTTCGATACGTGACTCATATAAAATGCGAAGAAATGTAAGTTTTTGCCCGAGTTTCCAACACCTTACTCTCTAGAATTTTTTCACTCTCTGACGATATAGTCAAAGTTTATTTGTACTGTCTTATGAACTTATCCAGATACCGAGAAAGACGGCACACGGATAACTTACGGATACTCGGAATCGTGTTAGCCGAGTAGTCGAGAAATCTTTTAAAGCTCGATTCACACATTTCAGTTTAGTCTCTGTTTTGTCATTTCAGTCACAGTTCAATTTCGATCATTTACGTTCGCAAATATTAGGAACTCTATTTATGGAGTTACACTCAGCTGCGCGTTTTACGATGATATTTTCGGGGATGACAAAATAATTACTCGAATAATAATAAAAGAGAACAATTTCTAACCGATCACGGGACAATTAGAAAATTTCATTTAAGACAATTGTTAGATCGTTTTTTAAGTCCAATGAAAAATGATGGAGAATGTATTATTCTGTTTCAGGTGGATAAAACGCTAAATGCCTCGTTCGTAGCATAGATCGTTGATAGAAGGTGACGAGGCGGAGACCGGAACGAAACGGAATCGAACGGAATTGAAGAAATGGCAGCGAGAAATTTCTTCATTCTAGGAATTCTTGGGATCTTGGAGATCGTCTGCGTTTGTGGACGGGTGATTCAATTAGGTGAAGAGAAAAAGACGCATACGTACATTCCTATGCATGCTTATATATATATACACATAAATACATAAATACATGTATAAACACATAGATGCATAGATACATAAATACATTCGCGTCATCTTTTTACACTCGGTCTTTCGAAAATCGCGTTAGGTGCCATCGCTCTTTCGCATCGTTCAAGTTCCTCGACCAACTATATGTATATACATATATATATACATATATAGGTAGATACATACATATGCGAACATTGTAGCCCAAGTTTCTAAGTTTAGCGCTACGACAACGCTTACTTTAGAACGTTCTTCCTCGTCGCGTCCGAGAACGCATAAGCTACCGATCTCTTCTACTCTTATTTTCCAACACGAATTCCCCCCCAAAGCTCGTTAATTTATAACAACGGAAAGCCAGCCTACCGTTGTATTTTTGTCAAGAAAAAAAAAGGGGATTCCAAAGTGATTTTTTTCAAGATTTCCAGATAAAATGTATGATAGAAATTACTCGTATAATTTGCAACTATCATTTTAACTTATGATCGAGAAAGAAATATAAATACAATAAAATTCTTTAATAAATCTATATAGGATAATTTATATCTTAATCAGGAATGGAACGCTGACAAAAATGGAGTGTACACATATTGAAAGGTGATGAGAAGAGCGGAATCGAACGAAACGAAATTATAAAAATTGCAATCGGAAAGTTTTCTATTCTAGAAATTTATATTTAGAATCTACGAGATCGTCTTTGTTCCTAAAATAAATAATTAATGATATATTCGTAATTCCAGGAAACATTAGGAAACATCGAGCAAAATAATTAACAAGTAATATGGGTGTAACGTTTAAACTCAAATAATAGAAAACGTAAGTACACAAAAATACAAGAGGGAAGAATGAAATAAGATTTAACAAGTAATAAAAGAAGATTATACGGTAAAGATCGTAATGATTTAACGGCGAATTATCTTAACGTTTGAAAATACATGGATATAACTAATCTCGAAAGGATTAAGAACGCGTATTCGCTTGCAAAAGATTCCTGTGCGTTCGTACCGAGTATATAACTATCTACACATATATGATATATGTATAGTTCTAACGCGTAGATTGGCCATTTTCCAAGCACGTCGTTCTTCGATCATCGAGAGAACCTAACGCATAACGATATAATTAGCGATAATGGCATGCATTCGTCTAATGATGCACTTTGCCGGTAGTCTACGACGATTTCTATCAATTCTTTGTAGAAAAGATCCGATTCATTAGATCCGCGTAGTTTTATCCTACGTAAATCCGAATAATCCACGATAAAAAAGAAATAAAAATAGGACGAAAAGATCGAAGGAATTATTTAATCGAGGGGGGAAAACAAAATAAATAAATTAATTAAGAGAAAAAATCAACAACAACGCAAACCAGATGAGTAGATAATATATTAAACCAAAGAGAATACTCGAAGCACACCGTAGTACATTTCACGTCTCAGCAATTAATCGCTCTCAGCGCGCGGATAATTATACCTCTCGTGAGTATAATTATTGCCTGGACTTGCCGGAACGTTTGCGTCGCCTCGGTTCACAACGACAATAATTTATAATCATGGAGGGAGTCAAACACAGAGAGAGACCGAGCAACCGTGCTTACAGACTCTTCGTAAATCGCGCCAGATTTCAAAACGATATGATACTGCTAACCTATTTGCATTGCACAAATGAATATACTTTGTACTCTTGGTATCTCCAAACAAAAACACGATCATTATTCATATAAATATCAATCCTTTCATTTTATTAACAATTTATTTCTCTTTAAATTGCATAAGTATAAACGCAGTACGCAGATTTTCTTAACTTTCGAGTCGAGAAAACGGAAATATCTTTGACCGATTGTAATTCCGAAACAAGTCACTTCCCGACCGTAGTTTGTCAGAACTTTTTTTATTATTTTAATTATAAGAATACGTTTCTAAAGTTTCGCAGGATTCTCTCGGGACACCCCGTATACGCCAACGTGCATTTACCGTTTGAAGTTTTGCTTCGAACGGGCCACCGGTGTTTTTGTTGTATTTTTCTTTCCGTCGTGTCTTGTCACGCGAATCTAACGACGAAGAAAGATGGACGAAGAGAAAGAGTAAAACGTAAAAGATAAAAAGATAAGAAAAAGGAAAAATCAGTGGCAAAGTAAAAATTCATTGTCTCTGACAATCGTAAGGAAGCGTAGATGACGAGAGTAGCAACAACATCTGGCCTACAGATTTGTGTCTGCTTTGCTCCGAGACTCAGTCGGACCCTTCTCCTTTCCTTTTTCTAATTCCCTTCCTTCGTCCTCGAACTGTCCACCCATATGAAAGCTATAAAAGTTCGATTTGAAATGTTTAACCATTGTACGAACAATTTTCAATAACATTCCGCAGATTTTTTCTTCGTATCTTTTACTCGATTACGTTGATTTCGGTAGACGCTTTTTTATTTGTCTCTTTATCATGATTCGTATATGTTTTCAATGATTATATTTAATTTATATAATTAATAAATAATTTCTATACGTTTTTTCTTTTCGCGTTCAGCGATCGCAGCATTGTTTTAACCGAATGATACAAATAGTCCAGTATGATATTCGCGAGCAATATTTTCGCTAAATATACTTACGTCGAGCAGCCGAAATATACTAACTCCGACACGATGCGCGTATAAGTATTATTATGATTGAGCTCAATTGTCCAATTGCCCGGTCATTGAATGCCTCGCGTAGTACATACAACCGGACTACGCTCGCCCGTTATTGGCAAACCGTCGATGGCAAAAAGGTTTCTTACACTAAACGTTCCTATTCGCGATTTCTATGCTCCTATCTTTAACCCCCTACCCCTAAAAATAATGAACATTATTCGAAACTATACCCCTTCCTAGTCCAAACTCCACGGGTGTTTCCTTGCCTTCGAACGGAAAAACTATTTCGTTGAAACTGATTTTATATTTTGTACGATTCGATAAAAACCGCAAATTGTTTAATGAAAATGTTGCACTACGAAGATGTACGAGGAATATTAATCCGGGAATATTTTTTGGGGGAAAATTTTCAAGAAATATGGAATAGGAATTTGAATAGGGGAATTAAAATAGCAATTGGAGAAAAAGATATGGAAGCAATTTGATCGAGGAAAGCAACGGAATGACAGCCACTGCCAATTCTTTGTCTATTAAATGTATTCAACGGCGTAATAGCGGTTGATATTACCAATTGGACAATGAAAGAGACGGCACACAACGAACCGCGCGATTTGACCGAGGGATCGAACGTACGAAAGAGATTTCGACGAGACTCTCCGATCTCTTCTTGCATTCGTTCGATAAGAAAACAAAATAAAAGAAACTGGAACAACGATAATCAAGTTAGTAAAAAATATGCTATGCACGGTAAGTGTGTAGGACGAAAGTTAGCACGGAATTGTTCGGTCGTACGAATTATTCGAGATTGTGGTCAAGAGAAGCGATGTAAGAATTTTTTATTTGATTACGCATTCGAATAAATAAATTATATACTTCGGTATTGTCTTATCGACAAATAAATTATTTTCTATATCATATTAAACAATCCAATTATATTATTAGATGAAAAATTGTGACGTTGCTTATTAACCAACCCAATATTAACTCGACTGTTCTATTAACTCTCTCTTCCTCTCTCTCAATTACTAATTTTTAAACGACGCCGTTGATAAAGACTCCGAACATCCCAAGATGAGAAGAGAAATAAGAGAAATCTAAGGAGAAATAAGGCGAAATTAGTTAGCTTTCTGAGAAATGCGAAACGATCGAAAAGTATACATCTTACAAATAACGGATCTTGCTCTCTGTTCCTTTCACTCGCTTTCTTGATTTATGTCTCATTAATCGTGTTACCGCACAATTTCTCAGATCTATCATATCTCCGCCTTCTCGAATGAGACAAACTCGCGACCAATCTACGAAACTAAATAAAATCATCATAGTTATCGTTGTTCTGCCGTTGTATTGCGGTTTAGTCATTACGTTACTTCTATCAAATTCTTGAATTCATATCGGTATCGTTGCCGTATTGTTATTTGGTTATTGCCGTTGCTATTTTGTGGTCATTGCAGTATTGCAATTTGATCGTGCTGCAAATTGGGTTGACATTGTCTTATTATATTGTTGTTGTTGTTGTTTTTGCCGAAGAATTTGGAGTTTGGTTTGTATGCAGAAACGGGGGCGTCCTCGAGGAAGGAAAAAAAGGGATAGAAAAAGAAAGAAAAAGAAAGAAAAAGAAAGAAAGCAAGAGCATGAAACTCTCGAAACGTTTATCGCTATTCCGGGCGCACTTGGCTCACTCGACGCAGATGGCCGAACGACGTCATTCTCGTGAATCGAGTCTATTCGCCGAGATAGATCGTACGTCTTCTTGCCCCCCATCGATACGAGAACAAGAAATTCTTCCTCCTCGACATTAGTTTTATCCCGCCCCCTGCAATAAGCCAACCATATACGTAGTAGTACTGTATGGCCAGTTACGACTCGGGTAAAAAAAAAACGGGCTAAAGTATTGCGGTTGTAGACGTTATCTATCATTCTTTCCATCTGTCGATGAAATACTTCCTTATAAGCATAAACGAAAATTGTATTTGCGTTTTAGGAAAAATTAACAAATGCTTCAACGCGTTCTCAAATTTACGTACAATTTTCTATATTATTATAATACTACTTGTCGCTAATAATAATTCAAATTTAATGAGAGCCGCGTAGTAGATCATGCTCGCGACCTAAATTTTAAGTAAACGTTTACTATTTATGAGAGACTGGTCCATATGATATCGCTACATCATACCCCCCAAAGAATATTGCAAGCAAAACATAAGGATCGAATTATTACCAATTTAACTTATTATTATTAGTCAGAAAAGAGACTACGAAAAATACAACACCTCTAATGCAAATCATGAATGAAGGAATGACTGGACGATCTTCGTTCCGGTCCGGTTCGGTTTTAAATGTCACGTGCGACGCACGTGCGACGCACGTTCCGAACGAGATGGAAAGAAACAAAAAAGGAAAAAAAAGAAGAAATGAATGAAAAAGGAAAATGAACGAAAGGAAGGACGGAAGGAAGGAAGGAAGGAAGAGTAGTGCAAGAAGAGATCTCGTTACGAGTAACAATAAACTCGATCGATTTCCAAGAAGAGAGTGCATCATCAAACATCCGCGAGTACTCTGTACGGAAATATGCGTATAGAAGGATGTTTGAAGAAAGACGAAAATGTTGTAGCTAAGTCAATACAAATTGGAAAAGAAAAATAAAAAGAAGATAGAGAGAGAGAGAGAGAGAGAGATAGATAAAACAGGATAATTTTTCATCTTACAAATATTTTCCATTTTAAATAGACAATATAATATTTTTGGTATTGCAATTTTGTAACATAAAATATTATGTTATGTGTATTCGCAATGGTTATATAATTCCAATTCAGCACAACAATATTTGTTATATATTGCAAACATTTAGACGTAGAAACAAAAAACATATATTCTAAATTTAAAAATAAATTCTATAAAGAAAGAGAAAAACAATATTTAATTGATTGTAAAATCGAACGAAATGTGTTCTCTCTCTCTCTCCTCTCTCCCTCTCTCTGTTTCTCGATTCATTCCATGACGATTGGTCGTGGCAAAGAAGGACGACATTGCCCTCGACAAATTTCTAAATTTAGTCAGACGCACGTACACGCATACGTAGAAACGTACATACGTTTGTATCTTTCTCGAAGGGAGGGTTGAGAGGGGTTGAAGGAAGAAATGGAAGAAGCAACGCGCACGTCGTCTTCGTCGTCTTCGTCGTCGTCGTCGTCGTCGTCGTCGTCGACTTGAACGAAGGTGAAAAGAAAACGAGCAAAGGAAAATAGAGAAACGGCATCGCAATTCGCTTTTGGCCATTTTCCAAATGGCGATGCCGCCTCCGCGTCTTCTCGTGAATGAGACACTCCTGGCAAAAAGAACAACAACAACTCGTTTAAGGTTAAGGGGGTGGTGAGAATTTGACAAAACGAACAATTTACCGTATGGTTTAAGTTAACATCCTAAAGATTCATTGGGTAGGAGGAAAAGTATCAGATGTCGTATCGCGTTTACGGAAAAAGTAAGCGCTACGCATTTTTCTATAATGACTAAACTCATGGAATTCAAATTGCATTTGCATGTGCAAATCTATGCACGTAACGACAATGCCGCGATCGGAAAAAAAGAAACGTACTCCGAGGAATTTATACGATAATGCGTTTTCCGAGAATTTTCTTATAACGATCATAGCATCGAATCGAAAAGAAGATGATAAGAAGGATTGTAAAATGAAAAATTCCGAATGAAAAACGAATGGGTAACCCAATTACGTTAGCAAATATACAATGGGAAATGATTACGTATTAGTTTTAGATATATGCGCTATCCTAATAAAAGTAGCAACTAAATAACGCCTGGCAATTCGAAGAGTAGTATATTTTCCAGAAATTCTCGTTCCTCTTTTACCCCACCGTTACTCCTTTCTCTTCCTCGCCCATATATTTGCACGACGAAGTAAATCTATTTTTAACGGGAGTGCCTTTTGCGTTACAGATCCCTTGAATTCGGACACCACCGTGTCCAGAGGCGAGAGGTTGAGTTTACGGTGTTTACAAGAGTTCGATGGACATATTACGTGGTACAAGGACAACGAGGTGCTTCTTCACTCATCGGTAAGGGTGAAAGTGATGAAACAAACCCTCAAAATCAAATACTTCGAGTCTCGTGACGCCGGAACTTACGGTTGCCTAATCGAAAAGAACAATGATTACAATCAAACGATCGAATGGAGAAACGTGACCCTGCGCGTGGAAGAAGCTTTACAAAACGATGGCTATCGCGAAGATGATGGAAAAATTGGGAACGTTCTTAGACCAAGGGATGAAACTAATGAACTTGAACTCGAAGCGAGAAGTAAGCAAAAAATAGTTCTTATCGTAATTGAAAGAATTCTCGAACTGAAACTGCACTCTTTCGATGCAATTACTACATTCTTCATTTTTTTTATTTTTTTATTTATATCACGACTTTAATTATTCCCATAGATTTACCAGAGACGCGATCGTTGCACTTGGACAGTGAAAAATCAGACGCCGAATTGGACAACAATAAAGGCGAGAACGAAATGGTCGATGAACACAACAATACGTTACCCGAACGTCCACCGACATTCAACAATAGCGACGAGATGCATAAGCCAGTCGTAAAACCGGCTGGAAATATGGTACGACTTAGGTGTCCGAGTTTCGGTAATCCTAGGCCTAACATTACCTGGTTAAAGAACAACGAAGAACCCAAGAGATCGCTCGGTACAATTATTAGAACTAAATGGACGCTGAGACTGGAAGACCTCGTACCCGATGACAGTGGAAATTATACTTGCATTGTGTGCAATCGCCTTGGTTGCATTAATCATACATTCAAGGTCGACATTATAGGTAAGAGTGATTTCAACGTAATCCTAATATCTCATAATTATCCTTCTAAATCAGGGCTGTCCAGCCTGTGCTCCGACATAAATAAAATCATAAACTTTCTTAAAAGGAAAGTATTCAGATTTGTATTAGCTTATTTTTGTCATTTCTCGAGATTAATATAATTCATGTGCGATCTCGGATAATTGTTTTTCTTCGAACGTTGATCGTGAAAGCTAAAAAGTTGGGCACCCCTAGTCTAGTCAAAAACACGATTAAGCAATTGTGGCGAGCTAGAATAAAATTGATCGGACGACTGCGATGACAAAAATGGGATGAACTCGTGTATTCAGTAAAATCGTTAACCTGTAGAGCGTTTCCCGCACAAGCCGTACATCAACGAAGACTTTCCAAAAAACGTGACAGCGTTGGTGAACAGTAGCGTGACGTTTAGGTGTCCCATCGTGGCGGACCTTGAACCTTACATACAATGGGTCAAAGTAGCCGAGTATCCCGGTGATCAGGAGGATACTCCAAAGGGGACCTTACTCCAGGTATAAAACCGCTCGTCTACTTTGATGCGGTAGGCACTGGTGAAGGTTCTGATGCTGGGGTTGTGTCTTCTTTCTCATCAATCAAAAAAAAAAAAAAGGACACGTTGTTTATCTCGCGCGTATCTCTTTTTGTATCTTACACGTGGTGATGGTTTTCTTTCTCTTCTTATTTTCCTTTCGCTTACACAAAGGCATACGCGCACGCGCGCACATAAAAAGATGTTAAGGACAAGAATTCGGTGTTTTGTTATCTCTAACTCTAGCTATTACTCTTACTATTTTTTTCTTCTCACTTTATGTTTCTTTAAAAACCTAATTAAAAAAGAAGGTGGTTGGGTATCTGTTATTTTTTAACCTATAGAGACCGTGAGGCATCGACCAATCCTGACACGACCCCCACGAAATACGACAGTCGTCATAGGAAGCAACGCTAGTATGACTTGTGAGGTCCTATCGGCTGCCCATCGTCATCTCGAATGGTACCACGGTTACCACACGTCTTTCGATACCGTCAACAAAACAAATCAAACTGTCAGGGTGGAGGTTAAGGTGGGCACACAGATGACACTAATCCAAAATCGCATGTTCTCTCTATCTTACTCCTTCGTTATATCGCTTTGCACGCTCATTATTTAGGGTAGATCTACTATTTCCAGCACTAGCCTCGCATGTGTGCACACGTACAACGAAAATAAACTTGATCGCTGAATTTTATATAATTGTCATTCGATGATCAATCGTTAAACGCTATCGGGGTTGAACTTTGAAGAATGAAATGAACGATCTATAACTCAAAAGTTATCTATTTTTTTCTAATCTAGGCTGGGATAGTTGAAAATCCGGAAGAACTGAAGCTCTACAACGTAACTGAGAAGGACGAAGGATGGTACACCTGTATAGCACAGAACACATTAGGGGAAACCTTCAGCAGTGCTTACCTTCGTGTCGTCCAAAGTGAGTATCGAGGGGATATTTATCACTTATGATAGTTAGCCAACAATGTCTCTATAAGACACTTCAGCTAAACGAGTCTTTAAATCTCTTGCGGCTTCGTCGTGTCCCATTTACCATTTATGCGCACGTAATTACATATCTACGTGTCTAACGCGTCAACAATCGTATGTGCGTATGTCCTCCCAGTAGTGATGGTCTTTAAAAAGCAAACACTTCAAATTACCTTCACGAGTATGACGAAAGTTCCAGTCTTTATTTCTTTTTCAACCGAGGAATTTTTCTAAAGGATTACGAAGCGATGATTTTATTGCTTGAACATTTCCAAGGAGGACATAAACGTCTGTTAAAGCATACCCCCGATTATTAAATTAACTCGGATATATAAAAAACGAACTGTGAAATCGCACGTTGCTTTTCAAATATAATTTATTAAACTGGAATTGTGCGAGAATTATACATTTATCATTTATCTGAGATGCATTGATTTATTCTTCGCGCGTGTGCCATAATTTTATTATTTATTTTATTATATTTTACATATAACAATCCGAAAACATATTTCTGAAGAATTATTTACCAAACGAAATCCATTATTTTTATGTTCTCGCACAGTTCGGCATAAAACCTATCATATTTGCTAGCAGTAATGATTTTGGAAGTTTCATTTTTCTCTATTTTTCTTCCTTTTTTATTTTTCATGCTCCTTCTCTTTATCTCTTTCTATATTTCTGTCTCTCGGTTTCTGTTTTTTTTTTGAGTGTAAAATAACGTATTATATGAGCTTGAATCACGCTTAACAATATCGTACGAGGATAAAGGCGTTAGTATTATTTTGATCGACTGCTGTTTAATCGCAGATAAAGAAATATCGCGCGAATCGTTGGAAGGCGTTAATGAAAATCAGGATGGAGGTGCGCGAAAATATAATGTGACCTTAGAGGAAAAGTCCCTAAACATGAAGATGGTAAGTAAAATTATTTCAACGAGAATTCAACGATTTCAAAAATCGTTGGAATCATTTTTCTAAATTAAATCCTCATAATATTAAAAATATACTTACGAAATAAATTGGACGATATGAAACTAATTAAGCGAAAGACTATTAACTAGACATCATTCTTTTGTATGAGAGAAGATGGAAAGGAAAGAAAAGGCATCGACCAAATACAAGGACTTCAAATCGCAGTTAAAAGAGAAGACAATGAAAAAAACTAAACAGGAAGATCATCGAATGGAGAATTCCAACGAAAAGGAAGTAACCAAATTGAAAGCATGCGACCAAAAATCATCGAAGGAAAAAGAAAAGAAGAAAGAAAAGGGGGAGGTGGAGGAGGAGTATCAATTTTACAAGAATTTTATCATAGCCAAATTACGTAAGATGAATCCAAAGCAACGTCTTTACGCGGAAAATCTGATAAATCGCGTTCTCTACGAGGGTTCCGTGGAAAGACTGTCGCTGTCTACAACGATTACCCTTCAACCGTACGATTACTATAATCACCAACAACTTCAAGGAGCCGGGGGGATCGTAAATACCATCAAGGAAGAAAAACATCCAACTCTTACTACCTTTGATCTAATTTAGTTTCCTTATATGTATGTACATAGGCAGACTTCTTCTAGATAAAGGATTGAAAAGCAAACTTAAGAAATATACTCGCGAGCAAGTATTTAACAATGTAACTATTTCTTTTCGCTCCAAATAAAGATGCATTATGCTTAACGCTCAAACAACAGTATTACCTTTCATCTTATTTCACAGAACCAACCAATAACCAATCACCAGAAAACCAATTACCGGTACTACCAATTTGTCGTTGTTGTTTTTATTAGAAATAAAATAAGATCAATTTAAAACCTAGGTAAAAAAGATATTATCTTCGGGAGAAAATGATAGGATATACAAACTGTTAGGATGTTAGGTAAAAGTCAAGGAGGCAAAATTAAAAGACTGTGTAACGTGTTATTAGCGTTGGAGGAGAACCGTGTACCGCTAGCGGCAAGACCACAAATCCTGGTGAACGTTTTGGCTGCAGTCCTATGTGTATTCTTCGCCGTCGGGGTCATCGTCGTAATCTACATATTTCATCGTTTGAAACGCGAGAAGATGAAGAAGCTATTGGCTATTGAAACTGCTCGTGCTGCTGTGGTCACCCAATGGACGAAAAAGGTTATCGTGGAGAAGACCAAACAGGTTAACGCGCAGAACGTTCAGGAACCACTTCTGATGCCCGTTGTCAAGATTGAAAAACAAAAATCGACGATTACGTCGGATGATAGCAACGGTGGTAGCATTTCGGAATACGAATTACCGTTGGATAGCGCTTGGGAACTTCCCAGGGAGCAATTGAAATTGGATAATACTCTTGGAGAAGGTGCTTTTGGAAAAGTCATCAGAGCGCAAACCAATACTGGGAGACCGGGTATACCTAGCGTCGTTGCTGTCAAAATGTTAAAGGGTAAGTACTCCTGTATGTCTCCTCGTTAGAGGAATAGATAATAGTATGGAATTTTCTCTAGCTCGAAAAATAGAAACAAACATTTGAACTAATTGCGAATAGTAGATACTAACGATATAATTGATTTTCTTTGAATCTTTGATTAGAGAGTCACACGGACGCCGAGATGATGGATCTCGTATCAGAAATGGAAATGATGAAGATGATAGGCAAACACGTTAACATAATAAATCTATTGGGTGCCTGTACGCAAGGCGGACCACTTTACGTGATCGTCGAGTTTGCACCTAACGGTAATCTTCGTGATTTCCTTCGCATTCACCGACCTAGCGCGAGCCCTGCTTTCCAATCAACCATCGGTCAGGAAGAAAAGGAACGTAAGACTCTAACGCAAAAGGACTTGGTGTCGTTTGCGTATCAAGTGGCACGTGGAATGGAATATCTTGCTAGTAGAAGATGTATTCACAGAGACCTGGCAGCGCGAAATGTTCTCGTTAGCGACGAATATATTCTCAAGATCGCGGACTTTGGTCTTGCCAGGGATATACACTGTCACGATTACTATAGAAAAACAACGGATGGCAGGTTGCCTGTTAAATGGATGGCACCGGAGGCTCTTTTTCATCGCGTCTATACCACTCAGTCCGACGTGTAAGTATTTTCTTTTTTATTTTCCTTTCCTTTCCTTCCTTACTTTCTTTCTTACTCTTCTTCTTCTTCTTCTTCGTCTTCTTGTTACCCTTATTTGTACGACGTTTAGAACAAACGATGTTTTTCAGATGGTCGTACGGAGTTCTGTTGTGGGAAATAATGACACTGGGTGGTACGCCATATCCATCCGTACCCTCGGTCGAGAAACTTTTTCAATTGCTGAGGACGGGACACAGGATGGAAAAACCACCTTGTTGCTCGATCGAAATGTAAGTTTCATCTCTTTTATTACCCGATATGTTATTTCATGTGTGCATGATAGATTAAAAATCTATTTTCCTGGCTACCTAATAATCATATTTATTCGAATATTCATTTGATTTACTTATTATCATAGATACATGCTTATGAGAGACTGTTGGAGTTATCAACCAACGGAGAGACCAACGTTTGGTGAATTGGTCGAAGATCTCGATAGGATATTAACGATAACTGCGAACGAGGTAATTCGATTATTGATTAAACGACAAACACCGCACCGCGAAACACTAAATTTCAATGAAAATATTGTTAAAATATTTTTCAGGAATATTTAGATCTCGGTCTACCCCAATTGGATACGCCACCGTCCAGTCAGGAATCAAGCGACGATGCCGAGGACGACGAAACCGGCGAACATTTTCCGTACCTGTTATAAAACTTTCAGTTTAAAAAAAGAAGGCTGATATTTACAAAAAGAAAACAAAAGCCGCGCTATGAAAGCTGCGTTTTATCAGGGCCAAGGATTATTTCGATCCTCGCCTTTTGAATAAGCCAAAAAAAACAAAACAGAAAGAAAAGAAAAAGCAAATTCATTCATTGCGAGAGCGTAAACGACTGATATTCAACACAAGCACGCCAAATAATGCAAATCAGTATTGACCTATAGTAGAAACAAAGAAAGAGAAGGTGTATAACAAATTTTCTAGACTTAAACCAATCTCGAAGATGGGGAAACGGGGGGGGATGGGAAGAGACAGGGAAGAGAAGGGTTCGAAGAAAAATTTACAATCGTAAATTTCTTCCGAAGGGTGATTCGAGAGCCTGTGGATTCATTTTTCTACGTCTTATTGTTTCGTGCCATGAATGCGTGCCTTGTTAAAAAAAAAAGAAAAAGAAGAAAAAAGCAATTAGAAAAAATAATAAAAAGAAAAACCAAAAAAGGCTTCCAATGATCGCCCAAAATTCACGATGATTGTACAGCGAGAAAGAGAGAGAGAGAAATTTAAAAAGTGAGAAGAAAAAGAGAGTATAATGAACAGGACATCTATGCACGATGTCCGAAATAATGTGAGACACTCTCTAGGTGCATGATATTGTGTTTATAGCTAGTCAATTGTTTTTTTTTTTCGTAATTTGTACGTCTTTTTTTGTAACATAATAGTTGTTAAATCTGTTAAGAAAATTGTATCTTGTTCCCAAACCTAAACTCGACGTCAAACGTATGAACATTTATCGACACAAATGAAAGATCAACAGGAACAGGAATTAAGTTTGTTCGAATGATACTACGACATTGTCGAGTCTATGGGAAAAGAGAGAGAAAAAGAAAGAGAGAGAGAGAGAGAGAGAGAAAAAACAGGACGATTAGGTGCGTATAAGAAAAATAATTGATACACTCGACACTGTGTAATGTAAGTATATATACAATTAACTTCAGTTTCATTTTTTTCCTTCCTTTTTTTATTGATAATTTATTCCTCTTACATTACCGTGTGTTTTTTTTTCTAAAACACATCTTACGTAGACTAGTAAACCCTTATTATCTGATATCGATGTGTTTGTACACGCGTGGTACACTTATGTGAGCGTAGTTTGGAAGAAATCGAAAAAGGAAATGCATCGAAAATAATTGAAACAAAAAATTCGCAATAAGTCTGTATAGTCGAATAAGTCTGCGATTTTTGATTCACAACATTGTACATAGTAACGAATCCTTTATTTAATGGCTAACTTGTACAAGGATTAGCCTAAGGTAATACATTATAGAGAGCATTTACCTAAAGGGATATAGGGCGTATTGTATATTCTGTGTAAAGGAATAATCATTGTAAACGTGAGTTTCATATGCAATAAATGAAATCTTTTGTCGCACGGATTTCCCTTTTTTGCTATTGAATATGTGTGTGTGTCTGTCTGTGTCTGATTTCACCTATTTTACGTCGTTAATTTATTCAGAAACAACAATTTTATATTTCATAATTGAGCAGTTCATTTGTCCAATTAACTCCATTAAAAAAAGTCTAAAAATATTCATATATATATATATATATATTGTTATTTATTATTCAAGAACTATAAAAATATTTGTTATTCAGTATTGTATTAATTAACTAATTATTTATTTTAGTAGAAATTTATATGAAATATTATATTTTAGTTTGTCCAAAATGTTAAGAATTGATAGTGAAATTTGACAAAGGAACAGTTCAATTAATTCTCATTAAAATTGAAATTCTAATTTTTCTTAAATCTTTTTAATTAGAAATATTTTAATTATTGATTCCTTCGTTGTAAAGTTAGACGTGTACGTTTATGTAAATTGATTTAATTTAAGAATTTTTATATTATTGTTTAGATTAACAGTTAGTATAGTACTTACTTGAACAAAATTTCATATTGTATTTATATAATTTGTAATTCCTAACACATTTCGATCTCGATGCAATATATAAATTAATATAAGAAGAATGTGAATATGATAATATGAATAAAATCTTTTTCAAAATAAAATAAAAGATAAAAAAATAAAAAAAAACAAATAAAAATTACCATTTTGGAGATGATCACTTACTACTTCTGGATAACAAGCGCTAGATGGCTCTTCATGCAGCTTTCAATTTTATTTTCAGGATCCTAAAAAAATTAATACTATTTACTATAAAAGAATTAATTCATTAGATTAAATAACAAAGTACAAAACTGAAATATTTCATAAAATGAGCATTCAATAAATTACTGTAAGATATTAATTGAAAATTAATGAATTTGTGAAAGAAATTTTAAAAAATTCACAGACAAGGTTGTAGATCATTTTATCATCTTTATTTCTTTCTTGACTTATATTTATTTATTTAATCATAGTATTAATGCAATATTATCATAATAATTTATTATTATTAAAAAAGGAATGAAACAATTACCTATTATTTAAGAAAACTGCATTGATTTACGAGGAACACCATACGCTACACACTTTGCACATTAACGTTTGGCGCCAGCCATATTAAACATGGCGATATTCAAACTGATACAACGTAATACAAAAAAAGTTTATTATTTTATTCTTCGAGTATAAACATTTATTAATCATATTAAATTATATATATACAGTGTATTTAAATATTTTATTATTATATTAATAAGTATTTCACAATTAATGTCCTATACAATATCTGTAATTAATTAATAATTGGATAATTTAAGTAATGTTATTTTGATTACTTTTTAATTTCTTTTGTCGTATGCAATAACCGCGTGTTATCGAGAAAAATCGTATGCGCAGACTCGAGAGTGGCGCTTGTGTCGATTCGTTTTGTTGTCATCTGCCACATTCATACTAAGTTGTTTTTAACCCGATTTTCATTAGAATTTTTAGTTTTAATCTATAAAGTACAATTTTCTTTTAACAGAAACATAATGCAATCAGTGGTGTGATTTAATATTAACGAGTTTTAATAATAAGAAAACTAAACCAGTGTTCCTCATAAATTAAAAATTGAGGTTAACTTCTCAGATACTTCCAAGTAATGTAAGTAAATCAAAGTCTATTTTTCTAAATTCATAATGCAATACTTTCTGTACTATTACTTAAAATTATTATTATCACGTAATTACATTCAAGAATCGTATTTAATACATTTTGATTGACATTATTAATCGTATAATTAAATCATTTTGACATAGTACAAATTACTTATATATATTATTCACTGTCATTGATTACAGGTGACAATATTGACTTAGTAAATGGTGATTATCAGTGCCATGGAAAGAAGAATAAAATTAAAAACTTTGAACAGTCATATTACTTGCAAAATATGTCGTGGTTATTTAATAGATGCTACTACAGTTACCGAATGTTTACACACATTTTGCAAGAGTTGTTTGGTCAAACACTTGGAAGAAAAACATACCTGTCCGACATGTCAAATAGTAATACATCAATCACATCCACTACAATACATCAGTTTCGACAGAACTATGCAAGATATTGTTTATAAATTAGTTCCAGATCTCCAAGAAAGTAAGTAAAAGTAACAAAATCTAGAGATGGCATGAACTAACTTAATTATCAAATAGTATAAATGCATACATTAATGTACTTATTATAATATTTATATTTATAGATGAAATCAAAAGAGAAAGAGAATTTTATAGAGCAAGAGGTTTACCCTGTCCAAAGGATATTCTACCAAATGCTGCTGAAGTGGAAGAAGAAAAAGCAACTGCGGATGCCCATGCAGAATCAGATTATCACAGAGCTGATGAACAGGTATGTTGTTATTAGTATTATTATTAAAAGAAAGTATAATAATTATATATTATAATATTTATATAATATTAAAGGTAAACGTATGCCTGGAATGTATAAATGCTAGTTTGAAGACATTAAAACGAAGATTCATCAGATGTTCCGCACAGGCTACAATTACACACCTTAAAAAATTTATTGCCAAAAAGGTTCTTAGTGGCATGGAGAAATACAGAGACGTATGTATACATTTTGTACATATTTAATAAATCAACCCCTTGCATTATAAAAACATGTAGATTGTTATGCAACAACTTGTAGGGAATCTTATCGTCCAAACATAAGAAGCATGAAATATAGCAGGAAACTCAGCGTGTTAACTCACAGTGCAAGGGGTTAATTAATTGTTTCTCCATTTAATCATGTATTAATTTATTCTTTTCTTTTTTCTTCGCAGATTGATATTTTGTGCAATGATGAATTATTAGGTAAGGATCATACTTTAAAGTTTGTATATGTGACAAGATGGAGGTTCCGGGACCCACCCTTAAGATTACAATATCGACCACGAATAGATATTTAAAACTATGTTTTTTATATAGAAAAGTTACGAAAAATTCGTTATGAATCAATTATATATATATATATTATTATATATATATCAATTATATATATATATATTATATATATATATATTATATATATATAATTATATATATATATATATATTTATATATATTGTTTTATCAATTCGTTGATGCATCATTCATTGCAATATTTATGGATTGTGTTCTTCGCAGACAATCTTACTTATAGTTAAACTATGTTGATGCTCAACGATAATGGTACAATTCTTTATCGTTTTAAGATCTCTATTCAATGAATACCGATTGCATTTGTCAATATTATGTCTTATATTTAATTTTTCTATTAGATGTATCTCGAATTAGTTTTTACGTTTATAATTTTAACGTAATTGAGAATATCAACGTTTCGACAAAGCGTATTTATATTAAAACTGATACAACCCTACATTCTTATTAGATGTAACGCAATAACAATTGTTCATATACTGCAAGTATTATTTAAACACATAAAATAAGTTTCTTTATAAACTTTAAAAATCAATAACTCCACAAAATTATACATTATTGGTACAATGTATTTTACCTGTTGTTTGTAATTGGTCAATTGGTCAATTGATCAACGACATTGTTGCGTGACATTTAATTAGAACTTAGGGTAATATAAAAAGTAAAAATGATCGCTACATTAATTGAAAAATTTCATTAGCATCATGTGATTTTATATTTTCTTATGGACTGAGGTTGTTTGTAATTTAATCTTAAACATTCGTCATTTATGTTTATATTCTTCTTTCTACTGCGATTATTTATTTTGTTAAATTATTAAGTTTAAGCTTTTTTTTATTATATTTTATTTTTCGTTTGTATATTTATCGTTCTATTATAGTTATCACCCGAGCCTACCACTTTCACGCATCAAATCATAATTTGACATTTTTATTTGAAAACACAACAATATTATCGTAGACAGTCTCTTTCTCGCTTTTACAAATACTATCTTATATCTTACGATGACTGTCATTAATCTTTCTACGTGTAATTAATAGAGTTTCATTTGACTATAATTTTCACATAGATCCAACTCTTTCACACACACACACACACACACAACACTACAAATAAAATATTCTGACTGTAAATAAAATATTTTTGACAAAATTCTATATACATTGCGCGCATAGATGCAGCTTTGTATGAAGCAAACAAAAGTATACAAATTAGGATCTAATATGCGTCTAGGTCCTGTTAACTTTCTATTATGCTTTATGCAATGCACATATTGTCGGATTAAACACATATTTCCCTCGACATAAAAATAAAACTTACAATAATAATTTTATCGAGGAACTAAATATTTTCAAAAAAAAAAGATAACTTTGTCGAGTGAAATATCGTGTTAATATCGACTTATCTCTCATAGTAGATCAAATCATTTTTATGAAACGATATTAAGAAAGAAATGAAGAAAAAGATTTAAAAAAAAGAAAAAATACTAAAACGTGTGATTGTATATATAAGTATTAGAATGTTGAGAAGTGTATTTTGCAAAGTAGCAGCAGCTGCGCTTAAAAGCGTTAGGGGCTTGTATATTGTACACTGTGTGTGTATATCTATAAATTATTAAATAAATATGTTTTGTACAGTACTGTACCAATGATCGCTGATATATTTTCAACATCCGTTGTTGGTAGAATAAAGGGAAAAAACAGAAAACTGTTTCTAATTTTTAAAAAATCACATCACGCACCAAAATCTAATGTAAGATCATGTAAACATATTGTAAAATTTAAAAATTACCGCCATTCGCGCGTTGATATATTGAACCAATTATAACTCTACTTTAATAAGCTCTTAAACTGACCAATCATCGAGCAGTTCCCCTACTAGCAACCACATTTTCGTTTGGGTATCGCAAACATTTCTCCGTCAGATGGTGCAAGCAACGGATAGCGACAGAAGCGCACTCGTCTCAATAACGAATATAAACGTAAAAAAAGAATAGGAAAAAAAGATAATCTTTCACACTTTTTCTCATGAATCTGGTCCCGCCGAGTGTATAGTAAAATAGTGTACATTATATATGTACTGGAAGATCGCGTACGCGACTTAAGACTTATCTCGATGTACCTCCGACTCGATAAAAGAAAATTGTTGTGGTGTAGTTTTATGTGTTGTTGTGCCGTCGTTAAAGCGACTAAACCGTTTTGATAAATGAGCCTGCAAGGTAGCCTTTTTGCCGAAGATGTGGAGTACGACGTGACTCTCTTTTTGAAAGACAATAGAAAAAAAAGGTATGCTATAGTTATTCGTAATCTCTGTTAATACAGAATTGTTAAATAAGTCGAGGTAATTATATGAATTATTTGAGGAATGGGAGGAATTCATTCTTGCACGCGCGCGCGTCCTTCCGTCTAACGTAACGGTCATGCAATCGAACCTCTTATTATGGCGAACGAACTTTCTGTACATCACTCATACATATATATATATATATTAGATTACCCGAAAAGATCGTATATATGTATAAATATATATTCAATTAAGTATTTTCATTAAATTCATATAATTTTGTTCACAATTAGCACGAACATTTTAAGCAACCAATTCGATTAATATTGTTATTATAAAGTTCATAACGTTTTTGAACAACAATGTATTACATATTTAAAACATTCAACATAAATACATACATGTATTTAAATATATTATATATATATATATGTGTGTGTGTGCGTAATATAATACACTACAAACGATTGTTGCACAATTTTTTTCAGAATCGTCAAATACTTTTCGACCAACGATTGCATTTAATACACTAAACTTCAAAAATAACTTACAATTAGATTGATAAAAGTTTTGACCACGATGAATGCAAGGAGTTTTATTTTGAGGAAGGAGTTTCTTTTCACTGTCCTTCCACCCCACACTCCCACCCATCCTTCCAACCCCTCTTCTCTGATGATCAGTCTATTGACTCCACTCTCCTAGGCCAAGTATAGCTTTTATATAAATATCTTAGGTTCCTTCGAGAAACGATAGCATTGTTTCTTCTTAACTGCTATTAGAATTCTGTTAATATTCGTTATTCTCGACCAATCAGAAACATTAGATTTAAATACACATACTATACCTTATATACACAGTTATCATCAATAATTGTGATGATAATTATGAACTTGGATTAAATCCAAAAATGGGAAACAATTGATTTTATTTTAGATTATCTAATGAAGTCAATGATAAAATAAGTTTTTATTCACTGCTTTCACTCTCTTGGTAATAATTATTTATATAATAAAATACATTTGTTTCCATCTTTTCACATATATTTTCAAAATTATTAGCACAAATAATCAGACAGTGATATGATAATTAACGTGTCTATATATAATAAAAGAAAGTCCATACCTTTCTCACATATACTTATATATTCTACTACATAACTACTTTCTCGTTAATCTCTTGTGGAAGTAAAAAAGATGAAGAAAAAGAAAAAAAACATGTTTACATTCTCATACATTGTCAATGTAAGCGCAATCGAATTTTATATCGATGTGATTCATAGCGTTGTTTTTTCGAAACGCGATGTCTCAATAGGAATCAAAAATGTTTGTAGTATTGTGTCATATCTGATGTTAGATAAGAATGGCTTATGTAGGTAGACAAGGGGTGTGGCATAATATTTAGAACGAACTTTAAGAAATGATAAGAAATACAAGAACAATAAAAATATAAAAATTATTAAAAGGTGCAACCACTTGCACATTATGCGCGTGCGCAAACAATTTTCTCGATAAAAGAAAACATGCATGCATATTTTCCCGCTGAAATATGCTACTTTAAGATTAAAACAATTCGAAATTGATTAATGTAATGTAACTTTTAACAATTGAAAACTTGATTTTATTATTTCAATGTATTATAGTGCAGTTTATAATTTTATTTTTATATTGCAACCTAATCCTATATGTATTTAAAAAGTTTGTAAATTCGATTTCATATTTAACCATCTGCGCAGTAAACCTTGTGCGCAACGAACGAAGTAACATTTTCTATTGCACTTCATTGTTTAACATTCCACTTATGGGGACTTGCAGTATAATATTACTGTATGCATATATTTGATACATCCTGCATAAATCATTTAAGAGAAAGAAAGAGATAAAAGAAGGAGGAGAAAGTGTGCAGAATACATATTACAATAGTGGACGACAAACTGTGGCTCCCAACACAATATTAGGTTTGAATAATCATTTTTATAATATTGTTGTATTAAAAATTTGTGAATTCTGGACAGGATTACAATGTAAATTTAAAAAAAGAAATCCGAAACTCTTATCAAAGAAGTTGCTCACCCCTGACATATTACGTAAAAGCCATGAGTTAACCTCTCCTACTCCTCGAGGTCCCTCTCGAGTATTCTACCTTATATAGCTGCGCATGGTTGCGCAGTGTTCAGCACCAACGGGGCACTAAAATCAGTATATATCGATATACATCAGTAATCAGTTAGAGGTCGACGTTGGAAGTATATACCCAACTTTATTTTTAATTAATTTGATCTATCAGCTCTCGCTTTTTCTTCTCTCGGATCAGTACGATCCCTTTCGCTTTTGCAGGGTCCTCGTGTTTCCTCCTGTAAACAGCTATCAACGATATCTCATACATCAGCTAGTGCAGGATCGTTTTGCCGATTTCCTGCGCACCTTCTCCATTGGCCAAGGGCTCGACAGACGTACCGTCGTCTGCTACAAGACCGACGTGATCAGGTAGACAGAAGTCCGTTTTTCTTTTCTCGGAATTATCTAACTTAATCTTTTTGTATACAGGTTGTTTCGTAAACGTCAGTACTTCAAAAGGATGTATCTGCACACTGTAAACAAATAAAAACTATTATATGAATATATGTCCAATGTATCACAGGTTTCTAATTTATGGATCATTCAAGATTTCGAAGTACCCGCTTCTTATCTCAGTGCAAGCTGCTGTAAAACGTTCAGTAATGTTCTGAATTCGACAAAATACTTCTGTACACTTACGCGGAAATGACCAGCCATGCACTTCACGTATAGTTCTGCATACAGGATTGAACTGAAAGCACGTAGATTATACTCAAGAAAACTTCCCGGAACGTGGAATTCCAGATTGTAGAATATTTGAATACATTTCTAAGAATGGTTGAGTCAAGAAACATACACTTGGAACATTTTCTTTGATCATCCATTACTCGAAAACTGATGTATATCGGACATCTGTTCGTATGGCATCTTTTTATTTCGTTTACTGTGCAGATTTATCCCTTCAAGTGTTTTTAATGTATATTTAAGAAATACAGTGTATATACACATACTCTCTTTGTATTCTATTGGGTATATATTTTGATGTCTCTTTCTTTGTAACATCAGACGTGATACGATCATTGACTGTGACACACATTTACACATACACGGTCTCTTTTCACTTTCGTTACAAGCTTAACGATTGATGTTACGTATTTTCTAACGGAACAAAAAGAAATCTTTCCATACGTGGGTTCTCATCATCGATAGGGTTTCAAATATTTCTCTGTTTATATGATAAACATGATTTTTTATATATTCATATATTTATTACAGGTTTTTCACTTGTAATTAATCCTTTGGCACAAGATTGTCCAATATTTTAGTCATATTGAGCTACATTTGAAAATCTACAACTGCCTAGATTACACTATTAGTGCACATGCATCATGCATTATTGCACTTATGAAAAAAACATGACCATGAATATGTAATTCATTTTTAATCACTTATCTGCTTCCTCTAACATTTTTTTCTAATTTCTAATTTAAAAAAACAAAATAACTTATTACAATTGCATTCAATATCAAAACTTTTGTTCGAAATATCTTGTCAACTAATCGTTTGTCAACATTCTATTATGAAATTTTTCTATTCGAAATGGTAGAAGAAATAAATTCGTGTAAAAAAAGAAAAAAAACTCGAGTAAAAAAAATATCGATGACCTTAAAATCTTTTTTTAAAAATACGACATTGAAAAATTCTTCCCATCGTCCGGTGTGGGCTTTGAAATAGAGTGAAACTTTTTTCTAAAAATATTTTCCATGCGTGTAGAAAAATAAGAAGAAATATTTCAAATGATATAATTGTTGAGTGGTACAACCGGTCTAATATAATACAATATAATAAAACCAGTCAACATTTATTGGGAGAAGGTAATGTTGTTTTCGTTTGTTCTTGAATTCTTTCAGCAATATAAAACATGAAAAATGGACTCGTGTTATTATAGTATCGCAAAGAGTTTTAAAGATAGACGGTCAGTTTTCAGAAACTCTGATTGTTTAAAACGAGTAGTCAATATATCAGACTTTCTCAAGACGATTATGAAAGACTAAAACGTACGTGAAATCCCCAGTAATGGAGGAGGCACGTCAAACGAAAGTGAAACTGACCGGCTCTCTTCACTCAAGGTCGTAAATACGTTCTCGCGTACATATATAGTGTGTAGAAATATATACATATACGGCCTCTTTTTATACAATCTATATGTATACGCGTAGTTCTTCCAGTTTCATTTTTCTTCTTTTCATTTCTTACAAAATTTATAAGAATTTACAATTAGAGTTGTTGCTTAATCATATCAAATTTTATCTTTGCATTTATTGTTAATAATTTTTCACAGAAATTACTATAAGAAATGTATCTTTGTGTTTTTGTAAAGGGAGCCAGGATCGAATGGTGGGGAACAAAAGGAAAGTCCTTCTAAAACGTTGTCCTGTGAAATGGGTGTTATAGAACGACGACAATCGTCGTCGAAATCACCGGAACGTATTCGCTCACAGCAACAGCAACAAAGGCACGCTGATCCAAGGATCGTTTCAAATTGTAAGCATTTTAGAATCGTTCAAGTTTTTTTGATATTTTGATATTTTATATTTTGTTCTAATTACTTTTACCTATCCTAACTCGGTTACGGTTTATAGTGTATATATGGTATGTGTATACCTTTCTCTTGTTACAGCAAAGTCCGTTGCACCTGCGGTAGAAATCTACGTACCACCTCCAGCAAGAAGGGCAAGAAATAACGAGCTCCGTTCGCAACATCGAGAAACTTCGACTCATGTTAAAACAGAGGATAGTAGTAGTAACGATAACGACCTTACGGTACTCCCTTCCACATCTTCTTTTTCTAACGCGAGGTAAGCGTTTTTCTTGTAAGTTGTTTTTTAACAGTTATCTTATTACGGGCTTTATGTACAATTATTTTACTTGTATTTATTTTATTAGCAAAAACATATCATTCTAATCATTAATGTATTGTTTAAGAAATAGTCGTCAAAGAAGACCAGATCGTGCAGTTTATGTACCAAGGCATAGAAGAAGTGGTGCAGAAATAGAAGTTAATAATACACGTCGTTCTCACGAAGACAACGTTATCTTACAAGATCCTGTAAGATTAACAATCACAACAGCGGTAACAGCGTCGAATAACGCCATTAGCGAAGAACAAGATATTATATCATCATCATCGTCGTCGTCATCATCATCATCGTCATCGTCATTATCATCGTCGTCGTCAAAATTAAACAGGGAATCCGAATGTTCAACATCATTAAATACCAACAAACATAATAATTCAAGTTTGAACAGGGATCATTCACCTGTTAGCTCTCTGAAATCATCAAGCGTAAAAGTAGAAAATACTGAAGAACAAGTAAAACCAGTGAAACTCGACGAACAGCAGTCAACGCTCTCGAAAATAACAGACGATCGTCATCATCATCCTACGCACGAGGAAGAAGAAATAGAATCAGTGAAAGGTGAACGATTGCAAAGTGATACGTCGTTAGTTTCTTCATCTTTGCAAGAACCTACACTGATTGACGAAACTTGTACTATCCAACAAGTAATCGAAGTCTTACAAGAAGACAAATCTGAACTTTTATCGAACGCTCAATCCTCAGAACCTAACAGTAAAAACAATAACGACGCGACGAATCATTGTCCTGCCGAAAAACCTGTTGTTATTGCAGATTCGAACGACAAACCCAATATGTCGAGTGAGAAAAAAGATGACGAATCAAAAGATAATGTATCGTCGAATCGTCGTAACAACACTGTCAAGAAAAATAACGAGAGCAATAATACCGTAAGACGAAATATGGTATCCTCCGATGTTTTAATAATATCCGACGTTATTACCAATAATAAAGAACCCGCGAAAAAAGCAAAAGAAGTTCCTGTTGTTACCGTGGCACCGCCAGAAAAAAAAGCAAAAAAGGTTGAACGACCAAAAAGCAAACCGGCACCACCACCGTCGCCTCCGATCAAAATTAGCAGAGACGAATGCGATTGGGATAGTTTGTTCGACGATAATGGCGATTGTTTAGATCCGTCCTTGATTGAAGAGGTAATTATACACATAGGATTCACTTTCTCTTATTGTATTTTTAATGAATATAAAAATATACTAGTTGGAATTATTTTGTAATGTAACAAAATACGAATTTTCAAATGTGATACGCTTGTATCAGAAATATCCCGAACTTTGGACTTGGAATTTGAACTTATCTTTAATTTGATGCTATCATTTTCGTTTTAGTTAACATCGGCTGTTGGCGAAGTAGTGATAGAACAACCAAAGAACGATTATAAAATTTACACTAAACAAATAGAATCACTATCGAGCGACGAATTTGGTCACGTTGTTGAGATCTATAATTTCCCATCGGACTTCAAAACGAGCGACTTGGCAGCTGTTTTTAGCCCGTTCAAAACTGGGGGCTTTGAACTTAAGTGGGTCGACGACACCCACTGTCTTGGTGTTTTTAGCAGTCCTCTTATTGGTAAGATCAACTTACATATTTAATAATACATTTACCCTAATTTACTATTATCTCTGTTATAATATTGAAATGTTTTTTTGTTTAATTAAAGCTGCTGAGGTATTGGCTTCGGAACATCCGTTCGTTAAAACCAGACCTCTTAGCGAAGCTACAGCTTTAAGTAAAACAAAAGCAAGAAGGAGTGCTGAGTTCTTGCAACCGTACAGAAGTCGTCCAGAAACTTGCGCTGCTTTAGCGAGAAGGTTGGTTACAGGTGCTCTAGGTGTAAAATTAGCAACAGCGAGACAGGAACGAGAACACGAAAAGAACATTTTACGTGAAGCTAAAGGTACGTACATTATACTACAGGATGATCCAAAATAAATTTCCAATTATGAACTTCTCATTTCATGAATTACATACTTTACAAATTGTTATTATTTCTTGAAAACTCTGTTTCTACAAGTAGATATTAAATGCCTTGTATATCTATTTATAAATGGACAATATTTTATCCAATGAAATAAGAAGTTATTAAAATATTGCAGAGAAAAGAAGATTGGCCAATAAACAACGAGAAGATGCTTGGGAAGGTATAATCCCTCAAAAGTAGCATTACCTATTAGTGGTCCAATGAACTGGCAGAAAAATAAGATATACCTCGTATCGTATGACCTACGTTGCCTCTACGTATTTGTGCCTTACTCATCTATGTTTTAAATCGTAAACAGAGTACAGGCGTACTTTTCGAATCGAAATGATTACTACTGATTTGAGGGGAATAATTATTAAAAAAAAAAAAGATAAAAAGAAGAAAAAGAAACAAACGATTCGTTAAATAGATGAGTGTGGCATGAGAAGCATTTTAAGATTCTCGTGTATGTATGTGTGTATGTAAGCGTGTGTGTGTGCATGTTCTATTTTTTTCTCTTTTTTTTTTTTTAATCAATATGGGATATGTACAAAAAAAAAAGGAAAAAAATCTAAAATTAATTTATCCACTCTTACACATATCATAAGGTAAGGAAAGACGTGGTTTTGGGTACGGTGTTCTATTTTTATTTTCTGTTTCAATGCATGCTTTTATGTTTATTTTTTTTTTTACAAAGATAACCGTATTTTTTGTGAAAGAAAAATATAAGAAAAAAAAAGATTGTTAACGATGCAGGCCCAAGACCAAAATCACGAGCACCCATTCAATCGGTAACCACCACACAACCCCGGTTTATTCCCCCTCCGCCCCCAAAATGAGTAATTTTTAAGATTCAATTAGGACGAGTCTGTTTACGAAAACGTTGTGAACAATTGCATATTGTTATATATAAGTTTTTGCTATGTGCAATTTTATGGAAGACAATAATAAATTAGAATTTTAAGGATATATTATTGAACGAGGATTTGTCGTTTACCGCGTGCTTAATGGGGGATTATATTAATTAATAACTTATATACACAGGGTGTCCTGTAACCAATGGCTCAAGCGAGGAGGGGATGATTCTACATTTAAAAGAAAAACTAAGTAGAAAATGTAGAATACGCAAATGCAACCCTGCTGTAGAATAAGCAAAAATTCTTTACTTAGTTTTTCGTGTAAAATCATCCCCTGCTCGCTCGTACAATTAGTTACAGAACACCCCTGTATACATATATATATGTATATGCAAAAGAGATGTCCTTTTTCAAAAGTTATATAATTTAAAGAAAGAAGGGATGAAAAATAAGAAAAAATTGTTCAAAAGAAAAAATAAAAATAAAACTTATTCATCGAATAATCGTGGGCATTATAATAATGATCTGTTATTATTATAATAATATGTTGTGTATAATATCTGTAAACTAATATTGCGTTAGAGAGCAAACTGTTTTTTACTTTATGCCTGTTATGTGTAAATAAGAAGAAGATAGAAAAAAAAATGTTGAGAAAATTCTGACGCTCATTGTTTCCAAAATGTTTTATGCATGCAATAGAAAATGACGATGACTATAACGACAACGATGACAACGACGAAGACGACGACGACGACAACGACGATAATGATAATGGTGATGATTTTCAAAAAAGAACCTCAACAATAGATTGTATTTTTATATACAATTGTTACAAATAAAAAACAAAGGGTTATATATATATTAACCACCAAAATCCTAGTCAATGTATGAAGGAAATGTTACCCCAATATATTATTATTATTATTATTATTAATTATTAATTAATTTATTAATTAATTATTACTATACGTGTTACGTTTCAATCTGTCGTTCTCATTCGACGAACAGAAAGAATTTATTAGAATAAAATTATTTTACGTATCGTATCGATAATACATGGGTTCTTCATTTTTCTTTTCTTTTTTTTTGTATCCTTCACGCATAATATAAAAAATGTTTAGACATATGAACACGATGATGTTACATGACGTAATTTGTTTGTTTTTTGCTTTACGCGTTATTTGTATGAAATAACAAATCTCTATTACATTTTATCTTTCTTTCTCTCGTTTTCTCTCTGCCTCCTATTGCATATTTTATGTAAAATGGTTGAATTTTTGGTATTTCATTTACCATTTACCACCTTTCTTCTTTTTCTTTTGCTGAACCTTACGCTGTTGTTGACGTGGTCCAGAAACTTCCACGGCAGTATTGTGACGAGGATTCGGTGAAGGTTTCGCATTGGTTGGCATTTTTGTAATATCACTGGAAGTTTTAAAACAAATATATTAAATATTAAACACATTGATACTTATAATTATTTTGTTTTGTATTAAAAATCAAGGAAATTTATGCCACTGGAATGGAAATATAAATAAGCATACTTTTATGAATGTTACTTATTGGCTTATCCAATATTAAAACATTTCTTATTTCTTATTATAAATGTTGTTTACGTACTATAGATCGCTTGCACCAGTTGCTGCACCTTGTGTACCCTTCATCGTAACATCTCGATTTCTTCTATCTCGTTTCTTTCTAAAACCACTACGCTCATGCCTTGGTAACCATCTTTCAGGATCGGGAGGAACATTAGGATCATAATTCTTAGGTAATTTTCCTTTACGTTTACGAATTTTACGTTTCTTCAATGTCTGATCTACTACTGGTTTACTAAAAATGCAAAATAAATGCATATATAAGTAAATCAAAATTTCATAGAAATAAATATATAATAAAAATATTACAAACCCTGGCGAAGGTTCTATTTTCTTTCGTACAACTTTTGTACCAATAATCCAATTGCTACTTTCTAAAGCATCAACATCCGTAGTCTCTGCAAGATCGTGCAAAGGTGGTAGCCTTTTGTACAAAAGATTAGCTTTAGTTGGACAAAATTGTACATAAGCTACTACTAATTGTGCCAAAGTTTTTGTATCTGATGGAGAGGCATCTACTAATTCTTGTAATATGTCAGCAGCAACTTGAATTTCTCCACCACGTAGATAAAAGTCGGCAGCTTGTCGCCATAATTCACCTAAATTCGTTGTAGTATCCTAAAATTAAAATAATTTATTTATCTCGTACATTACGTTTAAATTATTTTAAGTCTTTTATACTCTAATCTTATACCTTATGTTTTTTGTAATAATTTACTGCATTCTTCAATGCAGCCGATGCTCTATCTCTATTATTGTCTGCCATATGAAGCGTAACAAGTGCACTGACTATACCAGGCAACGATTTGTCAGATTCCGACAAATTTTCGAGTATATTAATCGCCTCTTTTCTTTCACAATGACTTAAAAGAAGTTGTACAGCGACTAATTTCATTTGCAATTCCTTTTCAGCAGTCGCGTATTCCAATAACAATTTAGCTGCTTCCTGAGCTTTACCATCCTTGCTAAATTGAATAGCTTTGACAAGCATTGCATCTGCTGCCAATGCTGGATAATCCTTAGCAAGTTTATTACACAATTGTTGACATTGTTCGCCCTATATAAAACAAAAATTAATTTATAATATACAAAACCATAATTGAAGTATAATTTTTCAATCATTCTTACCTGATCCGTATATAAAGCTAATAAACATTGATTATATGCAATAGTTCTTCTTTGCTTTGAAGTCAACTTATGTTCCAAACTTTCATGCGTCGCACTCTTCATTCTCTTCTTACTATCAAAAACATTTTGATCTTTGTTCAAACAAACAAGATTATTGCTTGCCACTGCAACAAGTGCTATGTCATCGGGCTTGGATTTCAAAGCAGCCGTGTATAAAGCTTGTGCTTCTTTTTCACGTCCTTGAAGTTGCAAACAACAACCGAGTTGTACTCTGATGATACCAAGTTCGTTTTCTATTTCTTCTTCCCCAGCTCCATCTTCTTCTAAACCTTCTTTACACATTTTCTCAGCAGTTTTCAATTTCTTCTCAGCTTCCACTAACATACTCTTATCGATCGAACTTCCTAAAGCAATCAATTGACAAGCTGCATTGTAGGTCAACTCATAGGTATCCTTTTGTAATGATAACATTTCTGTAGACTAAAAAATTATATGAAATAAGATTAGATGATTTAAATAATGGAAATTAATGGAATAATGTTATAAGTAACATTCATAATCCTCACTGAATTTTCAATTGTAAGATTAACAAGAACTGCAGCCAAATTAGTTTCTCTCTCGTCTTCGTATTCATCATCAGAATTTTTAATAATGTCTCTGTAAATCGCGAAACATTCCTCATATTTTTCCAATCGATACAATATTTGTGCTTTCAATTCTTTTACTTTTAACGAGGGATTCTGTATATTTTCGACAACCTTCAATGCCTCAGCTACCTGATTTAAACGATACAGACAATAAGCTTTCTCAAAGTCAAGATTTCTGAAAAAAGAAAGAAATAAAGAGTTAGAATGTCTATAGAAATAAAAATATTGTATTGTAAGTAGAATTTAAATGACTTATTCATACATTGCCAACTTTTGATTTTTTGTTATTAACTGCAATCCTTCATTAAACTTGGATAACTGGATATAACAGATGACTTTACAGTGGAACGCAGCTTCCTCATCTTGAGAAATACCTAAAACTAAAATAAAAAGGATGAATAAATTTATTTAAATAAAAAACAGAAAAAATAGAAAATTACGCATATAGGTTAGGAATTTTTTTTATAGTTTTTTTAACTTGGATAATAAACAATTGAATACAGTATTTCTTACATTGTTTAATAATTAATTAATACTAACACGTGTAACATAAGTGTGTTTTTTAAAAAAATATAGGTTAAAAGTGATATAGTAACCAAACGTTGTGGCATTTAAACATTAGATTAGTATAATTAAAGAGACATCTTATAGTTTGAATAATACGTACTTCTATTAGCTGTTTTTAATGCTCTTTCATATTCCCCATTTTGTCCTAATTTATTTAATTCCGCGTACAACGCTGAAATATTACTTTCTTTCGAACTCATATTGTCCAACTGACAAATGCGACAACGTGGAACTTACAATGGATTGGATTGGATAGTACAAGGTATTCAAATATAGTTTTCATACGATTTTCAATCATTCTCAATACTTCAATAATAGTTTAAATAATTTATATATATGCAAAAACAATTATACATATGTTTGCATAGATTGGTCTATATTTATTAATAAGTAAACATATATATACACCTATGCACTTAACATAAATTGATTTCATATGTCATACTGCAAGTGACATATTGCTATTGAATTTGATTATATAAGGTGTACCAATTTTGTTCAGCATATTTTTATCAACATATTCAACGAGTAAAAATAAATTCAAAATGTTATACAAACGTGAACTCATAAATATTTTATTAAAAAATTATAACAAAAATAATTAGGACACTCTATATATGCACGCATGCATGCGTGTACTTTCAATGGGGATTTCTTTTTACATGTGAATATTGTTTTTTTTATTTAGATACACGAGTTCAATGCTTGATTATAAAGGAGGAGATTTCATAAGAAAAGAGTTTTTAAAAATAGGAATAAACTTATGTTTTGTGATAAAATATTGTACTTTATTTGAAAAACAATTGGAAGGTATTTGCTTGTGTTGTAATTATCAATTTACAATGAATTATTCACTTTTATATATATATCACAAAAGTATGAATAAAATATTGATTATTTTAATTACAATATTTAATTACAATATATTTAATTCAATATGATGAATTTTTTATTTTCTAAAAAACATTTCATCAGATTACCTCCTTTTTCGCAGACATTAGCGCCACCTGAAACATATTGATAACGTTATTCCATTGGTTCATATCAATGACCGCAAAAAAGAAAAATTTATGAACGTAAATAAAATATCTTTCACTGATTACGGTTGAATAAAGTCAACAGCGTTAATTATTAAAGATAATTTTAATAAGTAGATTATAAATATAATACTAACCAAGGCTTTTACATTTCTGGAAAACTTCGTCAGCTTTTTCTTTGGGAATACTGTTCGGTAATTTGGCATACAAAACTTCTTCGTTAAGATTTCCTTCCGGACTTAGCTATTGGAAAACAACAAAAAACAAAAGAAATAGAAATTTTATTAACGATTCATAAATATAAAAGAAAATCAATTTCGTGTTTTGTTTTTTCAATTCGCTGGAATACTCACAATGCCCATTTTCTTTAAAAAGCAAGCAGCGAAGCAGGATAATTTTTCATCATTTTCAGCGATGTTTCCGTTCTTTGCATTTTCCACGATTGCTTAAAAAACAAACATAATAAAATTGCATTGTATTTTACAGAAGTTCAAAGGAAAATGAAGCGATTGATATTTGGATTTGCGACGAAGTTAGTTTCGTCTAAACAAATATAAAATATTTTATAATTACCAGCATCGACACCAGTTTCGGCTATACAAGAATCCTTGTATTCCTTAAGTTTGGCCTTTTGTTCATCGGTGAGTGCCTAATATTAAAAAATATTCTCATAATCTGATTTATGTTATCAAAGTTGGTCTCGCCTTTAACAATACAGGATGCTTCAAAATAACTTACAATCATTTCCAGAACTTAAAACTTTGTAAAGTATTATTTGTCTTTTAAATATTAAATTAATTTTAGTTTTTTTTTAAAGTACTAAATTGATAAAACTAATAGACAAATGTATTTTAGAAGGAATATTCAAAATGGTCGTCTTATACATTTAATAAAAACGTCGAAACGTTTTTTACAGTTTTCAAAAATATTTGTATATTTTTTCACGTTATTATTTCAAATTATTGCATTCTGAATGATCTTATATATAAATAATATAAAAATAATGAAATTTTATATATATATATATATATATATATCTTACCAATGCACCGACGAAGAAAGCAATTGTGAAAGCAACGATGATTTTCATATTGATAGATGATACTTTTCTCGAGATCGAGGTCTGAAGTTTACTGAACGATCCTTGAATCTTCTCTTCTCTTTTTATAGTAAACAGCTCGATCGTAAATTGTATAATCATCAAATGACTGCTGCTGTCTTCTTATAGTCTTTTAATGGGGGGATGTATTTGATTGAAGAAACAAAGAAGAAGAAGAAGAAGGAGAAGAAGAAGAAAAAGAAAAAGAAAACTTTAATTTTGCTTACGTATCCTATGAATTATCGTCGAATATTTTATTCTCTTCCAAAAAATTAACTATACCTACACTTACATCATTTGTACATATAATGCACACAATAATTTTTATTATTATTCATTGCTAGTTTCGAACAAAATACGCACAGCAATTTAAGTTTTTAAATGGAGAACCATCTTTTTTATAATTGAATTATTAATTTAATAACAAGATTGTTTATGATGTAACAAAAGTCACAAAAGAATTTTAATTGGTGTAAAATAAAAAATACATTTTTAAAATTTATAGAAAGAAGAATCAACGATATCTGAAGGCATTAAAATTATATTTTGAATCTATAAATATGTCGATCGAATGAATTATTGGTACGAAACTGGTTCTTACCTTGAAAGCAACTGATCAAAGTCCGAATATGATTAGGGTCTTTTTTAATATTGCTTTCTTTCCAAATTCTTATTATATAACTGAACAGTTATTATTGAAAATTTTTATTTAAAACACAAGTAGAATAATTCAATGTATTTAATTGGAACATAATTGTATAAATAATTGTCATTATCGATGGACTTTGATATCAATTTTTGCATCATTATCAATTACATATTTAAAGAAATTATCTGCTGATATTGCACTTTGTATTTTTCTTTCTGATAGTTTTCGAGGAAAGCATTTAAATGATAATTAAATGGTAAAAACATATATATATCCCATATTGTTTATTTTCTTTTTATCTTTGTTTGAATGCATTATATATAGTATACATTATTCTTTATATCTGTGAATAGTATGTTTGTGTGTGTTATTTGCTCATATGGTAATATCATTAGTAATAGTTAACTAGCGCACTCTATGTCGAAAGATAAAAACTATCAAACTTATTGAGAGTTACCTATAGTCGGTAATACAGAAATTATCTTTAAAAAATTCTCTTATAAGTTTATTGAAAACAGTACGGTGCACAGTTAACTTCTATATTAGGTTATGTTGTCTTACAATAATATAATATTTGTTATATGAAACAGTGTAAAAATCAATTAAACAATACGTATTTCGTCTTAAAGTGAAATTTGATAAAATGCCATCAAGGGCAGAGTGCATAAACATAATGCCATTCCAAGATACTCAATACAATTGGACAGATGATTTACCTGTTTGTAAGCAATCTGGTATGTATTTTAATATTTAGTATGTTATATTATAATTAATCACTTGCAACATTTCGATTAATTTCCAACAATATTTTATTTTTATTTTTATCATATTTAAGTACAACTATGTGTGCGAGAAAGATTGATTGTCCATTTAATAAAACAATGAATATTTATTATACATATCTGTTATACTTCAACTGAAATTAAAATTAATATTTGTAACATTTGATCGTTTAAAGGTGTAGGATTTTCAACTAATCAAATTTATCGCGAGGATGGATATCGTCAAGAAGAACATCCATTTGAAGACCGTAGCTTTCATTGCAAATACGACGATACAACTTTTCTCTATGGTGTATTTGATGGTCACGAAGGAACAAAAGCTGCTAATTTTGCCATGCAAAGAATGGCGGCAGAAATTTTACTTGGGCAATTAAATGGTAAATTTACTGATGAGGAAATAAAGGAAGTTCTTAGGTAAATATTCTCAATAATAATAATTGGAATAAATAAAATTTAATGTAACTTCGTATTCTGTTCCAGACAAGCATTTATATCGGTGGAACGTGGATATTTAGACTCCATAGGTGATTTGTTAGCAGAACGCACAAGTTTACAATTTGATATTCCTGATGGTTTGAATTCCTATGAAACATATCAAAAATTTCCTCACTTGGTTAGTAATATTATTCTATTCATTAAAAATATTATTTTCATATAGATTAATACATGTAAGTAGTTTATTCATAGGTCGACAAATTAAATTCATTAAATTGTGAATTGTCTGCGGGAACAAGTGCAGTTGTTGCACTTGTTTATAGTGGTAGATTGTATGTTGCAAATGTTGGAGACAGCAGAGCATTATTATGTAAAACGGATGATAATCAAGTATTAAGAGTTATTCAGTTAAGCGTCGATCATGATTTACGTAACGAAGATGAACTTCTACGATTATCTCAACTTGGTTTAGACACAGATTCTATCAGACAAGGTGTGTTCATTATTTAAACAAGAAGACACACACGTATGTAAATTATGTATATAGTATAACGAATCTGTTTCAGAATAATTATTAAGAGCTGTCTATGATATTTAAGGTTCTCACCTTGGAAATCAAGAAAATACACGTTGTCTAGGAAATTATCTTGTTAAAGGTGGATATAGAGAATTCGAAGAATTAGCATCTGCCAAAGCAGAGCCTATTATAGCAGAACCAGAAATTCATGGTGGAATAGAATTAGATGATTCGTGCAGATTTCTATTACTCATGTCTCGTGGACTCTATAAATCATTGGAAGAAGCAACAGGAACTGATCAAGTTAATAAAGAATTAGCTCTTATGGCTGTTGAACAGGTATTAATTATAATAATTTACATTACATCTTAGAAGATTTCATTTGCGTGAATATAAAAACTCATATTAATTTTAGTTTCGCGTTCAATCCACGTTAACGGGTGTCGCTCAAGCTGTAGTAGATAAAATTGTAAGAATTCACCATGACGTTAACATGAGTAACTCGCAAAGTACTTTAACTACCAGTAAACGAGACGACATTACACTCCTCGTACGAAATTTCAATTTTCCTCTACCACATGCTTTAAAAAGTCCAACGGGTCAAGCGGTAAGATTCAATCCAATAGTTCAAACAGTACCAATGTGTACATTAACAGACAACGATGATTGTTCGAATACAAGTTCGGTCGCTATGGAAAGTAATTTTGATATATCAACGAGCGAAACTTCTACTGCTTCTGATTTAACTTCGTCTAGTGCAAGACCGACGGATAGAAATGCGAGAATAAAATCTTACGTTAATTTCTCGGAATATTTCGAAAATGTAGAAAAGAGGAAAAAAGAAGGGACATTGCCAGAAGGTATTAACTTTTAGTATTATAAAAGTAGATTCAAAGATATTATTTTAGGTATTTTAAATATACTTCAGCTTTGTATATTGCCTGCCATATTATTTTTGTGTTCATTCTATTTCTTTTCTTTATGAAGTATATCATAAAAGAAATGATCGAAGGAATAAAAAGGAATTTTCGTATATTTATTGTAAAATGACTTACTTATTATTTATTTAGTTGTACATATAAACTGCATAATGAACAGTCAAAGTGGTAATAATTTATCTGACGATTTGTTTTCACAAATATTTCGTAGGCATAGTTTTTAATCTTTCAAACGCTGCTTTTTCAAGACATTCTCTGTGATCGGGATGTGCTATCTGAATTAAAGCGTTAGCTCGTTGTCGTAATGTTTTACCAAATAATTGAGCAATACCATGTTCGGTAACTACGTAATGAACGTGCGCTCTTGTAGTAACGACTCCAGCACCTACAATTAATTTATTTATTCAGATAATCTATTTAAATAAAAGAAAATTATTTGAATCTTTTTTATAATATACCTAGTTTTAATACAGCTTGTATTTTGCTTTCTCCTTTGCTCGTGATAGATGGGAATGCTATAATAGCTTTTCCTTTACCGTCTTGACCTATTGCAGCACCACGTATAAAATCTAGTTGACCACCAAAACCAGAATACATTTTACAACCCAAACTATCGGAACATACTTGTCCGGTAAGGTCCATTTCAATGCAAGAATTAATTGCAGTCATCCTTGGCTGCATCGATATAACTCGAGTATCATTAACGTAATTAATTGCTAGCATTTCTATTTGGAAAAAAAATTGTTCATTTTAAAGATCATATTTCTTATTTAAACACAAAAAATATGATTTAATATATTTAAGCTTACCAACGAAAGGATTGTTATGTAAAAAATCGTAGAGCCTTTTAGTACCGATTCCTAACGAACAAACTAAACGTCCTCTATGTTTGAGTTTATATTTATTTGTTATAATTCCTCTTTCAACGAGATCCACTGTCATATCACCAATCATTTCTGAATGTATACCGAGATCTTTATGATTAACCAAAGCACAGAGTACAGCATCAGGAATGTTTCCAATACCGAGCTGTAAAGTTGCACCATCCTCGACCAATCTTTGTGCTATGAATTTACCGATTTCTAATTCAATGTCATTAGGAGGAGTACTGGCTATACAAGGTAAAGGGCAATCATATTTGACTGCCCAATCTATATGGCTGGAATGTATAACGGTGTCACCAAACGATCTAGGCATGTGTTCATTAACTTGTGCTAAAAAGAATCCAAAAACAAATCATTCAAATAGAGATAATACGAAATAATAATAATTGTTTACTCTACCAACCGATTATAACTTTGGCTGTACAAACAGCTGCTCGTGTACAATCTACGCTAACACCAAGCGAACAAAATCCACGTGCATCAGGTGCACTGACGTGTATCAAAGCAACATCGGGTATAATTCTTTGCTCGTAGAAAAGCTTTGGTGCTTCGTGTAAAAATAATGGAATACAATCTGCTCTGCCTTCGTTTACAGCGTCTCTAACGTTTGCACCAATGTAAAAACTAATTGATCTAAAATGTTCTGAAGAAATGTATGCAATGATGTTTATCAAATTGAATTAGGAAATAGTATTGTTGAATATTTCATTAATTTTTGTACTTTCAAATTCAGGATTGGCAAAAGGTGCATCTCCCTCCAAACCCATGTGTATTAGCCTAACACCACGTAAATTATTACAGACACCATGTTCGGTCATTGCTCTTATTAACTCCAACGGAGTTGCTGCACCTCCTTGTATAAATACTAAATGTTCTGAAATAATAAAAGTCCATTGGTGCATAGTTAGATAGCAAAGATTATGCATACATATTTGACAACTCTCAATTGATCAAAGAAATTTAAATAATTGATATGACATAGTTTTCTTTTTTTATTATAGTTTTATAATATTCAAAATAATAATATCGTTTACCTGAATTTATTATTTTTATAGCATCTTCGACGCAAACCCATCGCGGGCAACGTTTTAAGGGTTGAAATGGTTCCCTTATATATCTCAAACCACATAAATTAAACGGTTTTGTTGGTCGCAATTTGTTAAAAGTTGAATCCAAATTTCGAAACATTTTTCACGATCACGATATAAATGAAATATATAAATATATATATATTATAAATAATAGTAAATAAATTATGTTAATAATACAGATTTAATTAATTTTATACGGCACAATTGATTATGCCCTATAATAACATTTAAATTTAGATAATTCATGCTCTAAAATTCTATCAATGACAGACGTAATTATTCCAAGACTTAAACCGTTGCCATCTCCACGATTGCTATTTGAAAATCGTGTCTAACGATATTTGATTTTTCTTATATGATCATAGTAGGCTTATTGTGATATTCAAATACCAATTTTTTACCGATCAAACTCGATATTCGTCGATTTATTTCCTTGCTATTATTTAAAAAATTATTCTAAAGAAAAAATCCTAAATTTTAGATTAAAAAAAATAAATGAAATTGTATTTTATCGTTAATTTACAAAAATATTCTATATACATTAATATTTCTTGAAATAAAAATATAACTAACAACAGCTACAAGTAAAATAACATTAACGTAAAATTATTTACTTTTATGTATTTTTTTTTTGTTTTCTTTCTTTTCGAATACAATGAACTTATCCATTTGTTACAATTAGTACATGTAAATGAATATCTAAAAATTGTATATAAAAAATGATTTACATGGAAATTATTTTTTTTAACGTGCTTTCATTCAAATGTCTATAATTTGAGTTTTTAGAATTGCTTATTATAATTATTGTTTTAAAATATAGTATTGTCTGTAGATATTTTAGAATAATTGTTTAATATTTAAACGTTTGAGTCTCAAGTAGCGTGAGCGCGCTGTTCAGATTCCTTGCCAACAAGTGCCACGTTACTCAAACATAGTGATTGCTTGGCATTCGTCGACACGATTTTTTTAAAGATTCCTGGCACTCGAACGATTAACATATAATAAAAATGCCTAAACAATGTTTTACGAATCATATTAGAATTTAATGCGGATTAAAGCTGTACACTTTTTTCATTATTAATACTTTTATAATATTTATCTCTATTCAATAAAAAAATATTAGGAAGGAAAAAAAAGAATCTAGAGACAATAAATGTTGGTAAATTATACTATAAATATGCACATATATATATTATATATATATATATGTGTGTTAATTTTCCATGTAAATTGTTGCTTAATTTATGGCGCCGGCATTACTTTTAAACGTTCAAAAGCAGCTTTCTCTAATGCTTCTCTGTGATTAGGATGAGCAATTTTAATTAATTCGTATGCTCTTTGTTGTAGGCTTTTGCCGAATAAATATGCAATTCCTTGCTCGGTCACGACGTAACGAACAACCGCTCTGTTAGTAACAACGCCAGCACCTGTTAACAAATTGATCAATATTAATCAAAGAATAATATACATGCAATGATACTAGTAATTTATTGTTTTGATAAACAAGGACTTACCTGGTTTTAAAATTGGCAGAATTTTGCTTTCACCTTTTTTAGTTTGTGATTGTAAGGCTATGATCGGTTTCCCACAACCATCGTCTGACATTGCTGCTCCGCTAATAAAATCTAATTGACCACCGAAACCTGAATACATTCTAGTTCCAATACTATCGGAACAAATTTGACCGGTAATATCAACTTCTATGCAAGAATTAATTGCTGTCATTTTAGGTTGTTTAGAAACTGTTTTAGGATCGTTAACATAATCTACCATTAACATTTCTGTAAAATCAAATATATTTTTATAATGATTATAAAATGATTACATTAAATAAGCAATTAATTAATTAAAAAATGTTTGAACGTACCTATAAAAGGATTATTGTGCATAAATTTATACAATTCTTCAGTGCCGATACAAAATGATCCTACGATACGACCCTTATGCATACTCTTTTGATTATTCGTTATACATCCTTTGTTAACAAGTGCCAAAACACCGTCGCTGAACATTTCACTATGAATACCTAGATCTTTATGATTAGTTAAATTCGATAGTACTGCATCTGGAATGCTACCAATACCCATTTGTAATGTAGCACCGTCTACGACTAAATTTTCAGCTATATTTTTCCCAATTTGATCTTCTTCCTTCGAACGCTTATTCACAGGATGCGTTGGTAACGGGGCATCGTGTTGAACGGCAAAATCTATATGACTGATGTGGATTATTCCATCTCCAAATGTTCTTGGCATATGTTTATTTACTAATGCTGTAGAAAAAAAATAATTATTTGAATTTTTAATTACATATACAAAAATTAATAAAAGTTAGTAAAGATTATTGGAAATTTACCTATGATTTGTTTAGAATTACTCATGGCAGACCGTACACAGTCTACACTAGTTCCAAGAGAACAATAACCATGAGAATCAGGTGGACTAACATGAATTAAAGCAATATCAGGTTTTATATGGCCCCGTTTAAATAACTTTGGAATTTCATGTAGAAATATAGGAATACAATCTGCATTACCCTGATTAACTGCCTTCCTTACATTGCCACCAATGAATAAACTCACTGATCTAAAATGCTCTATGTACAAATGAAGTTTTCCTTTAGATCATCAATGTGTTACATTAGCTTATACTTTTCTTACTGATTCACAAATTCACTGACGATTCACAAATATTTCAATGAGTTTTTATATATTTTTTTCTTTTAAATACTATATCGTCAAACATAACTCGATTTGAATTTGTTTTTTTTTTTACTTTTTAAAAATAATTATGATCCAGTCAGCTTCATACTTGCGTTCTCTGGTAAAGCAAATGGTGCAGGTCCTTCTAGATGCATGTGATATAAACGTACATTTCTCACGTCACATCGAACTCCATAATCAGTCATTGCTCTTAGTAATTCAACCGGTGTAGCTGCTGCTCCTTGGGTAAATACTAATTGATCTATAAAATATAATATATATATATATATATATTTTTTATTTCATACGTCGAGCAAATATAAAGTTTTAGTGTTCATACGTGTATGTTTACGTATATATCTACACATATACATAGATATTTACGTATATGTGTCAAGGCTTAATATGCAAATTTATATAGACACAAATAGATACATATGTGCAAATTTCATTCTATCAAATCAATACGAAATATTATTTCAAAATAAGATTATCGTATATTCTTCGTGATAAAAATATTGTTCAAAAATTCGACCGGAAGTTAATTGACTTTAACTTAACGTTGATTGAATTATCATTTCTTTTATTTTTTATTTTTAATTGATATATTTTACAGATTTACATAGAATATTATACGAAAATATAATTCGTACCAATATTTTTGTTCAGCATTGCAATTTAAATCGGTAAGATGATAATAGAAGAGTCTATAGTAATGTCTACTTATATACATATATCCGGTCAATTGAAAATGATTACCCATTAAAATACGTTAGCGGGTTTCTATTTTTTTATCATTTAGTTTGGTATAGTAAATAAATAGTATTTTATAAGCTCGTACAAAGCATTACCATGCAGTTAAAAAAGTTATTAATTATTTGGGATTTTATATAATAGATAGATTGAAGTTACATAAGTTTTTTTTGGATACGCGTCAATATGATAATAATTTAAATATAAAATGATGATAATAATTCAAATTGATGATGTTAAGATGATAATAATTTAAATGTAAAATGGTTCATAAATTTTAAATCAAATACTCGCGCGGGCATGCGCCTACGCACAAATATTTATATGTTACCCAGCATAATTTAATATAAATAACTTAAGCATATAGACTTTTTATACATTATTTCTTAATCTTTTAATATTTTGGGGGATTTCTTTTAAACCATAAACAATTTATTTTATAACTTTAATATTTTATTTGTTGTAAATAAATATTATCCAAAAAGTAAATTTATATATTACTGTTAATAAAAAACTAAAGAAAGATAACGTAATTGATTAAAAAAATAATTTAAACGATAATATCTTTAGTAATACATCTTATCAATGTTGTATAAACATATATACGACTATTATAAATAATATTGGACTTTGTCTCGTGAATAATATTGTAATCGAATAACATTTTCTTTATAACCTCAAGAAAAACAATCATTTGATTCAATTAAATATAATATAAATACACATTAAAATAAATTAAATAAAATTACGCATTTATGATAATAGCAGAACAAAAAGATGGAAAATATCGAACAATGAAAGTATCGAACATTTCTTTATCTATTTTTCTTTCTAATTAAAAGAATTTTATCATTTTAAATAATTGAAACAATATAAAATTATCAAATAGAAAAGCAAACAAATTAAAATGAACAATTCGATACTAAATATGTACACTTGATAAGGTCAAATAAAACAGATGTTTAATCGTATTGTAGCTTACAGACCAAGTCTGTTCTGATCGATATTCTTAAGTAAGTAGATACGTTATTGATTATTCTCCAACTGCATTATATTTCTCCCCAAGTATCAATTGATTTTCTATTTAAATTTAATCCAAATGTTTAATCGATACATTTAAAATAACAAATCAAATATCGATCTTTGGTATTCAAACAACATGTTGATACATACATAGTGTTATGGGGTTATTCATACTTTCCATAAATGCAACAATACAAATGATTTAATCCATTAATTGTAAATATTTGCATTCCAATTAAAGCATATTTAATATGTGCATACAAGTAAAAATATTGTTTAATAAAAAGATCCATTAACAAATTACCTGAATCAAGATTGGCTTGCTCAATAGCTTCATCAGCAGTTTTGAGCCAACAAGGTTCCTTTCCTGGTATTGGCATTGACGGTTCATTTACATAGGTAAAAAAGTTTTTTTTTATAGCTGGTAAACAAGAAATTCTTGTTGTAGATGTAGTCATAGAAGTTAGGGCTTTGGTCAAACCAGTTAAACGTTTGATTGCTGCCATTGTGTTTGATTCAATTTAGTCCTCGTTAATTCGACACTATTTATTTTCTAATAATAATCAAAACAATATGCACATATATAATGTTCTGTATGTTTGTAGACACAAATAATTATTTTTCTGAATGTATATATGTACGTGTGTATGCGAACAGATGTCAGTGACTAAAAGCCTGTCAATAAAGAATAGCGAAAATTTAACTATTTTAATTTAAAAGAAAGACAATTATTAAACGAGATAGAACTAGTAAGCTTCGTCACTATCGTTTTATTACGTCACGAAGTTGTCTGTCTAATAAATATATTCGTTTCTTACTCGTTGATATGTATCGTTATCAAAAACTGTTCAAGACCATATCTATCCACATACTCTCGTCTCCACTTTCTTTTGCAGTTTGCACGCGAACCAGGACCGTATGACCTTGCATCTATACCGTATCAACGATTACTAGTACCCTGAGCAAACTTACAATTTTATCTGGAATATACAACACATATCTATTAATTAATTTGATATACACTATTAGTTTGAAATTAAAATTAAAAAACCACTATGCCATATTCAATATTATTATTTATTATTACAATTATCGATGAACGTTTAATTACAATTCGATGAAAAGAATCGTTTGAAAATCCCGCCATATCTCGGTCGATAACTTACCTTGCAAACACATTAAATAATAATGTTATTTATTTCAACTAAATTCTTCTCCATCCCTTAAAAATAAACATGTACTTTTCCAAGCAATATTAAATAAACAATTTTTACGCTGACAGAATTTTCTTCATACCTATAAAAAAGTTTTTATTAAAAATTAAAACATACTATGATTAACCTAGTTTGTGACACGTGATCCCACGTGCCTTCTCTTCATCTTTGTCACTCGAAAAATAAAATAACTTATATTCCATTATTTTTATACTTAACTTTCTTTTATCGACTCTAATAACATTAACCTTAAAAAATAAATTAATCTTTTTCACGATACAACGTTGACATAGATTAAATCAATTTAAAAAAAATAATAATTTTAAATACAAACGGTACTGTTTCGATCTTACCTGCTTCCCCCTGTTCCCCTCTGTTCCCTCTTGTGCCTACCCTTCCACTGTCTCTCTTTACTTCGACGCAGTAGTATATTCTGCTACTCAGTGGACCTAACATAGTGTAGGGATTGTAACCATTTTCGTTGTAAAATAAAAAATGTATTCGAAAAATATTGGCGATCGCCAAGCAACTCAAGAACATGTTTTGGCTGTTTCACGAGATTTCGTATCTCAGCCGCGTCTTAGTAAGTACAATTTATTTGTATAATCAACTGAATAATTTTGTAAAAAGAAAAAAGTAATCCGAATGAAGAGCATATACCACTTACAGTAAACTGGGCGTAGCATTTTAATCGATCCTACGACCAAGTCAGCTGATTTTATATAATTGTATTTATTTATGATTAATTTATATTTACGATTATCATTTCGTGTGTTTAATAATTGATATAATCTAATTTGGTTATTTTGGTGTATTTTTTTTTATTGAAATATGCTTTTATCGATCAATTGTATATTTTCGTAATCGTTCACGCGTCATGTGACTGGAAGACTATATGTTGCCTGTTAAATTTTTAAATTTTGTTGTATTAATGTCAGTAATATTTTTGAGTTTATTTATTTAAATTAATTCTATTTGAATGATTTAATACAAGTTTAACCAAAAAGCTGTCAGATTTAATACGATGTTAAGGTAGAGTCGATGAAATAAAATGTTTTAAATCTTAAAAAAAAAACTTGATATTTTTAAATGACAATTATAATTTTTACAGCATACAGAACCGTTTCCGGTGTGAATGGACCATTGGTGATATTGGATGAAGTTAAATACCCAAAATATGCTGAAATTGTACAATTAAAACTCTCAGATGGATCTTTGCGATCTGGACAAGTTTTGGAAGTTTCTGGTTCAAAGGCAGTAGTTCAAGTATTTGAAGGAACTTCTGGAATAGATGCAAGGAATACTCATTGCGAATTCACTGGTGATATCCTTCGAACACCTGTGTCAGAAGATATGTTAGGTCGTGTATTCAATGGATCTGGAAAGCCAATAGACAAGGGTCCAACTATTCTCGCTGAAGATTTCTTAGATATCGATGGACAACCTATTAATCCTTGGTCACGTATTTATCCTGAGGAAATGATACAAACTGGAATTTCAGCTATCGATGTTATGAATTCTATCGCTCGTGGTCAAAAGATTCCAATTTTCTCTGCTGCTGGTCTTCCACATAATGAAGTAATGTTCTTTCCTTCCTAAATAATTATATGCACTCATTTTTATTCTATATTTGTTTTAATTACTTATTTTATATTTGAATAGATTGCTGCACAGATTTGTCGTCAAGCTGGTCTTGTTAAGATACCAGGAAAATCAGTTTTGGACTCTCACGAGGATAACTTTGCCATAGTATTTGCAGCTATGGGTGTAAATATGGAAACTGCGAGATTCTTTAAGCAAGATTTTGAAGAGAATGGTTCTATGGAAAACGTCTGTCTTTTCTTAAATTTGGCTAACGATCCAACTATCGAAAGAATTATTACACCACGTTTAGCATTGACGACTGCTGAATTCTTAGCTTATCAATGCGAAAAGCACGTCCTAGTTATTCTTACCGATATGTCCTCATATGCAGAAGCTCTTAGAGAAGTATCAGCTGCCCGTGAAGAAGTACCCGGTAGACGTGGTTTCCCTGGTTACATGTACACTGATTTGGCAACCATCTATGAAAGAGCTGGACGAGTCGAAGGACGTAATGGTTCCATTACTCAAATTCCAATTCTTACTATGCCCAACGACGATATTACGCATCCTATTCCTGATTTGACTGGATATATCACCGAAGGACAAATCTACGTCGATCGTCAATTACATAACAGACAAATTTATCCACCAATCAATGTACTCCCATCACTTTCTCGTTTGATGAAATCTGCTATCGGTGAGGGAATGACACGAAAAGATCATTCTGATGTTTCTAATCAACTGGTAAGTCTGTTAATTAAAACTAATATTAATTTATTGATTCGATTAGTTTTATCGACACTAAATTTATAACTATATAAATAAATCAATAATTATATTTCAGTATGCATGTTATGCTATTGGTAAAGATGTGCAAGCTATGAAAGCTGTCGTAGGAGAGGAAGCTTTAACTCCTGACGATTTACTATATTTGGAATTCTTAACCAAATTTGAGAAGAATTTCATTTCGCAAGGAGGTTATGAAAATCGTACAGTCTTTGAATCGTTGGATATTGGTTGGCAATTACTTCGTATTTTCCCTAAGGAAATGCTTAAGAGAATCCCGACAAGTACTCTCGCTGAATTTTATCCGAGAGATTCTCGTCATTAATTTTTTATTAAACTAATATGATTTTCAAATAAAACCTCGTAATGAATGACTGCTCTAAAACAGTAGGAAGAAAAGATAGATATATATATTCGCTGCTCACAAAGTCAAAACTTTGCAATGCGTTATTGAAAATAATTTATTCTGTTACATAAAAACAAGAGCAAAGAGAAAAGATTTTTTTTGAATTATGAAAAAAGATGAAATATATTCTAATATTATAATGGAAAATCTAATATAATTTTTGAAATGTTAACACATCAATTTTTAGAGTGGTATTAAAATTATATTTATCAATGGAAACATATACTTTATATAAGATCAAGAAAATAAAACTATGTTGGTATATAGAAAGAAGAAAAAAAAAAGAAAGATTTTGTTATCTTGTTTTAGATCGTTCATTTTTTCATTCGCAGGAAATTTTTAATTGTAAAGTGTAATATATATATATATATATAATATTCAATATTAACATACACATATATATGTATAGTGCTGCAGAAGAATATATCTTTGAACATACTTAGAAAATGTATGCACTCTGTATTATAATAAGAACATTTTGAAATGCCGCTTTTTGTCCATTCCAAAAACGAAAGCTTACATTTAACAAAAAACAAAATAAATAGTACCTATGTACAGGTAATTAATTCTACAATGTTATGTAAAATATTCTATTGTATTGTTCATAAATGTATAGTGAAGAATAGAATACTAAGGAAATGTCTTTCGAAGTTTTACTCTTTTAACGTGTTTGTTTTTTCTCAAATTTAAGTACAGAATACTGCAAAAAGTATTTTCTTTTAAAAAGGGATAAGGAAATTGTTATTTATATATCATATTAAATGTATTTGACAAAATGTTTTTGATTTATCCATATATAAATATTTTATTAATATTAAAAATATAATGTATACGTGATTTAAGTGAAATATTTTAATCGAATTTAATTTGAAATGTAATTTGAATTTAAATTCAACAGCGACAACTTCAGAAAGGACATTCTTTTGTTATTTCGATGCGAAGCTTAATTCAAAACGAACGAAACAAGTGTGGCGTGTTCCTTAATATTTCTATCTGATTGAATTTTATTTCTATAGACATATTTATTCTTGTTAAACTTATCCTAGTGATTAAATAAATAAGAAAGAAGAATCTGTTTATTTAACGATTAAGATTAATCAAAGGTAATGTGAACATTTATATATTTATTATCGATTATGAATCATTTTTATAGATATAGGTTATGCACTATAATAATGATAGTAATAATAATAATAATATAATAGGTATCAGTTAGAATATTTTTTGAAAATGAATGTCCTGTAATTTAGAACCTAACTTTGTTTAAATTTAATTTACGTACATTCAACAAATTAAATGGACATTAAAAATCATTGATAATAGATAAAATAATTTTTGATTTTGTAACACGTTTTCTGTAAGGTCGAGTATAGTCGAACGAAAATAATTTTAAGACTTTTATTTATACCTGCATTAAAATGTCGGAAATAACGTTTACCCCAGCAGTTAGTTCAGGAATAATTCTTAACCTATTTTTATAAACAAAAGTTTATTTTAAAGATAAAGGATCAAGCGAGGAGATTCATTTTACATTTTTACAAAAATGTTCTATTTTTATTATTTAAAATTTTATTATAAACACACACAAATATACGTTGGTATGTGGACTCTTTTATTAAAGTAGCTAAGAATAATTCGCTTTACTTACATAATTTTTATAATAATCGTTTATAAGGAAAGTGGTATAAAACTATTTAAAAACAAATAATTTTCATCGATTAGAAATAAAAAATAATTATGTTTATATTTATGTTATATTTTTTGTTATATTTTTTGTTATAAATAAATTTATACCACTTTCATAATAAAAAATTCATTATTATGCATGAAGAATGAAATGAGTTGTTGATAGTTTGAAACACATGATAGGAATATGTTGTATAATCATGTCAAATACAAAGAAAATAGTATTCCAGTTGATTGACATCATGTGTATTCAAGTAGTATCGTCTGATTTACTTTGCATGCATGGCTATCATGTAAAACGCTTTCTAATAGCGATCAACCGAAGAAAAAGGGTAAAAGTTGTTCTGATTTTACTTCTTTATGTCGATATTCCTTATTATTATTTCATGCGTACGTTACGTTTCAATATTATATGGGAAAAAAGAAAAGAAAACAATAAAACGAATAAACATATTTATCTTTAAACGATTAAAAATTAAAAATTCACATTTAATATTGTTGAATACATTTTAAAAGAATGTTGTAAGAAGATAATTAAAATTACTAATATTTTAAAAATATTATTCTATTGATAAAAAAGGATATGTTTCAAAAATTAAGCTTTTACAAAAATTACAATTATCTAAAGAAAAAATAGATTGCCAGGGCATAGTACAAAATAGAAAAACAAAAAAGGTTTTTTCCCACATGAATACATATATATATCGTAACATTGAGGAACGAATGAAGGGATAGACGAAGAATCTTAATGCATTCTCAACAGATTGACACACAATAACGTCCGGCATAAAACGCTAATGGCTTTCAATAGGATTAATTTGTAAGTCGTGCACACAGACAAGACAGACAGTAGTCACAGACAGACAGAGACAGAGAGACACGAAGAGACTAAATCGTGCATCGTCCACGCTATCTTAAATTACCTTTCGTCATCTACATTCGTATATAAAATTGACAATGAGAAGTGGAATGAAAAAAACGATGCAATTTACACGCATCGTCTTACTTTTAACTACCAACGTAACGAGTCATGCAATAGCAACATATCTTTTATATAATATCAAACATATATATTTACATTAACATTTACAAACACACATATATACATAATTACACAGAATGAATCTAAATGAATTCATTTTATTATTTATTATACTTTAAAGGAAAAAAAATTATGGTGATAATAATAATAATAAAGTTTAATATTATTTTGTAATATGTCATCATAAACTAATGCAAAATAAGGCATACTTGCCAATATATATCGGTACTTCTCATTCGTGTTTCTTTGAATATATTATACATTTATACACAAGAATCGCCTTATACGATAGCGCGTTATTATCAACGATTCGATTGGTCGAATCGAAGTAACGCCACGTTTCGATGACCAATGAGAGACTAGTTGATAGCTGGCGCGCGAGCATGGTATCTTTTTAAAATCATTGAGATTTGCGTTTGTTGTTTTTTACGTTTTTATATATTTCTTTCTTTCATTTTTTATTATTATCATTAGTATTATTATTAGTATTATTCTTCGTTATAAATGTATCGAGTTCGAGAGGAGAATTAATGCAAGGAAAAGAGATAGAATGAGAGTATCATTCGTAGTATGAGAATCTCTTGTCGAATGAACTTTTTAATCATGCTATGACGACGCGACCTTTCTCTACGATTATTTCGTCGTGTTGGCTTTAAAGTTTGAGCGCAGTTATGGACCGTTCCTCGTCGTGTACGCGTCGAATCTTATCGTAGATTTTTTAAATATTATTATTATTATTTTTATTATTCTTTTTTCTTTTATCTTATTTCTTTCTTTCAATCTTAACTCCTGTGAATTTTCTTTTATTTTTTATTTTCATTTAATCTTGGAATGTGTAATTATTTGACATCGACGAATAGAGAAATTGTTATTTCATCGTGATTATTATTTTGTCATTTTTATTTTACTTCTTTTTCTTTTTTTATTCTTATTAAATTACATAATAGATTAATTAAAGTAACGAATGAGTCTATGTTTGATTTCATCACGAATATATATTCAGATGTAATATGTATATTTATACTTATATTTATTTTTATCTTTAACTAGATAGGATGAGAGACAAACATTAATGATAAATGTTTTAATATATATATATATATAAATAATATTACACAATCAAAATTTAGCAACATTTATCGGACATTATTCATCGTATTCAATTTACCTTATATACTTTATCTAAAAATTTAAATACGAATGTTGATTTATCTTTTTTAAAGACTATCCAAAAAGTGTGAGAGATCAGAAGAAAATATCTACGATTTGTTCTCGTTCGAAAAACTATTTACAAGATATGTTACAAAGATAAAATAAAAAAGAAAATTACATTAAAACGTTGAAAATTTTTATTACGATCAGTATTTATATTTATATAATTTGATATTACATTGATAAATTCAATTTAGATTAGATTGAAATAAAAAAGAAGATATGTTACGAAGATAACATAAAAAAATCTCATTGAAATGTTGAACCTTTGAACGATTAAATATTTCATGTAGATAATACTGTCTGATCTAGATGATTTGACATAAAATCAAATTAAAATTTAACATTAGAAATAAACAGAGATAATTATAAAGAAAGAAACAATAAGATGTTTCAGGAAGATGAAATAAAAATACGATTTCACATTGAAATATCAGAACCTGTGAACGATTAATATCAAATTCAGATTACTTGAAATTAAAAAGATATTAAGTAAATATTAAATAGATTAAATCAAATCAAGATTTAAGATTATAAATAAACAGAGATAATAAAGAAATAAACAATAAGATACACTTCGAAGATAAAATATCTCGTTGAAACATTGAACCTTTGAAAAATTAATATCAGATTTATATGATTTAATATTAAATCAACTCTTTGATTAAAAGGTTAAAAAGAAACATAGAAAGAAAAAGAGAACAAGAAGATGAAATAAAAAAAAAAGATCTCGTTGAAGCCATCGAACCTTTGAACTTGAATCTAGATGATTCGATATTAAATCAAATCTTGATTAAGATCTCAAATAAATAAAAAGAGAGTAAGAGTGAGAGTGAGAGAGAGGGGGGGAGTAAGAGTATGAAAAATAAAGAAAAATAAAACAAAATGTTAGGAAAGATAAAATTAAAAAAATACATTCATATCTAATCTAGATGATTTAATATTTAATATCAAATCCTGAAAGAAAATACAAACGAAAATAATGATGTTACAAAGATGTTAAACAAAAATTTCAGAAAACACGTTAAACCTCCGAACTAATAATATCAAATACAAGTAATATAAACTCCGAGATATTAAAAAATTGGTGATACAAATAAAATAAAAAATCTTACATGCCTTTCGATTGGGAAGGCAAGAAAGTTTGAGTTCACGATCTCGCACGAGTGAGTATCGAAAAGTCAGTGAACTGTTCTCCTCAGACTCTTTCTATCCCTCTCTTTCTCGTATTTTATATCGAGGGACAACGGGGGGAGGAAGAAGAGGAGGAGGAGAAGGAGGGAAGAGGTGTGGTGGTGGTGATAGTGGTGGTGGTTGGTGATGATGGTGATGGTGATCATGATGATAATGATGATAATGATGATGATGATGATGATGATAATGATGATGATGACGGAGTGGTGGTAATGAAGGTGGTGGTGTTACCCAACTATAACGCAAACCGGTAGAAAGTTCAAGGGATAGTCGGTCGTGTCGAATATAAAAATCGTCAATCGTTACAAACATTGCACCGTCAAACTGCATGGAAAATAAGAAGCAAAGAAGTATAAGAAGAGGAAGAAAATACTTTTTCAAAAGAAAGTAATCCCATACACGGATATACACGTGTGACGCGTGCGCGAGCGCGCACGCACAGGTACTGGTAGCAAGAGAAGGAGAAGATGGAAGTGTAGGGGGGTGGTGGGTGGTGGTGGATATCAACTCGTAGACTTTCTTGATGCGATCTATGTGACGTTTCCTTCGGTTCGTTCGTGTTCGATCGTATGTCAGTTCGTCCTCTATGATTAAACTCGAGTTAAGTTAAATCGTTGCTCGTGTGTTTTAATGTAAGAGTATAGTAGAGTTGGTGGTGGGTAACAGTACCCAACAAGTAGTATCCACGTGCAGAAAGGAACATTTAAATATTCTGCAATTAAATTGTATCCTCTCTTTCAGTACGAAAAAGAATATTTTTTTTTTCTTTTTATTAATTGTTAGTAGGTCTGTTTACTTTCTGTATCGTTTCTTCCTCCTCCTCTTCTTCCTTCTCCTCCTTCTATTTCTTTCCTTAACTTTACAAATATTTGAATTTGAAATTTGGTGGGAACCAATGCTCGGCGGAATAATGGATGGTCTCATCGAGATTTTCCTCTTCTGCGGGGTGCTTTACTACTTTTTCAATATCAGGTAATAATACTTGTGACTGTAGTAAGCTTAAATTAATTTAGTGTATAAAGTAGAATATACTTTTCTTAATATTATATTAGGGTGGCGCATAAATAATTGTAATAGTCATTATTTTTCATTGTCCACGAATTTGTCTATCTTTAGATTTACATTTTTTATTAACTGTAATTAAAACAAAATTATTCACTTTCGGCACAATTTATTTGGTAATATTATATTTTATTCTTTTTTCTTGTAAATTAAAATATACGTCATATTTCATAATACTTTTTAAAGCAACACCACACTTAAGTTATTATAACGCGAATAACAAAGACACGTGTTTATAATTGCGATAGAATTAAATCAATAATATTTTATTCAGTTAAATTTTTGAATTAAGTTTAAAATGAATAGTGCAATTTGTAATTATTGGAAATAAAGTATAAGAAAATATAAAACAAAAATGAAGGAGCACATAAAGGTTTCGATAAATTTTAATTTCTCAAATTAATATCTAAAACTCGATAATAAAATGTCCAATAATTTGGATGAACAGCAAAAGCGCTTGTTCGAATTAAATACAAGAAAAAACACCGTCAGATTTATCCGGTTCTTTTTGTTAATTTAAAAAAATTATTTATAAATAGTATTAAGAACGGGAAAGAAATTTTCCTAATAGAAAATAAAAAAGCGATGATGTATCATCAATTCAAGATTACAATAGAATTTGTTCGTTGTTTCTATCACTCTGTTCATTTCCATTCTTTATTTTTTTTCTTCTTCAATCTAAATATGTGATATCATTATTCTCTTGGACTTTGACGGTTATTGTTACGCGTCTTTATCAGTCTTATCAAAATAATTCTTTTTTTTAAATAGAAGACAAACGTTTTAAATATAAATTATAATTACGAATCACTTTGTCTTGGCTTCAAATTTGTTCAATTTTTAATAACAAAAATTTCTTTACGAATAAAACTAAATTATTTGGAGTCAAATGAAATAGCGATAATAATTTCTCGATAAACTTGTTTCATCGAAGATTAAATTACATCTAATACCTTATTTACATGTCATATGATATTATAATTCAAAGTAAAAAAGACATTGCGCAGTCGAGTGTCTTTTCATCATCTCGGTTATAAGTAATCCTTCTAGTTACAAAATTTCAATTAATTTGTAAGAATAAATATATACCCCACCCCCCCTCCATCTATGCAATATAAAATTTACAGAGGGGGTATACTCAATATAACATTAGATTATCTGGCTATTGTAGTTACTATAATTTCTGATCAATTTTTATACACATATATTCGTGTTAACAAATTTATTTATTTATTTATTTTATTATATATTTATTAAATTATTATTATATTATTATTATTATTATTATTATTATTATTATTACTATTTTTTTTTTATTTATTAAGTTTCCTTTACAGAGCTACAAACATGGTTGATGTACTTTTCATGCGACTTCAAGAAGTTTATGTAAAATGGGAGAAAAGGCCGGTGAGCGTGAATAATATTAAAGTATACTGTCATATAATTGTCAGAAAACTTATATCAAGTCTTTGTGTTTTAGACATTATTCCGCGTAAAAGAAGGGAAGATGTTATACAAAAATTTTCTGAAGATTATGATTTATTATCTGCTGCTAAATATAATAAAATGACCTTTGACGAGCTACCTGCATCGTGTTATGGAAGAACGGGTTCATTGTTAAGAAATTGTTGCTCTCGTTGTACTATGCTTTCGTCTAAAGTAAGTTTATTATAAATTATGATAAGTTAGAAAAATCATTTTAATAATTATACAAATTTATATTAAATAAATATGAAGGGTTTTGATGTTTCAAAAAATTTGGTAATTAATTAAATCTCTATTTCTCTCATTGTAGAATAATGCAAGTTTAGTAGATCAACAATGTCGGGACCCATATGGTGCGAACATATTGACGATAGATTCCGGTCCTGGATTATTTTCTAAATTATTTGGTCATTTGTCTCACGTTTACAATGTTAAAACATATTATAATCCAAGATTAACGGAGACAGTAAGTAATAATATTAAATATGTTAATTTGTTATAAATAAATTGATTCGAAAAAAATACAAATATTTCATTTCTTTTAGGTATTGAACAATGAGAGATTAAAAGAAGCGATTAAATTAGCTGGTTACGAAATATCTGTAAAAGATCAAATAAATGAAAAAGCAGCCTTGATAAAATCTCAAGAACGAGCGAAAAAAATACTTTTAGATATGGAAAGTAGAATTAGTAACGTCTTATTAAAAATAGCCGCATGGGTTCTTTACAAATTATTACCCTGTTTCACACAATCGGCTATAGTTTATTCTCCGCATATAGAAATATTGACAAAGGCAAAAGAATCTGGTTTGCCTTTAATTTTCTTACCCCTGCATCGTAGTCATTTGGATTACGTTATGATAAGTTTTATTCTTCTTATCTATAATATTAGAAACCCGTTGATTGCAGCTGGTGATAATTTAAAAATTCCTGTTTTTGGGTACGTGTTATTCTGTTTTTTTATATCAATGATCTACTTACATCAATCCCTTGCCCTACGATTTAAATTCCGAGAATGCATGCCGTAATCAATCAAATTAACAAATTCTCGTGTTTGTTTATTTTCTTTACTACGAGTGTCACACGATATTGCAGGGCAATGGATTAATAAAAGATTGACACAAAAACAAATTATTTATTACTTTCCATATAGATGGCTTCTCAGAGGTTTAGGTGCTTTTTTTATTAAACGCCGTATCGATTCATCCGCAAATCGTAAGGATGTTCTTTATCGTGCCATTCTTCATACATATATTACGGAAAGTCTTCGAGCTGGTCACAACATGGAATTCTTTGTTGAGGGTGGCAGAACAAGAACTGGTAAACCATGTATGCCAAAAGGTGGTATCCTAAGTGTTATTGTCGACGCTAATATGGATGGTAAAATCGAGGATGCTTTAATAATACCGACTGCGATGAACTATGAGCGTCTGGTAGACGGAAACTTTGTCAGAGAACAATTAGGACAACCCAAAAAAATGGAGACTTTTGGATCTACTATAAAAGCTATGTGGTCTACGTTAATGGGAAATTATGGGATTGTTAAAATTAATTTCTGTCAACCATTTTCACTTAAAGTAAGTAAAAAAACAAACAAATATTGAATTTATACATATCTATATGTTTTATGCAAATGTGAATGTTATTTATTTATTTATTTATTCATGTATATGATTAGGAAATGGTGAAATCAGTTCAAGAATTACAACAAACACAGTCTAGAAAACTTCCAAGAGAAGACAGGACTCTCAAATACACGATGTCTAATTCATCTCTTTATGGAACAGATTTCGTAGTAGAAGAACATCGTCAACTAGTTGATAAAATAGCGCGTCATGTTGTATACGGTATGTAAAAAACTGTCGTATATCTAATTATTATAGCAAACAAAAATTTTAATATCAAAGATTTAAAACTAGGAATTGGTTGAATTTATTTTTTCAGATTGTTCTAAATATACTCCTATTATGTCAACGAATGTTGTCGCTTGTCTACTTTTAAATAAATTCAGAAATGGATGTACTTTAGACAAATTGGTAGAATCGTTTGATGAAATTCGAGAAGATTTCAAAGACGATGATTTGGCATTCACTGGCAAAACCATTGACATTATTAATCATGCAGTTAGTAAAATAATAATATTATTTCTTTTTTAATAAATTAAATTAACGATGAGATAATAAAGAAGCAATTGAAACTTTTCATTTCCAGTTGGATATCTTAGGCCCAGGATTAGTCAAACTAAAAGAAGAAGAAATAATAGAATCTGTGGATGGACAGAATATTAAATCAAATGTCGTTATGGTTTTTCCTGTAACAATATTATCAAGTTTAATTGAATTATCGTATTACAGCAATACTATGCTACCTTATTACGCTATGAAAAGCGCTATAGGTAAGAACTCACTTCATCCTAAATCTATATTATTTTCTTATCGATATTATATTTTCAGTAACGGGAATTTGTATCGAAACGTTACCCATGGTAATAAATTCTGAAGTTACTCTAACCAATAAAACTTTTTTTAAAGAGGAATTAGTAAAAAAAATAATTCAACTATGTGATATATTAAGATACGAGCTTATTTTTTGCAAACCTTGTGAGACGCTTGAATTAAAAATTGATCAAATTATAGAAGAGCTTAAACAGTCTCTTTCTATTAAATTAGATGAGGTAAGTTCGTATAAAAAATCGACATTACGTTTATTTTAATAAAAATGATTTTACAGGAATCTTATGTGGATATAGAAAAGTGGAGTAGAAGATGTTCAAAGTATTTTGATGATAGTTCAGACGAAGAATGTACAGAAAACGCTCCTATAAGGCCGAAACGATATTCTGTAAAATAAATTTAATTTTTTTTTTGTTCATTATAAAATTATTAACATCATTGAAATAATATCTTACAGTTAATCTTATTTTTCAGCTTGATTTAACACCAACAGAAATCACGTATATGGAATTTTTACATACGCTTTTGCGTCCATTAATTGATACATACTCGTATAGTGCACTTACTTTGAAAAAATTAATAGGAAAATCTTTATCCGAAAGGGACTTAATCGAAGAAGTTTCTAAAGAAATTCAAACGAATTTGGACAGCAGTGCAATTCTTTATGGTAAATAATGTTTAATTCAAAATTTCATTGTCTCAAGTAATAAGATTTTAATTTAATTACGAAATTTAACGTGATTATTTTAGGTGAAAGTTTATGTGTTGATCCTATTAAGAATTCTTTTAAGCTTTTTGAAAAGTGGGACATCTTAGAATGCATTCTTCAAGATAACGTTAAAAATTTTAAATTAAAACCGGCTTACAATACAAACGAGGCTATCGAAACGTTATATCAAAATATAGCAATGTTTAAATGGATCAGAAATACAGAGTGAATTTCAAGGTAACAAAGTTTATCAAAAGTTGTATATAGTTTTTCTAAGCCGTAAAGCATATTTTATAAGACTTTTTAGATGATATTCTGTAAATTCGCGTAAAAAAAGAAGATGTTAAAAATATTAAAAAGATATATATATATATACAAAGTAAATAGTTATTACTTTCTTATTAAAATGTTTGTACAGTCGGAAAGTTTACTGAACAAAGCTTATTTTATGATGAATGATTTTTCATTGTATCATAGTAAATGAGTGCTAAAATCATAATGTGATATCTATATGTCAATTTATAATTGTTTTGCCGATAAGAATTTTATCATCTTAATATTAAAGATTTTATTTTCAAATAAAGAAATAAAATATAACAAAGAGAGAAGAAAACTCAAAAAGCGAGTAAAATGAAAATAATTATAAATCGTTTAGAATAAGAAAATTAAAACTTTATAGCCGATGCCATTGGATAACTTCGTCTCAAACCTAAACATTTTTCTCTGTCTATGAACAAAGCATCTACTTTTGATTTTAAATCAGTTTCTAAATTAGCTCTCGTAGAGAGTAATTGCTGATGTTGTGCTTCGAATGTTTGCAATTTCAAATTCATATCGTGTATCATTAGATTTATCGTTTCTACTTCTTTGACCATTCTGTAAAAATGTTAATAAAGTTTAGAATACAAAAATAACTTGCGAAAATAAAATATTTTTTATAATTAAATAAACAAACCTAAGCTGAGCATAATCTTTACACAATTCAGCTTCAGGTCTATGCGACCTGGCTTCGAGACGTGTATGCGCTACTTTTAAGGCGCTACTTTTGTCAGCAATTGCTTTCTGCATCAATTGTAGATTTTTTTCAACATAAAAAAGTTCTTCTTGAATCTACAATATGCGTGGAATATAAATTTATGATCATCAAATAGAATAAAACAAAGACGGAACGATACCGAGTTCTACTTATTTTTAATAGAAATAAACTGATTATGTAATTTCGTAAATAATCGCAAATAATATAATTATTTTGATAAAAAGAAAGAAACTCACTATTATAGACAAGATTTTCTAATAAATGTAAATAAAATTTACTTTGTACAAATGCGATTGGACTTTTCCTTTCGCCTCTAGCATTTCCGCTGCTCTTCTACCCAATGCATTGTTAGTTTCACCCCAGGCTTCCCACATATCATGTCCGACTGCGTTTATAGCACTGTCGATATCATTTCTAAGCTGATTGGACTTAGATCTCTCAGATTGAGATTTCTTGACAGTATTGTTTGACGCTTCTGCCCATGATTCGGCTTCTGTGACACTAAATTAATAAAAACCCATCAATTTGTAAGAAAACTTAAAGAAATGTTGTCAGAGATATAAATAATTATTTATAACTACCTAGAATCATATTTTTCAATTCCTCCGTAATATTGCAAACCGCGACTAAAGTTATTTAACTGATGACACATGGTATCAATACCAAGCGCAACTTCTTTATTTCTTATATCGATTTCTAATTGATTTTGTACTGCTCTACCATCGGAAAGCTAAAAAAAAATATAACAAATTATCGATTAATTTAAGAATATAAACAGTAAGATAAACGTTACATCGATAGTTGTTTATTACATACTTGATTTAAACATTTTTCTGTAAATTGTTCCAATTTTTTTTGACAATTTTTTACAGTCTCAACTTCTTTAAGAAGCGCGTGTTCAGCTTGATCGTGCACCAAATCGTTACCTAATATTTTAGGAAATTAGAATTTAATATTAAAAAATAATGAATATCAACGAATACACACAAGTAAATGACGTAATGAATTATACAACGTAATGAACCTGTTCGAGATTCACGATAATAGAGACACTCTTGAGCAATGTGTAATTGTCCTTCAAGATTTTGAATAGTTTGTTGTAAATTTCTACGACAATCTTGCATCTTTTGATTTTCAATAATTAATCTTTGCAATTCTGAAGCTCCTTCATTTCGCCAAAATGAAGTATCCGTAATTCTTTCACCTAATTTACGTCCTGTATCTATTTGCCCTTCTTGTACCCTTTCATCTGCTTCTCTAATATAAAAATCATCTAATATTTAAAATAATAAATATTCAATAGTATATATAATAAACCAATATTATTTTATATATACCGCATGAGACGTTCTGTATCCTTCCGTAAGTTCTCAGAATAATTTCTATTAGCATTGGATTCATTATAAAGTCTTATTTGATTTTGTACCCAATCATATGGAGTATATCTTGTGTATAATGCAGTGCGTGCTGCGTGTGAAGGATTTCTATCGAAACCTGTTACTAAATTTGGAAATTTCATGGGTTCTGTTACCATACCACCTGGCATATAACATGCATCTACGAGTTGATTCGTTATAGGTTGTTCAGGTCTAAAAATATTAGAAAAAGCTTAACAAAGTTCCTATCAGAGAAAACATCATTTAGATAAATGTATACAGGATCTACTGATGGTACAAGCAGTACTGGTAGTGAACAAAGGATGATTTTAAATGAAAAACTAACACTCGTTTGTACCACCGGTTACAGGACACCCTGTATAATATCTTACAAAGGTGACGCTTCTATAATTTCATAACCCAATGTTGGTCGCCAGGGATGTGGACGTGGTGTTTTGTAAAATTCTCCAACTCTTACGGGAACTGGCGGTCCAGCAATTTGTTCCATGCAAGGAAGTACTCCTACTGTACTCCATGGTTGAAGTTGCTGCAATAAAATTAATTTATATAATACAATATACATAAAATAATTTGCTATTCATTTACACAGAGAATGCATACTGAATAAAGTATAGTTTCTTTGTTTTTTTTGTCTGTCTCCATATTATTTATGATTATAAACAAATTTTATATTATACAAAACTAGTGCGTTCATTCACTTTGATTTCTTTTTTGATTTATTTGTACATTTATAATATATGTAATATATATATATATATATATACATATAAATATGTATATATATAACAAATAATTAATATTAAATAACTTAATAAGATAATAAAAATGATCTTATTAAATATTAAAATAATGATAAGATTATATAAAAAGCGTAATTTAGTTTGAAAACCGGAAACGGGTGTGTGATGTGTCACGTGTTCTTGTCACATGATCGAGATTCGAGATTCGAGATATTCTGGTCAGGTGCTCGATTGCCTTCTGCTAAGAACCACAGTTAATTGCATTCGTCTTTTTTTCTGTCATTTGAGTTAGGTGTGTCAAACAAAAATTAAATAGTTATTATAATTAAGATAAAGTTATCATGACGATAAAACGTTGTACGTTAATTCTAACCTTTCTAGTTTGTATTTTTTGTAATATATTAAGGGCAAGGTGTAATATATTATCGGGTGATACAGTACCTGTTTTATTATGGGGTAGCTCGCCCGAATTAAATTCTCGTCCAACTGCAGTCAATCCATTATTGAGAACTTCTCAATCGGAATTTACTCAAATATTAAACAGTAAAACGGATAATTCGCAGCCACCGGTTATCGTTTTTGTGAAAGATAGTTTGTGCGTTGAAGATCTTACCCAGCATAAAGAAGTTAGTGGATTTATGTTTACTATAATAATTTTGTATATCATTAAGTATATTATTCTATTAAGATATTAATTGGTATGATTGATATTTAAGGATCTACGACAAGTTACCAATCGAAGTCTATTGGCTTATTTACCTGCTGTTGAATCACCACTTTCTGTATTCGAAGATTTTTCTTCTTACAATCAAAGCTATGATGACAATATTGACACTATATCGGATGGACAATTGGTTATTAAACCGATCATATCTTTGGATAGTATTTCTGAATTATATAGAAACATCAAAGATTCTAGTCCTTATTTAATAGCTGCTCTTACTGGAAGATCATGCAGCTATAGTCGCTCAGAACGTACTAAAAGAGCGAATGTAGATACTATCTCTGATACATCTAGAAATACCAGAGATGCCACTTCAAATCCTGAATTGAAGTTCAGTGAGACTTGTACTATTGGAGATAGTAATACGGAATTTATTATCAGAGGAGAAAGAGTACTTTTATATGGGAGCCAGTTGCCATTCATAAAGGTAAGATTATCGTTAAATTATTTTTGTTCTTACTTTTCAAATAAACTTAGAATTTTATAACAATTCTTTTTTTAATTACAGACCAAAGACATGGATTCATTCAAAAATCTTTCTACTGTATCCAATTGTAAGGAATATTTCACTCAAACCGGTATTCAATTAAAATTAACATTTAAGGGAACTGATTCCGACATGTCTAAGATAGTTTTAAGATTTGATATAGCAAACTCTTCAATTGGTTATTATTCTCTACAAAATATAACTTTTAGCGCAGCCGATGTTAAATCGAATCCCGAAGTTTTAACTTCTAAAACGGATATGGTATTTCCATTTAATTTCTCTTATCATTGTTCCAACGAAATTATTTTTTCGGGAGAGAATACTTCGGTTAAATTGACCGACATTCAATTACAAATCGATGCTACTAAATTTAGCGATGCTTATGATTGCGTAAATTTTACTACTATTCCAATTTGGACTGGAATATTTGTTACTGTCATATTAGGTTCTATTATGATTTGGGGGCTCGCTATGATCATTGATATTCGTACTATGGATAGATTTGATGATCCTAAAGGTAAAACTATTACCATTTCTGCCCAAGAATAAAATTAAATAGCTTATCGATGATATTTATATGTATAATATATAAATTGTAAGTAAAAATGTTAGGATATATATATATGTATATATATACACAAACAAAAAAATAGTGTGTTACAATATATAGAATGTTGTTATGATTTTGCACTTTCGGAGACATATAATATCTTTATATGCTAAACTTCGTCTACGAAATAATTATACACAGACTGTGTTCCATATATTTCTCTAGCATTAGCAAAATCAAAATGTTTAATGAAATTTATCTTACAGAAATCTGTATACCATTCCACTTGTATAATATTATATCACCTATAGTGTTTATATCTGTAACGATAACGAAAAATAATAATATTTGAAACAATCTTAATAGATATGCACATTATATACATATATCAGATATAAAGAGATCTGTAGATGCTTTCAAAAATTAATTTCTTTCTTTTGTTCCTCTACTATATTAATATATCCAGATATATACATTTCACAAGATGCAATATTCTTAAAGCATGTCTTACAATAGATCACAAATGTTTTATTAAAATTTTTAATTTAAAAAAAAGATTTTTAATAGCTTACAAAGTATTTTAGTATAAAATGTTGTTTATTCGTATAATATTATTTCTCATAAATGTTTATTTCATTAGAAAAATGTAATATATAAATATAATAATAATAATAATAATAATAATAATAATAATAATAATAGTAATAATTAAAAATAAAATCGTTATATTGTCATATTATGAAATACATGCAGGAGCATCAATACCATGTATTACCATAAATATTATTGAAAATGGTGGTAAAGTAATAAATTGTGTAGGGTTCAAAATGATAGGTTTGAAAGGTGGCAATTTACCATCGCTTTTAAGTTTCAATATTTCTCCATTCAGAAATAGGTTTCTAAAAATAAATAATTAATAAGATTATTGATATAATTTGAATTAGCAACTGTTGTATCTATATCCATATATATAAATTGTAAAAAAATACTTCATTTTTATTTTTAATTTAATTATATGTTATTGTTAAAATTTGGCACTTGTATAAAAAGCATCTAATAAAAATACTTACAATTAATATAGTTGAAACTTGGTAACTCGAATCTTTGGTAAAGAGTTCAAATACTTTGAACTATATTTTTAGAAGTTTCATTTTACGTAAAGTACATAGGTTTGCATTTTACAAATTATAGACGAATTTAAAAAAGTTGTAGCAAATAATTTGAGTTCTAAAAAATTTGTATTTCAATTTGCAGAGATTTTCGCAGCAAAGTTTAAATGAATAAATAAAATTTCAATCTTATGGAACATTTCGAGTTATCAAAATTCGACTGTATTATTATTAAACCGTTTCTAAAGAACAAATTTAGACAACTTAATATTTTCTACAATTATTAACATTATTAATTATTATTTCTTTGCGCATACCTTGAAGTTAGATGATCAGACGTAATATTGTATAAAAATATTTTTGCATTTTTATTTAATTTGTGAAAGATTCCTTGAATCATTATTTTAGATGGAGATTTATTTAGATTCATTCCAAATATAGTAATTGCAGTAACACGATTAATCAAAGATATTTCTGGAGTACAATGAGCATAAATTCTGACATATTTGAAATGTGTAGGTGAAGTTACTTCTAATACTTTATCTGATACAAGTTGTTTGTATATTACACTAATCCACCAATCTGGATTAGGTAAAAGATCTGGCCCGACCATAGCATAATTTCCACCAAATAAGGATTGTCTTATAACAACGTTTACACCTGTTTTAGCACTGTACCCTAATTTATCCAACCATAAAAATCCTGCGACATATCTATCCGAGAGGCCTGGAGCTCCACCACCAAATGCTGAACTAGTTTCAGCTGCAAATTATGTTATTTGTTACTTTATTATCTACTAGTATCATAATATACTATACTTTATAAAAAACAAAAAGAAAGAAACATACACAACCACATGGAAATAGATTTCCTTGATTGTTTAATAGTATTCAACATGCTTTCAATTTGTACTGGCAAATGGTAGAAAGTTGAAGGATTTATGAAATCCTTAACTTCAGCTTCTCGTCCATTAAGATAATATTGATGCCAAGTAACATAATTAATACTATCTTTATCATTTTTCATAAATGTTTCTGCATAAGATTGTCCTTTGTTTGATTCATCAATATGATTTACTTCTGGCCCAACGAGCAAGCTTTTTTGGTAACCTAATTGATTTAATAGATTGCGGAGTTGAAAGTAATCTTTTGCTAATTGCTCAGCTGTTATCATTCTATTAAATACATGATAAAATGAATTCGGTTCTGCAATTTATAAATATAATAGATATGCTCGATGTTATACTCTTTTCTTTTTATAAAATAGAATATTAAAATTAATATTAGAATCACCGTTTCCTAATTGCCAATCTAGATCCATATTAGATAGTTTCGCAAATGAAATAATATCTTGAGCATTAGTATCATCCCACGAACCATTCGGATATCTGATTAATACGTTCAAATCAAAAAGCATCTTTAATTCAGATTCTATTGCAAATTTGTATAACGATTCAAAATCCTTATCAGTAATAGTAAAATTACTAATATCTTGACCATCAAAGGGACTTATTATTTGTGCAGATGTTGTAAGAGTCTGAATTAATTACGAATATATTTAAATATACATATAAATTATTAATTAGATTAAGTGTTGTAAGATAAAGATCATAAAATTATAGAATCAGTATCATATTTAATTTTATATTATTTTAAAGGTTGATAGATTTTCTTTTCTGCATAACTTTGATCTAATTGTGTATAGATATTTAATTAACATTTTGTAAATTAATGGGAAGAGAAACGAACCTTATTAAAAAATAAACAATCCGCGGATGTTCCACCAACTCTAACAAACGCAGGTTTCAAATGTCGCGCCAAATTAATAAACCTTTCATCCATTAAAGGAAGTTCTTTCATATTCCTCAACAAGGAGGTATCAAGTCCGAAGGATAAAAATCTGTCAGAAGTTCGAAAAAGTATTTTGTCCGTATTAAAAGAAAATACAGAAATATTTTCTCCGTCATAGTGAAGGAAATTCCAAAATGGGAAAAGGAACAAAAGTGCTGAGATAATACTGAATACAATCAAGTTAATGATAATCCGTGATTTTGTCGTGGTTGTTATTGTTGTCGGTGTATCTACAAACATTAATTAGAAGTTATTTAATAAAGGTACTCATATATATTTTTCTTTTAAATCAAATCAAATTATGATTGTATTTGATAGACAATTAAATTAAAATAATAAACATTCGTAATGTATTCTTTATAAAATATTTGTTAACATAGAGAGATTCTTTTTAAATAAAATTTGTAATTATAAACAAAATGACATTTTTACTCTTTTGACGAGAAAATTTATTGATATCGAACTTACTTTGGTGCGTGCATTCGTTACTTAGATTTTGATATTGATTTTGATTGCAATCATTACGCACAAAATAACTCACTCCCTTAGTCATGTTCTTAGAATAATTATCATTAATTATTATTAGATATTGTTTATTGAGAAAAATGGTCTAACTGCAATTGAATGACATATAGTAACGTATCTTTATTTTCCGTCTCACAGTCGATAAAACTGATGAATGACACGAATCGATAGTGGCGGCGCTATCGATTACAAGCGCGACTATTTCAAAATCATCATTCAATTTCTTTTTTCAAAAATATAAATAAATTATTATTTTGTATTCTTAGAGATAACAAAATAATGATCTTTTTTCGAGTAATGAAGTTTTTCGTTTCTTGTTTTTAATTTTCCTGTAATTAATAAAAATACCAATCAAAATATTAATAAAAATATTTTAAATTAATTGTCATTAAATTTGATTTGTATATATGTTAGATCAAATTTGAAGAGTTGAGATAGATTTATATTATATATTTCATTACGATTTCGATAAGTTAAACTGTATCTGCGCTTGTGTCTTCTAATTAATTTGTGCTTTGATTCCGTATTACTTAATTCATCCTCTGCCCAAAATTGTAAATCTGAATCATCCGATATAGGAGGCGGAGGTACTGAAGGCTTTAAATTATATAGAAAATATTTATACAATAATTATTAAGAGTACTAATATGTTTATTGATTGTTTATTTTGTTTTTATATATATGCAGGGTGTCTTGCAATTGATGATACAAGCGAGGAGTGATTTTACATGAAAAACTAAAGTCGAAAATGTTGAATAAAATTTGTTCGTATGATTACAGCACATACACCCTGTATATGTATAAATATATTGACAATTTTAATTGTTTAATTTTAGTAACTGTTATCTCTATCTTGTATTTATTATCTTTTTAACTTACAGCTTCTCCAGAAGTATACAAGTAATCTTTATTTCTAAGATTTAATTGAGACATTAAAAGAGTTGTTTTCCTTATAAGGGACACATAATTAATGTAACCTTTTTCATCTTTTAAATTATTTATCATATATTTTTTACCCGTCCAGGTATAACGGCCCATTATTTAAAAAAGGTTTTTCTGTACATTATATTTATCGTATATTAATTATTTGTACTTGTCATGTTTCGATATACTTAAAAATTTACAACTTATGCACAGCTAGTTATTGTTGATATACACAAAATAATTTAAAAAAGAAAAAACATTAAAAATTGTCTGCACTGTTTACTTCTTTCTTTTTTTTCCCTTTTTTTTTGTTTTTGTTTTAGTATTTTTTAATCTTATATCTGAATAAGATTAAAATATCCTATATTATTCACGTATGCATTGATTTAACTTTTTACATTTAAATGAAGAATGATAAACGAGACTCATCATTGAAGTGTAAAGGACTAATATTCGAAAAGTAACGTTGAGGTAATATTTTTTGTATGATAAAATGCCCAATTCTTATCATACAAAAAATATATGTATGTGGAAAAAAAATGATTAATAAAATAATCTTTTTTTAATAAAGATAAGATTAATTCTTTAATCATTTTCAGATTTTCTACGTTTCTTAGAACGTGGACTGTCAGTGTCATGAGGACTTGGAGTAATATGACTTCTTTTTCTTTTAATGCTATTTTCACTGAGTTCGCTACTGCTACTTGCTGCAGTTCTTGTTTCCCTACGAAATGTTCCTTCTGTCACGTGTACTAAAATCTGAAAATCGTGTTTGTAAAATATTAACAATACTAATGCACACACATATAATTAGAATATATTTGATAGTAATTTTTATATTATAATATTCACCTGCATATGTTGTAAACATTCTGCTTGCATAGAAACTGCCATTTTATATATAAAAGTATCGTGCTTGTTATACATAATAGCATTTTGAAACATAAGCATAACATCTCGTTGAAAATGCGTAGTCGATCTGATTGTTCCATTATCTATATTCTTTTTTATAGTAGAAAGATCCATTGGTCGAAAAATAACGGAATGGTATCCAGGTGCTTGATCTTCTGTAATAGGTCTTAAAAATACAGACGCATATTTATGAGTAGCTAATCGATTGTAAACCAACATGACTGCTTTCTTCCATGCTCTGTAATCAGCACCTTCTCCAGTGCTTTCATTTTCTGTTTCACTATCAACAGTGATAGTTTGTTTTTTCGAATATGTTTTCATGGCTCGTCCACCACTTAATTTACTCAATGAAGATTCTTCTTCGTCTAATTCTGCGGTTTCTTCTCCTGCACTGACAACAGACTCGGTAGTAATTTCTTGTTTTATCGATGGCTCAGTTTCTATACATTTTTTTATATCCTTTTCCTCTTTTATTTGGTGCTCTTCCTTTATCATTTCTTTCTCTTCGATAAAAGAATTTGCAGGTTGTACGGTCTCTTCTGTTTTTAATTCATGTTTTATTTGTGATACAATTTCTATATTTTTGGTGTCAAACATATTTTTCGTTTTAATTTCTACAGATTCCATTTCCGTATGAATGACTTCTTCCGATGTAATATCTTGACAAGATTCTACAGCTATAGTAGATTCTTCTATTTCTTCCATCTCTTCTTCTTTTATTTCAACACCTGGTAAAGTCGAACTGACTGTATCTTCTGAAAAATCTTTAGTGTCCTCCTTTTTATATTCATCTGTATAAATTTCTAAAGTATCTTCGGCTGTTACATCTTGCGATTTTACAGATAACTCGTCCGCTACTTCGATAATAGTTTTTTCTTTTATTAAAATAATTGGTTCCTCTTTAAATGATTCTAATGATTCCGTACTTTCTATCGTATTCTCGATAACTTGTTCTTCTATTATTTTTTTCTTATTTTCTATGCTATGAGAACTCTCGTCGTCTTCTAAAATTAAACTAATATCTTGCGATTTCTCTGTGTCTTCTATACTGGGAACATCGTTTGTTACTTCTGAAGAAACGCTAGCAGCTTCGGCAGATGGTACATCTTGTTGTTCTCCAGTAATTTTTGCAAGATGTAATTCTAATTGATCTAATTCTAAACATTCCTTATTTTCTAACTCTTCCGAAGATTCTTTTTGTTCTTTTGTATTATCGCAAGATTCTTCTTTTTCAGATACAATCATTTCTTCTTCCTCCACCTCATCTATTTCTTCTTCAATAGTACCTTCACCAGTTTCTTTTACATCAGGTGTCTTTGAATCACTTTCTTCCGTTTCTACATTCGATACAGAATCTAAAATTTCAAGATCTTCGATAATTTGTTTTTCCTCTACAGCTGTATTTGCTTTATTATTATCTTCAACGTTACTTTCTACTTCTGGAGTAACTTCTTCATTTGGAATTACTCTCTCATCAAAAGTGTTTGTTTCTGACTTTTCTTCTTCTTGCGAATTAGACACATTTTCTGGTATTTCAGCTATAATAACTTTTGATTCTGATGGTTCTATCGCAACTGTTCCTATAATTTCAGCAATGTTAGAAGTACTAGAATCTATTTCTTCGATAGCCATTTCCTCGCTATGCGGAGAATCAGAAAGTGAAACAGCTTCGTCTACATCTCGAGGCTCTGGACGTTCAGGTATCTGTGGAATATCTTGAGTTTGAGGAATAGTAAGACTATTAATTACTGTATTCGTATTAACAGAGTCTAAAGTTTGTGGACTGCCTGTTATTTCTTCCTTTATTAATTCTTCTATATCTCCAATAATTTCATTTATTTCGTCTTTGTCTATCACATCGGCCATTATATCTTTTCTAATAACATCGTCTATGTGATCTATTATTTGCACCATACTTTCTGTTGCTGGTATGTTTGTTGTAGCAGGGATTGCAAGTGTCGCAGGTGGTACAGTTACTTCGTTTTGAATAGGTGTTTGTGAAACAGGATTTTGGAGATTAGGAACCTCTTGTGAAACATTTTGTTGTTGCGATACTATAGTCGAAGGTACCTGTAAATTTGGTAATGGGCCTCTTTGAGCATTAGCAGGCATTTCTAATAACATAGAGAGTGTTGGAGCACCGACTGATGGTCTTTCAGGAATAACATTTGTTATTGGAGATGGTACCAATTGATGCATAGAAGAAGTTACACTTTGTGTTATTGGTGACATTGGTACTTTAGGACTAGAACCGAGAAGACTGGTAATAGTAGGAGAATTTATCTGTGCAGTGGATGTCGACGTTTGTATCTGAGTCGTTGGACTGGGAGATTTTAATAAACTTGTTAATAATGGAGAACGACCACCTCTTCCTTTCTTTTCATCATCTTCCATTGAAACATCAGTCGATTCTGATAATTCTGGAGCTGTTTCCATTACCTTACGCTGATTTCTAATAGGAACATTTTGTGAAACCATTATTTCTTGCTTTTGTTGTCGTTTAACTAGCCAAGCGGAATGTGCCCTTGCTTTTTGTTCTTGATCACGTTCCTCTTGTTCTATGACATGCCACATTTTTTGTAATTTTTCTTCCGTTATAGAACCTGATTTTAATAGGTTTACTTCTGCCTTAAGCTGTTGATACTCATCTCTTTGAAAAGCTAATATCTGACCTAATTCTGCTATTCTGTCTTGAGTTAATCTTCTGACTATTGATTCTCCTGTAGTTTCTCCGCTTTCTCTCTTTTTACGCTTTGGTGTATCAGCATTTTCCAAAAGATATGCATATTGTATAGCGCAAGATTTTTGAGAAAACCAATCAGGTGGTCGTAATGCTTCCTTCTCTGCGAAAGGTTTTAAAGAACGTGATACGCTCATCCAATTTTGATCTCCAGATTTTAATACACTAGATGCTAAACATAATTGCTCGCGTGTACTCCATGTGTCACATGACATGCGTTTAAACTTCAATCCTGAAAATGTAATGTTAATATAAATCAAATTTAATTGTAAGAAACAAACAGGAATGATTTTTGAATGCATAAAAAGATCTTAGGTTAGGAAATGAAATAAGATAACTTAATTTTGATATTTTTAATAAATAAAAGTAACGATAAGATTTAAACAAATGTTTTATTTCATTTTTATATAACGTAATACAAAAGCATTATGTTTTAATATGTTAAATGTTAAATAGTTTATTATTATATCATAAAATTAAGTTAACCTTAAAATGTAAATCTTTACTTTATTATATGAATAAAGATTTATTGAATGAACTTACTATCTTGAACTGACGCCATTTTATTTAAATAAAATATTATGTCATCAGTCCATTCATAAACATTAATCACTGCAATAGTAATTCTAGTTTTTACACCTTTATAACTTTATATCAACCGTTACATTGTTAAGACTCATATTCACTGAACAGAAATAGAGGAACGCGCGGAATTGGAATACCTTCCTAAATATCACTTTTGTAACAATTTAAAAAATCATTTTAAACGATATTAAAAATAATAATAAAAATGAAATATATCTTTAATAAGATTGTAGTCTTTACATATATTTTTTGTTTAATACAATTAAATTTGAAATAGCATAAAATAATGATTGTAATATATTATGAATATGTCCAAAAAAAAAGCAATTAAATCAGACAATTGAAAACGTTTAATATGGAAGCTTAAGCGTCGTGAAAATAGGAATACGTGGAATAGAACTGTGATGGTATGTAAAAGCAAAAGAATCTGTCAAAGTATGTTGTGGTCATATATGTCAATATTATATTATTCACGATCAAGTTTAGTTTCTTAGGAATATAATAAAAGGCTAATGAGTACACGCGGAGCATGTAAAATGAAAGGAACATTAAAAAATAATAATTATAGTTACTGAATAAACAAATAATCAGGAATTAAATCGTGTTACTGAATTGTGCATTGCTGTATATTACATCTATTGTTATCAATTTATATAATATTACTATTTTATTCAAATACATAGAAATGATTAATCGAAGGCGCACAAATAATTTCACTTATGTTAGCTCATGTGTGAAATATATGATATTTACGCTCAACTTTGTATTCTGGGTAAGTCAATGCTGTAACATTTTTGATGAGTATTTTATCAGATTGACAAGTGCAAATAAAATACAATATGTAATATTAAATATGAGTATTTTAATTATGCAGTTATTTGGAGGATTATTAATTGGAGTGGGTCTGTATGCATTTGTTGATAAATGGCAAGCAACTGGTTCAGTAAGAGTGGAAAATGTATATGATGTCATTTTGAATATCTCCCTTGTAATGGTAATAGCTGGAGGAGTGGTATTCGTTGTAAGTTTCGCTGGATGCGTTGGTGCACTTCGTGAAAATACCTGCCTACTTAAATTTGTTAGTATCGCATTCCTTTAAATTTATATTTATATTCTATTATATATGATAACTCATACATTAAATCGTTACAGTATTCATTGTGCCTGTTGGTTTTTTTCCTCCTGGAAATGGGTGTTGCAATAGTTGGTTTTGTATTTCCTCATACGTTACAATCATTATTAGAAGAATCATTTACAGAAAAAATTATTCAAACCTATAGAGAAGATCCAGATTTGCAGAATTTTATTGATTTTGGACAACAAGAAGTTAGTATTTATCTTTAGTATATCATTTCAAATAAATATAATAAATATTGAAAATCATGGTTCTTTCTTTTCTTTTATAGTTTAAATGCTGCGGTTTAAGTCAAGCTGGATATATGGATTGGGGCAAAAATGAATATTTTAATTGTTCTAGTCCCAGTGTCGAACATTGTGGTGTACCATTTTCTTGCTGTATAAATGCTACAGACATAAGTGTAAATATTTCAATTTCATCAGTGTAAAAATACTATAAAAACATATTATTATAAAATATCTATTACTATATAAAATATATTAATCAATATCATTATTAAATTTTGTAGAGTGGACTCGTTAATATAATGTGCGGATACAAAGACAAAGTCTTAACTCTTCCGGTGTCAGAAGCAAGTAAAAAAGTATGGACCAGTGGTTGCATTGAAATAGTTCGCAATTGGGCAGAACGCAATTTATATACGATAGCAGGCATCGCTCTAGGTATAGCACTTAGCCAGTTATTTGTTATTTATCTAGCCAAGACGTTAGAAGGTCAAATTGAGTTACAAAGATCTGGTTGGCATTCCTGAGCTTGACTTCAGGCCACCTACCGCTACTTTATTAATTTCCCAGCAAGGAAACAGGTGGCCAGCGGCTATAAAAAAGGCCAGGACGCTAAAGGAAATGTGAATGCTCGAGTGGCATTGCTTGTTCTATTTGCAATCTCATTATACATATTGTGCATTTGATTCTTCATTCTTTATTGTCTTCATTTGTACTTAGGTAAAAGAACATTTTTTATACTTAATATCGATACGAAAGAGGAAAATAATTTCAATAATTTCTTTTCTTTTTTTTTTTTTAATATAATTCTTAATATTATTATTGTCTTTAAATCTATTCATTTTTTTAGATTAGAAATATTTGGCCATTGTATCCGAATAGATTTACAATACTCCTCTTTTTTATAATATAATACTAAATTAATATTTTAATATATTACATGTATAAACGTCCGAGATATTTACATATCTATATACTTTTTTTTTCACTTTAGTATTAAATAATGGTCTATACGTAGATCGCATCTTGATGTGTTCAAAGAAACGATAATGAGATTTCTTATATTTTGACTGTTTTTTTTATAATCAACTTGGATATAATCTTCATCTCGACTCAAATTAATAGAAACAAAATCTTTTAAATAATATTTTAAATCTTATCTCCAACAGCTATATGTAAAGTGAAACGATGAAAATATTTTTTACATAGATATTCTCATTATTTTTCTTTACATAAATATTATATTTCATTTAGATAAATGGAAAAAAAATGATGGACAAATAACCGAGAAATCGATAATTTCATTTTAACGCATACCGTTTCTATTAATACATTATACATTTATTGCGGAAACATTTTATTTTGATATATTTTAACATCTAACAGCATCTGCAAAATACGCACATCGCTTAAGTTACTAATACGTTCATATATATATATATATATTTTTTTTTTTAATATATCTAATGCTATGATATAGCATTAGATATACGAGATATTATTATTATTATTATTATTATTATTATTATTATTATTATTATTATTATTATTATTATTATTATTATTATTATTATTCTAGTATTCTTTAAAACATGTTAATTTTATATGCTCCTTTTTTACAATGGTGCACATTATTAATTACATCAACAAGCAGAAGAACATTCGGTGCCAAAATCAGAATATTGTCTTTAAAAATTTTCTTTGAAAACAAATCTGACAATAATCTGGTATGAATGATTTGTTTATCCAGTAGGTATACAAAAAAATGGATTTACTGTGTCTTTTTATCAACAATAAATGTAAAACTGATATATAAAACCATCTAGTTTGTAATAAACAAGTATTATTCTAATATAACTAAATCCTTGCTATATCGTGTTGACATGATACAATTATTTAATACATTAAACGTTGAACTTCTTTTATTTAGCTTTTCATTCAGACAACAATAATCGGTTATTCGGAAAAATACACGAGAATGTTGTGGCTCAAATGAAAGGTCTAAGATTAGTTTATAGAAACCAGCATGGCTTTTAACATGTTAAAAGAGTACATAGGATTTATTATACACTTACAAAAGTAAGATAGATTTTAAATAAATTTATTTATAAAGATTAACATCTACAGACGTATTATCAGAATATTCTAAAATAATACGTTGACCATCTATGAGTATAGAATTTTCGAATAGATCTGTTAAACGAATATCCATTTGTTCGCTTATCGATGCACCCGTATTGTAGTTGAACAAACGTAATTTATTTGTAGTTGAAGCATTATTGTTGCTAGGAATTTTAAGTACTTCCACTATGGAATCTATGATTTTACCAATGGTCCAATTTTTGTTAGTGAAAATACCTTTGCAGACAGTAGAGTCTTTATTTGAAACAGTTATCGGATAATATACGAGAAAGTAACAGCGTTCACTGATAGGCACATTTTTAGGACCTATAGCAGTGCTTTTAACACGCATCAATTGTACCTGATAACAACGAGAAAGTTATATGAATTATTTCAATCATATAATTTTAAAAAGGAATAGGATTAATAATTGAACATACTTTATTAGCCATAGCAGTATTTTTAGATTTTCTTAAAGAATCTGTAACTTCTTGATCTACAATAGCCTTAGCTTGGGCAAATTGTCTCTTAGGTATTTGCCATTTTTTAAGTTTCTTTAACGTCTCATCGTCACTAACTTCCATACAACCATGATATCTATGTTTCAAGCAGAAATGTATCTTACATTTATAACATAACATTTCAACGACTGAAGTTTCTTTACAATCTTCTTTAGAACAAACGTAATTAGAAGATTTTTCTTTAGACAACGTTACATCTGACTGAGGTTTAGAACATTTATGTGACTCTGAGTTAAAGTGATTCTTACAGAATGTCAATTGACAATGATCACATTTAAATGGCAAAAAATCTAATTGTTTACAATTGTCAAATGCACAATTTTCTCCAGTATTAGGAAATTCCATCTTTGTATTTTTTTTTGTTTTTATTTGCATCCAACAATATGTTTTGTTATATCATTAATTAATATTGTTCGTTTTTATTTTAAAGTAATATTTCAATTATGAGAAGGTGTTGGGGAATGCAAATGATTTTCACTCAGTGTACCTAATGCCAAGTTATTCCACTTTTGTTCTAATTCTTTCAATGTCATGTGCGAATCACCATTATCACTTTCGGGATCTGGTAGTTCTGCTACTGGTACTAAAATATCATCGATAGGTAATTTTTCTTTGCGCCATGCCTCATCGATTAAATCCAATAATCTACCATCACCACAAACTTGGCTGTCCATTCCGTTATTATTGAACAATTTAAATTGTAACGTTTTTAATTATATTTGTTTAAAAAACAATATTCTCCTGTAAAATTCTAGTGATATGTTTATACTCTATGGAGAATATCAGCGCCCTGCCGCGGTTGTCAAGATAAGTAAACAGGGGGTAGCTACTACAGCACCCTCTATTTCTTTTTGACAATCTGTCATTTTGTTGTTGAGAAAAGTTTTGACAATAAAAATATAAGAAGTAAATAACAAGTAACTTCAAATTTAAAACATACATTTTTTCCAAAGTGGCATATGATCGTCAGTCACTTTAAATTTAAATCACAGCTACATTTCGATTATTATCGATAGTTGCGCTGATATCGTTTTTAAATGTCCCGCGTATTTAAATTTGAACTTTTAATTGAAAAGTATGTGACATGATTTTTATTTTATATATATTTTATTCATTTAAAATGAATTATTTTTATTATATACATATATACATATGTATATTTTATTTATTTTATTATTTATATATATAATAGTTCCAAATTTGTCTATGATCTGTTTAGAAGTTGTATTCATCGATTTTAGATCTTTGGAAGACCAAGAATGGCGATGAGAAGAATTGAATCATCCTTTCCAAATATGGCAAAGACAAGATTAACCCACTCATCCTTTGCTTTTTTTTTAATTTTCTATCTAAAATTCGTACAATAAGGACACATTCCAGATATATGTATATAGTTTGTGAAAGTCATCGAAGGTGAGCAAGTTTGTTAACAGTATCATTCATCTATGTTCTATAAATAACAAAAGTCAATCTCTAATCTTCAATTAATTAATAAAAACAAACATTACTTTTATTCTATTGTAGATGAATATTAATATAATTATGAATTATTTATGAAAGATAAAAAAAAGTGAATCTTGTCAAGGACAAAGAAATCAGGTTAGTAATTCAAACTTTGCATTGAGTGATAGTACGTACAGGGTGTCCCAAATTTAAATGACCAAATTACGAAAGATCAATCTACATCTAAACATTTTATATCACATTATTTGGTAATTATTTATAATTTACACTGGGGACTATTACTGCATGATAAACGTATAATCTACTTAATGACCAGATAAATTTGATGAATAATTATTTTAAACTGCTACTGAATAAACTTCAAACAACATTGTTATTAGGTGTAAGTTAGATCCCTTACAATTTGAGTGATTTAAATTTGAGACACCTAGTATATACTAGCACACATCCTTATATCTCATTGATAATAACGGTATTACGATCTTTGAAGTAACAGATTTGTAGTCTCAAAGATATGTGTGTACTCCTCAGTTACTCAGCAGTACTCAATGCTTGTGCTTGAACAACTTGGTATCGTCGAACGTTTTCTCAGTTAACGAAGGAACGTTGTCTTGTGTGGATCAACAGGTGGTGTGCTAGTGATCTCCCTGACACAAGAGTGTTCCACCATCCAAGCATGGGTTAGTAATAATATTCATTTTATCATCAACACGGACGAATTATATTCATATATTTATTAATATTCCAATTTAGAATCAATTTTGTATCCTGATTTTATGACTATGATAAAAATTCTAAGATTTAGGATTAGCACAATGGGATGATCCAAAAGAAAGAAAGAAAGAATGAAATCATGAAATTTCTCAATCACTGGGAAGAGAAAGTTCCAGATGAAAGATCATATCTTTTTTTGAGATCTTCTTCAAAAACGTCATCTTTTATAAAAGATTCGTCATTTTCTAAACATTATTTCTTTTTTTTTGATGCGATCATACGTATATATATATATATCGTATATATGTATACGAGATTACGATCTATTAATTCCTGCTCTTCAGACACAGGATGTTACTGAGTAACGTTTTTACCGTTACGCACGTAGAAGAATTAATGAGATTTGTGCTTGAATTGTTTCTTTAAGTGACGTTTAGTCTCTTTCTCAAAGGCGTTATACAAATGTCTTTTGCATAATACTAAAAATATCCTATTGATGATTTAATACAGGATATTAGAATTGAACAAATACGAAGTAAGAGTTTGAGTATCTTATTTTTCATTATTTAAATTAGAATAGATAAATATAATATATATGCTTTGATATTTGAATAATTATTTTCCACGTATACTCTCGATAAATTTTCGAATATATTTTTTTCCTAAACAAAGGGTCATACGAACAAATTGTATTCTACATTTTTTATTTAATTTTTCATGTAAAACCATCCCTTGTTTCGTTATATACATATATATATCATCAATATTATAAACAGTAATTTATTTATTAATTAATAATATATATAAATATTATTAGAGTATATTTGGTAAATCTTTTAATATCGGAGTATTTAAAACATGAAATAACAAATATTTATGCTTGATAATATTTTTCAAAGAGAATATGGTCGCGATCATCGAATTCTTTATAGACCAAGAGACAGTTATCGTATCGTCGTAATCGTTGATAATTCTCGCGAGTTCGTAGAGCTACATTTATAGGGTCAGAAGGTGCAATTACATTGCAGTTATCATATTAACTCCGTTAGTCCTCGGTCGCAATCTTTCTGATTAGGCCTCGTCCTAAACTCAAATGGAGAATGAGTCTAAGGCCAGTGCATATGTCCTATTATGTTTTGCCTGCAAATGGATCGACCATTGTTGGAAAATAATTTCAAATTTTAAATTAATGTTATTATATCTATTTTATGCTTATTACGTGGAATAATCATTTATTTTCTTACCTGGAATTATATTTTTTTTGTTTTAAATATTGCAACTATAACTATGCAACTGTTCGACAATTGCGGAAAATTCTTTGAAATTAATTAGAATTGATAGAAAATTAAATTAGTTATACGTGTATGTATATAGTTCTGTGTAGAAAAATCTAATACTTAGATAATTTCGTATAGTTCGAATACTCGCAAGTAAAACATATTTTAATAAATCATATTAAAATAAATACTATAAATATATATAATAAATAATCAAATAAATATTATAAAAATTCACACTAAAATATAAAAAACATATACCCGAGTATTCGATAGATTGCATAATAATAATTCTAGTTTTTCACACTCGTCGTCCTTGTAAGAAATACAAGAAGAATTGAATCTTTGTAATAATATATATTTATATATATATGAGATAAAAGAATAATTATTAAAAAATAAAACTAGATCAACTTGTCCACGTATGACAAACATACAAAAAAAAGTAAAAAAAAAAAAGGCAAAACTTGATCTAATTTATTTTTCTATCATTTCTCATCGATTTCGATAGTTTTACAGTTAAATCATTAGTTCGTTTACGTAATGTCGAACATAAGCAATAAAAATAAGTAGATATCCTTACAACAATTTTCTTTTTTCTTTTCTTTTTTTAACGAGTTACGTTTCCTTTCGTTCCACATTTTTACGTTCGTTATTTTCTTATTATTATTATTTTCTTTTTCTATTTTCAGGAGTCACTTATGCTAGCAGTCTATTCGTCCTGCTCGCTGTAAGTGAAATGTCTTATGTATTAATGTATCACATATATGTACAACTTTCTTAAATTATTTTCTCAACTTCGTTTCGTAACGTTTCGTTACGTGCAATATATATTTCCCTTTGAACGCGCATAATTCATACGAATTTAACGATACAGAAAATTAAAAGTTAGATATATTGTTAAAATTAGCATAACTTAATGTATTTTGTATAAAATTATTCTAAAAAATATTTTTGTATGCATTGTTATAATAATTCGAATGAAATTAATTGTATAAATTTGTTGTTTTTGATTAGGTATTATTAATAACAGTGAACGGTGGCGATATAATACGTAAAAGTATAGTTTTCGACAAGAACACGCCGGACGTGTTTTATTGTCCCCAACATAAGCCAACGGGATTTGAAAAAATGATCGTAAAAGCGAAACCATTATGGAGGCTTTGTCAATTTGAGGGCAAACCTATTCCAGAGGATTACAAAAGTGATTGTTACAATGACGTAGATGAATCGGAGTACGCTTGTAAGGAAAAATACAGAATTATGGTGAGTAATCATATCTATAAGTGATTATTATTATTACTATTATTCTATAGAAAGCGTATTCTTAGCGTGGAAATATTGAAAGATTGCTGTGATAAAGTGATTATGAGAATCAAAAGCATGGCACACTTGGTTGTTGCACAGTAACAAGTTAAAAATTCATGCAAGTCGATCGAAGAGGAAGAAAGTTTTGTAAGAGTATTATAATAACATGAATTAGTATATTATTTAGTGCATTACGTGTATGTATTGTACTATATGATATTTTTATATTAAAAGAATTCTCTAAAATTTCAAGATAATTCAATTCAAAACGAAATAACACGTACTACCAAGTATTGGGTCGCCCGAAAAGTTTAAAACAGAGAAGATTTAGAGAAAAAATAATATAAAATATTAAAAATATCAATTGACCCCCGTCGAACTTTCCGGGCAACCCAAATTACATTGGGAGTGGTGCATTCGTATAAAAATATTACAAAAGGTTCAAATATGCATACACAAACAAAATCATAGATTAATGCATACATTATTACACCTTATTGAATGATATTTTATCATTTTCAGAAAGAATCCTCTTTCGAATAAACAATAAGGCAAATCTACGTTCAACAATGAGATCCATTTTCGATCGTTTGCAATGCCCTGAACATCATATCATTGCTACATGCTCATTCGTTATTCATGCGATCATCGTAACACTACGTGTAACCGCTGGTGTCGGTTTTCTTTTTTTCTTACAGAAACGAATCAAAAATGCCGAGGGAGACGGAAAAACCATTGACAACGACTACATCGAGAAATAGATGAAAATGACGATGCTGCACGGCCAATCCACGCGCAAATCCATTCAAACACTATTAAAAAAAAAAAATATTAAAAACCAAAAAAAAACAAATAAAAAACATACACGTACACACATTACATACAACAAATTATATCTTACTAATGCTCGAGCTGCGCTGTTGCAGGGTACAGTAGTGCAGTGGCAGATTAAGCGGCCCTTCTGAACTCCCAAGTTTTCAAATTTCTTTTTATTAGGGTTCGAGAAAAATTACGTTTTTTAAATAAATTTAATTGATGCGTTATAGTATGAAATTTTTATCGCTTGGGATTCCCACTTGACTTGATCCGCCACTGGTCAAATGTGTAAAATATTAATAATATAATTAATAATAATAATAATAATAATAATAATAATAATAATTGACTAGGTGGCTGAATACACATAACGAATACTAAAGTTATACTTCACCTAATCAATGGCCCGCCCGCTTCGCTTGATTATTTTTTTCTGTTTTATTTTTATTTTATTTTATTTCTTTTGATACCAATTAAATACTACTTCGTTGAACATGACAAAATAATGTAACAAATTGAATCGAATTAAATTGTATGTTTGAATACACGACGAAACGTACGATTGGAATAAGAAATATGTTTTGTGCATAATTAAAAAGAAAATAATATTTTAGTAATTTATAAACAAACAAAAAAGCATGAAATTTCTTTCTTTTCTTACAAAACCTAAAATTCCTTACAACGAAATTTATTGATTTAAAAATCAATTCATTATTCGAAGTCTTGATATTGTAATTTTTAAAAGTACATACGAAGAATTTGGAAGTGTCCTGTTTTTAATAGTACGATTTAATTTTTCATTTGTATTATTTAAAAAAGAAAAAGAAAAGGTCTCTTGTATTTTTGACATTCGATTTAAATAATAAAACTAACACCGATAGAGCTTGGCAGTTAATTATTAACTCTAAGACCCGAGGTATGGTTTCAGTAGGCATTGATGTCGCTTAATTTAATCGATCATAATTTAAATAAATTATAATAATTATCATAATTTTCCACTAGTAGTGTAGGTATAATATAATGATCGTCTATTTTTAACACAAATTCGTATAATGTTTTTAAAGCTCTTTAAAATTGTTAAATAATATTATTTTCTTTAAAAGAGAAATAAGATATTTAAATATTGTACTATACTAGCTATTGCAATCTTGTTCTTTTCTTTTTTTTTTACTGTATGAAAATAAACGAATTAATGCCACTTTTGTAAATATTTTTATCTATATCTTTTTTTGTATTTATCTATTATTATTCTAATTATAAATGCAATATGCTATACATATTGAAATTATAATATACAACAAACAGAAACTTCGGGATTTTATTCAGGAACTATTTCTACATCGGTTGGTACGTAACATTTAGATAATAATTATAATTATTTGTAAATTAAAATTGCTGATATTTATTGGATTGGTATCTTTAAATATTTTTGGTCGGTAGTTTATATAAATGTCAACATTTATAATTTAATATCAGTGCATCATGTGCATCATGTGCATCATGTGCATCACATGTTATCTTAATATGACCTTGATGCAACTTTGGCGCAATCTTGACACAACTATAAATTATGTCCATGTATTTTAAAAAAAAACAAAAGATGTTGAAAAATTCTGATCGTTTGTTTTACAAAATACTGAGAGCTTAAAAAAATATTTAAAAATACTGACTGCATAAATAAAATCAAATACAATTTTTGGAATTCATGAACAAGGAATTTGTAACAGTTTAAAAATTGTTAAAATATAAATAGTACATTAAATATAATCTATAAATTTCGTTTGTTTTAGATGAGACTCCATCCACCGGGAAGCAATACGCCATATAACGGAACACGTCTATCCAAATTTCTTACTGCCAATAAAAATGAATTCGTAAAAAAGAATAAAGTATAATTGAACTTATTCTACTATTTATTTGTTGAGCTTTGTAATTAAAGGAGAATCTTTACAATATTAAAAAAGAAAATAATTAATATATGTATATGCATCGTCTAATGAATAATTATATACATGAATAGTATAAAACTATATATAAATATTGTGTTCAATTCGTACACATAGGTATATTCAAATGTAAGAGATTTTTTAAGTAATTAATCCTACTTCTAATTGTGTAGAATTCATTTTTAATTTAAATGAAATAATTAAATAAATTTTAATAATAATTATTATTAATTATTATTTATAAAGATATTTAAAATACAAGAATTCTATACAATGGAGTTTTTTACTTTCAAGCACTACATTTTTAATATATACGATATTGTACAGTTAATTCTAACACAATTCATACATTATAGTGTTATATAAAATCATGCACTGTGAAGTTTTTCCTTTTATAATGCGAATTATATTAATAACATTATGACAATAATGGCTAGATGCCCTGCAAATACAGATTTTGCGTTAACATAAGAATAGTTATTTTTAAAATACATTCGTTTTCTCTTAATATTTTAATCTAATAACCCGTAAAAGTAGATTACAACTAAACAAACTAAATTATTAATATAAAAAATAAATTTATTAATTTTATTTTTTTATTAATAATAAAATTTAATATAAGAAAAAATGAAAATAAAAATCAAATGTAAGAAACAAATAAAAATAACAATAAAATATACAAAAGAATTATTTATTATCTATAAAAGAATCAATTTTGCCGATATTATTAATATTAAATGCAGAATATAAACTCTTTAACGGATGTAATCTTCAGTAAAATATTCGTTAGTTTAGTATTCATACCAATATATTTTGCATTTATACTGATATAACAACAATCTTTATTTTATAGAACTAGTTTTCCCCCATTGGAAGCTCTAATTTGTGCAACTTGTTCAGGAGTGAGAATTAATTTACTGCCATTCGGCAGAGCCAGGGCGTAATAATTTCCGGTTTCATTAACAACAACAACCAGTTGCGTTGGGGTGCTTTGCGTTTGCTGTGTTGATTTAATTGGCGTTATCGAAATGCAACCTTGATTTATGCGTTGCATAAATTCTTGCGGAATAATATTTTTTAAAGAACTGTTAGCAATATCATCTGGAACAGTTATCGATTCCGATAATGTCTTCTCTTTTTCATTATTTTCATTATCTATTTTCTCATTGAGAATTTCAATTTCATCATCGCTATCACTTAATATAATCAATGACGTGAACTTCTTTTTAGTTTTACTTGTACCTAAATCATCCTTAACCTTTCTTTTTTGCGATGTTGAGCTCGACGAAGCTCGTGGCATGGTACTAGGTTTTGTAATATTTTTACAATTGGATTGCAAAGTAGATTTCTTCGCCGCAATCTTTTTTACTACAGTAGGTTCATTGGACTTTTGCATTGATTGAACATTCGTGTCCATTTTTGGTGTGCTTATAATATACGATGGATGACTTACAATTTGTTGTGACGTTACTATGCAAGGTACTTGTTGAATTGGAAGAAAATTAGATTGTTGATTGTAAACAACATAGTCTGGTTGAACTTCCTGCATATAATAATGTTGTTGAAAAGTAGGTACGATATTTGGAATAATTGAATTTGGTTGTACGAAATAACTTATTTCAGGTACAGTATAATTAGTTTTACATTGATTTGATGATACGGAATCTATAATTGGCGTCTCATCTTTAATATTTAACTCCGAATGTACGCTATCTACATATCCAATCTTAGCTGCTTCTACAGGAGATACAGTTCGTACTGAATTTTCCTGTATTTGAGGATATATTATTTTCTTCGAATCAGGTGATGATTTCTTAGACAATTTCTTTAAAATATTGGGTATTTTTAAAATCTTCTCTGATTTCTGCTCTTTTCCTTCTTCTTTACTATGATTATCCTTATTATTACTACTTGATGTACCTTGTTTATCTGTATCTTGAAGTGTAGTTATTTTTTTATTCAGATTTTTTATCTGAAAAGACTTTCGTTTTTTATTATTGGCTGGAAAAGAAGAGAGAGAAAATTAAAAAGGGAAGGGTGATATTACAACATATAACAAATGCTTCAGATGTTCATTTTGATTAATTACTCACGCGAACGTTTATTTTTCCTTTTGCGAGAGCCAATTGTTGTCGTGTCTGTTTTTCGAAGAAGAGTAAGAAGTGGATGTACTGATCTGTGTGAACACATAACAAATGCTTCAGATGTTCATTTTGATTAATTACTCACGCGAACGTTTATTTTTCCTTTTGCGAGAGCCTGGTAATGTCCAATCTTGGTCTGAGTCCTCTTTCTCTGACCAATTGTTGTCGTGTCTGTTTTTCGAAGAAGAGTAAGAAGTGGATGTACTGATCTGTGTGCTGGGAGGCGTGTCGACGATCTTAAAGTTGGTCCATTCATCCAACTCGCTCTCATCGATCTCATCATATGGGTACAAATGTTCTGTGTACGAAGAAACTCCTCTTGCTCGTAGGACTCTTCGTGTTTGTTCTTCTGGAAATACATTTAATAAAGATTGCAATAAATAAGTTATCACGATAAGAAATTTATAATGGAGTACTCAACTTCATGCAAAGAGAAATAAATTATTATTCAACTGAACTAATAATTGTTGCATTTTCTGCATCCATTATAACTAAACAAACTTGAACGTGTCAGATTGATTAGAACCTGTACGACTTAAATAGGAGAAATTCACAAACATCTATCTGTAAGCAAGCATGTGTAGTAACAGTAAAAAAAAAAAAGGAAAAAAAAGGAAAAAAAAAAGAAAAGAAAAACATTGTTTACATTGAGGATAATCCTAACACATTACTTTAGTAAATTTTATTATATTTAATTTACCTCCTTCTTCTTTTCTGATGCACTCCTCGTCTTGTTGATGGTCTTGTTTGTTCTTCTCTTTGTGGTGTTCTCTTCCTTCCTGGTCTTTGTTATCTGATTTTCTATTTGTTTCTTCATTATTTGTTTCTTTGTCATTTGTTTCTTCGTTATTTGTTTCTTCGTTATTTGTTTTTTCATAATTCTTTTCTTCTCCGATTGTACATTGTTTTTCGCTCTGATTGTTTGGTGATTGGGTACGACTTCCGATACTAGTTGAGGATATGGTAATATTCGATAACGTCTGTAACGTTGATTCATCATTGGCAGTTGACAATTCATTGTCCTGTGATCCAAGAATCCACCAATTAGAGCTGACACCATTTTCACTAGACGAATCCTGATCCTCCATACTGCTACAACAAACAGTAGCTTATTTGTAATATATACTTCATAAAGATTTGAATATAAGATTGGAGAAGACGATTTTATATCACACGAACAATATATTATGTAAATTCATTGTAGCAATTTTTAGAGGTTTCAGGTTTACATTTAAGTCGGATACAACTATTCTTTAGATTTTGATGAGATGAACGTTGATGAAAAATAAATGAATTTATATTAGGCCATTAATGCGTTAAGCGTGGAACTGATTTTACTTTGTTTTTCGCTCAAGCGGAAGCGATGATCATTCGGCGGGATATTCGATTTAAAAAAGTATACATACAAAGTACAATTGCAAATGAAGTAACACCCGCATAAGAATGGCAAATGTTTTGATTGTTAACTTGAATACAAATACTGCAACTCATGCAGTAGGTATATTATAAATTAAACAGATGCAGTAAACAGGCGAACACAAACATAAGTCGCGATTATTCAAATGAGAAATTCACGCTTAACGTGTTAAGTATTAAACGTCCGATTATTCCGATTACATTCACTTCTACATTGGACATTTCATACTTAATGATCTAATATTTATGAAATGATAATTAATAACCTACTTCACAACATACCCAATTTTAAAATTCGTCCATTCCTTCAGTAACTTTGCTTTAGCTTTCTTTGTCGTATCTTTTAAAATTGTTTCAACTTCTTCAACAGATTTTAATAGGTCCTTCAATTTATTCACTAATAATTCTTCGCACGAAGGAGGGGATTCCGTCTGAAAAGTTTTAAAGTAATCAATTAATTCAAAGCTGCTAATATAAATTTTTAATGCATGAATGAATATTACATAATAGATTTTGTAAATACTTACTATGTTAGATGAAAAACTTGAAATAAGTTTCCTGAGTGTTTCAACGCTATCAGCTACAAGCAGAAAATTGGATACACCAAGTTCGTTGAGCATTATTCTAAAAGAAGCATTTTCATTCTTCACCTCAGGTTTATTTTCTATTTCTTCCGTTTTGTTGTCTATGTCTGTAATTTGTGATTCGTTACTAATATCATTGTCAAATAATTTATATTCCATTTGTAAATTTGTTTTCAATCTAAGATTTTTTCTAATGCAATTCTGCGTTTCGTCTGCTTCGAGAACCGATTCATTGTTGATGACATTCAATTTTTTGTTTGCATTTTTTATTTCTCTATTATTCGATTTTTTTCTTTTTTTATTACTGCACTTATCAGAAGTATCAGGTACATCGTTTGAAATATTCTGTATTGTATCAGTTACCGAAGTTTCAGTTTCATTTAATTTCTCATCATCCGACTTGGAAGTAAAACATGAATCTAAATCGGTGACGTCTTCGGAATTATTTGAAAATGTTTTATCCATTAATGTTGTATTTCCAGTTACTATTATCTCGTTTAATTTTTCATCATCAGTTTTCGAATTATTAGATAAATTATCTAAATTACACCTGTTTGAGTCACTATCGTTTAAAATTGATTCTGTAATATTTTCATCTTCTATTACAGTAGAACTTTCAGCATCATTTATTACATCAGTCGTATTTTCTGTTGTTACATTAGAATTAACGTGATTAATATCTATTTCTGTCTTTAATTTATTTAATAATTGATTAATTATTACAATGTCACCTTTTTCATTGGCAGGTGTAGAAAATCCTTTAAATGTACTTTCTTTAACAGTTTCATTATTCAATACATTCGTTTCGTAATCACTTGTATTGGTTGACATTGTACTTTCGTCAAACATTTTAGATGAATTTCTCATTCTTTTCTTGTCAAGATTATTTATACTTAAATTATTATTATCACTATTGCCATTATTATTATTATTATTATTATTGTTATTATTACTAGTCGAACTAGTCAAACTTAAATGTAAATCTTCACTGATAGGTCTATTTATGGCACTATTACTACAATTGCAAATATACAATTTTTTATTTACTTTCTTTCTCGCAGATTTTACTGACTTATCTTTTTTTATTTTTGGACAATATCCGTTCTGCCATCTGTTACTTTTTCTCTTTCTACTTTTCTTTACTTTTCCACCAAATGATAACGAATTATTAACCTTTTCTATTGCTTCGGATTCTGCAGTTGTCTCTACTTTTACAGGCTAAAACATATTATAATTTTAAATTAGTAAACTTATCAACAATTTTATATATGAAAAATTATGGTATATGTAATTCAACCCTTTGACTGTGTACACTGTCTAAATGTTCAGTGAACAAGCGACCGACGCGACATTTTTCTTTTTAGCGAATAGAACAACATTATTATCAAGTTTTGCTTCTGAGTGCTCTACAGTTAAAGGGTTGGTAATAAAATATTAATATACTTTTGCAGTGGAAAGAATGGTATTATTCATGCAGTGCCTATATATTCTCAATTCGGTACTGATGAATTGTGGAAAATAAATATATGTAGCCCCATGGCTATCGGTTCCTAAGATTAGTTCTTCTTGATCCTCCCATGAATGATTAGAAATTCTTTCTTGAATTATTTTCCTCGAATGCTGTAAAAAAAACAAATGGATGTTAGATTATTAATGTTAATTCTTTTTTCTTTCTCATAAAATAAATGATTATTATTATTATTATTATTGTTTTCATTACCACGAGACAATCACAAAGAGTTTTTAAAAGCCATACTCGTTGTTTAAAACTCAAATCTTCAAAATTTTTTTCAGCGAATAAAGATGGATCAGGAAAAACATTCCAGAATTCTGGTTCAACGCCGATAATCTCTAGAACCTATAAGACTTTGATCATATATCTCATGATTATCAGAGAAACATCAAATTTTACTTTCGTATGAAATAAGTTATTTATATTTAAAAAAAAAAAAAAAAAAAAAAAAAAATAAAAGAAAATGTTTAATGTAATATAAAAATATATGAAACATATTAACACTAACTTTGATGACATTCATGTGTTTTAACTGGTAATGTTTAAACCAATTGTTTAACTTATGCATTAAAATATTCGTCCAAAATTCATAGGGCATTGGTGGTACTTTATTCATTTTGGATCTGTTTGAATAGCTAAAAAGATACAAAAATAAATCAATTAATTAGATAAAGAATTTTATAATAATTACATTTAAAATATGAATAACATCGTAATGTAATGTATACCTTAATAAACATGTCATAATATTTGCTAATTGTTTAGAAGCTCTTGGTATGAGGAGCATCCTTTCCATTTCATAAATTGTTATATTGGGTACGTTTAAAATGTCTTTGGTTAAATGAAGAAATTGATAAATCTGCGGTATCTACAAAATATAATTAACAATTCATTAATTAACAAAGAAAAACATATATTAAAATAAAAAAAATAAAATAAAAGAATAATACATATATATATATATATGTTTTTTTTACTTAACAATAATGTACATACTTCCCACATTGTTTTCATTTCTTCTTTTAATTTAGTAGGAAAATAACTTTCTTCTTCCCAATTAATTTCCCTCTCCTTTCGTTTTCTATTCTTCTTAGACATTTTTTTATCGAGCTGAAATAATACAATTATCAATAAAACATCGTTAAGTCGTTAATAATTTGAAGTTTAACTAACTCCGTATAATTGGACTACGTTAAAAGTAAAAAATAAACATCGTTAAAAGGTAGATAAAATCACGTGTATATTTAAAATGTACTTTTCTATCAAGTTATTTCTTGTATAGTCATTAGGCACAGTCAGAGTAGTCGTATTATTGATATTAAATAGACGAATAGAATTATCTATTATTTATTTGAAGGTAAAACTAATGGAAATGCATTAGGAGTACAGTCGACTTATTTATTGTTAATGAATTCAAATATTTTGTCTATTGAATATCATTTGTGCATTGTTCTTAATCTTATTAACATAAATATATTCTCACTTAATTTCTCAGGCGATTAAGTGAAAAGCAATTCTTGCATCATATTTGATATTTAAAAGGAATTAAAGTATGTATATTTTTATATAAAATTATGATCTTTTTTTTTTAATTAAATAATTTCCATTGAAATGAAGGCGTGAAAAAAATTTGTTTCAAATTAAAAAATTATAAAAATATAGAACAACTAAAAAAGGGAAGTGATGAATGCGTTTCTCAATATATTCACAATTACGTAAGACAGAAATTTTCATTGTTATCTTGTTGAACGTAAACAGTTTTGTTAAAAACATGACTAGCCAAGCAGCAGCAAAAGCAGCAGAAATTCGCGTGAGGTGCGGTTAAACATCGATAAGAAAAACATGAATGTTTGTCGTGTAATTATGCTGAAGAGATCCATTAAACGTTGTCACGAAACGTTCTTTTATGCTAGTCGAACTTGTGCAATGTCATTTTCACTTGTTAAGAAAAATTATAGACAGGGAAAGTGTACTATGGATTACCCGATGGAAACTTACCACCAGGTTGAGAAAGCTTATTATTGTTTAAATTCTCCTCGATAATAATCTTTTAATTTCATTAGAAACTTTTCAATCTAATTTTACAATTCATTTTGGACCCTCTATAAGAACTATATGAAATTTGAATTAATTTAGTTTAAAACAAAATTAAAGAAAATTAAAACTATAAAAATATAAGAACAAATTCTATAAAATATATTTTATTTCTCTTATAATTAAATTATTTAAAATTTTCTTTAATTTATAAATTAATAATATGGTTTGCAAAATAAATATGATCCATATTGTTTCTAATTCATTACTTTTATCATTTTTATAAGAGTTCCTAAATTTCTGCCTAACTCGGAGATCTTAAATTATTTTATTTAATATATTATTTCTGTTTAATTATCAATGATCGATATTTCGGCGACATTAGAAACGAGCAGAAAAACAAAGGTACCATCGTAAATCATGAATACTATGTTATAAAATGTAATGTATGCATTTCATAACTCTCTACGAATCTTTTGCCATATATAAAGTTATTTTATATTATTTACGTGGAAAATTACAAAGTAGATGAGTAAATGTAGCAGAAAGAGAAAAAAAAGAGAAAAAAAACCTGTCACGTGCGTTCGCAAGTAATTGTAAAAAATAAATAATTGGTCAAGGTATCATGACGATATTAGCACTTGAATCTTATAGATTAATCGACGATGCATGCAATGACTGCAAAAATAAAATAGTAGGGGTGAGAAAAAAAGGAAAGAAATAATAAAAAAAAGCAGAAAAAGAAACGTTTCGTTATCGGTTATAAATCATGCGCTATTAATGTTCGATACGAATCATTTTGCAGTTCTTTTAGTTATATTTAAACAGTAAAGAAAAATGGAACGTTTAAATTGACTCTTGCCTTTGGAAATTTTTTAAATAATTATAATAATAATAATAATAATAAAAATAATAATAATATTAATTTTTATTTGTTGCAAGTACTTTGCTTTAAAAATGGCTACTATTTATTGGCCCCTGTATCATTAAAATATTAACAAATTATTATTTTTATTAAATTAAATACTAATATACATATATTCAGTACTTGATACTAATACACTGAAAATAAAGCTTCCTAGTTTCTCAATGCAACAAATACGATAGATCTGTACTTATCAACAAATTTATTTTATAAAATACTGATTAAAAGAATACTTGTAATGATGGTAAGGGGTTTGATGGTATCAAAATACTTGTGATTTGTACAAGATAAGATATAATTAAAAGAAGGAAAAAACCTTTTGTTAAACACAGTTATAACGAACAATCGTAATCTCGTCGCATTAAAATTGTAATCTTAAATTCTCATCATTGGTGATTACCTCTACTCGTCGTCGGGTGAAACATGGAACGCCCATGGAAAAATTATGAAAATAATAATTTTCATTTATCAACGTATCATATATATATATATGAACGTATATGTTGGAACCTTTCCTAGTCTACAAGGAGGGTAAAATCGAGCCAAGGGTAAGTACGTAAGCATCTTTCTATGAAACTTGATAAGGTGTCCTCGTCATTGTCATACCTTTAGTCAGTCGGCAACCTTCATCGGGGGTGGTTTTTCTAGGACACTTTAATATACTCCTACACATAATTCTTATATCTTTTTTGAAAGCCCCTCTTCTTTTTTTTTTTGTTCATAGAATCGTCGCGTTTACACACTTTATCGCGTGATCATCCTACACATATTTGAATGTCATCACACGTGTAGAAAGAAAGAAAAAGATAGAAATTTTTCTATAAAAACTTATCGTTCTCACGGGAAATGCTTCAATACTGATATTCGAATCTGGAAGGATATATAACAAGGTGGTGTCCATTAACAGTTGGATTTAAATACATCAAGTGATCCAAGTTATGCAGAAAGTTTGGACATAGTTAACAAATTAAGTTAACTTATTATTAATTAAAAGGTTTTTAATTTCTTTTTTTTTTATATGTATATATATATAAAAAGAATAGTTTTATATTTTTATTGAATACATTTTATTTTGGCTAGTATTTTGAAGTGGATCAGTTTAAATACTTGTAATGAAATAAATTTATAATATAAAATCATAGAATTCCTTGATGCGTTGAATTAATTTTTGATGCCACTTTGAAAATATTGGTAAAATGTTTTGCACAACTTGGATCATCCAATGTCTCTCCTTTGTAATTTATTTTCATTTCATTATTTCTCTCGTTAAAATATTAGATACAAGGTAGAATAATGCCTATCAGATGGAAAAAGTAACGTCTTCGGGGAGAAAAAAGGTTCAAGATTCACGTTGGAAACAAAAACGCGATCATATGTCAACGCGGAGGGTAGAAAAATCGAGGTATCTTGATAATCTTAAGATCCTCGATAAATCATTAATAACAAAGAAATATGAGGACTCTGCGGAATCGTTAAAAATTGTTAAACAATTGAGGGAACGTGATAATAATTCGCGTACATTACCAATTGGAAATTATAATCATAACGATAAGAACAATTATCTAAGAGATCATAGTCCCTGTCTTCCGTACACTATTAACACGGTTCATCTACAAAATCCTTACAAATCTCCTCAACGTCTCGAAGGATACGCTTTACGTGACACCAATTTAAAGGTATTGCAAATGGTTTTTTGTAATGTGTTTAATGTATACGCCTCTTTGAAGTATGGTAAATTAAAAATTTTAATTTTAAGTAGCAATCACTTCATTCTGCTTACTATAAAAATGATTTAAAATCGTATTAAAAAAAAAATACTCCCAATTCTAAAAAGTAGTAGTAATAGTAGTATTTGGAATTGGGAGTATTTCTTTTTAAGTGTTTTTAATGAAGTAAAAAAAATATATTTCATAATTCATGATAGATAATACCTAATTCAAGAAATTATATACTTTCATAATTCATCCTAATTTATTAAAACCAACATCAATCATTAATTGTCAAGCAACCCCTTGTAGGATATTAAAGAACGAAAAGGTTCCATGAAAAATGATAATTATTCAGAGATAAATACCTTTTTTTGTTAAGGGTATGTATCGATCGAGAGAATCGACACTAAGATCAAGATATAATCGGAATAATTTAGCTACGAGAGAAACGATAAGTTCTAAAAATTATGACCAAAATGAAGAAAAACGTGAAAGGTAAATGAACATTTTGTTATCTTCTTTCTCTTCTTTTTTCTTTTTTTTTAGACTTGATTGATATCTTTTTAATATAGATTAATAATTGTCTAATCTGTTTTATTTTATACTTTGAGTGTGAACAATGTACAAACGTGTTTAAAGAGTACAGAGATCAATACCATTGTAAAACAGTATTGCTTAAACAGTACTCTTCATGGCTTACGTTATGTTGGTGATTCGAAATTGTCAATTGTAGAAAGGTAAATATTAATTAGACTAATTTATGGAGAAATTTACAAATCCTCCATGAATCTAAAATCGAATAAATTTACTTTCCTATTGTTCATAGAAAAAAAATAAAAGAAAAGCTTTGTTTCTGCACAAATTGGCTAATTAATAAAAAAAAAATAAGAAAACCTAATGATACTTCAAAAGATACTAATTACAATAAACCTTTTCCTCGCAGAATATTTTGGATTATTTCTTTCACCGCCGCTGTATTAACAGCCACATATTATATCTGGTTTTTATATCAGAAGTGGGTTTCATCTCCCATAATAATTTCATTAAGTCCCGAGACTGTTTCTCTCAACGAGTTTCCATTTCCTGCGGTTACTATTTGCAATATGAATAATGTAAAAAAAAGTGAAGCAATTCGCATAGAAAATGGGTATAATAATGAATACCTTTTGATTTTATTCATTTGATTTAATTAAAAAAAAATTACTCTCCTATTGTATTTTATATTTTTTTTGTTTAGGGAAAATATACAAGAGAAATTATTGTTGGAGGATTTGTGTAATTCTGAAAATTCCTCCGTCGCTTATGATTTAGAACAAAAAGCAGTAGAATGGAACACCATGCGACATTTTATGATTAATGTAATGTAATTTTGTATTCTTTTTATTTTAAACATTGTATTATAATATTTTTATATATTTTATATTTTTTTATCAGGTATCTCAATCATGTAGTGACATGTTATATTATTGTCAATGGCGTAGCAATCAAACGGAATGTGAAAAGATTTTTAATCCTACTATGACCGACGAGGGTATTTGTTGTAACTTTAATTCTGTAAATCGTAATCATTTGTTTCACGATCCGTAAGTGGCATATCTTCTATTTCAAAACTAATTGACACAGAGAGAGCCAAGTTGTGATATATATACATATATAAATTGTTAACAAACTATATTTTATTCATTAGACGCGATTGGCCCGATTTAAATATTACTTTTTCTTTCGCTGGTATCGATTGGAATCCTGAAATTGGATACAATCAAGAAGTTCCATCGGATACTATACCATGGAGAGCTTATGGTGCTGGTCTTTATTATGGTTTAACTTTAGTTCTTGATGCTAATATTAAAGAATATTATTGCTCTTCTACAGCTAGTGCAGGCTTTAAAGTAATTATATTATTTATATTATAAAAAAGAATTGTAAGTAATAATTAATTAAAATAATTAAAATTTTTATCCTAAAAACTTGATCATAGATGCTACTACACAGTCCCGTAGAAACACCAAAAATTGCTGATTTTGGATTTGCTGTAGCTCCCGGCAAAGAAGTTAGAGTTATAGTATCTCCTAGAATATCAACAGCGAGTAAAAATATATTAACCATACCTAGGAGAAAACGAAAATGTTTTTTCACGACTGAGAGAAATCTACGTTATTACCGAACTTACACGCAAAGAAATTGTATTTTAGAATGCGAAGCTAACTTCACACAAAAAATGTGTAACTGCGTCCAATATTACATGCCAAGTAAAATCAATTCTTAATCATAGATTAATGATTATTAACAGTTAATCTTTAATATTTTTGTTTCTTATTTTTTAGAATCATCAAATACTACAATTTGTGGAAAGAAAGATGACTCATGCGCTACTACAGCACGACGAACGATGGAAGCTAGACTTTTTGATGACAATCAGTGGAATTTGACTGAAATGTAAGTATACTTTGAATGAATAATTTCTTATGTAATTATAAATCATTGTTATTTTATTTTTAGACCAAGCTGTAATTGTTGGCCAGGATGTTTCGAATTGAGTTATAACGTGGAGATATCCGATAGTAAATTGATGTCTAATTTTAATATTCAAGAAAAATATACTAAGAAGAGTAAAAAATATTTTACGCAAGTATTTTTGTTAACTCTTATTTAGTTTTACATGTTATACATATTAAATAATATAAAACAAAATATTCACCGGTTGCATTATCAATACAGTGAAAACATGGCAGTGGTTCATATCTTTTTTGTGGAATCTCAATTCACCAAATCTATGAAAAATGAACTTTTTGGATTTACAGAATTCCTTTGTAAGTAATTATTTAAAAAATGAACTAAAATGTAAAAAGTGCAACTTTGACACAAGATGCAACTCTAAACGCTGTATTATTGTAGCAAGTACCGGTGGTCTACTTGGTCTATTTATGGGATTTAGTTTTCTTTCCTTTATGGAAATATTATATTTCCTAACTTTACGATTGTGGTGTCGTTTAACAGAAAATAAAAATGCTCCATCACATACGATAGTTAGAGTACACCCTATGGATCATGATCAAGGTATAATCTACCCATTCGCACAATGAATTTCATATATGTTAATAATAAATATTATATCATTGTTATCCTAATATATTTATATACAGGTTGTCCCATTTATCTTGCATGTCTTCACTTTCCGGACTTCTATTAAAAATATTTTTTACAAACATTGTTTCACAACGAAAGAACAAACTTAAATATGATTACTGATTAAAGATAGTGTTTCTATTATTTTAATTTCTCTTTAATGTGTTCGCTACCACACTGAGGAGAAGAAAATTCCAATCGCAATATAGAATTTATTTATCATCTTGATTACTGTCGCCAATATGTAACATAGGTCTTAATGGAAATTAATGTGCGAATGTGTTAAAATACTGATTTACAATTATAATTTAATGTTATTACAACACAAGAATAAGACTAGTATTACATTTTCTAAAAATTATCATGAATATCTTAATCGTTTGATGTAATTAACTATGCATAATATTATTAGAAAAAAGAGATGACCTCATTTTTACCATGTACAAGAATATTATATGAAATATAAAAGTATATTTAAGTTTGTGTGCAATGTTGTAAATAACTTTTGTTTAAAAACATTTTTAATAGGACTTTAAAAACTGAAAGTGTACATGTAAATGGGATATCCTGTATATATATGTACACATATATTTACATATATATAAATATATATAGCCAAAATTAAGACTTTATTAGCAAAAAAATAATTCAGATATTTTTCAATTTCTTTAACCTCAAACCTTTCGCGTTAATAAAACTATTATTTAATCTAATATTTATTGAAATTTATACAATATCAGATACTTGTTTCTTCTGTAATTATTAGAAATTAGAATTTTGTTTTTTTTTTCTTATTTTAACTTACCTTTTATTACGATTTTTTCAATAAAAGGATCTTAACCACTATCCGGTGACATCTTCTTGAAATATCTCAAAGTTACTGCATTGGTAAAACAATCGATCGAATAAAACTATTTTTAATTAGAGAAAAAGTTTATGTTTGTGCCGTATACTGATGCACCTTTGTTGAGTAATATAATGTTCTTGACGCCATATTAATTCTTGTGTTCGTTCCTATCGAAATCGTAGCATCTAAATCTTTCATGTTGCGAATGCAATCATTGGCGGGAAATTTGAAATTTGTTGAAAAATTTAAAAAAAAGAAAAAAGCTTATCGCAATATATTGATACATCTAATTAATACAAAATTAATTTGTTAACAAATAACATTTTTTGATGATTGCAAATTTCGAATGGATTCGATTTTACAAAAATCAAATGTCAAATCATTCCGGAAAAAATGGCGCGCGGTTTGAAAAAATTTACGCAAGATTTCAAAAATGAAAATGTCCCGAGGACATCATTTATTATAATATCTAGAATGTCTGATATATAATCGTGCGCTAGTTGTTTTTAATCGATACGATTTCTTATCTTAAACGATATTGTTTATATTACACGTACATTCAAAATTATCATTCTATAATTATATTGACAGCAGACTAATCTAACATGACATTTTCTCTGTTATTCCTCCTTTCTTTTTTTTGTTATATCTTTTCATACAAAAAAAACCCTTTTTGTCATACATTATATATATAATTTTCCCTTGGTAGTTGCAAACTTCTACAACGAGTTTAGCTACCAAATTTTATATATATGTATATTAGCGTACTTTATTATCATGGATATTATTATGTCTTGCATGTGGTATCGTGGCTGACAATATTTCTTTTTTATTTTCTTTTATAAATTTCATCCAAATGATAAATTACATGATTTATTCCAATAATATATTTTTTTAATCTATATGACTCCTTTCTGACGTCCATAAAGGAAAGATTTTTCTACAAAACTTGTTAAACAAAATTCTCAACGCGTTGATTAAATTACATCCTACTAAAGTTATCCGAGAAATATTTCTTACAATATAGTAAAAATATTTTGTACCCGATGCTCTGAAAACTATTTACTTCATCTTCATCGTCGTCGTCGTCGTCGCCACACATCTGATCTTGTATTTACTATTTAAAAAAAGAAAAAAAATATATATATATATATAATTACAAAAAAAAGAATTAAAACAATATTACGACAAAAAAAAAGAAAAAGATCATTTGCTATTCGCTATTCAATGATATTATTTAAAGCATCTCTTTCTCTGTTTGAGTTATTATGATAGAAGACTTAAAAATACATAATGAACAGATAATTTAATAGGAACGTCTTTTATTATCAAAGGTTCGCACTTTATGCATTATTGCCCATAATAACGCGTCTTATGTAAAAGTTGATCTCGTCGCGAAAAAATCGCTCTGATTGAATTAAAAAAATTAATGAAATTGCGTACATTATACATAATATACAACTCCTTTTGTTCTACAGTATTATTATTATTAATATTATTATTATTATTATTATTATTATTTTATTATTATTTATTATTAATATTATCATTATTATTATTATTATTATTATTATATTAATATTATTATTAATATTATCGTTATGATTTGAAACACCGTATTTTTTTAATGATCATACGTATGTTCCCTTCACGATCAAATTTGTACATATAGTTAGCTTTTTCGAGACTGGACAAAAGTGTAATAATACATGATATAACGCACACAATACACAATCTGTTTCAAGTATATTTCGTCTTGATATATACGTATGAGAAATACCATTGTGAATAAAATCCAGCACAAATGTTGAAGTCTTATATCGTTGAGAATGATTCTCGAAGAGGTCGGATAGTTTTAAGGAGAGATTTTTAATCATGATATAAATTACTATTTATTTTTCATAATAAATTAAATGAATCCATTATCTTTTATTATTATAAAGAACTGAAAATTTTGCTTTTTTATTTATATCATGATCCTAAAACTCCGACCTATTTTTTAATTTATATTATTATTGAAAAATATTATTCAAAAATAGTGGGTTTATTAGATCTCAATAATAAAACAATCAATAATAAATATTGCGTTGTGAAAATAAATTGAAATAATATTGATAACGGTGTTGCATTGACATATGAATAAAGGATAGGCATTTTTTTAATGATTGTGTCAGTTAAAGTGTGCGAGGATGTCGAACAGAATCTTCCAAGATGATTAATTAATTAAGAAAAAAATGGATGAATCTTAGGAAGACGCTTCCAGAGATTTTGATTAAAGTGGAAGCTCCAGTTCTTTGCATACAAATGTTATCTAAGAGCACAACATTACAGCAAGGAGCCACGCAGCACGATATAAAAACTTCTTAATTAATTGTAAAAAAATTTGTTTTCAATTTTTTTAATTAAATTAATTTATCTAAAATAAATAATAGAATTTTTAATTTTAATAATATGTTACGGTATATTATCGAATTCTTTCACCGGATAACAAAATTCTTATTCTATTGATAGAAACGATGGAGTTTTTCTATCCCATCTCATGACAGATATTTATTACAAAAAGAAGTACAGAAATTACAATAACATAATTAAATAATATTCCTAATAAAATTTCTTGTATTTATAATAATTACATGATTTTTTTTTTCTTTTTTTTTCTTTATATACTTTTGTTTTGCTTATTCAATAAAAAGTTTTGTTACAACAAAAGCACGCGTTTTTAAGTTGCTCCGTGCCTCCTTGAAAATACTTCTCACAGTAGAACACTTACAATTACTTATTTACCTAGTACTTCGTACTTACATTCGAATATATTTGACTTTTTTTTATAAACCACTATTTTTACAATCCTTGCCGATCTCTCATTTATGGAAAAATGGCTAAGATAGACACAATATAATTATGATATTTTTGTTTTTTCTTTCTGTGTAAAAGATGCCGATATTTGCAATATAAAAATGTTACTTAGGACCGGCTTTGTAACAATTTCATTCATACAGTAGTTATCGTCTTAACCGACTACGAAGTCTGTAATACGGATAATAGAGCAGTTCGTTATTAGGTCGTTCATGATTTTGATATGCAAGAGTTCAATGAAAAGAAAATGAAATATCATTTTAAAAGCATACTTTGCAAAAACTGATATATTTAAATGACATTATTTTTACTTTTCTTTCTTTTAATTATTTAGGTCCTTTGTAAATAGATTGCCTTATGATCCAGCAGTTAACATACATTTTGCAGGAAAAATTATTAGTGCCGTCATATTCGATCAAAGAATATTGGCAAATCTTTTTTTTTCTCTTTTATTATTATTATTATTATTATTATTATTAATATTATTATTATTATTATTTTATTATTTATTATTAATATTATTAATATTATTATTATTATTATTATTTTGTTATTATTTATTATTATTATATGTACAATCTTATTATTCTTTCTTTCTTCCTTGTTTTTTTCCTTCCCTTTCTTTCAAGTATTCTTAAGTAAAAATAAAAATAAAATAAAGCATTCTTTTTCTTCTTCTCAACACTCTGATCTACCAGTCCACTAAAACAACGGATTGATGTCTAACATAATTAGAATTAATTCTAACGATAACATAATATTTTCATATTTTAAGACCTGTGTGTTGTTGTATTCTTCTATTGAAAACAATAGTAACAAGAATATTATATATATATCCTTTAGCAATTAAATTGCACTACTTAATTCAAAGGACAAAATTACAAGGAAAAATTATAATCTATTTAATCAATGATTCGTTTGTAATGATGACGATGACGAATAAAATAAAATAGAAATATTAAGAGAGTGAACAAAAAAGAAAAAAAAAGAAAACAAATACTAATCTAAATCCAAAATACTGTAGCAGGTATTATGACCATATATATATATATATATATATAAAAGTAAATTAAAAGTAATTGTATATCTTTATTTTACAAGTTATATCGGTAAAACAAAGAAATCCCCAATCCTAGACTCTGCAAGGATTTATTATGATATTAACAAATCCGCAGAACTAGGCACACGGTGACCAGAAATGTGATGGTGTTTCTCATAATTACACTATGAAATAAAGTAGCAATATTTATATAATAATAATTAATGTATACATTATAATTATACTACATAACTTCATACCTTTTCTCTCAAGTATAATGTACAAAGTAAATAAGCATTTTCTAAGTAAAATAGTTTATCTACTTTTATATATACGTACCACGATACAACTCACGATAATTTAATAATCAAAATCGAGAAGAAATTTATGAAGTCGAATAGATGGTGGTAGGGGGAAATAAAATAAAAAAAAAAAGAAAAAGAGAAAAAGAAGAAAAACCTCTCAAAAAAATGCAATGTTAAATAATCAAATACAATTGCGCTAAAAATCGAATGGGTAACACCATCACAGTATTTAACTTAACATTGGATTAGTCATTCCAGTTTAAAAATTGTGCTTTCTGACTATTTTACCGAGCCCAATACTTATGACTGTTTAAAGTCAAATGAATGGGTCCACACAGCGTACAACCATATTAATTAATTAATTCTTGATATTTTTAAGAGAGTGGCGGCGGTGCGCCATCACATGTAACAAGTGGGGGATATAAAAATTAATGTATATATGTATAGATTATTTAGTCGACTATCTTTCATTACAAACTAGCATCTATTTTTAGTAACTGATATTTATATAGTTCTCGGTCTTAAAATTATAAAACAGATTAGTCTGCACGTCGATAATAATTATTATTATTATTGCAGCTCCAATAAGATATAAACCTCGTTCACGTAGTAATATCCTTTGCTGACATTTAATCGCGGTCGTTGTCATCGCGGTAGCGTTTATTATGTTCTTTCTGATCCCGAATGACTGGACGGAAGAGGGCTCGCGCTTTTTTTTATACTATCGCGATATCGTTCCGTTCCACGACGTCCGCTTAATGCAAAGATGCCGTCAAAATCTATGTGGTATGATGTGACTTATTTATTTATTATCGATTTCTTTCTTTCTTTACTTTACTTTGTTTCATTTTATTTTATATTCTCCTTTTCTTTGCTTTTTTCTTTTTATTAAACATCTTATTCCTTGTTCTGCAGCTTTCAACTGCAATGGAACACAATGCACCCGATGACAATCATTTTCAAAACTATGACATTGACTTTTATTATTTTTTTTTCTGTATTCTACCGAAATACTTTTTATTCTTATCTCAGCGTCTTTTTATGTAAAAGGTTGTCAAGGTTTGGTCAATGCTAAGAAACTCATTTTATATTCTTTTCTTCTTTCTTTCTTTCTTTTTAAATATCCATCCTTTCAAGACGTCACAATGTAAGATTATTTTTTAACTCATTATAGATAAACAATTTAATTATGTGTTCAAGGTGATTCGGTGATCATTAATACGCATATAAGTATGCATGACAGTCTTCTTTAAAACTGATTTCCTCATTTTAGTTGCTCTAATTACTTTTTTCTCAATGTCAGTTCTAATTGTTTTCCCTTAAAGCTAATGCAGACTGGTATTTTCTTTATGTTCTTTTTTTTTTTTTTTGTAACGAGTTCATGAAGTTATAACAACACTTTCTTCGCTTCATTTCATTCCTTTCTTTTCATTCTCATAAAAAGGCATTTTATATAGTTATATTTATAAAAAAAAACAAATGGAAATTTTACAAATTCATTTGCAAATTAATTTCAAGAGAGACAGAGACAGAGACAGAGACAGAGATAGAGATAGAGATAGAAATAGAAATAGAGAGAGACTATGCCAGGTATTATATTGTGAAATATCGATTATTTATCGAAACCGATGTCGTAGTCTTCGTAGTAATTTCTATTCTGTGTAACAAAATATAAAGTAGATTTGTTTTCTTTTTTGTTTCTTCTTTTTCTTCTTCTTCTTCTCCTCCTCGTAACACTTCTTGTATTAATTGATGAGAAATTTCATTAATATAATAGCGGCTGAGAGTTCATTGTTTTTTTTTTTTTTTTCATTTTTCCATATTTTATGAGCCAAACTCTTTCAAGTTGTTACATTATTATTAATATTAATATTATTATATTATTATTATTATTATTATTATTATTATTTACTTTTTACTTGTTACGAAACTACTCACTCGCGTCAAGGGGAACGCAGAGTCACTGAAAATTTCAGCTCTTTTTTTTTATTAAACTATACACCTACGTGACAGTCAATGGGCATTGATTTTTATAAGACCTGAGTCGTCATAGTCATCACCAACGTGTTAATATTTTCACAAGAAACACTGAATGTTTTTTTTGTAGTCTTCGTTCGATTAATCCTTATATCATATTCTTACACGCATAATCTTTCTGCATATTCCATTATGTAATAATTTTGTCAATTAATAAGGTCAAACAATAACCTTGTTATTTCATTTTTTCTTTACCAACTCCTGAAAGGTATTCTCTAGCTGAATCATTTGGGTTCTGGGAAGGCCACTTGACATTTGTAGACTTCTTCGAGCATAACTGCTTGACCTTGACCCTGACTGACAGTAACTGGAGTTGTTGCATTCACTACAACAACTTGTTGCCCTTGTTGTCCTTGCTGGGGTTGTTGCTGTTGTTGCTGTTGCTGCTGCTGTTGACTACTCGCATTGGTTTGTTGCGCATTACTTGGATTATTTGTATTTTGATTTCGAGCGGTTTGACCGTACTTCTCATGAATTGCACGGTGTCGCTTTAATGCAAAACGGTCGGAGAATCCAATCTCGCATATATCACATCTAATAAAAGCAAAAACTTGTAAAATAAATCTACATTGAGCATGATTACATAGAAATGATTCGCTCAAACATATATTAAGAAACACGCTCACCTATGCGGCTTTTCACCAGTATGTACTTTCGCATGATTTTTTAGGTGCGTTGCTTGATTGAAGGCAGAACCACAGATGTTACATCTGTAAGGTTTTTCGCCGGTATGAATTCTCCTATGATTCCAAAGTGTCGAATGTCTGGCAAAAGTTTTTTCGCAGACTTCGCATTGATAAGGGCGTTCGCCAGAATGAATTCTTTCATGATTTTTTAGATGAGGACTCTGCGAGAATTGCATCCCACATACGGTGCATTTAAATGGTTTTTCGCCCGTGTGTACTCGTCCATGATTTTTCAAATATGCAGCTGAAAACATAAAGATTTATCGATCATACATTAATTGTTGAATAAGATTTCTTGTAAATTTGTGCATCCAGATTAAGAGTCCAACCAAATTTATATGTGTGTGAGAAATACCTATTAGAAAACATTTTATACAGCCGTCACATGCACATATCCTTACCTTTTGCAAAAGCTAAACCACAGACTTCGCACTTGAATGGTTTATCACCCGAGTGCAACCGCTTATGAGACCAAAGTGAAGAATACCGGGAGAATGTACCATCACATACATTACAGTGAAATGGCTTCTCCGCTTGGTTCTGACTGTTTTGTTTGCCACCTGAAATTGGAAATACGACCAAAATTTTAGTTTTCCTCAAAGGGCCAGTTCTACAAAAAGATGTGCTCAAGGTTGACCTGTGATGCGTTTTAACCAACACGTTACACAGGATTATGCACGGTACGTGTTTCTTTCTTCATGATACATTTAAAAGAGGATCTTTTTCTCTATACTTTTAATTTATTTTATATAATATATATCTAATCATGATATAATAACAAAGAATTTACAAAAAGCAATGATGATTGCTTGAATTAAATTTATGTATGTTAAGTTATAAAAAAAAAACTTATACATGCACATTGTAAAAATGTTAGTCTTTATTACAAAAAAAAAAAGAACAAAAAAAAAAAAAAAAAAGAAAGACAAAAGAAAATAATTAAATACAAAAATTGAATTTATTTAATATCAAGTGTCTCTATTTAAATAAGAAAAAATGATTAAAATGACCTCTTTTATTTATTTGTATCTTAAAATGAAGAGACTAAGCAAAAAAGAAATTTGAAATAACTTTTTCTTTTTTTGTTTTTTTTAAATATTTGGACAACGCTGAAAATTTTGAGTCAGATTTATAAAACTGTCCCTTAGGGGAGATTTCATTCCGTGCAATTGTCCTTAAATTTAGATGTCGACAGTTCTACTGAAGAAATAAAGTAGAATTGACATACCAATAAAAAAGTTATAAAAATCTGTGAAAACATCAGTGACCATAAAAATCTTTTTCTACCTACTACAAATGCATGCAAACATATAAAATTTGAAGCATCAAAGAATTATATAGTATGCAATACTTTAAAAATAAAAATACTTTGGACTGTGTCTATATTCATAAATATATTAATATCAAAACTTTGTAAATACTCTGATACTTTGAATAGACAAAAATGAAATATTTTAAAAATTTATTTTCAATAGCAGTATAGTTGATATCATTTCCTATGATGATGCGGCCTGTTGCCTTGCAGCCGCCACACTTTGCGAGGGAACTGATTCCAGAATCTAGTTTTTCGTCGTGTTTACCTACCATACACCACCCGATGTACGATCATGATAGCAATGAGATGATAGAAATATGGTGGAAAAGTGACAACATTTGAAGAAAGAAATGTTTGCTGGCGTTTCGACTGATTTAATAAAATTTGAGGAAACTTCTGACATTTTTCATGCGTTTATTTCTTTTTCCTTTTCTTTTCTTTTCATTAATTTTCTTTTTTTCCAAAAAATAGCTCTAATATAAAAGTAAGTGGCGAATATGAAGTTTTTAAATCTATCATCTATTTAACAGGAACATTTCTTTTTCCAAATTATTTATAGCACGAATATATGATGAACACTCACCAATAAATATAATCCCGGTGCCATTACATTTATGACATTTGGTAACACTTGTAACACCCCTTCGTTTTACTGGATGGTGACCAGGTTTAATTGCTACACAAAGAAAAGATTATTTATTACACAAGGATGAGATTTCACGATTTAATGACAATTACTCCTCATGTATCTATACTGGTATCGTTCTAATATTTTCTTTTTCTTTTTTTATATATTTATCATCAACACTCCATTCAAATAGATTTATTTAGAAACGTACTTTTTTTGATTTTTGTGGGATGATGTTCGCACGGATCTTCACTACCACAATCTTCACATATTTGCACTTTAGGTTTTTGGTGCATATTTGTTTTGTGACTTTTTAATTCTCCAGGCAGTGCAAAACAAGCTCCACACACATCACAAGTATAAGGTCTTTCAGGTGTTGTGGCTACAGTCACTGTCGTTGGTGTTTGTACAACTACTTGTTGTGGTTGCTGTTGCAAATTACTTGGTGTTGTGTTGTGAATCCGTTTATGATGAGTTAATAAACTCATGTGACCGAACACCAGACCACATATATCACATTTAAAAGTTGCATTTGTAGCAGCAGCTATACTCATCTGATTTAATAACGTATTATAGCCAACAGGCTGTACATCAAAACGGTAACAACCTTTATCGTCCGTTGTTATGGCACCTATTGTGCTAACTGCGTTTGTCTGGACTTTTTGAAGCATGTTGACATTATAGTAAAAAGGAAATTCGGCTGTAGCCGATTGCTGCTGCGACTTGTCTTCCTTTTTATCCGTAACATACATTTGCTGGGACTGCTGCTGCTGCGACTGTTGACCCTGTGCAGCTTGCTGCTGTTGAATTTGTTGAGGGTCAAACATTGCTGCTTGCTATTAAACATAAAAATAATTATTTCTTTAAGTTAAAAAGAACATATCATTATTACTAATACATTAATTTTGACAAGAGAAATATGCACACATGTATATATAAATCATGTAAAGTACTTCTTTTTACAATTCTTTTCGATAATTTTTCAAATAGATTATATAATATTAAATGTGTTATGTCACGAAGGTGAATATTTAACTGTTATTCCTGAATATTAAAATGAACAACTACAAACCTGTCTTTGATCTCCGTAACTAGAATTACTTTGCTCTGTTTGAGTGAAACTGTTGGTTTGTTCAGTTTGAGTGAACATGGAACACTTCAGCGGTTGTTCGATAGGTTGGTTCTGTTAAAAGACAAATTTTAAATAAAATTATTTTTATGTACATGCTGCTTTGAATAAAAACAATAACAATGAGAGATTAGTCCTTTTCTTAAGAACTATATATAGGACGATAATAATATTAATGATAGCTTAAGTATAAATACATATAGCAAATGTTTCTACGATTTAAAACAACGTGTTCCCTCTTTATTTTAATGCCTTACGTGCTGCGTATACCTGCTGTATTTGATCAGGACGGGTTGCATTCAACCAGACCACGTTGTTGCCATTTGATTCTAGGGCCATTGATGTGATGCCTTAGACCCTGCACAATGGATAGGCATTTATTAAAGTAAGAGAGATCCTGTGTCATGGTATCGCAGTGATAAAAAACCCTTTCTTTTGAAAGATCACCCCCCTGATCGTCAAAGCCACGCCAAGTTAGGATAGTTGACTTCAGAGCGTAGACTGCACAGCAGAGCAGAGCGCAGACCAGGAAGGAACAGTAAAACCAAGAGGGAACCAAAGCATCATGCATATACATATAGTTATATCTATATATGTATATATATAGATAAAATAAAATGTTGAAAGTAAGTACTCACGTGCTATGGTCATATAGAGACGGCGCACGGGTTAAACGTCCGGCTGCCGGGCGGGCGACGATCTTCTAGTTGCCATGACGGCGGCGGTGTCGGTGGTCGTGGCGGTGGTGTTGGCGGTGTTGGCGGCGGTAACCGTGGCGGTGCTGGACGACGCGGCGCGTGGTTCCTTTTCGCCGTTAAGCCTCTTAACGCCGATTATTAAGTTTTATCAACTTTCGATTAACTATACCTAATATGCATTCACAAAAACGATAATTTTTGTATTATTTTATGACTCCGTGGACGCGCGCGAGAATGGGAGCAAGCGAGAGAAGGAAGGAAAGAACGAGTGTACGTGTGAGGGAGAGAGAGAGAGAGTAAAAGATATAAGGAAGAGAGAGAAAGATGGAGCGAGTAAGCGAGTGAGCGAATGAGCGACAAGGATAGATAGATGGAGTGAGTGAGTGAAAGAAAGAAAGGAAAAGAGAGAGGGGGGAGAGAGTGAGTGAGAGAGATCGATGACGGTCGTACACAGGGGCACACTAGATATTTTCTTTCAGCACATTCAAAACTTGTATGTTCCTATTGGCTTACACTATTAACAATATCCCTTAAATAAATGTAGCCTCTTATTCCTTCAATCGTTATTTCTTATAATAGGTTTATTTCGCGCCTCGGTTTGTCACTGAACTAAACGTTGGCCCGCGCAGATCATGTCGTCCCAAGCAGCGCGGTGGCGGCTGCGGCGAGTCCTGTACGAAGCGCGGGCGTCTCGGTGTCATAAAAATTGGCGGTACCGTGCTATTATCTTGCACGAAAGTTTACCCGTATTTCATTGAATTATGATCACGCCCGTTAACCACTTATTAACTTTACCTCAGGGTAACACCAGACGCGACAATACAGGCTCTTCACCGTCAACAAACTTCGCGGTAGCCATTACACGCGACGAGGATAACAATGGGCGACACGAAAGCGCGCTATGGCCCCGATGCCTTTTTCTGAACACCTTCGAGGCGCCTTCCGTACTACCGACCAATCACAACCAAGGTCGGTACTTCGTTAAATCGGGAGAGGCACGCAACCATCGACGCGCCAATTGTATTCATTGGTCGATCTTATAACAAACGACGATTATCATTGGTTAGTATTGCAAGGTACGCTTTCTCTTCGTTTCGGATAATTATTTTATTTTGTCATTATTTTTCCATTTACGTTTCTTGAAAAATATAATATTTGTATGCTGTAAATGATCTTTGAATTTTCTTTCTCTAATGTATTTTAGATTTTATTTAGTATATTTATTTTATTCGTACTTTTTATTTCATTTATGTTATAGTGTGTAGAAAAGTATTTATAGATGTTTTAAATATTTTTAAATTGCTATAATAATGTTATTTGCAACAATAAAATGATAATTAAGAATTTTTTAACGACAAATCATGTTTCTATTGTATCTAGTACTTTTTTGAAAATACGCCTTGTCAGGTAAGGGTTGCCAGGTTAAGTTTAAAGATTACCGCAAGATGGAGCCATTATCTCGGCTAGAAATTTTTTTTAAATTTGAATAATACTAAAGTATTTTTTATTACAAATTTTAAATTATTTATTACACATACATATTTCAGCTTGTATCTGTATGTTTATCCTATATCATTAACTATCATATTTATTAATTTAATATGATTTATTTTTGTAGTTATCATACATTTATAATAATAAAAAAATTTAATAATATTCTTAATATTCTAATTCTATCGTTTATATTAAAATTAAAAATATTTAAAAATATTTATAGAATAGATTTCAACAAGTATATAGTAACATATTAAAATGTAGAATAAGTATAAAATAAAATTTTATTTTTTTACCATGTTATGTAAGTGCTTATTATATATAATTAGCATATTTCGAAGAGATGTTATTATGTTATATATGAGAATTAGAATTATACTAATTAATTTACGTAATATTAATTTTACATTTCACAAAGCTTTAGTTCAACAAATAAATAAAAATTAAATATATTTATGTCTGATTACACTGGCATATGACTACTTATAACGTAACAAATTTAATCGGTCTTCACCGAGCATCCCTTACGCCACCCTGTTGTAAACCTTGACATACATTTAATAATTAATTATAACAGAACTGTAAAACTATTTCTAAAAATTATTGAATAAATAAACACCACGTAACTGTAACTATAATTAAAATAATATAATTGTAATATATATATATATATACGTATGAAGAGTTTAGTAATGAAAATCTGTGTAAATTTAAAATAAAACTTTATTAACGTGCATGATATCGTAATAAAAATAAAACTTCTATTCAAATGAACAATATTTTGTTCAAATTCCAAATTTAATCTAAAACTAAATCGCGCTTTATATTCGAATATACACATATATGTATCTAATGTAAATGCGTGTGTGTCTCTGAGTTGCGCACAACGTAGCATTAAAAGCATTTCAAAGAAAGCAGACATCGTAGAAGAGAGAAAATGTTCAGTTGGCGTCGCGACGTCACGGTTTAAGGATCGTAGGATTCATTTATTAAAAAAAGGACTCGAAAACATTTCTCTTAAAAATTGAAAATCAAACTTATAGTGAAAGAGAATGATCAATTAATAACACGATAATACGTATCGTCAAATATTCAAGAACAATATAAAATTTGAATGATAAAAAATTAGTAAACAAATAATAATCGATGTCCAAATAAATATGGCCAATCGATTCGAGGGAAAAAAAAATGGGAACAGTAGTAATATTCTAGAAATATAATATAGATCGACATTTTCCTTCTATAATAAAATAATATTAATCAAATATATCGACGAGTGTGTATTTAGAAAAAGAAAAGAAAGAAATAAAGAAAATTCTCACACATAAATTTATTATAATAAATTAAAAGAAAAAAAAAAATTCTAATAATTATCGTTGACCCTATTTTGATTTTTTGGTGATATTATCATCGTGATTTAGTGTTTTTATTTTGTGATAAGTTTGAGCGAAGAAGGTGTTCCTTTTCATTACATTTTTTACTACAAACGAAGAAAGGAACGATAAAAAAAAAGAACTTATTTCACACATTTAATATTTCAACGATTCGAAGAAAATACTATACGAGGAATGATCCGAACATTTTATACGAATCGTCCACGAAGAAAACTAGAAGGACGTACTTACGTTTGACAGTGTGCCAAATATATTCGAAGAATATTACTAATTTATTTCTTTTATTTTTTTTTTCTTCGATTCGTACAACCCATTTTATATTTTAAAAAAGAAGAATGAAAAAAGAATTATATCCAATCGAATGAACATTTCTATAGATAAATGAAACATCGACGCGTCATTTATTTCTTATCAATTATTTCACATATTTTGTATATACCGAATTTTAGATTAGATATTTCAAACAGAATAAAGTGATTCGTATTTTTTACTTTTCTATTCCGAAAGATATTAAAACAAACATAAAAATAATCGAGTACCATTTAATGGATATTCCGAAGAATAAAATATTTCTTTAGTCACACTACTAATCGATCAAATATTTTTATAACGCGCGTATCATAATATTTTTCTTAGTAATTACAAATTCGTATAATCCATACTCGGACTTACATTCGGGTTTGAATATTTTCTTATACCATGCCATCTAAATTTGTCGTTTCACTTTCACGCTCTTGATATATTTGTTGTATGAATCTGTTAGGTCATTGACTTTAGACGATGTCATCGGAATAATTTTAGATAACGAAAGCGAATATTAGCGAGAAATCAAATTGTCAAGTATAAAAAGGGAATGCGTATAATAGGAAAAATAACAAAACGCGTGTTTAGATTATTTTGCGGGCCTATGCACGAGTGTAATAAATTATTTCTTTTTATATCACCTTCTTCCATTTATTTTTTATAATAATTCATGTCAGATATAGCATGAAATTCTGATTATCAGTTATCCATAATCATCGATTGTATTTACTTAAATATCCGTATTTACATTGAACTTCAAAATGCATGACGTATTTTAACAAAATCATATAAAATATGTTTGATGTTTAGTAAAAAAAAAAAGAAGAAAAAAATTTGTTATCTAGTAGATTAAATTTAAGCGAAATTAGAAGAATTTTTTATTAGAATTACATTTGTATCTCGAAGAAATAATATTATAGGTATAACTAAATTTAAAATATTACGAAACGCACAACTATTAAATTAGATTTAATTTAAACGAACATTTGAAAGAATAGCGATAATACGAAACCGTAGTATGAGTTTGTAATTAAAAAAAAAAAAAAAAAAAAAAACAAAAAGAAACAAAAATCAGAAAAACTTTTTATTTGAATGAAGTTTGTATCTTAGAAAAAGGGATAATATTAAGTAACATTACATTAAATAAAATTACGAAACGCGCGAATGAATTAACTTTAATTAAACAAATATTTCTGGAAGAAAAAAGAAAAAAAACGAAAAGAAAAGAAAAGGAAAGGAAAAAAAAAATGTCAAATTCACCTGTTACAAAAAATGTACCACCCAGACCGAAAATTACTTTACCAATTCCGGGTCAATATGGACGTTATCCACAAACACCTGTGGGATATGCACCAACACCCCCTTATAATCAGACACCTGTGCCTATGACATCCGTACCCATGACACCCGTTTCTGGACAACCACAAGTTTTTTATTCCAACAGAGCTAGCAAATTTGTATTCACCCAATTTAAAGGAATCAAAGATTTTACTAAATCCGGACTTAGCGTTGGGGAAAGAAGTGTTTTTTGGTTATACGAAAAGGTAATATTTTTATATATTTGCAAATGTATTTTAAATTCATTTCAAATTCTTTCCTCTCTTTTTCTTTTTTTTTTGTCAGAAATGATTATTTTTTGTTTAGGTTAGCTCCTGGAGTAAACGATGGTTCACTCACATTTTTTTAGTTGTTATTGTATTTTTATATAGTATAGCGGGCGCTATGATTTTTATTACCATCGAAGGAACCAACGAGGATATATTTCATATTAATATACGTCAAGAAAGGTAAGAACACAACAAATTTCCCTTCTTCAAATTAAATTAAAAATAAAAAGTATTGTTATTCGTACCGTAAAACAATAGATCATACGATTATGTCACAGAAAATGTGGGACAATTAAGTGTTTGCTTTAACGATTAAAAAAGAGAAAAAAAAAAGAATATATAGAGAGAAAAAAGTATTGTGCAGTATAGCATGTCGGTAAATTTATATTATTTTATTCGAGACCTGGCCTGAATAATATTCAATGATTCTTGAATTAAGTCACTTTTTTTGTAATCAAGATTAATAAAGAAAAAAAATGTAAAATTATTCTTTTATCGAGATAATGTGAATGCAAGATCGGTATATTCATATAATAATAATAATAATAATAATAATAATAATAATAATAATAATAATAATAATAATAATATACCGGAGAGGGTATAATCCCTGTAAATGATTTCCCTTTTAGTCGCCTCTTACGACAAGCAGGGATTACTGCGGTCTTATTCTTTTCCCCAGAACCGCAGGGGGGTTTAGACGATCGGTACATTTATATTAAATCATTCGAAATTTATCCTAAATAATATTCAATAATTATTGAACCGATATAAAACATTTTTCTTTTTTTTTTTTTGGAATTAAGACAATTCTCAAATAAAAAATAATTTGTCATCAACGTCAGGATATAACGTTCGATCTAAACGACATTGATAAATTCGATTGCGCATCGTGATAAAGTGATCGTTGAATTTAATATCGCTGACACGATAACTTTACTTTAACTTCGAACCCGTGGTTTCGTGTAGATGACTATTTTCTGCAATTTTATGCTACGATCGATTAACCTCAGAACGAAGGTCACACGTTAAACCAGAAACACGAGAGAATCGGACTTTTTATACTTATCTTGAAGAAATTTTCCTTAGCGTGTTGCACGAATGATTAATTTTTACGCACGATATATGTCATGGTCCAGAGATAATCTTCTCGGTTAACCTTTGTTAAATCACGTTTTTATACATTTTATCGATTAATATAATACATCGAAAGTTTCGATATTCGACGTGTAATTTTGATTCAAGGAAAATAAACTTATGATAAAACTTTGGAGTCTTAAAAATTGTTAAACACTTAAGGGATAGGGAAGCTTCTTAGTTTAAAAAACATAGTAAAATAAATATAATAATTTTATCTTCTATTCAATTTTGTAGAAACAAGACCATCGAACTGATCAGACAACTCTGGGATGATGAAGTATTGACCTCGGATGTGGAGCTTTGGAAGGGAGGAGCACGAAGGGAACTTATGAAATATGAAGAGAACCTTTACGAATTCTACAAACTTGGCTTGATCGACCATGGGCAAAAAGTGTGGACATTTTGGAATGCTGTTTTTTACTGTGGTACCATTTATACGACTATTGGTAAGTTTTCTTCAAATCCTACTAAACATTTTTTTCCGCAATATAATATTTACATTGAATAAAAATGAAAAAAACAAAAAAGTAATACGAATATAAATGTTTATTTTCGTTGCACAAAATATTTTCCATTGTGCTTTTAGAAAAATAAAATGATGTAACACGTAACAGTAGGATTCGAATAAAAATTATCATCCTGTCAATCAAAAATAAAAAAAGTAATAAACAATGGGTTATCGTACTTTCCACCAAAATGATTTCAAGAACATTCGCAAGATTTATAATTCTCTTTATAGCTTACGTTAATTCACACAAGTTCGTTTGATTTGTTTACCCAAACTGTTACACTGAATCTCTCAGGATATTCAAATATACAGAAAGCGATAAGTTAATAGATTCGTGTGCTACGAGAAACGTATATGTAATTTATAATACACAAGAACTAGAACATTTATTTTTTAAAATAACAATCGAAAATCTTTCAATTAAATAATGTTTGATCCGTGATTTCTTTTATATGAATTTTTTCATTTCTTTCTTGTTTTTTTTTTTTTTTTCTTTTTTTTTTTTTGTAAAAAGATAAGAAATTATTGAAAAATAACTTTTATATATATATACGCGTATGCACATTTATACAGAAATATAAATTTGAATGTCGAGAGAACTTGCCCACGCGTATTATTTTCAGTAGTCTACATTACGTAACGAAAAATAGAAAATTTAAGAGAAATGATCTAGAAAAGAAGATTCGGTTTAACACGTGCTTGGAATTTTTTTAATGTGTTGTCTAAAAACATTAATAAAAAATAAAAGATTTTTATCTAATAGATGTGACAGATGTTATATCTTTCATACGGATAAACTGTGAAATAAAAGTAAGCTAACATAATGAATTATTTGTCGTTATACGTACTTACGTATAGACAAAAGTACGTTAATGGTTATTTTCTTTAAAGAAAACAAGAAAGAAAAGAATCGGGTCAAATTACTTGGGGAAACAAGTATTCGCTCGAATATTTGGTCATCTTCCAAAAAAGATCTGACCTCTCTTTATTTATGTGTATCTTGGAAGTGTCTTTAGCGAGTCACCCTTTTGAGTAGGAGAATGGAAGACAGTCAGCGACATATTATAAAACTATTTTTAGATGAGACGGCGCCATCATTTTCTTTTTTCTTTTTTTACATATTAAAACTTTTTCAATTTATATACATAACTTTTAATATTTAGTAATATAAAAATTAACAACGATAAAGGAGTAATATAAAAAATATAATAGACCTTTAAAGAATAATGAGAGATGCGAATTCATATTTAAAAATATATCTATTAATATATAATAACATAATAAAAATACTAAATTATAATGAAAAGAAAAAAAAGGAATACCATTTAGCAATATTAAAATGTAATATTAAATATGAACATTTTGTTCACGCGTAAATCTGCAAATATTAACGAATAACAAAATCAGCAATAAAAGAAATTGAAAAAGGATTAAAATTTCGACTATCCTTAAAGCATTTAGGTACAAATGTTGCAAATTATCGAATATTAGGAGGGACAAAGAGGATATCACGTGGCGCCGGCGCGTTTGGCTAAACGAAATCGAAATGTTGCTACGTAAAACGGGTTGCGGTACATACAGGCGCGGCATCGCGACGCCAAGATAGAGCATGGTGAACAAGGTGAACAGGGTGAACAGGGTGTTGTGGTGCGTCAATTGCGGCAATTCGAACATCGCTCGATAACTCGACGACTAAATTTTCCTTCATCCTACCGGAGGACGAGTTTACGCGTTGCGTCAAAAGTAACATAACGTTTCAATTCACTCTGGTTAGCAAGTTGCAAGCAGCAAGATAGCAGCAAGAGAGCAGCAACTACTAGCGTTTTCTCTAAAAACTCATCGTGTTACCAACTTGGTATTAGTGTTTCTGCTGCTGCTGCTGCTGCTGCTGTTGCTGCGGCAATTTAGTAGTGGTGGGAGCAAGCTCTGGTTTTATTTCTGTCTTCCGCGACGTGCACATAACTAAACCGAAAGGAAAGACAAGAATTGTGTGAATCAAATCAAATAACGAAAGAAGTACAATAAGAATTCATCTTTGTCATTATCATTTTCATTGTTATTGTTCTTATTATGAACTCATCGGATAGATTAATTGAATTCTCGAATATTTGTTAAATATCAATCACGCGTGTAAAACGACAAAAGATCCGAAACTAAATCGTTGACGTTGTTGTCGACGATGGAGGACAGTTACACGGTTCATCGGCGTCGCAAAGCTGCAACTAAAAGACGCGAAAAAACACCGGAACCATCGACGAGAATTCAACGGGTCGAAACGTCCGAGGATGAGGATGAAATTAGGAGAGCCAAGATGGAAAAAATGGCAGAGGATACTGAAAGGATGGAACAACAATTGGAGAAAGAAAAAAAAGGGAAGCCCGATGAGGGACGAGGAAATGAGATACAGGCTGATCAAGAAGAGATTCGAGAAAAGAATATGACTTTAAATGGTAAAAATAATATTCTAATTAAAGATACGTCAAATGTTATGCATCAAGAAATACTTTCTACGAAAACAACAACAACAACAACGACAACGACAACTGTAACTGATCCTATTTCGAAGCCGCATGAAATCGATAATGAAGGAAATGCAGAAGGAAATATTGATGACGTCAAAGTTGTGAATAAAACGGATAAGGATCCTGGAAAAAAGGATACTTTGAGGATAAAAGATGATGAGAAGGAATTTATCGATGAGAGGAAAGTTGAAAAACGTACGAAAAAGAGGTCGAAGGATCGTACCATTGAAAGGCATCATCGTTCTACGGATTCCAGTGAAGAAATAAGTGACGTTAGTCCTGGCAGAATGAAAGCTAGTGAAAGTGTTAGACCAAGAGTAAAAAAGTCCAGTAGCAGAGCACGAATCGTCGATGGTGAAAAATCTGTTCGCGAAAAGAATTTGTTGGACTCGAAAATTCGATCTAAGGATAAGACGGATAAAAAATCTTTACAACCCAGTGACCTGAATGAGGATGTTCCAGAGGGAGGAGCACTGATGAAAAAGAGCGAAAGTTTTCCACCCAGATCATTGGAACGACAACCAGTTGTAAAAAGATCAGCTACTGATGTCAGAAAACAAGTGATACCTTTGAGCAACGATAGCCTAATCGAAGATTTTGCTAAAGCGCAGAGGGAATATTTATTGAGAGAACGTAGTATAATGGATCCTGATTTGCCCGAAGATTATCAGGACGCCAGTGACGTTGTAGGTATGAGGAAGAGAAAAATTGGTATGGTTCATACGGAAATTGAACGAAAAGAAATTCTCAACTCGGTCGAACAGAAACCGGTAGAATCGACTACTAAAAGTTCTTGGTTCCAATTCTTTTGGAGAAAGAAACAAACGGATAGCACCGAGAAAGATAAACTAGTGGATGCTGTGCCAACGCAAGAAGTGGATAATTCTGAACAAGAATTGTCCGACGAACCAGAAAAAGTTACTTTCTTAGATTTCCTTCGCGCGCTAAAAGATGTTGCGTCCGAATTAAAAGCTTTTATGGTTCAAAATCCTACGGAGATACAAATAATAAAGAAAATGAGGAATCGTTGTATGGCTCAATTAATATTGATTATGATTTATTGCGGTCTTGGTGCATTTGTTTTTCGATTTACCGAAGGTGCATTCGAGACATTTTACAAGTGCGGCGTGAAAAGAGTCAAGAGAGACTTTTTGGATAGTCTATGGAATTATAGTCACAATCTCAGAGAGGACGATTGGAAGAGTTTGGCTAGAAGAAAGTTAATGGAATTTGAGGATCAATTGCACACCGCTCACGAAGCTGGTGTACATACTTACAGTGGACAAAGAAGTTGGACCTTCTTAAATGCTGTCGTTTATTGTCTCACTGTGATCACTACTATCGGTGAGAAGATAATTTCATGAACGAACAAAATATGTCGAATACTATCGAATTTTCTAAGCCGTGATATGCACAAGTTTTCTATATTTTGTCGATTAATCGAATTCGGACGCATTGTATTTTGTCTCAAAATAATAATTTCGTTGTTTAAATACTGTTTTATTACTTAGGGTAATCTAATTAATTGGTACGTTTCGTTTGTTATTTAGGATATGGTCATATTTCACCAAGCACTACAACCGGAAGAGCAATTACCATTGTTTATGCTATATTTGGTATTCCCATGTTCCTCATTTTGTTGGCTGACTTTGGCAAACTATTCACACGCGGTATAAAGTTCCTTTGGGCATTCGTAAGAAGGCTCTATTATACTGGAAGTTGTCGAAAAGTTCGTCGGACTGGTCCTGTACAGGTATGAATTTAGCTTACAACTTATAATTAATTATACTAATGTTTCTTTAACGTATGAATTAATATTTCGATAAAAATATGTTAAAAGGAAGTAATGAAAGGTGTCCAACTGGTGTACGACCTAGCAACGTTTAGAAGACCATCCCAAATGAATCCGGAAGATATCGAAGAAATCCAAAAGCAACAAAGTCAACAACAACAGGCTGTTTTAAATATAGATGGGAATGCACCAGACACACCGGGTACACCGGCTATGTCAACGTTTGCTATTGACGATGAATTTAATCTTCCGATATCAGTAGCAATATTTATATTACTTGGATACATCTTCGTTGGTGCAACGCTTTACAATATGTGGGAGAAATGGGGCTTCTTCGAGAGCTTCTATTTTGTTTTTATTTCAATGAGCACTATTGGCTTCGGTGATTACGTGCCAAAGGTAATAATATTCTTCTTTTTTCTTTTATATATATCTAAATCATTCGAATTAATCAAACTAAACACGAGATACATTAATATACACACATACACACATACAAACACCACATATACACACATACACTAATTTATTAAAAGTATATTTGTGTAAACAAAAAAAAGTACGAGCATGAATAAAAAATTGATCGTAGTGTATCTGGATTATATTATTATTAATTTTTATGATTAACAAAAAAGAATAAGAAAAAAAAACTATGTTTAATATAAAATTGATATTATTAAAATAATTTTTATAAATTGTGAACGGTGTATAATAATTGCACTTTAGATAAAGCCCGCATATCCGATTTAATTTGCTTCTAGCAATTATTTTGATGCGAATGTTATAAATAAGACGCATATCATATCATTTATAATTAATCTCTGATTATTCCTCGCTCTGATTATTTATATTACATTATTATGAAATTAATTTTATTTCTGCTTTTGTTTTTCACGGTGGCGTTCAGATGGTAAGCTTGAATAAATTTCAATGTTCGTTGCTTCAATTTCTATATTGCACACTATGTATTCGCACACGCTTTCCCGATAGTTATTATAGAACACTTTTGCACTTCAATTTATATGTAAAATTAAATGTTATACAAGTTTGATCGTAAAAATATTGAATATAAATCTTATTTTTAAATATTAACTAATTTTATTGATTGATTTAGCATCCCATGTATATGATGTGTTCGATAATATACCTGGTATTTGGTCTGGCACTTACTTCGATGTGTATCAATGTCGTACAGGTCAGTTTTTGATATTTAATAATTTATTACATTTATTATATTTATTTAGTATATATAATATGATTTTTTGAATCGACAGGTGATGTTGTCGGATTCGTTTAAACAAGCGAGTCAAAAAATTGGTGCTACAATCGGCTTTGAAATTGCGGATGACGATGGTTCAGTCAAACCTGCACCACCACCACCGGTTGAAGTTGCTGATATTCATACATCTATCAAGGAATCCGAAAGCATTGAAAAAATTGCACCTAAAGCCAAACAAGAGGACGTTGATCTATAATACATTGAAAGAATTTTCTTTTAAATGTATTAATTATTATTATTATTATTATTATTGGGGGATACGTTTAATTAATTTGTACGTTCTTCCGAAAGGGCTTTAAAAGTGCGTATCTCAATTTTGAACAATTCTAATCGTCCGCTTGCTTGATCAGATGGACTTTCGCTTCTATTATCACAAAAATATACCGAGTGTATTAATTATCTTTAGTAAATTGAAATATTTCACGTAAGTTTCTTCGTTTTATGAAAGAAAAAAAATGCTTAGAATAAAATTATACCTTTTCCAAGGGAAGAGTATTTCACGTGAGAAAGAATTTTTTATCGATGCTATTATTTGACAGGACTTCAAGATAAATGATATTTTATTAATTCTATTTCTTTTTACGTAAATTTATTCTTTGTACTGTTGTGCATATAAAAGTATTATGTAGTCTGTATTAAACTATTTATTTATTTTTTTCTAATTTTAATAAAAAAAAAAAAGAATAAATGACTCATTTTGCAAATACTCGAATATACGAGCTTGAAATTTCCTCGTAAAGTGGCTGATAAAAAATTCTTCGTTCTGAGCCTTTTTTTTCTTCATAAAATTACAAATGATAAAAATATTTCAATTGATAAATTTAGGTGATACACCTACATTATATGCGTGATAGCGTGATATTTATATATGAAACAGAAAGACATAATAAGCTTTCTCGTAAAATAATTAAAAAAAAAAGTTACAAAAAAGTTCTCTTTTCTATCGAATAAAAGGAAGCGAAATAGAAAATTAAAAAAAGAAAAAAAAAAAAGAAAAGAAAGAAATTAAGAAAAACGTTTCTGCACAATGTGAGCGGCCTTATTGTCGTAGTAATTTTTGCTTAATTAATTAATTAATTAATTAATTAATTAATTTATAAGAGAAAATTATAAGAGACATGTTTTTAAATCAACAAACAAATTTCTTCAACCACACATAATCGCGAACGCGTACACGTAGTAGATTTTAAAGCTGTCACATTTGTTCGTTTCGAGTGATAAGAAATCGTTCGTGTCATTGAAAAAATCGTCAATGTTCTAGTCAGTGATTTTTAGTACTGTACAGATAGTATAATTTTTAATGTTAAATAACATCGATCGTTTTATATAATATTTTTGTTTTTAATTTATTATGCGAAAACAACATAAAAATGGTGACTTGACGTTAATCTAATATCTGCTTTCATGCATAATATATGACAATTAACTTATCTAATTATCCGATGTAAATTACTCAAAAAATTTACAATCATATTTATAAGAAAATAATATTACTTCAATCAAACCGCGTCCATTGTTAATGTAAAATAGATGCATAGAGAATTATATGTAAATGTGAATTATTTTTCAAATATTTTATTAATAATAACATATTGCCTATATATTATAATTCCAATGGCTACAAATAAACATTAAAACAATGGCTTTATTTTTTAATATATAATAAATAATATAAATTTAAATAAATAGAGATTATTAGTTCTGACTGATTATTACGTATTTTTATTTGTCGAATGATTCTCTTTCTTTCTGAAGTTTATAAAAATTCTAATTTTGGAAATTAATAGTAATTTGATTAATATGTCAAAAGGTAACGATTTTGTTCTTTTTATTTCAATATTTGCATGAAAGATTTAAATATTATCTCAAAGCATCGAATTTAAACTGTAATCTTCTATCCATTAGTCCTGCGAAATATTATACAAAATATAAAAAAAATAAAATATAGTAAAAAAAGAAGAAAATCGTGCCTTTTTAAAAGTCTACTGTATCAGCTATTTAATATTTATCTAATTCCTATGAAACAAAATTCATATTTATAAAAGCTAGTGTGCGGTTTATAAAAATATTGAATGAGTAAAAAATCGAATGCCTATTTTTTTCTCATTATATTTTAAATGATAAATAAATTTTATGTGCGTGTAAAAATAAAATGTATTGTGCTCTACCTTTCTTCTCCTACCAATATAATTATTTTATTTAATAATCCTATTAAAATTCATTATATAAAAAATTACTTCAAGTAAATGTGACATTTATATTTATTATTATCCCAAATTTTTTTCTATAGCAATTAATTACGCCTCCATCTTTTTTTCACGTTCAAAAGTATCCTTTAAATCTATTTAAATGATTTTAAATATCCTGCAGAGCATAAAACATCAAAAAATTCAAATCTAAATTGTTCCTACTTAATTATTAATAAACATATGTTAAAATTTAAGAAAAACAATATGGCCACGTAACGATTCAAAATGGCTGAAGGATGACAACACGGTGCAATCAATTGACGGAAAAATCGAATGTTACGAAGACAAATTTGGAGGGAAAATGTCTCATATTCAGTATGTCGATGAGTTGGTCAAGGAGTATTTATTATTTCGAGGATTTAGTCAAACTCTTAAAGCCTTCGACAACGATTTAAAGACCGAGAAAGAAAAAGGTTTCAGGGTGAGGAACATCACAATATAAAATATGAAGAAAAATAAATTCAACAACAAATATCTCATTATTTGTATGCACTATCAATGAAAACAAATTAATATATTTTTACGGCACTTAAAATTCATTATTTAATATAAGAATTAATATCAATTTCATTGGTCAATGTTTAAATGCAATTTCAAAACAATTACTTTGAATGCATAACCTTTTACTTTAAAGTAAGAACATATGAACATTTAAAAGGAACATTCATTTATAAGTAACTTGAATAAATAATATAAGTTAAAAAATATTAATTCGTTATTCATTCTGTTTTTTATTTTTGTTTTAATAGGTTGATAAAATAGTTGACCAACTGATGCAATATATATTTACATATGATTTAACATCTTTGAGAGAATTATGGGGACACTTGGACATTAGATTGTTTTCTCGTTTAGAGAATCACTTTACTCCAGCGATAAGAAAATTAGAGAACGCTGTATTAAAAATGTATCTGGTTAATGCTGCTGTAAATAATAAATTGGATCGTATTCAAGAATTTTTTTCTAAAATGGCACCGGAATTGCAAGGACATTCAGAATGGAAAGAATGGTTTGGTACGATATAAATATTTTAATAATGATCAATTTATCAATGAATATATATAAATTCATATATAAATACATTAATATCATTTAATCTTGCAGCATTACCGTTCATTAAAAATCCAGAAGACAATCCAATTTATTCGGTACATTTTAGCAGACAATGGCAAGACACTATGGTGGTTTCTTTACACAATTTTCTTGCTACTATCTTTCAAGTAGGTAAATTTCAAGTTTTCTAATATAAGTGTCGTTAATTGATGAATTAACATATGTTATTTATGTAATTAATTAAATGTCTACAGTGTATGCCGCAACCAACATTATTAACGATAGATGAAGATACTAATAAGTTAAAACGCTTGCAAGAAGAGAATGAAGCACTGAGACAGAAATTGAATGAACCTATTAAAATAGAAACAATTGCAGATGTAAATCCGGGACCAGTACCGCAGTATCCGTCAATGGATGATGTTATGGATGATTTTTACATCATTGCTCAGTACATATTATTTGCTGACCTAGCACACATTAAATAATTAATTTATATATTAACGTTATATTTTTTGTTCTTTTTTTAGAGAATCTCCTTTAATGGAAAATCCTAAAACACTGAGGAGTTTAATAAAGAATATAGGAGGTGGTTCTAGTCCAATTTTAAATAGAAAATCTGCAACAAGTGTTAAGAAACATACAGAACCTGATATGACGTCTACTAAAAGAACGAACACTAAAGGAAGATTGAATTCGGTTACAAAAACTGAAGTAGTTGCTAAAAGGAGCATAAGTTGTGATTCTCGATTAACTAGTACTAGAAAAAGGGATTCGTCTATGGATACTACTCTTGAAAGAAAAACTAAAGAGAAAATGGAGTCAACTTACATTTTATTAAGTCAGGTTAATTAATTAATAAATTATTCAGTGATTTATATATTATCATGTTATTGATAATTATTTGTATGTTATGTAAAAATATTTTTCAGGAGGAATATACAGAACATAAAGCATCCATTATTCAATGTAAAAGCAACGCGAGCGGTTCGTACGTGGCAACGGGTGATATCGATGGTGTTATCAAAGTATGGACACCAATTCCGTCACCAAAGTACGTATTTATTTACATACTAGTTAACAATATTAATCTTACATTATGTATTACAATTTTTTAAATTGTTTCTTTTTTATTTCTTTAACTAGAACCGTGACGACATTCACCTCACCTGTGACAAACACGAATAAGGCTATAACTGCATTAGATTGGATAGCCAAAAATGAACGTTACTTTTTACATGGCGACAATAATGGATTAATCCAGTTACACGATACACGTGATTGTAAAACACTTTGGGAAATACAACACGAAGGATCAAAGATTATAACATTACTTTGCAATCCAACTGATTCTACATTCGTATGCTCGGTGACTGATTCTACGGAAAACAAATTACTTTTATACGACATTAAGTCAAAGAAACTAGAAAGAATTTTACCTACAGAACAAAATGTAATTGCTTTGTGTTCAGCGTTTAATCATAATGGACAATTGCTAATCACAGGAATGTCTAATGGCAATATATTGATACACGATTTTAGACAAAATGAAATAATCAGTAATTTTAGTTTTCATTCGAGCGCAGTCATCGATATTGAATTGATCAATGATTTTAATAATTTTTGTACGCGAACCCAAGATGGAAAATTATGTCAAAGAAGTTTAAATCATTCAGGAAAGATTTTATGGGAGAGTAAAATTAAAATAGAAAACAATGCTTATCATGGCAAATTATTTACCTTCGATCAAAGCGGAAATTATATGTTACTTTGTACGCAAAACGGTGGTAACATATACAAAGTAAGCCATAAATTTATAAACGATATGTAATATAAAATTAACATTTCAATTTGAAGTTATTAAAAATATTTTATACATTACAGACACCACCTAGTATGCAAACAAAAGTTTTAGAACTTGGTGGACATAAAGGAACATTGTGTTGTGACTGGTCCAGTGCTAATCAATCTGGCACATGTATTACCGGTGGTGCGGAAGGAAAAGCAAGAGTATCGACATTACTATCACCATGATACAGAAATAAAATTAGTATATGTGTGAATTCGTGAGCGGATAAATGATTAATTGGAAAAGAAAAAAATTAACAGAAGAGAGCAATTATGTAGATATTCATTTTGTTTATATGTAATTTATATTCCTTACTAATTTTAAATCTAATTATAGTATTAAAATATATAAATAATATATATAAATATATATACATACTATAATATATCACAAATATAGAAAATATTAGTAGGAAAGTCGAATTATTTCATAAAAAGTACAATTCAATACCAATGTATCATTTTCCTTTAGTATAATATATCTAATAATATTTATAATAGTATTTTATTTTTTAAAACATAATTAACTCATTGGTAGGATGATCAAAATCAGAAAATGACTTATTAATAATATAAAAATGTAAAATGTGATCTTATATAAGTTTAGTGTTAATAGGAAACCAAAAAAAAAAGAAAAAAAACATAATATGTACAGAAAACAAATGTCAAAGTCAATAAATGCAAGTCAATTTTAATACGAATGTTACCCGAGTATTATTTCAGTCATCCGTTTATTTATAAAATACTATTACTTTTATTGAACAAAAAAAAAAACATAATAAATTCTTTAAAGTCTTACCTCCTTTACCAGTACAAGTTTTAACAAGAAAGGAATTTTAAATGAGGTGGATGTACTGACCAACGATGGAATGGTCCTGTCATATCTAATTGCGGTGACCAATATCTTCTAAGAGCTTCATTTATTTCGGCTGGTGTTATCGGCTTGGCGGCTGTAGTACCCTAAATACATTTAAAATATTTGTTATACTCGCATTCATATATATATATGTGAAATTTGTATTATTATTATTATTTCCATAACCTTTCCATGCAAAAATGGCTTATATGTATCCTGATTAACATAATGAAGTTTAAGACGATCAATGGCATCTCCATAAATTTTTGTTTGATCTTGTCGTACTAGAAAAACAAGATCAACAATTTGTGCAACTGTTTCGTATGCTAAATATCCTAAAATTACATAGCCTTCTTTGGATATTGTGATTTCACCTGTTGATATTATAAATTATATTAATATATAGATGGAAAATAAGTTCTTTATATGTTAGGAAATGTGTTAATGTATAATATTATGGAAGAAAAATTCATTACTATCCACACAAATCCACTCATTAAATTTATGACGATTCTTGTTTGTGAATGATGCATTACGTGCATTACTAAATTTAATATAACGAAATTCATCCATTTCAAGTGACATCATTTCGGCACGAACACATCTGTTTAATTTAATTTCATCTATAACAGATTTATTTTCCAAAAGTTCTCCGGTATTGTCTATCATTTTAAGAAATTCTCGATATGCCATCTTTGGTTTATAATTCTTTGCTTGTTCGATGTCTACAATATCATCTGAATCATCGCCTTTCACAACTTTATAGACTGAATTTTTCAACCGTTTCATTTCTGTAAAATGGAAAATAATAGCACTAATGGTTTCAATTAAATATTACATACTATATCAGATATAAATAAGTATTAACTATAGTATACACCTAAATATTTAATTAATCGCTGTAATTTAACTTTATCTTTGCGTAACAAAAATATAAAATCTTCTGCTCCAACAACATTAGACTTCTTCAATACTCCTCGTCTTTCAGCATTTTCACATGCTTTCCTTACAATTGCTCTCATTTGATGTAATACAACTTCTTCTATTATTTTTGCTGATTCTTTTAATGGGTTACTACAATCACCAAATCCATGCATCATTTGTCGAATTTCTATAATTATAAAATAATTAAAATTAATTGCAGTTTTTTAACAATATAGGATAACATAATTTTTTTTATTATAAGTACAGAGTAGTATGTTATCCATATATATGTTTAACCTATAAAGATTAATTTACAAACCATTTATAAAATTATTTGAATCAGATCTATAATAACGATTGGTAGATTTGGAATCAGAGAGAGAGGATGCCTCTCCCCCCGCCATTATCTAATAATTTAATAATTATTTAGTTTAACTAATATTACTCGAAATACTTATAATTTCAACAATGATATAGAAAAACCACAATTTAAATACACAAAACATGAATGTTGTTAGTGAGACTACATTACCCAATAAATAATCAATAATTTACAGTTACCAATCAAATATTATCAACCGAGAGTCGGTAATAGTAGATTTTTATAATTTATTTTACTCTACGTCGATAATACTTTATATTACGGTTACCGATGATCAATATTATTAAAGGTAGAAAACTGTAATTGCCGACTGTCGATATTTTCCAAAGTAGGAAACTACCGTTACTGACGGTATGTAAGATAATGGTAGATCACTACTATTACCGATATCGCCTTAACCGGCCTGCCACTAAAGTGGCTTTTGCGAATATTTTTTCCAGGTCGATGAGCCACTATAATGGCTTCTGCGTATTTTTTTTCCAGGTTTGTGCTGAGATTATATATGAGTTATATTTATATATATATATGATTCGACACACAGAAATTCGGTAAAAATATAACTGAAAATAAATATATATAATTACATTTACAATTGTTTTGTTGCATTAAATAAATAAATAGTAATAAATATAAATAACTTATGAGCCATTAATAATTGAAATTATAATACCTATAATTTATACATTGCATGAATGCATCATATAAAAATGTTTCTATTCTGTTTGTAAAATATCTTCTATATCTGCTTCTAAGTTAGAATCATTAGTAATTAGTAATGTCTTTCTTGATTCTGTACTATTTGATTCTTTCTTTTGTAAATTTCTAGGTGTAGGCATTGGAAATTTGGTACCGTTAACTTTAGAATTTCCTACCAATTTAGGACTTAAATTTTCTAAACTTGAATTACTAATACTGACTGAACTTAAATAAGGATCTTGTACATTTTTATTATCCTGGGTCTCTTCCTTTTCATTATCCTTTAAAATTAAAGTTGATGGAAACATTGCTTCAATAGATCCAACAGGCTTCTTTCTGGATATAGACAGCTTAAAAAGAAATATATTATTTGAATAAATATTTAGATAAATTTTGTAGTAAACATTTAATTATTAGTAGTAGGATTATTCCTAGATTACCTGTTTTTCTATTTTTCTAGAAATTTCTGCTATTTTTTCAGCTTGCGTCGTCTTCAATATAATATTATCAACACTAGAAGATTTCCGTTTTTGAATTGCTTGTACCTTTTCATCGGAAATGCTTTCAACAAAAATAAAAGTAAAATATTATAACAACATGTACTTGTAGTAAATAATAATTAATAATCTATCGTAATAAAATACCTTGAAATATTCCAATCGCTATCATTTAGTTCTGTTTGCTGAGATGAAGATGATAATTCTTTATCGTTCTTATCCTTGAGATTAAAAAATACTTTCTTTTTAGTCGAACTACCAACTGATACTGTTGTTGATTTTAATGCACCCTTATTGTTTTTCGGTGAAATAATAAAACTTTGTGTTTTCGCTTCTTGCATCTTTGTTAAACCAGTTGAGTCGTTTCGCTTTGGTGTAGATGTCTTCTGAAGTTCCCCATTCATAAATGTTATTATATTTGAAGAAGTTTCTTCTTCCGTTTCGTTTTTTTCATTTCCATGCAGATCTGTCACAGACATTGTACTGTTCTGTGAGTTAAAAAACTTTGAAAATATTTCATTTTGATTAATTTCACTATTCTCCTTGTTGTCAACATTTTCATTCTCTTTCGGTACAATCGAAGACTTTCTTGGAATTTTAAATGTATCACGCGTGCTTAAATTTTTATACTCCTCGTCTTCTAAATCCATTTGTACTTTTTTTGGTGATATATCTAAAAAATTATAAAGAAAATATTAAATTATTCTATGTATACAAACATAAAGGACATTAAATTTATACTAACAAGAATTTTTTGGTATGTTGAATGTTTTCATAGCTTTCGACTTAACATTAGTTACAAGTATATCTAATGGTGATTTTTTAACTGACTTGGATTGATGAGATATGTTACTTTTAACAGAAATTCTGCGAAGAACTTCCTTAAGTATGTTATGCTTTATTTCATTATATTTAAGATGTTTCTGTAAATATAAAAATAATCATTAAATTTGTTAAACAAGAATATATACTTTTGATTTAATATTAAATTTACCTTAGAATAAATACTTTGATGATGTCGAATAATTTTCATTTTTTGTTTATACGATGCTTCAGGTATCTCATTCCATTCTGGATCTATTCCTAGATCACGTAATTTTTGGTGAAACGTTTCTAGTATATCTTTTTTTAATTTTCCAAGAGAAAAGCTATCCTTTTGAGAAGTCTTCATCGATTTAGGTAAAGAAGATATTACTTCATTTTTATTCGATGATACAATGTTTTTTTTAACACTGATAGCTTCTGAATCACTTTCCGTTTCAGATTCTGTCGTAGTATAGCTTGATGTTGCAGAACTTATAGCTTTGGTATCAAGGAAACTTTCATTAGACGCTTTATTATTTTCTACATTAATTCTACTAACTTTAGAATCAATGTTTTCTAAACTTGACTCCATAGATTCATTGTTATCATTATTATTTAAAATACTTGGAATACTATCGCTATTGGAATGAATCTTAATAGAATCATTTTTGGAATGTTTTTGTAAAAGTTTTGATTTACGATTCATCTGATTTTCATTTTTTAATTGAGATACATTGACTACGTGGGGACTTTTTAAAGATTTATCAGCATCTTTTGTTTCATGATAATTTTGTGAAATTTTTGGTACTGATAATAATGATTCAATTTTTGATTTTTGCTTTAATACACTATCTGCATTTTCAATATTAATTTTTTCTCCAGCGCCATATTCTGTAATTTTCGTATTTAGAAAATCCGTATTTTTACTATATTGTACCATAGGTGTTACAATATTATCTGTCTTTTTATTAGTATTAAAATATTTATTTACATCCGTTTGTATTAATGAATTTTGTAAACCATGAGACAACGAACTAAGCTGTTTACTTTGTTCTATTAAAATATTCGATTGATCTTTAGATTGTTTTTCTAAGGCATTAACTTTAAATTCGTATTCGGCTTTAATAAATTCCGCTGCCTGTTTCGTTGATTTTAATTCCATTGTTATTTTTTCGATATCTAAATGATGCTGACGATCCATCTGTTGTATTTTAGATCTCCAATAATCCTCTTGCGTTTTAAGTTTGTCCTGCATTTTTTCTATATCTGGAGTAAGCTAAAAATGATATAATATAATATTTAACACATGCATGGAATTTAAATATATTATTTATATTTCTATATATACCTTTTCAAGAAGTTGATTTCTTAATCTTTCTATTTCTTTTTCTTGTTGACTTACTAATAATTTAACATTTATTTCAGGTACATTGCTATGTATTTTATGAGGGCTTTCATTTCTATGCCTTAAATTCTGTAAAAAATATAAGTTTTACAATTAATAGATTTTAACAAATGTTTAAATATGTTACTTATATAAATAATTATTTCAAACCTACATTGATTTCTGCTAAAAGTAAACTTTTCAAATCGTTTATTTCTTCATTATTTTTTATTTGTTGTTTTTCTATTAAATCATATTTATTTACATTATATCTAATACTATCATTTTCACTTTCGTTTTCTTTATCTTTGTTATCTATTTTAATACTATTCGATATTTTATCCGATTCATTTCTTATTACTTTTTCAGCTCGATTAAGTCGTTCTTTTAACATTTTTATTTCGTTATGCAATTTTTCAGTCTCGGTTTTATAATGATCGTGTACAGGTGATGTTTCCGTAGATAAATCAATCATATATGAATGACGACGAGTTATATGCGCTTTAACGAATGTATTTGAAATAAATGACTTAGGACAATGCGGACACTACAAATAAAATAAAATGTATTAGTAAAATTAATAATTTCTTAATGTAACAATATTATATAAAATTAACAAATTTATTACTTTATGTATTTCGCCATTAGAATCTCCAATTTTTGTTTCAATCATTCTACTCCTTTCTTTATTTTTATCTTTTAAGTTTTTTATTATTTCTTCCAGAGCGTTCATTTCTTTTCTAAGCTTATGATTATCTTCGATTTTCAATTTCAACTCATCCTTCAATATTATTACGCTTTGATCTAAATACTGTTTACAATAAAGCAAATATTCTACAGCTAATTGTGCAAGGCGAAATACTTTAACGAAATTAGAATCTAATATTTTTAAATCGTATTCATTTTCCAAATTATAATTAATAACGTTATTAATATTTTCATCTACGGTTACAAAATCTCTTTCTATTATTACTCTGTCTATGTCGATGGAACCTAAAATGTAAGCTTAATGATAGCATAAATGAATACAAGAGTTATTGTTAAGAAAAATGCAATTATTAACATACCTATACGATTCCAATCAACATGAATCCTAGATCTATGCGTATTGAAATGAAAACCTGATTCTTTGGCAAGTTTTGGAAAATTGTGACACCACTTGGTACCAATATGAAATGAAAATGCCATTGCTCTATTTACAACTATACTTTCATTAACACATTAAATCTTGATACACTTTATATATTTAACTATAATATATTTATTGAATAACATAATCCACACAAAATTATATAAAATAGTGTAACTTATAATATCAAGTTTTTTAATTATTAACATATTCAAGATATTTAAATATATATATGTATGTATGATTATACAATAAATCTTTTGGATTTATAAACTAATATATCTTTTGTAATCCATACTATGTAAGTAATGTAAACAAATTTAAATACATAAAAATCATTAGGTTATCTTTGACAGGTGTCTCATGAAAAAGTGCCATCTGTTGGTTGCCGCGCGAACAAAATATCAATTTAAAAAAAAGTGCAACAGATTATTAATTATTTATTTTTTTGCACATTTACACTGTACTCGACAATTAAAATTATTAGAAGTATCTGTATGCATACTTTAAATATTTGTTTCATACATGCATATATATTTCATTTTTTAAGAAATTATTTGATAAATCTAAATGTTTTATTTGTTTTTTTTTTTTTTTAAATACAATGTGTCAGAAGGACCAAAAGAAAGTGAATAATAATTAGACATGTAAATAAATTTAGATTAAATTTAGCACAGCCATTCGCCCGGTAGTACTTGCGTTACATAATTTATAATTAGATTTAAATAAATCGCAAGTAATACCGACCCAGGTCTCACCGCGAGGAGGTTGCTGTGTTCGGAGACCCCCGGGCTAAGACTCTACTTCTACATTTATTTTTTTAATTAATTTAATTCATTGGTAATATATAAGAAAGAAATTTCAAAAAATGCAACACGGAAAACGAGTCACAAATTTTTTCATCCAACTTATTATTTAAATTGGATGAAAAATCATGAACATCGTTTTAAATCGACCTCCTACCTACCCGATTTACATTCCTAAATTAACGCAAACATGCAAACGCTTTAACATTCATTCGGTTTAACTTAAAATATATAACGCAAATTCTATTCAACAAACGCAAGAATGTAAACGTTTTGATTTACATTCGATTGAAACTAACAATGTAACAACACGCAAGTTGTTACAATACGAACGCACGCATTGAGTATTATTTTAATAATAAAAATAATACGCATTGTTATATAAAAAATATCTCTAATATTTTAATCTTACTCAAAATTAAAATATATTTATTAAATTTATATGTTAATATTTCGTAAGATTAAAATAATTTTAAAAATTCTTGTTGCATTACTCATTTTATTTTCGTATCATACATCAATAATCTATCTTATCATCTAATATATAATCTACGATTAATCCTCTTCAGATGCTATTAACAATATTGCTACCTGTAAATAGAAACAATCTGAAAAAAAATTATAATTAAACAGGAATCGATGAAAATCAGCAGCAACCAGTGAAGATGTCCTGACAATAAATGCATAATTAAAATATTAAACAAATACCAACAAAATTGTTCACACACATACACACACACACACATATATTCATACATTCAGACACAAATACCAACACCACTATTACTACGAGAATAATTGAATTTTGCTAATATCGATTGGAATTAAATCTTGCCAATATCATCGATGATCCTGAAACAAAAATTAATTTTTTTAATTACTCAGAAAAATATCTTGAATGAATAAAAAAAAAGTACGGATACTTCGTCTTCTGACTTCTTATTTTTTATAATACTAATTCTTCGTTCCAGTTCTTAATAAAAAAATTTATTTTTATCTATTTCCATGATTCTTCTACCTTCATTTTTGTTGATTGGAAAATTGTTAAATCCTGGAACATAAATTAATTTTATATTAGTACATATAACTCTCTCTTGTACATAAATTTTTATTAATTTATTTTTATATTATAAATGATAGTATTACAAACCTTGGGACATGATTATAGACATAGTTGTAAATATGTTGTAGATAGGAGCTTGAAAAAAGTACTTTCTGTAACAAAAAACTAGATAAAAAGGGCATGTGTGGGAAAATGAAATTCAAGTTACAATCCGCGATCAAAATTTTTTAATTTGCATTATTTAATAAATAATGAAACTTAAAAAAATGAATTTAAATGACTGAGAAGCAATCATTATAAAATTTTGAATTCTCGATGCATTAGAAAATGTGTTCTACATTTAAACAGAAGTGAATATAAAAAAATCCATGATCTATATTTTATTCTTTTTTTAATATACAAATGTATAAATTGAAAAATATTTCAATTCCGTAGAAAATTGATTAATACAATTACAAATACACATAAGAAATTATTCAAGACATGTTATGAAAAACTTAAATAATTGTGAATATTTCACAATATTTAAAAATTAATTAATATCGCGTTTAAAGGAAAAAAAAAATATTGCACCTTGCGTCGTATTACAAAATGCATACGCAATTATGCATATCGCCATAACAATAACCATAACGAGATCAAATCTACATTTGATCGATAGATTACATAAATTTTTTATTTAATAACATTTATATTAACGCGAAGTATGCAGTTACATCGAGTGTCTGATGTACATATTACACCAGTTAAATATATACAAGACACTTTTTTATATTTAGTAAACTATAAAAAAACAAAAAATAGTAATACAATTTCACAATTTTCGAAGCACATATTTTAAATGAATATGAATTAAAGTATATCAATGCAATATGAAATCTTAAAAGAAGAAAAAATTTAAATTCAATATACAAAAATATTAATTGAACAGTGAAATAATATTGATAATTAATTAATTGCTATTGCTTGCTTTAACAGATTCTAGGCTAATCAAGTCTCATAGATTATTAACCGGAATAATGGGAGTAATTTTTAATTTTAATAAGTGGTGCAACCTTACATCGCAGTTCTGCCCCAAATGTGGCAGGTACTCATATACGTTTTTTATGATTATAAAAAATAAAAAAAATAAAATAGTTGGGTAAGATTATTCCAAGTTAAAATCTACAAGCTTGATCATCCCCAGGTGCATTTACAATCCCGTATACAAGCCTGGGGTCCCTGTTCTCAACTTATTCATAATAATCCACACTCTCTCGAGAGAGTGTGGGACAGCCTTTTAATTCGGTTTATTTGTATATCAAGATTTATGCATTTTTATTCATATAATATAATTTCTTCTATTATAAATCTCTGTGTAAAAATATTTCAATGATTTTTATATCATCTCTCTTTGGTTTCCTTTCTTTGGTTTCCTCTCTTTGGTTTCCTCTCTCAAAAAACTTTTATTTATATATATTTATTAAAAATACTTTCTTTAAATATTTCTTATGCAAAGTTGATATTTATTTGTTAATAATTTTAGAATCAAAATGCACACTCTTGACATATTTATATGCACTCGCATGTGCTGGCTGTACTTTCGTGTATTTTCATTCGCTTAGCAAGACTTATACGTTTCTAATCAGAATGATTCAAAATAGCTTTTCATTTTAATTTGCACTATTTAATTATTATATATAGATTATATACAAAATGAAATTTTCTAATTATTATTAGATAAATTTCTTTGGTTAAAAAAAAATAATATGAAGATTGAAATATTAAAAATATTTATTTATTAAATACTTTCATCAGTGCACTTATTCATTCATTTTTGATCATTCTGAATGAGAAATGTATATTCTTACCATATTTTCATCTGCATTTAGCAGGTATGTTCGACTGCATTTAGCAGTTATGTTCATCTGCGTTTAGCAGGTATGTTTGTACTTACTGCGATTTTCGTATGCACTTTTCAGTGCAGGCAAGCCTTTTAAATTGTTTCATTTATGTACCAAAACTATACATTTTTATTCCAAAAAAATTATTATTCTACTTTTATATATAATAAATAAAAACGTATATATTAAAAAAATTGTTTTCATATTACTCATTATTTCTCCTCCATATATCTCTTGTAAAATCTTTCTTTAAATATTTGTGTATAGTAAAAATAGTTTCTCCCACTCTCTCTTATGAACTTATTAACTTTTTCACTTGATATTTATTTATAAATAATTTTGGAATGAAAATATATATTCCGGACATATTAATATGCACTTATGAGTGCTGGCAGCCAGCATAATTATATTCATCTGCATTTAGCAGGTATGTTCGATTGCATTTAGCAATTATATTTATCTGCATTTAGCAGGTGTGTTTGTACTTACTGCGATTTTTGGTATGTTTGTACTTACTGCGATTTTTGGTACGTTCGATTGCATTTAGCAATTATATTTATCTGCATTTAGCAGGTGTGTTTGTATTTACTGCGATTTTCGTATGCACTTTTAAAGTGCAGGCAAGCCTTTTAAATTGTTTCATTTATGTACCAAAACTATACATTTTTATTCCAAAAAAATAATTACTCTACTTTTATATATAATAAATAAAAAAATATATTAAAATTGTGTTTTCATACTACTCATTATTTCTCCTCCATAGATCTCTTGTAAAATCTTTCTTCAAATATTTGTGTATAGTAAAAATAGTTTCTCCCACTCTCTCTTATGTACTTATTAACTCTTTCATTTGATATTTATTTATAAATAATTTTGGAATGAAAATGTATATTCCGGACATATTAATATCCACTTATGAGTGCTGACTGCCATTTGTTTTATTTCATTTATTTAGCAAGACATATACGTTTCTAATCAGAATGATTCAAAATACCTTCTCATTAATTTGCACTATGTAAATATAAATCAATTATTATATATAGATTATATATAAAATGAAATTTTCTAATTATTATTAGATAAATTTCTTTGGTTTAAAAAAAAATAATATGAAGATTGAAATATTAAAAATATTTATTTATTAAGTACTTTTATCACTGCATTTATTCGTTTATTTTTTATCATTCTGAATGAGAAATGTATATTCTTACTGTATGTTCATCTGCATTTAGCAGGAATTTCCATCTGCATTAAGCAGGTATGTTTGTACTTACTGCGATTTTCATATGCACTTTTCAGTGCAGGCATGTACTTACTGCGATTTTCATATGCACTTTTCAGTGCTGTCATGTACTTACTGCGATTTTCATATGCACTTTTCAGTGCTGTCATGTACTTACTGCGATTTTCATATGCACTCTTCAGTGCATTTAATCAGAATGATTCAAATTTGTTTTATTTAATTTGTTACTATTTAAAATAAAAATCGACTAATATATATTCAAGTAAAAAAATCTGCAATTAAGGTAAGAAACTATGTGAAGCAAAATGGAAACAGGGAATCTTGTAACTTTTTGAATGCAATAAAAGATATAGTATATTATATTACATATATTTAATAAATTATTATATTTTATATTAGAAAAAAATTTAAAAATAAATTTAAATGATATTAAAATATTTAAAATATTTATTCATTATATACTTTGATAAATGTGATTATTAATTCAATTTGAATCATTCAGAATGATGAAACCTTTATTGTGTTGTCCTTATCTGCGTGTTTGAATGCAGATAATATCCTCTTCTTTTATCGTTGTATCCAAATGCACTCTTTTGTGCAAGCTGCAGCAATCCATGGATGTCCACACAATTTAATCGTACGTGACTCTAATTTAATGTAAAACATCAAAGACAAAACTCTAATTTATATACTTAAAAAATGCAATGACTCGACTTTTAATTTAATTTAATAGGAAAACTGCAATGACTCGACTTGTAATTTAATTTAATTAGGAAAACTGCAATGACTCGACTTTTAATCTAATTTAATAAGAAAATTGCAATGATTCGATTTTTAATTTAATTCGACAAGAAAACTGCAATGACTCGACTATTAATTCAACAAGAAAACTGCAATGACTCGACTTTTAATTAGATAAGAAAAATGCAATGACTCTATTAATTAAAAAAAAAATAGCAAAATCTAGATTCTAGTATTTAAAAGATTTTAATTTTTCACGAACGCGAGTGTGGAATAGCGTTGGGAGATGGAATGGTCCATCATCTCCATTCAGGAACAACTTATAACAAATACTACTACGAGCATAAGTGACAACGTGATAAAGGGGTAGACAAAGGGATTTTGATATGACCACGAATCATTGATCAAAGGGTTATCAAAGATATCCTTTGAAAAATAACTCGTAGTCGAATAGTTGCCCACTTGATACCACAATTTGTGGGGGCCTCTTCGGCATTTTGCCTCTTCTTTGCTTCGTGCCCTGACCACTGCAATGGAGCATTCCCTACGTGCGACGCAAGAAAAGAATTACGTGTCAAAAAACGCCCTACCGTTTGAAACAAAACATTCACAAAAATTGGCACATTTCAGTGGATTATATCAAAAGAATGAAATCGTCCCTGAGCTAAACCGACCTAATCCCGACCTGTTCTCACCATACGCGACAAGACTCAAACCCTCGTGTTTAATAAAACTTATTCTATTGTACGAGACGCATTTGATATTAAGCTGAAAGAAAATTGGGAAGGAATCAACACAGTTATTAGTAATTTTATTTCCGCAGGTTTTTACGCTGGTATTTTTTTTTTGTTTTTGTTTGTTTTTATTTTTGTTTTTATTCTTACTTAACCTAACGAGAGGTAAGAGCTTGCAACGTACAGTATCGATTTATTCTAAATAATATAACCACTGAAATATGACAAAGTTCATGAATGCATCATCCCAAACGCCACTGACGAATCCCAACACGCAAACTCAACTGCGTTCCTACCTGAGTGCGTCTCGATTTTTTCTAACACAAATTTTATTTACTTACTTATTTGTAAAAAAAAATTAAAAAAAAATAAATGTGTACAAGAGTGAAAAAATATTGAATTTATTCCGTAAAGTAATTATACTAGCCTGTGGACGATCAATGAACTCGAAAGAATTCACCGATCGTACGCAACTACACAAGCACATTTAATCGAATGCTCCAGCAGATATATTTTTTTCTGAATGATGAACCTATTACAAACTAGGATTAACACGTTGCACATTAAAGGTGAAAATGTTTCGATAAAAAGAAAAAATTACAACAATTGTAATAATCTCATTTTATTCGAATGGGTATATGTTATTTCTAACATTAAGAAATATATTGCTAAAAATCGCGAAGTGCAAGTGTTAATATACTTAAAAAACTAAGTATCAAAACTAATTCAAAATCCTTTGCTAAGTTCAAAAGATATTGGGTGATCTATCTAATGTTCTCATTGGTTGCAAAGTATTTTTGAACTGCTTGATACAATCATCTTAACTTAATGCATAGTATCAGCAAAAAAATGGAAAGAAAAGGAATAATGAAAAGTGTACAAAATTTGCTGACACTTAGCCGAAACCCCGGAGGCAGGAATGTCCACCCTGAATGGAAGCAAACCTTTTGCCGTACCCGGTCCTTACCTACTTAAAATTAAAGTTTACACATACACTCAGAAAAGTATGCTACCTGCCTGCCTATCAACCTATATTTAAAAGTGCAAACAGACACACCAACACAATCATTCCACGCTGGATCTGTTACTCACATACCACCAGGGTGCAAAAAACCTAAACTAGAGAGCATGCCCCGGGGCACCTCCGACACCCTAGTTCAACCACGTTTTCTAAACTTATATTCTAAAAGGTTACGTACCCCATGCTGTAATCGTCTGCCAAGGCTAGTGATTATTGCAATAATAACTAATGCAAAAATACTGGTACATACTAGTATATATCTGCATACTAATATGATACAAGTATTGTTAAATTTCCACAAATAAATGTGAAAACTCTACTACTCAAAACGATTCGGAAAAAAAAATGAGAAAAATTTAATATAAGTATAAAAATACAAGTACATATATCACACGTGACTGTACAAGTATTTATTTAAATATTGAATGATGTATTAATAAAAAACTTTCGCGAAACGATGTACAGTACACACTACCTGATACGCGCACACTGGTGTAAAGTACATCGTGCAATCACTAACACAATGACAGCCGCCAAAGGAGGAAAACTTAAAAACTAAAACCCATGCAAACTTTTTCTCACCCATACGTGTAACACCTGGGCAACACGCATCGATGAGAACGAAGAGAGCATAGGGGGGAGAAAAGGGGAATTAGTATATTAGGCTGAAAATCCTGATCTAATAAAACATAATTAACATACATGAAAAAACATTTTTATAAAAATTCATCTAAACGGATTAAGGACTCTACAAGTCATTTGGTGAATAATGACTTAAGCAAGTGAATGAAAAAAAAAAAAATACCCCATAAGAAACGTTTTATATTTGTTAATATATAACTGTTTCGAGGTAGTGCAGTGTAGAGTGATTCTAACGGTGACAAAAGATGGATATTTCTTAAAAACCTCGGACGACTCTTTCACTAAATGGCTGTTCTAATTAAAGAACTGGGTTTTAAACCACCACTTAATTGCCAGAATCTATCCGGTCGCGAATTTTGTTTGTCTTCTTGCTCATTTATTGATAATAATATCGAAGTATCGATATATTGAAGTAAATTACGATTTGAAAAACTAATCACGATTTGAAAAACTAATCACGATTTAAAAAAACTGATCATTATTGAAAATCTAATCACAATTGAAAAACTAATTACGAAGCAATGCATATAAAACAATTTTTATATGCTTTTTATTGGCACGAAATCGAGTAAATTAATGCTCGATTTCACCATTACTAACACGATTAAATACGTAAAGAAAAAAAAATAAGTACAATAATTAATTGCAATGTTAATTAAGTGAATTGAAACCGATGAAACAAGAAGACCCTGGCCTGATCTAAATAAATCACATGTATAAAAATCACATATATTGGGAATCACTCGTGAGCAAAATCAAAGATTTTACTCACGGTCGCTTATGCTCGTTTCGGACAAAACACATCTACGAATACAACCAGGAACCCGTGCCGATATTGGACCTTTCATCCTCGGCATGATGGATCACTGGAGGAACTTTAAATTTGTTCACTCACTCGTTACCAATTGTTACCATAAAAATAAAATAAAAAATGAAACTGAACAATTGGCAGTAGAAGTTCTGCGATGGCTCCAAAACACTCGTCCCCCTCGCTGTTGGTTGAACGATGTCGTGAAGTTGATTTAAATTGGATGAATTGTTAAATCGATGAATTGTTGAATCGATGAATCGATGAATCGTTGAATCGTTGAATCGTTGAATCGATGAATCGTTGAATCGTTGAATCGTTGAATCGTTGAATCGTTGAATCGATGAATCGTTGAATCGTTGAATCGTTGAATCGTTGAATCGTTGAATCGTTGAATCGATGAATCGATGAATTGATGAGTAAACTATAATTAAAAATACAAAATAAAATTAATTATGTTTCATATCATTCAAAAGATTTTTCATGAATGAAAAACATGAATAAAAACAATCATGATTTAAAAAATGAATGTATGAGAAGTAATAATTAAGATTAGAAAATAATACTAACCGTTGATTTATCCAGACGAAGCCCCAGGTTCGTTGATAAAGATGATCCAGAAGAAATAAAGATGTGAAGTTGATTTAAATTGGATGTATCGTTCAATCGTTGAATCGTTGAATTGATGAGTAATCTGTAATTAAAAATAAAAAATAAAATTAATTATGTTTCATATCATTCCAAAGATTTTTCATGAATGAAAAACATGAATAAAAACAATCATGATTTAAAAAATGAATGTATGAGAAGTAATAATTAAGATTAGAAAATAATACTAACCGTTGATTTATCCAGACGAAGCCCCAGGTTCGTTGATAAAGATGATCCAGAAGAAATAAAGATGTTAATTCACACTTTCGACCATGACAATATTTTAATCGAAACGCAAATCCTCTTCTACCGAATTGGCCGAAAGTGTGTTAATGATTCTAATCGCGTACCGAACAAATTGTTTTTTTAACAAGAATATTTTAACAAATTCTTGCATTGATTTTAAATATTACGATTGAATTACTTTTAAAGCAATCTATGCGATTGCATACAAAAAATGCAACATTTTTTAAAACGAACACTGATTCTAAGATTGCATTGCCCGCAATCGCAACTGAAGCTCTGAAAATCAAAGTTTAGTTAAAGCAAGTCGTAGCGTACTTCTGTTTATTTATTATGTTACTAATAAAAAATATATTAATCATTTTATAATTCAATTATTTAAACTACGTATTCCAAAAATTCTAGAATCGTGCTACTATTTTTTGTATGCTTTAATTATTAATAAAAAATATTATTCAAAAGATGCAACCACAAACTTGTAAGCTACATAAAAAAATATAAGATAAAATACAAACGAACAAATATCGCGTTGCATTCTATCTTTCAAAGAATAAATTTAATCGCGTTAGGGTTATTTTTACAGAAGTATGCTAATTGCGTTAATACCTATAGGAAAGAATAGATATAGCATTAATGTAAAACTAAACAAGGTACAATATTTATAAATAATCATTTGAACAATTAATTAGAATCGATTGAACGTGTCTTGAATTATTTATATGAATTTAATACCATAAGAAATAAAATGAATTTAAATGAATAAAATTTAAACAACAATTGCAACGCGTAATTAAATAATTAATTCAATAAATCATTTGATTGATATTATAAATAATTAACGAAACGAGAAGTTAAAATTTTCTAATGCACCGAACGTCAGCCATTGGCCCGACAGTGCTTACGTTGCACCATACAAATTCTATGGACACCGTAAGCAATATCGGTTACCGGATCTCACCACTGGGAGGTTGCTGCGTCGGAGATCCATTTGGAAATTAATGCATTTCTAAAATTAAAGAAAAGAAAAAAAGAAATATACTTGCACGTCTGTACGCAATTGTATGTACTACCATTGATTAGTATGATTTCCATGGAACGATGGTGAACGTCTTTTTGAAACGATGGGAAGAACGGGACCATTGCATACGTCTTTCTAAAACTATAAAAAGAATAAAAGATTATGGTAAAAATGTTTGTGAAACCATAAAAAAATATAAGATGTTATAATTCTAATTACAAATCTTCTTACCTAATTTCAAGACATTCACGTCATCGATAATGATTGTATGAACCTGTAAATCAAATGAGATTTGATTAGTTTATAAAAATTATTTAATTATGATAATAAAATATTATTTAATTACGCAATAATAAACTCTTACACATAGCGTAACCTGTTTCGACTTGCCTCGACGCCGTCCGAAAACTAAATGTGATGTACGGTATGTATAAGCCACCTCTCCCCTCCTATTTACCTTAGCTAGTCGTTGGAAATGTTTTTCTATGTGTACTTTTCTATGTGCCTTTGTCCTACAACGTCTATCTCTCTTTGTATTTATATCTATTCACTAGTTGTAAACAAAAACTTGTTTAGTTTATCCTACTACGAATACATCGAGGATGGTGTAATGCGCATGCGCTAACCCGCGAAAAGTCTCGTTTGTCTTTCGTGAGGATATTGTAATGCGCATGCGCCACCCCGCGAAAATGATTTCGTTTGTCATTTGTTTCTTGTGCTTTGGTGGAATGTGAAGTGCTTCGCTGTAATTACTTTCAGGTAATTAATAGTTTTTTCTAATATGCACCTTTAAATTACATATTAATTGATAGCTGCATACATAATTTTCACGCAAACCGTGTTATCAAATAAAGATATTGTCGAGAGGGAGAGAGAGAGAGAGAGAGATTATAAGATAAAATATTTTTTTATTCCGGTGTTCCGCCAAGTTCATTAACGTGATATAAAAAAAAAACATATTTTTTGATGTTGCATCTTTATTTTCATGATAAGATAATACTAATTTTAGTTTTTACTGATATTCTAACGAATAATTTTTTAACAAATATATATATGCATCTAGATGCATTATGGGTAATTTATAACACATGTATATGTATGCATATATGTGCATACTCATAAACTTAATTTTCCTTATTTAATACTAATGTAATCTTATTTTTCACAGATTTCTAAGCATTGGAAGAGTATAGCACGAAAACATCCAACTTTATGATTGTCTTTATTATTTTTTTCTTCGTTGCATACGTTGCATACAGGTACGCCTATCTCTTTTTTTAATAATACAGCAAAGCATAATAAAAAGAGAAAGAGGTAGAGAGAAAGAGAGAGAGAGAGAGAGAGAAAGAGAGAGAGAGAGAGAGAGAGAGAAGAAGGGGAAATTAATTTTCTCAGTAATTGATATATTTTATAAACTATTTTTTATTGAGTTTGCTGATAGTGAGTACGTTTATTAGGAATATTAATTATTTTTGTATCGAATTGATACTTTTATTATAATATTTGGCATCTTGTTATATCATTGGTTCTGTAGAAGATAGTATTAAATTGTTGTGTTGCATTTATAGGTTAGATGTCATTTTCAATCTCTTGTTATGTATTTCAAACTGTTAAGAGCTCTATAAATGATCAGAATTTTAAGTATAACATTATTAATGTTCATTTATAAAAAGTATTGTTTAATAGTTTATTATTTATATAAAAAGTTCATTTAATGGATTCTGATAAAAAACCATTGATAAAAGATTTTACACCTAACCCATATAGTGTAAAATATAATGAAATTGTAGATCATTTGTTAAAAGAATCAGTCGAAGATTTTGAAAAGAGTGGAAAATGTAAGTGTTTTACAAATTAAAATATTAGAAATTAAACAAAAAGTTATTTTTTTTAATTTAATTTTTATAATAAATATAATTTAAATGATAATAAAAAGTTTCAGATAAAATTTTATTAAATTTATATAATGTTTTTGGTGAGGTGTTTGAAAGGGCATTAGAGTTGTACGAAGAAAGACGTGTAACACATATCTCTCCATCGACACCAATCGTTAAAGGAGACCGCTATAATAGAAATAATGCTCGTTGGCTGTTACAAGTAAAAGGTTTTTCAGGATCCATATATACGCTTTTCCCTGAAATCAATTTTTGTACATGTCTTTCGTTCAGGTATAATACCTATTATATGATTGAATATCGTAATGGGATTATCTTTATCTCTTATCTTTATTTTAGGAATCAAGTAATAGATAATAGAGTAATATTTACTTGTAAACACGTTTTAGCCAGTTGGTTAGCTACAATCGATAAGGAAAAATTATTGTATCAACAAATTACCTCGCAACAATTTCAACATTTTTTATTGTGTCAATCTTTTTGTAATCATGCAGACAGTTAATATCGATGACTATAAATTAATGGCTAAATTAGGTAATCTTAAGACAGTAGTTAATTTATTAAAAGCAGTAAATTTCAAAGAGGTAAATATATACGTATATATCTTGTTTGTAGATACAATCTTTGAGTCTAGATTATTTCTTATATTTGTGTTTAGACTGCCACATGTTTTGCTACAGAAAACGGATTAAAAATAACTGTTGAAGATGCCAAATGTATGCAAGCAAATGCTTACATTTCAAGACCTCTTTTTGTAGAATATTATTTAAAAGAGGACCTTATTTTTAAAATAAATTTAAATTGTCTCGTCGAGTGTCTTTGTATGTTCTGGAGTAATATAAATATACCAGGAAGCTACGTTGCCATAGAACTTTTTTATAAAGTATGAAATAATTTCTTGGAAATATAGAAAAATGTATTCTTTCATAGTAATTGATAGTTACATTATTTTAATTTATCCAGGGTATTGGTAATCCATTGAGCATACTTATTGAAGAAAATGGTGTTATAACAGATTGTTCGTTGAAAACTCAGAATCCAGAAGGTTTATTAGATTTTCATTTAGAAGAAGAGAACGTTTATAGTAGAGTCGTGTTAAAAACAGAATTATTAAAGGATATTTTGAATGAGCTTGATCCAACGAGTGAGATAGTAGAGGTAAATTATATGGATAGAGGTTCACAATTGTATGAAGTGATTTGTTTTAATCTAAAAAATTAGAATACTAATATTTTATGATCTTAGTTATTATTGTCTCCTGAGGAACCGTTCTTTAGAATAAGCACTAATGGATTAGCTGGCATATGTCATATCGAACTACCTCATGATGGAGATCTGATAGAAAATTTTAAATGTAATACTGCGGCTACAACTAAATATAAGTTAGCACATATTAAGCCAGCAATGAAAGCATTATCTTCCGCTTATAAAGTGTCTTTAAGAACGGACACTTGTGGATTATTATGTTTTCAGTACATGATCAAAACTGATGAAGGCAGTGTTTCTTACGTCGAGTATTATGTAAGAAAAATTCTTATTAGATTAAATCTTTGCACTATGATTTAACATGTGAAGTTGTGTACCGTATTCTATACTTTATTTTATGTTTCATTTGTTTGATTTTTAAGATTCATTACAAGTAGGATCCATGTTTTTCATATTAGAGCTGTAAAATGTACCATGAGTCTCACGCGTTGTTATAGTGCGAGGGATTAATATAATAGATGTAGATATAAATAATTATTTTTTTTTTTATATAAATATGCTTTAATTCTTTTTATAGATTTCTCCAGTAATAGATGTGGATAAACAAGAGTGATATTAATAAAGGATTCCTTTTTTTTATTTTTATATATAATATATATTATTTTATACATGTATAAGGAAGATAACAAAATAGCTTTTTTAAAGTAATATTTTTTATTGGTAGAAAAAACAATGACAATTTCTTATAAACATATAATATGTGGCAAAATAAATGATTTGATTACTTTGTGCTAAAGACATTAAACGATTAGTAATAATATTGGGCTATTTTTTTTTGTAGTTCTTTAAGTTTATGCAAAAATTTGCATTTGTTATCAAATGAGTAAAGTTTCTTTAATATCATATCAGCTCTACATACTTGCATGTAATTTCAAAGGTAGATATCGTTGTTAATTATCAAAAGATAACTTTTAGCATTATAATATAATAGATGAACTTTTGGAAAATTGTTTTTTTTTTCTGAATTGCTTAAAGGATAAATAGAAGTTTTAATCTCCTATATATATTTGAAGCTTTTTTTATGAGTAAAATTCTTAATATGTTTAGAGTATGAATCGGGCAGCCAAGTTTTCTTAGACATTCCGTAAGAATATTAGTTCTGAACGGTGTACACTCTGGTGCAGACTATATCATCAACCTTCATTACCTGTAACAAAAAAAGAAAAATAGATTTCACAATTTTCGATTTTATTATTTAGAGAAATTTTAAATAATTTCTTATAGAATTTTTCAAATTATTTTTAATATCTATTTTAAATTACCCGAAATAATTTTATTTTTGTTCGCGCGTGTGTTGTGTTTTAACACGTATTGCATTTCGAAGACAATATTTCTATTATCATTAAATCACTTATGGTATAAACAAGTATATTTAAACCATCGATAGTTTTTATTGCATTTCCTTTAGGAAAAGGAGATATTTACCGCTTTCATTTCTGTCGCCGAGAATTCTCTTTCGATCGTGGTTTCTTTTTCTCCTTTTTGTATGTGCAAGAGCTTGTTGCCGTCCAAAGTGCAAACACTCTTCACTTTCCTACCATCGGGTGTCTCCTCTTCAAATTCCTCACCAAGTTTGAACTTAATTTCGGAATTTTTGAAAGGGCTGTTAGTTTTCAAAGTATATGTTCCGTCACTTTCAGTAAGTTCTACGACTGGATTCACACTGGCACCCATTTTCCTTGTTACTAGACTGACACCTGTAATTAAATATTTAATTATTCAAATAATTCTTGTACACCAAAATAATTAAAATCAACGATGACATACATCTAACTAATAGAAATCAAAATTAGTATATATCCAAATGAATGGATTTCAAGATAGACCCATTTTCTAATCATTTAAATTAAAAATAGTTTATTCTTAATTATAATTAAACCGTATTATTTCTCACCTAACGCTTTCATATATTCATCAAATTTTTCGCTAGATTGAAGCTTGTAACGTTTTCCCAAAATACCTTCCATTTCTTTCTTTTAATTTGTAAAAATGTTAATTTGTAAAAATGTTAATTTGTAAAAATGATAGCCGGTAATAAGAGCGATATGTAAACGATTGGATTCTCGTCGTGAAACTAAAGATCAATTTCGCGAACGTTTATAATTAATATGTCTAGATTATGCGATAATCGTAATCTTTTAACTTTGCCCTTATCACTCCCACAATGGATAATTAAAACTGCTGATAAATTCTGGATTTAAACTTTGTAGTTTGACCGATCACGGTGTTAACGATTGAGAATAATACACAGCGTAGAGATTGTGTAAGAATGATAAAAAAATCCTCGGTAGAATGTTTTAACATTGTAAATGGCAATAATACGTGTTAGACGAGTTTCGGATCGATTGAATAGGAAGTTGCACTATAAATAAATAGAATAGTCCAGTTGACATTGAAATATTTCTAGCCATTAAAAAACTATGGATTTAAATTTATATGAAGTCAATTCTTCGAATTCTATGATATCTAATGAACGATAATAAATTTTCTTTATTTTGATATTACATCATAGTTAGATCGTCTGATTTAAATCATATATTATAATATTAAATCTGAAAAAGTTATTATATTGGGTTGGCAACTAAGTGAGTGTGATTACTTTAATAAAAACCTACAGGTCCCCGGGGGACCTCTCTTTCTCTCTCTTTCTTTTTATCTATCTATCTATTTAATTTTTCGGTATGCCGATTTATCGGGTTTTCAACTAAGCGAGGGTGTTTATTTGAACAAAAACCTACTGGGAAGTGGCCGCCAGCGGATATAATATGATCGTAATATAATTAATTATTAACACGTGATATATTATAGGAAATGACTATCCTTTTTTAAATAATAATATTCTATCTATCTATTTATTTCGTTTTATTCGTTCGAGAGTGTAGAAGAAAATAAGAAAAAAAAATAAGAACGTGTGTGTAGGAAAAATTCAATTTTACTCGAGTAATTGTTTCCCTTCCTCCCCCCTGTAAATATACAGGTACATATATAGGTTTTTGTTAAAATAACCGCACTCGCTTAGTTGCCAACCCAATAGAAAGTCACTTGCTATTGTTTTACGAGGCCGAAGTGCATCAATTTTTTTGTTTGTTCTCAGTGAAAGTCTCATCGTAAGAGAGAGAAAGAGAGAGAGACAGAGAGAGGACGTTAGTAAAAGTAAAACGAGGAGGGCAGTGACTTCTCGTTGAAGATTTATTGAACATCATTTAAGCTCAATTTTACTGCTGTTGCTACTCGACTCGTTGGGTTGTTGAGTACCCGCTAAAATACTAGGGTAAATGAACAATATTTCATAAGAGAGAGATATTAAAGAGTAAATGAACAATATCCGGTAAAATAAAAATAAGCAATAAGATATTTAATGGGAATTTGTTCAATTGGTATGAATAGTTTTTAGTCGATTCGTTTATTTAATGGTACCTCTAGATTAGAAAAGATTAAAAATAGTATTAATTTATTAATATAAAAATTGTTGAAGTAATTGTTTATTAAAAAAAAAAAGATTTTGCATTGACACAATTTTGAAATGTAAAATTCGATGGCAGATTATACAAGTTCAAAGTCTCACTTGGCTAGACCCTGACTTAGCACTTTGCACTTTGTACATCTGACAATGAATTGCGCCAAATAGAAAGAAAGAGAGAGAGAGAGAGAGGAGAAAGATATAAAAATAGAAACGATGAGGCGTGTCGAACGATCGAAGTTCTTTTTGTTTTGATATAAATAATTTAATTTTTTGTTTTAATTTAGAGCTATTCATAGAGATTACTTTATTTTCTACTCGTCATAATCATTTATCATATAAACGATCAAAGATTTATATTGTTTGAATTACAAATTGAATTTGTTATTGTTTGAACGTTCGATACGACGAGTATCCTTTCTTTTCATTTTTATCTATTAAGAGATAATACTAATTTGTCAAGATAATAAGCAGTTTATTAATTGATTTTAAAGTGTTATTTTATTATTAAATAATGATGATCGTTAGATTAGCGTTTTGAAATTTCTTTTAAATTATTTTCTATTTGAATAAGTTAAAGATCTAGATACCAGGAGACAATTGTTATTATAAATTAAGTATTTAATTATACAATAGTACGTTTGTAGCATAGTATACAATACTAAAATATATCGAAATCAATCATTTTGATTGGTCTGGTAAAAATAGGCGTATATAAATTATTGGTAGTTCTAGTGTTAATAAAAGAACAATTTAGAAATGATGGAACAAGTATTCTCCGTCTACCAGCAATCATTATTGTTTCTCATTGCAGATACGTATATAAGTACTTATATACTTATATATATAAGTATTATATACGTATGTATATATAAGTATATACATGAAACAAGTTACCAGCAACGATTCGACCAGCAATTGCGATTTATTAATCTTCCTTGATAAATTAATTCAAGTACTAAATTGAAGCACAATCAGACTATGCAGCATTCATCATGGCGGACGAAATGGTGGGAATTAAACATGAGGTCAGGTCGTTGTACGAAAGACGAGAGCATAGTTTAACGTATTAAAATTGATTATCTTATTCGTCTTTCGAATGCTTCGTCGAATGTTCCCGTGTGTGTTCAATCTCTCTCACTCTCTAACTTCTCAACGCATAATGCATTCATTGTCAATGCATTGATTTGAATTCTTTCACGAACAGCATGTTTTAATTCGATATTCTTTATAATCCTCTGTCTAGCTTTTCTTAGTTTCAATTATCAAGGATAAAAGATACATCAATGATAATAAATAATTTGTCAATTAGATTAGTTTGATTATTATTATCGGTAAAAAAATACATTGAGAAAAAACTAATTATCGTATCCTGTAATTATTTTGTTATAACTTGTATAATCTAAAAGATTAATAATTTCAGGTTTTTGCTAGTAGTTTTATTAATTATATATATATGTCGAATAAAAAGATAAGATAAATTAATTAAAACTTTAGGGCAAAATCTGTTTTCATTACAATATTATTGCTAAATATTATAATTGGTATGTTAAATGTTTAACTGTCACGCGTTGAAATGGTCTCTAGTAACAGATGCCTTATTCTATCACATAAATATAATTTTACATATGTAGTACACACAGGCATGCATACACATTCATGATTAAACACTGTTCATTATTTCCTCTATTTGATTGAATGCATTTTTATTATAATTTATGATCATGTTGCTATAAATATGTGCGTTGTAACAATCGCAATTAAGTAAAAACAAATGAAGTTTAGTATTAAAAAAGTGATTGTTCTAATATTTAAACACTTTTGTTCTTCCTATTAGAATGGTTGACTATACAATTATATTATCTGTCTATACGATTTATCTTTTTATTCGACAACGTTACAAAAAAAAAAAATAGGAGACTAAATAGAAATTACTATTTAATTATAAGTATAATAATTCATCACTCATTGGTTATATCAGCAAACGTTTTTTAAAACTTGATGCATCTAAAAAATACATGTTATTTATATCTTATTATTTCTCTTTTTTTTTTGTTTTTATAGATATTAAGAGTTATTTTTGGAAGTTAATGCATATTTCAAATATTTTTTTAAATTTCATTTTGTCATCAATTTGGTGACATTTTTAATATGACCTTAAGTTGATACGATAAGAAAAAAATAATAAATATGCATGATATAAAATGATATAAATTGTCTGTTAAATATATAAATTATTTTCGCCCAAACGAGATAAAATAAAATTAGAATTCAAATATTATTGATCTATGCCAATATCAGATAAGGAATCAATAGTAATTAGAGCACAAAATAATTTAAAATCATTTAGAGAAAGCCACATATAAAATATGAAAAAAGAAAAATAAAGAATTTGTTTCACTTTCGCATTTAAATACGAAGGAATTTTTTATCCAAAACAATAGAAATTCAAATGGTACATAATCGATATAAACATTGTATTTTAAATGACTACTTATAGGAAAGAAGTTATTTAAGATATCGGTTTTTATTGAACCCATCAATACATACAAGGTGTTATTAAATATGAGAAAAAGAATAAATAAAAATGTTTCATTGTAATGATCTCGAACTAGGAAGGTAAAAACTGTCTGGAAATACACGTATATGAATTATGATCCTTAATAATAGATAAAGTTTGCATAGAATAAGAAGTACGATGTTAGTGTTACTCTACCTTGCGGTTTATCTTACATCATTAACAGAGAGTATCAACTGTTGCGACATTAAATATCTTCCCTACGTAAACATCTAGAATTTACAAACGCCATATAAGAATGTTATTTTTTTTTTCTTATTTTCTTCAATTTTTTTCCAGTAAGATAAATTGTATTCGTAATACATACGATCGAATAACTTAATGCTGAATATTCGAGATAGTTTGTTTACTTTTAATTATGTAATCGAATTTTTAATTATTAATTTTCTTTTTTAACGATATATCAAATGATATTTAATTTTTTAGAAAGTCAAGATGTAATAACATAGAACTAGAGAACTATCAAATTATTTAAAATAATTGATTTAAAAATAATTCAAATTTATGATACGTGTATTTTTAAAGACAATTTTTCTATTTAATATATTTATATGATATTATTTATATTTATTATCCTCATATCGCAATAACTACAGAATTTAAATTATCGATTTGTCATCCCCACCCCCCCTCTCTCTCTCTGACTCCCTTTTTTTTCTAATTGTAAGTTACATATGTAAACTATATCCAGGTCAAAGATTTTACTTAAAAATTACTTAAATTAATGATTTCTAATTTTAAAAATATTCCATCAGTTTTATTTCCATAAAAGAACTAAATTTATTGATTTATCTTCCCCTCTTTCCATCCATTTCCAAAGTTACCTAGATACATTATATTTAGGTCAAAAAATGGATGATTTTAAATTTAACAGAATTTTCATTACGTCATTGTAATATCAAAATAAACTTTATCGATTAATCTTCTTCTCCCCTCCCTTTTTCCAAAATCACATATACATTATGATAACAAGCTATACATGAAATCAGTAATATTCGCACAAATCAGATAGAATGAGAATTCTACACACAAATTCACAATAATTTGTTTAAATATATAAAATTAAATAAATAAATGACGTTATACGTACCAAGAGCTTTCATAAAATCATCGAAGTTTTCGCTGTTGGATAGCTTGTATTTTTTTCCGAGAAAATCCTCAACCGGCATGATGAGCGATCGATACTCTCTCAGCAACTAGGAACTTGCAACAAAACCGCGTAATAAAAATAGGGTAAAGAAGGACAGGACCTCACTCGTGTTACACCGCAGGGTGGATATAACCTGAGATGTTTTCTCTTTCCTGGATGGTAGACGAATAAATGGAATAAACGATGTTAGATTGGATCGAAGGCTAAAGATACGAACCCACTGCCACGGAGGATGAACCGTGTTCTGACTGACGACTACGACTACGACGACGTATCCTGTGTCTCTTTCTATCTCTCTCTCTCTCTCACTTCGTCTCTTTCTCCCCTCTTAACCACCCTATTTCCCTCTGCACCCTTTGCCTCTTCTCTCCCTAAACCGAATATCCCCTCCCACCAAATATCCACCTCTCTCTCTCTTTCTCTCTTTTTCTTTCATTATGATTCGTATCCTGCCTTCAAATTGCTCTCTCTCTCTCTCTCTCTCTCTTTCTTTTTAAATGATTTGAAATTCTCTCCCTCTCTTTTTCTCCCTCTCTCTTTCTCTTTAAACGATTTTCTGTCTTTTCGTTCTCACACTCGCGAAACTCCTACATAACCAAATAATACTCTCTTCATCACGCACATTTTATCCCTCTCATTCCCTCTCTCTTTCTCATTCCTCATTAGTTTTATTTTCTCTTCAACTCACTATCCCTCTCTTTTTTCATTCCATTCTACCCCTCTCATCTTTTCTCTCTTTTTTTTTGCCATTCTTTCTGTCTCCTCTCTCTCTCTCTTTCTCTTTTTTTCCCCTATTTTCGTAGTATTTGGGGTACGCCCCTCTCTTCATTTTACGGTTGTGCCACCTTGCCTTTTCTACATCCTTTCATTGTCACCCTAGAAGCGTTATACTTTTTTTTTATTTTGTTCTTATATTTTTATTCTCATTTTTGTATTTATTTATTTGTTTCTTTTTTTTTCTACAAGCTTATACCTTTCATTTTTCGTTTTTACACCGGTTGCAGTACATTTTTTTTACACTTACAATAAGATATAATTTTTTAGCAGTCACTTCCGTAATTTATCCTATCGGTTAAGTTTACTTTCTGGCGTCTAATGTATGGGGCAATAGTTATATCTTTTTTTATCTGTTATTATGATTACAACGCGTTTAAATCCGATAAGATATAGAAAGTAAAACACCTCGTGCATTTGATAATATGCACGAACGTAATACTATCTATTCTCATAGGTTTTCAATTACTACGCATTGCAATAGTGTATTATACTTGTATATTTTTCTTTCCGATGGGAACATAGTGTTAAAAGACTATTATTATTTTACTTTATCAATTGCGCTTATTCATTTCAAGACGGCAGGTATATTTGAATAAAATTATTTATTGATACAAAAATAGAATAGAAATGGAAGAGAGAGAATGAGAGAAAAAGAATGAATTTCGTTTTCCTTTTGAACATAATAGATTCAAATAATTTTCCTGCTTCTCGTGTGACCAATCACATTACGATCATCTTAATGGTTGTTGGAACGGAGATGCAGTAACAAGGAACTTCACATACGCGTTTGTTCCATAATTATTACTATCCGTTCGCTGTTCCCTCACCTACGCAATTTCGCATCGTTTCTATAACGCATTCTACGATACGCGAGAAGAATTACTCGCGCCACACGAAAACTTGATTCTCATTGGCCGTTGAAATCTGGCGCGTGCTTTATTGACCAATCCCTCCAAAGTTTAAATAATTCAATCGACGATGATTATTGGTGGAGTTCTTTCGAGTGCATACGATGCATTTACAAAAGGTGCACTCGAACGGTTATGAATAATAACGAATTATTTTTCAATTGTTACGTAAAAGGCGCGATTTTTAATAAAAATAAAAGTTTTCGAGGATGATGGTTGCGTGTTTGACGATCATTTTTGATCTTAAATCAACCTCGTTGCACGGAATACTTAAGACACGCGATCTTAAGCGTAAATATTCGACGATTGGATCTTATGAAGACGTTAATGAGATCTTTCGTCAATTGTACTGATGTCAAGGTAAATTACATTCTCGCGAAAAATACAATAATGCATTTATCATGTTCATGAAGGATATGAAAGGTGTTTAGAGTAGAACTAGAATAAATACGATTTGATGAGTGAATCATCAAAATGTGATTGAAAATAATTAAACATTTTATGTCTTATTGGACAAGCGACCATTGGTAGCACATGGTTCACCTGTATTCAGCAATAATGTCGTAATTTTAGCATAAATATTTAAAGATTCAGTTATATAAAGGAGGTAATGAGATTTTTTATCAATTGCCTTGATCTCAAGGTAACTTAAATTTTGCAAAAAAATACTGTAATTTATTTATTATGTAGACGAAAGATATGTAAGCTGTTTACAATGTAAATAAAGTAAGATTTTGTGGGTGAAATATATAAAAATATGGTTGAAATTAAGTATTATATCCCGCATACGACAAGTGGGTATTGTTGTTGGACTACCGGCATTCTGCGTCAATTCCGTGATAACTAGGAGGAGGCACGTAACGGTCGATAACAACGACGCGGTTTAAAACGGGCCGACGTGGCAGCGGCACGTATTTTCGTCCACGAAATGCCAAGAAGACGAGTTCGAGAGCTCGTACCGATCACCGGATGTTATCAACGTACATATATGTACTACTTATGTATATATGTATGCAGACATATATGTATATACTGATTGAAAGTAACTTGATCAGTGCAAATTCCGCGATTGCTGTTCTACTACCAATAACATAGATATACACACATTATATATTTGTATGTATGCATGTAAATGAATGATCCGATAAATGCAAACATAAGATATACATATTATCAAGAACATGTAACTCTACTGTTAATAAAATACTGTATGTATATATATATAGGAAGAAACGTACACGCGTGTACGATGATTTGGAGTAGGGCGAGTAGCGTAAGATCGAGTAAGAAAAAAAAAGGTATAGTAATAATTAAAAAACATAATTAATACACGTGGTCGGGGGTCTCTTCTGTCGGTTTTTATACCGGGTATAGGTCATCGGAGATTTGGCAACATCGCTATGTAGCATCGGCGGCGGCTGCGATGGCATTGGCGGCGGCATAGATTCCGCTCCGCAACCGCAACCGCACACCCGCCTGCTGCTGGCCGCCATGATGCCAAACGAAATACGCCATGCAACGGTTTCTCCGCAGTGACACGCAAGCTGCCGTCAACGTAGCAACAACGTTACGCCATTTGCGGTACGCGTTTCCTACGTCATTATTATTTGATTCTATCAATTTTTCTTTTTTTCTTTGCTTCCTTTTAATTTTCTTCTTCGTCGACCCATCGTTTATCTTTCAAATCGGCCGTTGTTTATAAATATATTTTCTTTTCGTCGTATTTTAATAACACATCGTCGATCGTCAAGTTCATATCATTCGTTCGAATTTCAATACAATAAGATCGAAACTTTTGAATTTGATGATCGTTTGGAACGATTTACCAAGAGAGAGGATAGAGTGACGAAGAGTAAGAGAGAGGGAGCGAGAGAGGGAGAAAGAGAGAAAGAGAAAGAGATAGAGAGATATACGCTAAGTACGGAGAAAATATTTCAAAATATCGAACATGTTCGACACGGAAAAATTTATTCAAGAGATCGAGAAAAGGCCGGCGATCTACGATGTGAATCGTAGCGAGTACAACAACCGTAACGCCAAGATGAGCGCGTGGGAAGAGGTTTGTCAGGTGATGGTACCAAACTGGTGGCGGTTGTCCGACGAGGAGAGAAATATGGAAGGTATAGATACAAAGTATGCACGTTATCATCGTCGTGTTAAACGATCGATCGATCCGGATTCCTCTCTCCTACACGACCAAATTACTCATACTAATTGCACTTTCATTTTATTTTCTTTTTGAAGTTATACTTCTTTTGGCGCGTTTTGGAAAATGTGATGGGAGTGTGATTTTTTTCCGAGCGACATGGTAAAAATCGACACCACGAAGTTTGTGGGTATTTACGATGCGCGGCAAAGCGATTTCAAATTTACGGCATGAAGTCGTCTTCGTCTTCTTCTTCTCTCTTCTTCTTCCTCTTTTTTTTTCTCAAGCGGGTCACCCATCCAAAGTACTAATCGTACTCAGCGCTGCTTTACTTAAATGATCGAGAGCGGGAACTAGTGCTATCACCGCGCCATGGCCAAAGTAATTCGATATATTTCCCTTATATTTAGTGTGGTAGACTGATATCTGTATTTTCATATTTTTTTATTCTTTCTTACATATATATATATATATAATATATCGATCGATTGAAAATATGTTTTCTTTCTTTTTTTTGTTAAATAAATAAATAATAATAATTAGTAGCTTATCTTCTCATACTTCCAATCCTCCCCCTTTTTACCTGGTCACGCTATATATATATTTATAAAATTAAATAAATAAATAAATGAATAAAAATATAATAATAAAAGATTAATTATTATTATTATTATTTTTTTTTTCTTTGAAGTTATATTCGTTTTGGTACGCCAAAGAAGTATAACTTCTTACGTGCGTACATAAGTACACACACTAGTTTTTTCTTTTCATTTCATTAATTCTCCTCATTAATCACGTTATCGGATATTTTTAGAATCAACAACTGTTTCAGTTTGCTAAATTGAATATTCGAATTTTATTTTATTGTCGTCGCGTTTATTTTTTAAATTCTATTTTTTTCACATTTGAAAGATTTGCGTTTCGCGCTACCCTTCCATTTTTTTTTCTTTCCCAAATGATGTATATTTCATGTATACGTGTATATATGTATATATATATATATATATATTCTCTTCAAACTTGGCGCGCTGAGTATGATCCGCGTGTCTTTACGACAATATATAGTATATAAGACAAAGGAAGGTATCAACGTATTCAGTTCATAAAAGTTCGTTATACGAAGAGAAACATTAGGGATTGTTAGTAATCATACGGGTGACTTCCAGATAGCGATTGAGAACTATCTTCAATTGTCGTTTCTCTTATTCGTACAGGTAAAATATAGTTTTAAGAATTGTAAATAGTAATGGTAATTAAAAAATAAATTCTCATTTGTACAGGGAGAAACCGTTTGAGTTATTTTCCTAAGGGAAACAAACAAAAAAAAAACCCACCAATATAGATTTTAGAAGTATTTGTCTTATATATATATATATATATATATATGTATATATATACACTCTTTTTTTAGAAAAGAGCTTGAGAGGGAAGTGGAGAAATATACGGGACTATTTCAGGAAAGAGTTCAAACTGCAGCTGCAGATATCTCTTAAACCGGATTCGGTACGCCCGAAGCGGAAAAAGTATATGTACTACGACCAACTGCTTTTTCTCACGCCCACCGTTGAGAACAAGATACGGTACTGATTTTGATTTATATCTGTATTATACATCGTATGTAACAAATGTTGTTTGAAGTAATTTTGTTTATTATTGATTATTATATATTCGACAATTTTTATTATTGATTTTGATATTCAAAGCAAATTGGGATTATTATCTTACCCGCAGTCGATATTTTTTCTATTTCTTTTTTTCTCGTAAAAGAAAAAAAACAGGACATTTGATGTATTTCGTAGGATTATGAGTACAGCGGGAAATCAAATCAAATCTGAGGAAAGCGAAGGGGAAGGGGATAATCCGGTGATAGAGGAATCAGACGTTCCATTAGCCCACGCTGTTCCATCTTTAACAACTGGAAGAGAATACGTGCAGACTGGTGCATCTTTCAAAATGTGTCCACGTTATCCGAAGCAATTGTGCGAAACATCTTTGGCGTCGTTTGATAATGAGATCCATGATATCCTATCGTCCCATAACGGCCAACGTGTAACAATCGACGAAGAAGATTACGACAAAATGTTTTTATTGTCTTTGCTACCTACCATCAGGCAAATACCGGAAGAGAAAAAGTTGTACGTTAGGATACAAATGCAACAGATATTGGCTATGGCATTACGTCCCCCGGATGAAAAATAATCGACGATGAAGATGGCTTTCTTTTTATTCTATTTTATTTTATTTTATTTTATTTTATTTTAATTCGAAGGAACTACTTTACTGACGGAGATCCGACAAAGATTTTTATTTCTAATCAAGAGAAATAAATATTTGTGGATCCTATACCTCATATTTTAGATTAACGAAAAAATTATGTATAAAGAAGTTATATTATATATATATATATATATATATTTGTATGTATAGCTAATGTTATTGAGATGCCTTAGCACGGTATCGTGCAGGGATGAATACAGTACAAATCTTAAGTACTGAGTTCTGATTGTACCAATTATTATTAAAGAAAAGCGATAGCGTGCAGTAAGAATACCTCTATCTGTAATGTTACATTTGGAGATTGTAGAATATGAGTGAAAAATGAAAACTTTGAAACCATATCGTGCTATACAGTATAAGATGCATATAGAAGAATATAGAAACATAAATATTGTATGATGAGGGTATTTGTGTAACGAGATAGAAAAATATCATGCTGTATCTGAAAATATTTTAGAATTATATAGTTGTATTTTAAAAAAATCAATTATTTTTAAGAATATTTTATATCCAATTTTTTTATTTTTTTTCTTCTTCCTTTTATCGAGAAAAAAAATAATATTCGCAGAAACCACTTTAGTTGCAGGCCGGCTTAGCACCATATCGGTAATAGTAGTGCTCTACTCTTATCTTATCTTCCGTCGGTAACGGTAGTTTTCTACTTTGAACCTCTATCAACCGTCGGTAATAGTAGATCTCTACTTTAAAATGTCGACCGTTGTTAATTAAAGTTTCTACTTAAATAATATTTACCGACGTAGAGTAAAATAAATTAGAAATCGACTATTATCGAAGATATTTATCGAAAATGTTCATAGTAATTCAATCGTTTCATTTTTAGATGTCAGGTGCTTTTACTGTAACTTAAGACTTTCGTTTTTACCGATCGAGTTTTAAAAAATTACGAATATGCTGATTTTAATATGTTGCTTATTATTCGAGACATAATTTAATGTACACTTTAAAAAAGTCGTTCTCACGTATACACACATATATACACCGTCATTACAAGCACATTTTTCGTCATTATATTTGGATATTCTAACAGTTTAGAGTTAATGGTACATGGATTCTAAGGATGGTAAAAGGTCGTAAAAATTTCCCCCTTTCTCGATGAGCTGAAATTGTAGTAAAAGTTACTCTCTATGGGATTATTAATAAAATTGTTAAAAACCTTATGAGATTCGTAGGAAGCTCATGAAATTCACAATAGTGGAATCGCGATAAAGGATTATTTGAAATTGGTATTTTTAACGGTGCGATTTCAAAGAATATATCAGTTCAAAGAACAAGAGCATTCGCGTACGGTGATACCTTTGTAATCTGCTTTACTATTGCTTGTAACATGATTTATTCGCGATAGCTTTAAGCGATGTTATCTTTTCCGAAATTACGAAAAATACGAACGAGGAAGTTAACTCGACATAGAGCGACCGTTTGAAACTTTTACCCCTAACAAAAAATATAAAACTAAAAAGAAGAGAATGTAAAAGGAAGCAAGACAGGAATGCGAGATAAAATATTTACGACGTTTAGTTAAACACACGAGGGTTAACCACGAATTTCAGATTATTTTAATAAGCAATCGCTGCGAACACTTTTTAACGAGTACGACGAGTGTGTTTTATTTGTTTATTTTCATAGATCATAAATTACAATACTTTATCCAATAGATACAATAATAATGAAATAACGTCGTGTAATCGTATACCTACCCGTTTAAATCCAATCTAACGGATACACAAATATATAGATAAGTTTGATAGGAAAAAGACAAATGATTTCATTAATACTCTTCATTCGTTATGATCAATATAAATTTTCGCACCTTCCTATATATCCTTCGTTACGTATTCCATTGAGTATTTCACTGAGAAATCAAATACATTTTCCACACTGTCTCGTGGAATATTCATTTATCCCCCAATCATATGTAACTTCCAATTGTAATTCTCGTTTGGTTTGCATAGAAGATTCCTTGTTAACATCGGCCCTTAGGATTCCGCGGATCACTAACGAACGTATTTGAACTTAATCAATGGCTAGGTCTCGGGCATTGTTCGTGCAAGGCTAAACCAAGCAGCAACTAGTGGTACTACTGGTGGTCGAAATACCACCACTCGGCTCGACTTCAGCCAACTTTCTTTTCCCGTTCCCGTTCCAGTTCCTGTTGTCTCTTTCCCGTTGTCTCTTTCGATAAACTCGCGTTTTCCTTTACTATTCCCTCTCCCTTTCCTTCTTTACCCCTGTACCCAATCGAATGCCACCATTACCAAGAAGCCCCTTCCAAGCCCCTTGCAACCCCCTGGCAACCCCCTGGCAACCCTCTTTCAGTGTTTCAGCGCAGCGTTCACTTCTCTTTCCCCCGTTTTTGTAGGTTTCTCCCTCTGTTGTAAAAGCCTCTCTCCCTTTCCAGCAGCCCTCTCTTTCCCTCTCTGCCCCGCCATTCTTGTTCCGTTCTCCCTCTTTCGAACGCGTCGCGCGTTTCTCTGGCGCGCGCGTTCTTCGGCCTCTGGAGCAACCGGCACCGTCCGTTGAGCTGTTCCAGACTTCAGTCTACCTCGAGAACGCGATACCGTCGGGACCTTGAGGGGAACCCTCTGAAGGAGGTCAAGGCTTCCTACCGATTCTACTACGTCGATCATTATTTTCGATCAAAGGAATAAACGACTACGAAAAACGAATGTTGTAAAAATAAAACAAAAAGCGAACAGATATTTGTTATACGACCATCAAATTGTTTAATCGAACAATCGTTAGATCCGATAGAGAACATCCTCTTTGGATCGATACCATCCTATAGATCGGGATTTTGATTCCAACGAATTTCATTCTCGAGTTTCATTTACATTGTCATTTATTATTATTCAAATAAAATAGAAAAAGAAATAAGCGTAACAGTCGAGAGGCCTTTTTTTAAATCGTAAATTTGTGTTGGATCATCGGGTTTGTCGTATTAAATGCAAATCTAGAATAAAAAGATTAGGGTTAATCGTAATCGTTGTAAATTCAATCGGCAAATTTTCGATTGGTCGACGATAATAAGGGAAGATAAATTAGGAGGGGTGTTTATTCGGAAATTGAGGAAAGTTGTTGCCCAGAATCGGGGGACGTTGTCCGTTGTTGCCCGACGTCGGAGCCGGATGTTCGCACGGACAAGACGCCGAAAGCGGTGCCATTTTGGAGAGCAAAATGTTCACGGTAGTGAAAAAGTTCCTTACGACATCCCCTTTGGTTAACAAGGTCAAGTTCCTAATGGTACGTTCTTATTTTTTATTTTTTATAATAATTATAATTGATAAAAATCGCGCGTTATTACATTCCTTAAGATTTCTTTTTTTTTACGTATTTGTATAGATGGTATCTTATTTTTAAATAATAATAATAATAATAATAATAATAATAATAATGACTATGTTACAAATACTTTTTAAATATTAAGTCGTTTACAAAATTCGTCCCGATATTAACATAAAATATACGCAGAGGGTATTCTTCTGTTACTTTTTAATGTAATTACAAAATTCTTATACACTTAGCGAATATATTTTTATTAATAATATTTATAATTAAAACAGCCCAAAGATACGAGCCTGGATTACGTTAGTCTTTTCTTCTTCGTATCATTAAGAAGAACTTTCTGCTCGTACTACTTTCCTAGATTGTATTAAAATTCGTTAAGTTTAACCAAACCAATTGTCATACTGTTTTATATCATACTAATTATCTAAGAGTACTCTAATAGTTTTCTTCATATAACTATTTTCTTCTTCCTTGAGATATCTAGAAGTTTAACAATTTTGTTAAACTTCTGCCTTTTGCTCAACCTGTCGAAATGAATTTGCTTAAAGAAAGCACGTTAACTATTTCCAGTTTCATTTCCTTAAGGATTAAGATAACTCGTACGTCGATATTATCATCATTGCTCTTAACATCGATTTCCATTTTCATTTATCCTTTTCTTTATATTCATTCTTATTATTCGAACATTTACTTTCGTACCTCGTGGAAGATGGTTTTAGAGTATCCGTGTTTTAGGAAATCCTCGATGAATGATTATGACGTTACGCCTTTGGCTTTATCTTTTGTAACACGTTACTGATGTTCCTATTAGAACAGTGTTTCCCAGTCTGAAAAATAAATCTACAAATTCTAATCAAACGAATTCTTTTTTTTTTCATATTATATTTCAATTGAATTATTTTGAAATATTTTTGAAATATTTTATATCACTTTTTTCACATTTTCACATAATATTAGTAATTATTGAAAATTCTGTTTATTAATACTTATATAATATAATAAAAATAAGAAAAAGAAAAGAAATCTATTGTCTAGAATAAAAAAAAGAAATAAAAGAACAATTAAATGTAATACTTGATTTGTATACGTTATAATTATTATTTATATTAGTATTTATAGATTAGTTAGATATTGAAATAAGGTAGGATTGAAAATAAAATAAAAAATGGTTGGGAAACACTGGATTAGACGTTCCTATAACATGTCACCGATAACACAAGCTGCTCATTTGTCAACTCTATGGCGTCCTTATCGTCAACGCAAGGAGAATACACTAGAGAATTTCATTTTCCCCGTTGATAATAATAACGAATCCCTTTTGACAAAGGGCAGAATGCTCTTTGAACTCTAACGGAAATCCGTAACCGTGCTTTCGGAAATATTCAATGAAATTATTTACGATTCGTTAATCTTTATTTAATATTTAATTAATCGATTTGTTCGACCAATCGTGTACGACGATTAAAATATTTTAAAGGGATTATTAGACCAACGTGAAAGTATATGAAATTTTTTTTTTTTTTTTTTAGAAAGATGTTTTGAGAAAATAGTACAAAACGTGAAAAGAATTATTTTTCTTCTTTTATGGTGGATTATTGAGAATAGGAAGAAGAATGCACGTACCGTGTTAGAAAATAATGTCGTTGGAAGTTCTCGGTTCGATGGAGATGCATACCTTTCGTGATGTTCGTTTTCTTAGTTCTTGTTATTAGATAAGGGAAACATACGTAAATTTACATTCTTTGTAGAAAGTGTCTTTTTTTGTCTTTAGAATAAACAATGCCAAGAGATAGGTATATGTACGTAGAAAGACATATGCAAAATCCTCAAGTGGGATGCTATTTTTGAATCATTTTATTTTCTTTTGTATTTTTTCTTCTTTTCTTTTTTTATATACGCAATTTTTCGACAATCAAATAATTTAATATATATATATATAAAATAATTAATATATAATTATATTATATATTTATATAAATATATATTAAATAATTTATATAATATTTATATTTAAATATAATATATTTTATATATATATGTTTGATTTGAAATTTAATTTATATATGCATTTAATATTATAGATTATTTTTATAAATATTAATATTATTATTATATTATTATTGTTAAAATAAGATATTTTTAAATATGCGGAACCCATTTCAGGAGTGAATAGTGGGGGATACGAAAAATCATTCAAAAAATTCGTATTACCTATTTAATTATGTTTCAAAGTAATATTCGAAGTAATAGGAACGGGCACGATGACGTGGGATTGAAACAAATAAACAACGACCATGATAAAAAAATCTTTTAAATCGTAGGAACTGTATGAAAAGTAAATCCATTGAATTCGATCGTGACTTTTTAACGAGCCACTTAAAATATGAATTTCCAATGGGAATGGAAAATTATCGGGTTAACGCTGAAAATGAGACGGTTGTTTTTATTTTATTTCAAGTTTGTTGAGTGTAAGTACGGTAAATGTATACAGGGTGTTTCAGAACGAGTGTTACAATTAAATAAAGCAAGAAATTAGGGGATGATGATATTAATATAATATTTTTATTCAATGGTAAGAATGATTGGAGACAAATAAACGAACACTCGGAATATTTTCTTCGATCATCGATGATTCGAAAACTTTGTTGTATCGGAAACGCGTATATTTTCGTAACGATAATTTTCTTACTCGTTTCAGTTTATTGATTACACTCCTCCAAGTATTATTATACATTTATGAAACATCCTGTAAATATTTTAGTTTATGCATATCGGTATATGCAAACTATAACGAAAGAAATAAGTGTATCGTTATTTTTTAGTAGCAGCAAAAGATCCAATCTTAATTTGAACCACCGTTCAGAGTTGTGCCCCGCATTGAAGTCCCTCGAACGCGTGGGTGTAATTGTATATAATATCGAGAATGACGTACATCTTATTTTAATTATATATTGCATGTATTATTGATTTTATCGTGGTTTTCCTTATGCAACGTTTCTTTTTCTATACTTGCAAAATATTTGATGGTAAATAAAAAGAAAAGAAAGAAAGAAAGAAAGAAAGAAATTGTAAAACAGTAAAAATGATCTAATCCAATCTTAAGTAACACTTTGGTAACTTTTAACATTTAATAATATAATTATATTCTAATTGATTATATATATAATTATTGCGATGTGTAACGAAGTCAAAATCCTATATGACGTGTATTATAATTTATTTTTATTAAATGCTTATCCTATGCAACGCTTTTCCTATCTACACAAATTATTTGATATTAAATAAATAATAATAAAAAAGATCATTCAAAAATATATATATATATTTATATAATATATTTATATTATAATAAATATAATAAATATAATATATTTATATATTATAATTATATTTATATATGTTATATATTATGTTATATATATAACATAAAATATATTTGTTTTAACGTTCTTGTGCAGTGGTGATTTCGATGGTAAAATTATCCTGTAATATAAGTTAAAGTGCATTAGTCATGCATAGGGGGTGTAAATTTTTGTCATGATTTTTGAAAGGTTTGCGTCAAGAGGTAGAATAAGAAGAAATAGAGAAATAGAGAAAGAAAAATAGAAAGAGAGAGAGAGAGAGAGAGAGAGAGAGAGTAAGAGAGCGAGAATGAGGTATATTAAATTCAATTAAGACATTCCACTTAGAGAGAACGGAACTTGAACTGGAAGTAAGAAATAATATTCGAGTCAGCCCTTCACGATCGCAATTTTTCTCATCATTACGTTTAGAACTGAAGGAACGAGGAAGAATTTGATAATTTCGTCATTGAGCCCTTTTTGTCGAAGAAGGCTGGAGGGGATAGGGAAAGGGAAAGGGGGGAGTTCTTTCTCTCTTTGCCGTTCGCTTACCTACGATATATATTTCACGCGAGGTGTGCTTAGGATTCGATAACTGAAATGTACTTTTAGTTATTTCGATCGGAAAAGAAAGAGAGAAACCGATTTCTAAGAAAGCTACGATAAAATTGCAGCTAGAGTTTTACAATAGTAAGTAAAGTAAGTGCTTCTTCAATTGTTCTTTCTCTTTCTCTTTCTCTTTCTCTTTCTCTCCTTATTTTTTCTTTTTTTTTTTGGGAGGGCCACCCTTTGACTGTTACTTTCGGGTTCTGTGTAAAAAAAAAGGAAACCTAAATGGTTCCAAGTTTCCTAAGACGCGTCTAATGGTGTTCCGACATGAAAGAAAAGAAAAAAGTAAGAAGGAAAAGATCGAATAGAGAGTTTTTCGGGTAGTCTTTGAGTAAGAAAAGAAAGGTGCGTCGAGAAGAGATCGAGATCGCATTGATATAGGATCGCTCCAAAAATATATCTATTCTTTTCGATCATTCGTATCTTACATTTTTTTCTCCGATCAATTTTAACGTATGATGTTTTATTCGTGGATGCAATTATCGATTATATAAATTTATATAAATCAAGAGATCAAAATAATTGTTCTCTTTCTTTCTCATTTTCCTCCTCTTCTTCTTCTTCTTCTTCTTCTCGTCGTCGTTTAATTTTTCAATAATGTTTATTATTAGATATAAATAATATCTTATTTACAACCAATACACTTTTCTATTTAACGTATGTCTTAAATAAACGGGAGACCGTAAAGTTTTATCCGTTTTAGCGATCGGTAGAAAAATAGTAAAGGCAGGTTAAGATATAAGAGACTCGTTGTGTCGTCTGGTGGTTCTAATTCGACGAATAAATCGGGAGAGTCATCGACGTCCTCAGTTTGGATGGTTTAATAAGAGCTTCGATATATCGAGGATAACCTTTCAGAGATGTCCAATAATGCTAGGATCAGAAGCTCCTAGTTGCTTGCTATGAAATAGACGCGCGTATGATTCAAACCCATCTATGCTTATCTATACATAGAAATGTCTATGTACACGTATATATATATATATATATATATATATATAAACACGCATGTGTATTTATATGTATTTATGTGCTTGTATGATATATTATATTTGTGAATATATATGTATTGTAGAATTTATATATATATATATGCATTAATGTGCATAGGAAATGCACGCGCATTTACATACGTATAAATACTTAGGTACACACGACAAGTATTTTCCTAGGCAACTCGATCACTATTACGGTCAGTTCCACCTTCCAGCATTTGGATGAACGCGTCTTCTAAGCGTATTATTGCTTTTCAATCGTATTCATTAATTTCTAATAACACATATAAGGATACCTAGAAATCGTATTACTCGCAAGTGTTATAATAAATGTGAACAAAAAGAAAAAGTACACGAGTGAATTAATTAATCTTCATTTAACAAAATAGTATTTAATAATTAATATAAGGATATTGTTATATTTTATAATATATATAAATATATGTATGTATATATATGCGATAAGTATACGATATATGGGAGAAACCATGCATTGGAAGAGAGGAAGGGTTTGACGAGGAAAAGGGAGGAAGAGGAGGAGAGGGAAATACATTCGTCGAACATTCGACCTAATATACCCCTACATCCCCTTGAAATTCCAACATGCATTTGCTACTTCGGATGCTTGGATTATTCGCTAAAGTGAGTCAGAGATAGATAGATGGAGAAGTACGATGGAAAGAGAGATGCAAGTATTGTGCATGTGTGTATGCGTGCGTGCATGCGTGCGTGTAAGAGAGATAGAGTAAGAGAAATCGAAAGCATCGCGTGCCGAATAAAAATCCGTTGTTTTGGTTTTTTAAATGCTTTTTTCCTTTTTTTCGTAATTTTTTGTCGTTGGTCGAGGTTGACTTTCATGATTTATCAGTCTTCGTGGGATAACATGAAGTGTCGCACCGAATTATTAATACATCGTTTCGCGCTGGAACGTAATGTCTCTGACAGCAGGACTCCGAGGAGTCCTTCGATTAAAACGCATTGTCCTGTAGAGATACGCGACAAATCTACCTTTTTTTCTATTTTTCCCTCTGTTTCCCCATTACTACTACTACTACCACCACCACCATAACACGTTGACAACAATTTTATATTTGCTTTTTTACTTTTCATTTTTCACGTAAAGGTGCACAAATTTTCCTTGAAATTTCGTCCGCCGTGTTTTATTCCGATGTCCGATGAAGTTGATCAAACGAATGGTCAAACGTACGATTTGTGTTTAATATAATTTTTATTTTATTCGCGTGGGAATACTATTATTATTGATACAAAGGGTTATGTTATATTACAAGTGGGGTGGAGGAAAGGAAACAATAGAGATTAGGTTTGACCTATTGTGAAAATATTTATGACGTACTCACTTTTGGTCAACATTTAGATTACGTTCAACATCGAGCAAATTCGGTAGTAAACAAGCGGTCAGCCACAGCCCTAACGAGTTCAACCCCACTCGTTTGCCACCCTCCCACCTCTCTCTCTCTCTCTCTCTCTTTCTCATCCTCTCTTTCTCTCATTCTCTTCAATTCGTTCTAACTCTCTCTATCTTTCTCTCTCTCTGTTCGTACGGATATTAATCGCTTAATCACGAATAATTTGCTTTATCGAGGTAACAAATTACCAGTCGCAATTAGCTCCTAGTTTCGTAATTTTTACTATCAACAAGATTGACAGAATAATGCATTTTAAGTTTAAAGGGTTGCACGTTTTCGATCTAAATGATTTTAATAAACCTGTCAATCATTTTTTCGTCATTTTTTCGTCATCTTTTTTTAATTTTATTTATTTATCCCATTGAATAATAAGTTAATTTCATGGAAATTAGTTTGCTCTCGTTCCTTCGAATAAATCTTTTTGATTTTTCAATCAAATCATTTATCGAAAACACTGTTAATTCATCAATTTGATATCCATTTTACGACGCGTTACGGAATATCTCTCTCTTATCGCGTTTATCTCCCTTTTGCCAATGAGAATTATCGTAAATCGAAAGTTTTATCCAAGAGACCAATGGAAAATGTAGCAAGAAGCAGACGTCGAACGCGCGTTTTATAATAGGAAACGAGGTGGAAAGGTAGGAAGAAGGTGAGGTGATTTAAGGACGTACTCGAAACTCAATGGCTGTGACTTATCTAAAAATCGTCTCGGATGTTCTTGAATTTTAAGAAAAATCTATGCTAGATCTATCGATTTCCGTCTACCACGAATTGTCGTTCTATCGTCGAAGAAAACTTTTCACGCGAGAGATTCGACGAAAAAAATCACAGAGAATTAATATACTTTTTATATTTTTATACATGATTTTACTTTTTATTCAAATTTGCATCAAGTTTTTTTCGCGTACGATTTAAATTCGTTGCTATTCATTATTTTCAATTACCTGTGGCACCTCTCTTCTATTCTGTTCTTTTTAATCCAATAAACCAAGAACTATTTCGTACACACAAATATAAAATATTCAAGTACGTATATATAAAATTTCTCTCTTTCGGTTTAACTTATTATTTTATTTTTACGATATTTCACGCACCTTCCTCTCTCTCCCTCTCTCTCCTTCTCTTTTATTATTATTTCAAAACACGCGGATGAGATAATAAAAAAAGAATGATAGAACGTGACAATTCGTGATGATTGAAAAAGATACGAATCGTTGGACGATATCTACGCTACTGCGCCGATTATTTGTCCCACCACCCATCGTTTGACGTAAGACAAAGGACAGAGATGGAATATTGTATGTGTGTGTGTGTATATATGTGTCTGTGTATGTATATGAGTGATGCGAGTGGGGGAAATTGAGGGTATCAGCGAAGCAATTAGTGTCGTCGTCGGCGTTAATGAAGTTTCTGATGGTTGCCGAAGTATTCGGCAAGGAATTAAGAGCCAGTCTAAGGTTAAGAAGCTTGTGGTTGATGTATTCTGCATCAAACTAGTGCGAATTGTGCAAATCTCTGTTTTCAACAATTATCTGATCTTATTACGACGAATATCACGACGAAAGTTTCATGGGAAAAGAGGAATAGTGAAAGTGGGGGAAAGGGGGATGACGTTGTACTACTTTGATTGAATTCATTTTCTTTTTTTTTTTTTATATTTAGAGTATATAATTTAGGAATATGTAGAAATATGATTCGCGAGAATTTTGTCGAAGTGTCGGCGAGACATTATTTTGGTGAGTTAAATCTTTCATTTGGTTAATTATTAAATTTTATCTCTTATCGAACGACATAAGTAAATGAAATAAAAAAAAGAGAAAACAAGGAGGACTATAAATTCGATTCGGAAATATACCGAACGATTAGGAAACAAATTAGAAAGTCGAGTTCCTTTCGTATTCGCAGTAAACTCTTGACGACGAGGATGGGGGGTCTGGCGTTCCTCGGCAGGGAGAGAGAGAGAGAATGTAATTTGCATCAATCATCCCGGTTGATTGGTGGTAAAAAAGAAGATAGGAATTTTTTTATTTATTTGTTTGTTAACATTTGACCTTAACGAGAATTAGATCGTTCTGTTAACGTTTATTTCCGGGCCTGGTATTTTCTTATTTTTTTTCTTTTTATATATATGCGAGAAAATGCATAGAAAATGCATAAAAAATGCATAGAAAATGAAGACAACTTAATAATAATACTTGTCGTGGTATTCTTTATTCGTGGTTTTCTTTCTCTCTCTCTCTCTCTTTTTCTTTTTTTATTATTTCGTTCCCATTCTAGGAAACACTTTTTAACACTTTTACATCTTTACTTTGACTATTTTCTCTGTAGGAAATAAAAGAAGTTTAAAAGGTCCCTAATGAAAATAGATTGATCGTAATCTCGAGAACGTCTTCTCGTTAAATTACTATTACTACTGCTTGAGAATTTGATAAATCGGTCCTACAAAAGTATATTTGTTTCTGCGTTTGTTTCTTTCTATTATCGATTTTATTCAGTTTTGTTTTCCATTCCATTTAAAAGAAAAAACTTGGCGTGCGTCGATATTGGATTAAAACGTAGGTCCGGGGGTGGGGGAGGATGTAAATCGTTACTTTTCGAGAGCTTCTATTCTGTTACTGACACATCTGAGAAGATACAACAAAAAAAAAAAATAAAATAAATGTAGGCGTGTATATTAATAATAATAGAAATTGTGAGAATACAATGGATATAGAGAAAAAGAAATAATCAATTTTTGTTGTTTTATCAAATGAATCGTTTAACGTATCTATGTCGTTTGAAATAATTATTAATACGATAAGTATTAGAAATTGTATATAACAAATATACGGTTATATATCGATATACGATTCACTTATAATCAATTTTATTTTCGTAGGAATCATAGCAATCGTTTAAAAATCCAATATCATTTACGATAATAAAGAAAATGGGATCTGTACCCGTAGATAGGTTACCTGCTCGCGTTGTTCAATCTCGGGCTAGAGTTGTTCGGGTTATTTAGAACGTTCAGATCGAACTAGCTTCTGACAAACTTGTCTTTTACGGAAACTGAACAGCCAGAGTACTGATAACGAAAGAACACCCACATGCCAACTAAAAGGATGTGCAACCTTTCCGGTCACGTCGTTTGAACTCGATTTACTTGGATCGATACTCGATCGATCGATTCGACAAACGACGTTGATCGTTGTTTCGGTGACGATCGAGTTGACGATTAATTTGCTTTCACGATCGACTTGTTACGTGACTAGTATCTATCCTTGTTATTTCTCTTCTTATATTGGTGTACCATTCTCATGTCGATTTTACCCCATCAAGATAATAGTTATCGTTGACGTTGTCAATTTTTTTTTATTTTTTATGACAAACTATTAATATATTATTATCTATCTTATATTACGTACGAGTAATGTGCAATAATATATCGTTCATCGTAAAATGAAGAAGGTATGATTAGTCTTTAAATATACTGTACTTTTATATTTTTCATACTATTTTTTATTTTTTTATATATCGAACTTTTCTTTTATATGCAAATCGTGCGTCAATAAAAGCAATTAAAATGCATAATAAAACTTCGCGTGTCATTGGGCGAGAATGAGTTTTCATCTTTCAGCAAGGAGGAAGATCGTAATTTAACACTCTCTGTCAATATGTTAAAAGATAATATGAAATATATATATATATATATATTTATATTTGTACTTAGTATTTTGTTTAAATAAAAATCTTTATTATTATATATTCTCGAATATTAAATAATTTCGATGCGATATTCTTTTCGATGAAAATTTCCCCCTCCGAAGTCACCACTGCGCAGAAACTTTACAAAAAATATATATTAGTTTAAACAATTACATAAAAATTAAAAGAATATTAAAATGAGAGTGTTATAATATTAAATTTTATTGATTTAATTTTATTGATTTCTTTTATACACATGCTTAACGTTCGGAAGGTCCTGTAAACAACTTTCATCAAAAGAAATTTAACAGGGGATAATTACTCAGATTAACGGTGGATTTCGAGGAGGAGGGATCACTGGAGATATACTCCGAGCTTTTTAACAACAATATACATTTTTATCGATTAATTAACAATTATTTTAATATTTTAATGCACCCTCTTTATATTTCAGAATATTTAGACACATATATGTAGTAGTATATAAGCATTACATATTTATTAACATATTCTCGAATATTAAATAATTTCATTAATTCAATAATTTGGATTGTAATCGAATAATCTAACGATAGGAATATATTTTGTTTGCAGACGAGGCAGAATAGTGGGGTGGTAGGGAAGGCTGGAGGGGAGGAAAAAACAGGGGAATGTCCTTCGAGGATGTCGGTAATAAGAACGACGACAATCGTCACGACGATGATGACGACGACGATGACGACGACGATGACGACGACGATGACGAGAACGACATCAGCGATTACGTCGCCACCATTATCCGTCCTATCGAAGGAATCAGATGATGGAATCGTATCGTGTAACGTTTCGACGGAGTCACAGGTGGAACTGGTATCGTCATCCCAGGTGCAATCCCAAGTGTTGCAATCTCAAGTTAAATCCCAGCCGGTGGAGGATGATAAAAGGGAGGATAACATTGACGAAAGAAAATTGATTGAGGGGGTTTTCCCTTCCTCCTCCTCCTCGACGTCCTCCTCGTCCGCTGTTTTACCGATGACTACGGACCCTTCCAAATTGTCATCGAACGCCGCTATCATGTCATTTCCAGCCTCGCCGCAAAAATTGGCTAATCAACCGAGAAAGATCGCCACTATAACGAAGTCTCAGATGAGGGGTGAGTTTCTCACCCTCCCTTCGCGATTATACAGATGTCCAAAACTCGTTTCAACGATTTATCGCACCCCTAAGGCTTATTTCTTTTTCATTACTTTTTGCTTTCATTTAATAGAATTTTTTTCATTCGCGAATCATTTGCAACTTGTTATACGAAAAATCATATATGCAAATTAACAATTGAATACCTTGTCAAAAAATAATGATTTTGTAGATTGACTATAACTATTATTTAGCTTATTCGTTGCAACGATTAGATTCATACGCGATGTATTTCAATACGTTTCATAGTCGATCAATTACTTACAATTGGATTTATAAGCTACCTTCCAATTTCTTGTTTTTTTTTTTTTATTCTCTTTCAACTCACACGAATGGCGAATATTCCATTCCAATCGATAGGATTTTGTGGATTCGTCATTCCACTCAATCGGACATTGGTTATCGGGTGGTAATTATTATTGAAAATTGATCACGTTTAGTATCGTTAAACGGAAGTACTGCATTACGATATTATTGCGTTTCGAATCATCGATTTTATTATACCACCTTACGTATCTCGATTATTCTTGTCGGTTTGATGGTATAAATGCAGTTTTATTACACCATTCTCTCTTACTCTCCGTGTGTCTTTAATCTTCTTTCTTTCTCCTTTTCTCTATTTCTGTAATATCTTTCTCATTTAGTTGGACTTCGATCGGGTCGTAAAACCTAAAGTCATAAATTTAATTGAACCTTCTCGAGTTGAGAAAAACATGTTCGGTCGAGATTATATACCAGTTTTTGTTTTAACTTGAGAAGAACTATATGAAAATCAGAATTTTTTTGCACGAATGTAATGAAAATGTAACGCGCGTTGAACAGAAATGTCAGAATAGAATTTTCATTTTTCTTCGATGATTTTTATTTCAAGAATTATGCGCGCTTATCGAATACTATTTAAACGATATTAGAATAAAAGAGAAAAATATTCTTTTTTCTTTTTTTCTTTTTTTTTCTTTCAAATATAATTTCATAATAAATTTGTCGAGGGAGAAATTTAATTAAACGTATATTATCCTAGTAGATTGTAATTATTTAATCGATTTACGCGTCTTACGTTCTCTCGCGTTGAAAGCTGTTAAATATCATTCGATTAAATACGAAAAAATATAAAATAATAAAATGCTCGTGCGACGTGCGATCAATAAAATCGTTTAAACGTTAACTATACGTCCGTATATTTATATTATATGTATGTGTGTGTATTGCACGCCTCGAAAATGAAATTATAAACGATTATCATTTAAAACGGGACAAGTTGAGAACGGGTCTCTGCTTTAGAATTTACGACGAATTCAATTTCTCTTGGTACGGTTGAGAGATATCGTTGTTTAGTAAGAATTAACAATTCATTTACAGACGATCAAGAGAGATAGAGAGAGTGAGAATTCATTTTACTTTCAATTCGTTTAAATTTGTACGCTTTGCGAATGAGTGGTTCCCCTGATACAAATGCACACACTCTTGGATATACGTATACAGGTAATCGTTTAGATCACCGATTGAATTTTCAACGTCACCAACACCCTCCTCTCATTGATCGAAATCGGAACTATGTCGTATGGAATACAAAACCTCTATGGGAAATAATAATAATAATAATAATAATAATAGTTCTCTAATTTAGTAAAATTCTTCTTTATTTTTTTAAAATATTATAAAACGAATTTGTAATTTAAAAAATTCTTTTCTTTTTAACTACTACGTTGGTATAATTTACTTTTTTTTGTATATTGCAAGTGTGGTATATTAATTTGGTACCTTTTCAAACAAATTTGGTAAATTTTAAGAATTATAATTAATTGTTACAGTTAATACGAACGTGAACAAATTGTTAGACAACAAAATTGTTCAAAATGAAATTTTCTTTTATTTGTAAGTATTATATTTTTTTATTGCTTGCGGGACGATATTACAAAATTCGATTAAAGTTTACCGAGAATTCTTATTTGCTAAAACAATGTTGTATTTTTTTTGTTTCTTCTCTTTTTCTTTCTTTTGTTGTTACATGATAATCTCTAGAGAAGTCTTCGCGAATGAGCAATGACGTTCGTTCGAGATTAGACTGTTGAAATAGAAAGGAGTTACTTCATCTCTTCATTCCCGTGCTATACGAGAATCACATGCATGTATGTATGTATGCATGTGTATACTTTATTCCCACAGGCAATAAGAGTATCTGTGTGAACTCGTTAACTCACCGCGAGTATACGTTATGTATCTTTATTACAAAATATCAGGTGCTTTGCAACACTGAAATCTGATCGTAGTTTGTTGTCTCGATAACAATAATAATTATAATAATTATAATAATAATAATATAATAAAATAATATATTACAATCGTACATTACAAATTATACTGAAATTTTTTAATACAAAGTGCATACTACTACAGTAACTAAAAACATTTAATCAACATACCACACATTCTCAAATAATCAGCAAAATTTTTATGGATGCAGTTTATACGTTTAGAAAGATATTCAATTTTATTTTTCTTTATAGTTTTTAATGGCAACAATTTAGTTAAAACTTAATGATACAATAGACCAATCATTTTTTAACTATAAAGTTTTGATGAAAAGTAAAGTTTAATGAATGCCATAACAATACCCAATAGCAATAATAAAAGACAAGATAAAATATCGCATACGAATATTCCAATTCTCATGTCGAAGAAAATTTATTCATTCGTTTTTTCGTTCAATCGATTGGTATGATAAGAAAATGGCGATGAGAGAGATTCCACTTGAGTGTCAACCTCATGGACGAACTATGAACGATAATATTCCATATAAAATTGATGATACGTATAGACAATGTTCTTGAAGATAAAATAAAAAAAGATTCCCATAGAAAAATAAGAAGAAGAAGAAGAAGAGGAAAAAAAAGATATAACTATAATCTTCGATTATGAGATAAAATATATCCCCATAGTTGAATAGCTATAATCCTATAATATATAGAATGATTCACGTGATCACTATAAAGATTATTTCAATTATTATTAATTATTATTATATATATATATATAATATTATACTACTATACCACTATTATAGAACTGTTATACTTTTATTTATGTATTATTTACTATTTTCTTTTTACATTTATCTACTTACTGTGCGTTACTACTAATATAATGATAAGTTTAATAACAATTACATAATTTTAATTTTTGTTCTGTTTTATCTATATATTATATTGTACTTTACTGTAATTAATGGCCTTTAGGGAGCCTAGGCTCTAGGGTCAATAAAATATTATTAAATAAATAAAAATAAATAAAAATTAATAAAAGTAATAATTTCTTATATATTGATATGTGTTTTTTATTTTTTTAAAGCTTTTTCTCGAAAGCATGCAACACAATTGATTAAAACATTTTCGATAGGATTTTTATTTAACGACATTAGTAATCTCTACTGTATCCACATATTCGTGAATCACTCTGTATACCTGTATACGCATATCTTATAGGTAGGATACGCATAAAGTCAATGGTTCATGAAACAAGGCCATTAAACGGTTGACTCGAGCCTCGACGATCCGAATCCAGTTGCTCTTAGTCGAAAATTCGCTTCGGGCAACAACCCCAAGCTGTTCTGGTATTCTCTCCTGTATTCGATCAAATTCAAGGCAACAGGGGGGAGAAGGGGGAAGGGTTACTCGAGGGTGGTACGTTAAACAGGTCTCGAGAATTTGTTTTCGAGTATCGTCGAATCGAATTAGTTTGACAGAACAAGTCTTATCATACGTTTCGATCAAATATCGATTTATAATTTGTCTTATTTGACAATGGCTGAACGATCCGATTGCAATTAGTTTTTACGAAATAATTTGCATTCGTTTACGTGGAATTTTCGATAATCATTTCCTTTTCTATTCGAAAGAATTAACTTGTCTGAAAAGTTGAAACGTTAAGAATGGTAAAACCGACTCAGGGGGTGTAAACCGTTGTTCGACGACTTTTCGAATATTTTCAAATCGTTTTCTTGCTTCTTCTTTCTTTTTTTTTTTCTTTCTTTCTTTCTTGTAAGGAAATCGATCTCGACTTTAATTAATATCATGGTTCATTTAATTCGACGTTAATAAAATGAATTCGTTTGAAAACTTGATAGAATTTAATCGAATGGTATTTAATATTTCATATAAATGCTTTCAGAGTTTAAAGAGGCATTTAATCTCTTCGATAAGGACGGGGATGGTAATATCACGAAAGAAGAACTCGGAAGGGTAATGCGTTCTTTGGGACAATTCGCCAGAGCCGAGGAATTGAACACTATGCTGCAAGAGATTGACATCGATGGTGAGTTTTTTTTCAAGTATTTTGATTTATTTCATTATATAATGACAATTTATTTTTATACGCGTTAATTTTTATCTTATTTTTTAATCGAGATATCATTTTAAAAAATATCTTCAAAATTATATAAAAGTTAGAAGTGTTTTTTTAAAACTAGATGTACACCACGGGGGGGGGATGAGAAACTCTGACAGATTTGAAATCTCTACGATATCAAATACTTTACGATTTAAAATTAACACGCATCGTCTTAAAAGATTCGATAAATAAGCTCGTCAATTATTCCACCCTTATATCTTCCCTACTTTAGAAGAAACAAAAAAAAAGAAAGGAAAATAAAAGAATCCCTCAATAAACCATTTCCCTGCCCCCTTTTCTTTTTTTTTCTTTCCGAGCGAAAAAATTCTAACTAACCTCTTAACAAATTCTAATTAGAACAGGAGCCGGAACTCATTAACCAAGATATTCTGAGAGTTTAAATATTCAAGTATCTTCTTGGAATACGAAAGAAAATGGATAAGGACAAGTTTTCGGGGCTGCTTTTCTTACAATGTGTATTAGATAACGTTTATCCTATCAACTTGTGTAATCGTCAAATTACTGTGTGTACGCGTGTGTCTCTGTGTGTGTGTGTGTGCCATTTTAACAAAATTTTCTGCCTAAAGAAGGTATGGCAACTTAATTGCTGCTAATTTTCACTAAGCACTTTTTTTCCCTCCCCCGTTCAAGCATCAACCCCTATACCCCTTAAGAACAATGGCCACGGTTCGCCGCTATAATGGCTGCTCTTTATTAAGTCAGGATTTTGATACTTTTTTCGTATACGCCTACTCTTCTTTCCTTCTTCATCCATTTATCTGTCCCTTCTTCTTCTTTTTTGTATTCCTTTTTTCGTTCGATATCCTCAATTTTAGGGCCCTCCCCCCTTCCTTTAACTTGTGCACCGTCAGGACTCTCGTCCTTTTAACCAGATTTTTCTTTTCTTTTTTTTTTATCTTATCTCATCTCGTATTTTTTACGTATCCAATCTAGTATCAGTCTACTTATAAATAAAGTATCTTTCAAGTTTTCTATCATCTTTTTCTACGAGGCATACTCGACTATTACGAATCACGTAAGATTGCAGGAAAAGTATACTCGGATGAATGCACTTGAACAGTAGAAATGCCTATTGTTTCCAGTTCTTGAATGACGATTGCCTCGCTACAAGGCTCGGTTCACTTCCTTCTTCTTATTCTTCTTATTCTTATTTTTTTATTTTCTTTTTCTTGTTCCTTTTTCTTCTTCTTTTTAGTTGTTTCTATATATTTTATCGTATTCGTGAAAATGCATATCGTGCATTCTCCCCCCCGCCCCCATACGTGGGTGTATTTTCTTTTATTTCTATATTACACATAAATTTCTTTATAATTTAATATATTTTTGAAGTTATATACTTTATTTTAGTTTATTTGTTATATATATGTATATATCATTTATTTTGTTAATTTATTTATGTGCATATATAATTACTAATATAATATAATAATATAATAAACTAATATAATATAATAATATAATAAAAATAGTTTGTTTGTTATATATGTATATATCATTTATTTTGTTAATTTATTTATGTGCATATATAATTACTAATATAATATAATAATATAATAAACTAATATAATATAATAATATAATAAACTAATATAATATAATTTATTATGTGCATATATAAGTACTACCCACCCCCGTATTTTCGATATATATTTTTAATTTTTCTTTTTCTTTTAAATATATAATTTCAACGTAGTCACATCTAAATTTTTCTATTGGATATATCTTGACGTTGTAACGACGCTTGTTTAAGTATTATTTCGACTACGAAATGTTAATAAAATTCGTCAGAAATTTCTTTGACTGTTATAGGATTTGAATCGCGTATGTTGTAGTTTTCCCTTAATTCGATGTTAAGCTCAATTTCGTAGTTTATAAACGCTGCGTGAGCAAGGAAGTAGATTTTTAATTAAGTATATTCAAGATCCGGTGATTCGCCAGTAGTAAAAAGGGTTTGTGCAAAAAGAGAAAGAGAGAGAGAGAGAGAGAGTATGTGTGTGTAGTTTTAAGGGTTCGTTTAAACTACGAATAAAGGACTGCTTAAGTGTACACGTATGTGTAAAAATGTTGGAATGTAGTTGAGAATACGATAACGAGACGTGGGGAAAAAATGCTGTTCACTGTATTTAATTATACCGACAAACATATATTTTATAAACGCGGACAAACTTTTTCGCAAATCGTTGGCTCGAACACGAGAGACGTAGTTTGGTTTAATTACGACGACTAGAAAGTAGGGGGGAACGTGAGAGGGAGAAATAGAAAACTAGAAGTTAGTTAGAAGCTTCTATGATACGTGTAAAAGATACGTAATTTTGATATCAATTATTTATCTTTTAAAATATATTTTTATATATTTATATTTCTACAAAGAAGTTAATACATTTTAAGCAATTCGATGGGAAAAAGAACCCATGAACAATCGGTATGGTATTATAGATCTCTCTGTGCACGCGTAAAGTTACGATTTTTTCTAGCGTGGTATTTAATTTGGAAGAAATTCGATCTAACGAATAACGATTTCTCTTTTAAAAATGTAAAGAAGAAAAATCGATTGAAACTGGAAACTCGTATATAGAAAAAAACGTAGGATAGAAATTCATGGGTTTTCTTGAAAGTGACGAACTATAAAGGGGAAAAGAGGTACCATGGTGGTAAGTCGTGTACCGATGGTTTCGAATGTGCTACCGTGTACCGACGAATCACGATTTTTCTTTTATTCTTTTTCTTTTATATTCTTTTGTTCTGTTTTTTTTTTTTTCGAAACTCTGACGGACACGTCGTTTTCGATCGTTTAAATTGCAATTGCGCGAAAAGGAATGAAATAAACGTCGGATTCGTGTAAAGAGAAATAGGAATGGTAAATGTTTTCTATGGGCGTGTGTGCGTGCGTGCGCATGCGTTTTGTATAAATGTGTTTTTTTTTCTTCCCTCTGTTTTCTTGAATTTTTTCACTAACGCAATTTGCATCCGTGTATACACGCGTACGTGTGTGCGAAGGAAATACGCGTTGTTAAAATAGAAGTAGTTTCGATACAAAACATACAAATATAAATAAATGAAAAAAAAAAGAGAAAATTAAAACGAAAAGGATAAAAGAGAAGGAAGGAAGGAAGGAAGGAAGGGTATTTTTTATAAAAGTTTCTCGATGTATACGTATATGCGTGTAAAAGATCGACCGATATGCGAATCACGTTGACTGCTCGATTAACCAATTTAGATGCTTGTTTCCTCCCCCATCACTGGTTGGAAGAAGAAGGTGGGATGCTCGAAAAGTGCAATACGTTTTTCCTTCGACGATTATTCTAAACGCGTATCACCTCGTCAATATGCAATGCCACGACGTTAATATAAACGACTATCGTGCGTTTATCGAAAATTCATACGTTTTCTTCCTTCTTCTTCCTTTTTTCTTTTTTATTTTTTTATTTATTTATTTATTTATTTCTCGTCGTATACGGGTATTAAAATTGTATCGATCATTTGTTATATGATTTAGCAAAGAATCGAAAATTTCTCCAATTTCTTCATTTTCTCGAAGCCCTTATCCCAATACGTTTGATTTGATTTTGATCGTACCTCTTTTTCTTGCTTTGAAATATCCTCTTTCCTTCGTTGAATCACTACGTATGATATTTTTTTGTTTATTCCTTTGCTCGGGCAAGTAACGCAATCAGAAGCCTTCGATAGGATATCATACGAATCAATAAAAGCAACCAACCAACCAACCAACCAACCAATAAACCAAATAAGCAAGCAAGAGTAGTGTGGAATGTCACTTGTCCTTTATTTTCATGAACGATATTTGTTGAAACGGAAGCGGGATGAAAGTGTAACAACTCCCCCCACCCACCCCCACTTTCGTTAAAATTTTCTTTTTGCTCGTTCTCTTCCATTTTCACCTTCCACCACCCTGTACTTTCTCTTCTTCTTTTTTTATTTTTTTTTTTTTTTATCTCTCTGAGCCCTTGTGCAATTAAATTCGTCGAACTATAAATGAAAACCATATAAACTAGATTGGCATCGATCGGTTTCGTAACAAGTGGGGAGAAAAACAAAGGGTTCGAAGTTGCCGCCCACTTCTCCCCGTTATATCGTGTTTTGAGAAAATAAAACGATCATTGGGGTTTCGGGGAAAGGAAGGGGGTGGTAGTATAAAAAGAAGTGATAGGGAACAGGATGCTGAGGTTGAAAAACGATTATCTTACTATTAATCGATCCTATATAAAACGAGAAATATTAATAACCTTCTGATATTCTATTCAAATCCTTGGTTCTGGCGTTCTTTTTTTTCTTTTTTGTAATTTTTCCATCTATCTATTTTAAGCTTTTTATTTTTTTTTTTTTTTTAAGATCATTACTCGGCTATGCAATTTTATTATTATTTTTTTATTATATGCAGAAATATATTTGATGGTCGATTTAATAATTTACGAAAAATATACCCAACGAATTTATACGAAATTAATTTCGCGTGTGTTTGATTATTTATTTTAATTAACATCTAATAATGCTTTCTAATAAAAGTATTTTCTTTTAGTATAATAAATCGAAAGATCGATTTAGTTAGGTCCAAAGTAATACCGAAGTGGCGGCCCCAGTCAAAGTGCATTTCGTTGTAGCAACTTGAAACTCATTGCAATTCGAATTACTCCTAATTTACATCATCGATCATAAATATATCAATGTGTTCTACGTTATATGACGTTTCTTCGATTTAATAGTGGTTTAGCTTTAGAAGTTAAGACATTATACATTAAAACTAAATCATTTCCATTGAAACTGTTATGATCTTCTGCTAGGCGCAACAGGTTCTTCTGTAGTGGAAAGAATAATATCACTTGTTTTTTATTTTTTATTTTTTTTTTTCTATATATCCAAATAAAAAGATTCCTTGGAATAATAAAAATGCACGAGATAAAATTCTCAAAGAAAATCTAACATTATTTAGTCGGTAAATTATTAGATTTTTAGTAAATCTACGGTAAATCAAAAATATATTTCAACGGTAAGATACGATTAACTTTTTCCAGCTCATTATTTTTGTTCTTTATAAATCACTCTAATTATTCTTTCCAGCTAGTATATACCATAATATTATATAACCATAAGACTGTACATACTATAATGTTGAATTATTTGAAAAAGTTATGTTGATTCGATTTTATTGATTTTAACGTAAGTAGCCTCTCGAGAATCGTAGAAACAAATCGATGACGATCTCATTTTATTTGTTACATTTTCAAGTAATGTCGGAATCGTACGTGATCGAATTAAACTGATACTGTTTGATCATGTTCTAAGGATTTGGATTACTCTATCACGTGTTAGGTCAAAAGGGTAGAATAAGGGTAGTGATTTTCGAACGTGCTAATGAAACAAATTGACACCAGCTTGTAACTTTTTGCGCGTGTTCTGATTTACTTTTCAAACTAATTAAATTATTATTGAACAATTTGTGTTAGTACAGTCGTGTTTTCACGTACGAACAATTAATGTAATTATTTACGATAAACTGTAAAAGGTATTTACGTAACGCGTAGCTTGTTTTAATTTGCAATCCAAATTCTCCATTTAATGTTATTCATTTTGTTTATTGGATTTTCCTACGATAATAATAATAATAACAATTATGAATGCACCGTTTTAATTATTACTGTATAAACATTATTTGATTTATTATTAAAACAATTAAACAAATTGAACTTTTACTTACATTTATAATTCTGAATTGTAATTTAATTATGACGGGAAAATAATATTTCTGCAGATTTAAATCTATATAGGTTTATCAAATTAAAACTACGTATGAAAAATCTTTCGGATTTTCGAGTAAAAATCGGACTCACACTTGTATTATCAAAAAGTTAAAGTTTTTATCCGATTTCTTTTGGAAACTCTCATAACTTTCTATTCCTGATCTGCAGTTTTATTTTCTCCCTCAAAAGAAACCTGGGAAGTATTAAGTACATACTTACTTACGTACGAAGATAAAACGGTTACTAAAGTTACCGACTTGAGCAGGAATATAAAATTATGATTTACTATGCATAGATAATTCTTCGTTCGTAATATATAAAAAAGAAAAAAGAAAAAAAGAAAATATTTTGTTCATTATCCAATTGACGAATAATTTAGTATTTTTTTTGTTTTTAAATGGTCATTCGATTGGTCACGATAATATATGTAGTGTCGGAAAGGTTTATGGTTAAAAATATTTGTAGAATTTTGTTCTTTTCTTTCCAACGGAGCTATCTTGACTAAAATTTCGATCCACTTTTCCATGGTTGACGTCAAACTATCATGTTGAAGTTATTCTCATAAAGCTGAAGTTGTTAAAACGATCTTGGCCGAGGGATCAACGGGTCTTTTCTTCTTTCATCTTTCATTTTTCATCTTTCTCTCTCTTTCTTCGTAACGATACATAGCTATACTACTAGCTTCTCATATGTAAACGTAGGTGTATATACATATGTACCGCTATGCACCCAAGGTAGGAAAATTTTCAACAGCATTTAAAGTACCTCAGCTGAGGGAATCACGTGCCGGAGAAATTTAACATTGCTTAGAGTCGTGTCTGTTTTCCCAAAGCGGGTATATATCCTATGCTCAATTTATAATACCGTCATATATATACATATATATATAGGGTGTCTAAAAAAATTTCGACCAAATTACGTAGTACCGAAGTTAAATGAACGATAAAAAAGTTCATATAAATTTAATCAAATTTACAGATGAAATTTGTCTTACGATTCGTTTTATTAAATCGTATAGTATAATCGTATTGTCATGGATGTTTTAATTATGAATTTTGTGATACGTAATATAAAATTGATCTCAAATTTTGTGGAAGCTCCGTATATATATATATTTTGAAATAAATATAATATTTGTTACGATTAAATATTTAGAATTGTAGAATTTATCCGGGTAATCTGATAAAAGTATTCACGTAACATACGTTATATACGTGTCCGAAAGAGAACAAAAACTAGATGAAGAGATTGGATAAGTTTAGACGCACGTAGGCAGAGAAAATTCACGAGGAAATATTCGTCGGAGCGTATTATCACTCTAAATCCTGTTTACAACGGTTCTTATCCCTTTATAAAATCCGCTTAGTTTTATCTAGGACGCGCCTATCAAAAATATTTTTCAAAAGTCACAAATACGACAAAATCTAGATTCATTTTTTGACGAAGTATGCGCGTAGTTGTCGATTAATTGGCTAAAGAAAAATATCAGACTAACTTATCAAATTCTTAATTATCGTTGAACTTTTTCGAGAGAGAAAAAAAACATCCGGAAAAGTAATACGAAAGTGAATAATGGAAGAAGGAAATGACAAAAAGTGATTAATCAAGTTTACGAGAAAAGAAAACTTTATGTTCTTGCACGTTCGGTATTTTACAGTATTTTGGTTTTGTATTGGAAGACTGTAAGACAGTACAATGCTTTCAGATGCACTCCAAAAGACATTGTAAAAACGAATAAAATCCAATTGACGTCTTTATTTCTTTTCTTCCTTTCTTTCGAAAACTTTTCCTTCAGTTTCGCGATCACCCATCGGAGTGTTACGTCTTTGAGTTCATTTTGCTTAAGCTGCCCAGAATCATGACGGAAACCGAAAATATTTCAAAAACCAAACGACGTATTCGTTTTCCACAAAGCTTTTGTGAAAACTCAAATACCTGGAAATAGAATTTATAAATTGTTCGATAAAGTGACTTCAACACTTTTATTTATCATCGATATCATTCGTTCGGATTGGTTCGATTTTTCGTTTATTTTTTATCCAAACTCGATATTAATTTCTTACGAAAAATATTCTCGGAACATATTTTTTCAATTTTCGCTAGGAACTATTTACATTTTCCCGAAAATAGTTAGTTTTGCAAATTTTATTCAATTTATTTTAATTAATTGAATAAATGTTATTCGAGGGATTAATATTTATCAATTTACCCTGTACTGAAAATTTCAATCAAAAGTACGAGAAATTATTTAATTTACATCAAACAGTAATAGTAGATATATATTTTTTAACCGAGCGACAAATTGACGTTGTAGAAATAAAAGGTAAAATACCGTTGGAGTTTGGCTTTGAAATTCGAATAAAGATACCTGTAAATCGTGAAGAAAACGTGGAGTTTTCTACGATTCAGAGAAATCGCGTATCTTGAAGTTTTAATGCGAGTGAAAGATTGCGAGGAATAGTTGACGTTAAAAAGTTATCTTTTCTATTAAGAAACGTTAGGAAGAAAGTGAAGTTGCGCAGGTGTGCGTCGCAGGTGGATCCACTCATTCGTCGTAGTTGGTAGGATACAGTTCGTTATTACTGTACATTTTGACGCTATTAAAAGCTTTTGGCTAATACATTATACGGGTCACCGTTAATAGATTGAAAGCATGCGATACTCGAGTACTTTAATGCGCCACAGCCTTTGAAGATTTCCCATCCATTACGATCGCCTCCTTCTATTTGAAATTATAGAAAATTTATCACCTATAGGAATCATCCTCCGAAAAAAAAAGTCGAAGAAAAAAAATTGCAAAAGCACGTGATGCGAAACAACTCGCACGCGACTCCGCGAGAAGTTTGAATACTTCTTAACTTTCCTCTTCTCGTTTCTTCAAACTCTTGTCAGATCGATATTTCCCTAGAAGTTTATCTCGGAACAGTCAAAAACCTTTCACTTTTCGCGTCGCTTTCAAATTTGAACTTTTAATATTTTCACCTTGCCGAAAAAGTATATCTACTGATATTCGAACAGTATAATATGATGAACTTTTCATTTAGAAAACAATCACTTTGGTTATTGTCATTTATCGATCTTATTGTTAATAAAAATATATTATTTTTGTAGTTGTAATTAACGTATATTGTATTACAAGTTAATGGCGTGCTAAAAAGTTCTGAAAAGTTAATTAACATTAAAGTTAAATAACGTAAGTATGATTAATAAAATAGATGGATTATATATCGTGAAAATAATCGTCTCCCGTTGATTTCGGAGAGATTCTTTTTCGGCAGTATCGGATAGGCGTGAGAATGTGTTCGATTTCGAGTAAGAAAACATATAAAACAGCTTGGGGAAGTCTTTAAAATTCCTTTTCACCGAGTAATACTTCTCAAACAGCTTAAGTATTTGCAGTCGTAATCGTTTCCAAGATTAAAACGCAACGCTTACAAAATACTTTCCTACTTGGTTACTCGTATTTCACAATCTCGAATTCCTTTTGTAAGCTTTTTAATTGAGGTCTTACTTGTTCCTCGCGTTCTTTCCTCGATCTTCTTTTGAATACGGTGAATAATAATAATAATAATAATAATAATAATACATTGTATACGGTGAATACAGTGTTTTAAATTATATCGATTTCGTGATATTTTTCATAACATCGAACAACGTAAAATTCAATAAATAAAAATATCTAAAAGAATTTCATAAACGGTAAAACCAGAAAAGAAACGAGTATTACAAACGAAGGTATATTCGGTTGTTGATTGGATAGAAGAAATGCAATAATTCTTTTTTCTTTTTTTTTATTCTCTTCTTTTTACTATCAATTAGAGAAAGGTACAGAGAAACGTATGTACGAACGCAAAAATACTGTTTCAAAAGAAAAAATAAGAGAGGAGGAGGAGTAAAAGGGGGAGGGGTAGGAAGATGTACGAGTATATGTATGCTTTTTCCTCTTGAAAGGTTAAAAATTGTTTTTGTACGTAGGTACGTGTAAAAGAGGATCGAAGCGAACAGCAACGGGGAAAGAAAAGAAGCTTTAAAAAAGGAACGTGTGTTATATAAAAGATTCTTCCATCTTGCGACGAAGAAAATGTTACCTTGTCGTTATGCAATCATCGATTTTTTCAAAAAACAGACCCTTTCATCGATAATTTTATGCATAATTCTTTGACATGTTTGTTTCATTGGAACGCATTAAGATTTTTTGATTCCCTTTGCTTTTTGCGTTACATCAAACGTCATTAGATTTCTTTTTATTCTTAACTAACCATCGTTAACGTGTAATCGTTGTTATATGTATGATATTATTATTATTATTATTAAATGAAGAACATTAAATACATTTTTATATTTTCAACGTACAAAGTTTTCCAATGATCGTTTTGTGCGATATTTCGAATGATTTCCGAATACGTAATAAAACATTTAACATTTCTAATTGATTTTTCTTTTTCAGGTGACGGTACTGTAAGTTTCGAGGAATTCGTCGTGATCGTCAGCAACATCGGTGACGAGAATTCCGGAACTTCTGCAGATCAGGATCAGGAGGAACAAGAATTGCGAGATGCATTTCGCGTAAGGTTTCTTTTTATCTTTGTTTTTTAGGTAATAACATCAGTCGTTTATACTTAATTTATAAATCCTAATTATCCAAAAAATGTGATTTCATAAAGTTCATATCGAAAAGTATAATAATAAGTATCGGTGCACGTGTAAAGTCATCTATTATAAAGATTATGGTTGGGAGGAGGGGTTTATAAAAAAAGTGTTCGTAAAATGTTGATTCTTTTATACGTAAACGGATGGTAGGTTGGTTGTAGTTTGAAAGGCGAGCAAAAAGGGAGCAATACTTACTTGTGTTTCCTTCCTTTTCCCTTTTCATCCTTCTTTTCCTTTTCCCCTTTACTTTTCCTTTACGTGTCTGACTGGTATAAGATGCAACGCTTTCGTTCGAAAAGAAAAACGCGGAAATTCAGCGAAGTGCACGACGGATACGCCTCATTGAATGTTTTGCAACCACATCATTCATCGGCTTTCTATAACTTAGGTATTTCCTCCTTCCACACAGAAGCTACCAATTTTCCCATCTCAAATAAACGTGTCCGTGCCAATGGCTTATTGTCCGATCTTATTGATCGATATATTTTCAAGCCCATTTCTAAGATATACTTTATTTTCCTATTACTTTTTCTCGCAAATAGATCCAATAATTTAATACCAATTTTTATATTTGTTTCAATATTTCCAATGAAATATCTTTCTATAATTATTTTCCAATTGATTATTCATTAACATTAATATCGGAATTTATTAATCGCTTGCTTTTTATTCTTTTTTTCTTTTTTTTTTATTTTATATTTGAAACGATATCAACCATGCGTCGCATCGAAACAATATTTCTCTTTCTTCGAATAAATTATTTTATATTTTATCCTCTTTTTCTTATTCTAACATGCAATATCATTAATTTTGATTTTAATTCGATAAAATATAGACAATACATTTTCCAAATTGTTATCATCTTTCCTGCATTGATTATAATATATTGCACTCTTCATTTTTTATTTTACTTTTTATGCATCAATTTGTTATTAATGTATACGTAACGTGCAATTTCTCGAATATGCTTCTGACCATTTGAAAATAAATATTTAAATATATATAGAGTGGGGTTTTGAAAATTCCCTTTATAATTATATATGGAAATTTAATAATGTTGCTTTTATAAATTGACCTTAAATATCGGCAAGAAAGATTTTTTTCCCGGACAGTCTAATAAAAAGATCGGAAGATAATAACGGACTTTAATCTCTTATTGTGTTGCTTCTCGGTATAATGTCACCAAAGATGGTGTGTGTGTGTGTATATATTTTCTAACGTTAACGTAAAAACCTCATGAGTTTTATCTGATTTTTCTCGACTTTAAAATGCGCGTTGATATGAAAAAAAGAAAAAAGAAAAAAATAGTTCAAGGGAAAAGAATATGCACACGGTGGTGGTGATGGTGGTGGTGGTTGTTGTTGCGAGATGAAAACCATCCTTTCTTTTTTACTCCGATCCATGTTAAATTGCATAGAAACTGACACGCGAACAGGCTGAGAGAACCCCCTGGAAAGTATTAAAATAATAATTAAAATAACTGATGAATTAAAAAACCGTATAAACAATTTTTCATTGGATACACTTCGCGAATAATAAAATCAATATTCTCTCGCATATTTATATCATTTCAAATTTATTTATCGTTATTAGTAGTATCTTCGATTAATTTTATTTGTAGTTCTCTCATTTATAATTATTTTTATTATTATTATTATTATTGGTTCTATTATTTTAAAGTAAAAGTGTGAAACGCGAATGTAGAGACGTTCGTTAGTTTAAGTGAAAAAGGTCGTAACGCGAACACTGCTGGAACGAACATAAAACGTCGAAACTATTTCTATGGGAAGTTCGTTTTCTTCTTTTGTCTATAGGATGAATTGATGGAATGAACTGACTCGTACATTGATTTCTTTATACGGTGACCCCCATGAAGTTGGCACCCACGTATAAGAAAGGGCTTGAAAATTGTTGTCAATACTTCTCTTTTGTAGTTTTACTTCGTGATTTTTTTTTGTCAAAAGTTGCTTGCTTTTCATCTACCCATAAATATTTGTACAAATTATTTTGCAATATTCTTTAATTCCTGTTGCGTTGACTCTCGATACTTTTCGATATTATTTCATGAAAATTTGCAAAACATAAACTATGCCAACATAAATGACACTTAAATAAGTTTGAAAATACTCTGCTTAGTAATTTCATTTAAAAACAAAGATAGGAAAAGAAGAAGGAAAGATAATAAAAGATAAAGAAGGGATAAGCGGGATGCCTTGTTAAAAGAGAAACCGCGAACTACGAGATTGAAGAATAAAAGATAAAAAGAGAAGGAAAGAAAAAATAAAAGAAAAGAAAAGAAAAGGGGAAGAAAAGTTTTGAAAGTGTATTGTGTCTTGTCGTCTATCGAAAAGATTACGGGGGCTGTTTTAAAGAAATCTATGCCAATCGTTTTCATATCGCGATCTTGAAAAACTAAGCGAGAAAAAAAAAGAGTATTAATAAGAAGCTTATGATATAAAAGTTTATAATAGTACGTTGCGACACGACCGTGAAATTTAGTTTGCAACAAACCCTTGCTTTTTGTTTTTTTTTTGTTCCGCTTAGAATCGAATTGTTAACTCGACAAAGTACGCAAACTCCTCGTATAAATAGGAAACGAACAAAACGTTGTTTAGTGACGTAAGAAAAGGATAAACGGGGAGGGGGAGGTTGAGGTACTGAAAAGTTTTGCCATTGGTCTTTTTGATACTTATCGTTGAACGTCTGCAATATCGAAAGCTCGGATCAAAACTCGAACTTTTATCTTTTTTCCTTTTTCAAAGTTGTTGCCAGTCATTCCAAAAGGATCAACTTTTTCTCGATACCAACCTACTTTCCACCTTTTTCCAAACTTTTTCTCCTTCCACTTTTCGTGGATTAAGATGATGGTTTTACGCAAGCCCATTGGGATTGTAAATTTAATTAAAATTCATTTTCACATTTAAATTATATACCGAACGAAGAAAATTATTCCGTTTAACGTGAAATGATATTAATCTTTGGGGTCTTCTTCTTAAGTACACTTTGTTTCGTATTTATTATCTATTTTATTGCTTCGAGAAAAATTGGTTGGTACGGAAAACCATAAAGATTCAAATTGGTTGACTCATCTTAGGCTCAAAACTTTTCAACCCTCCGATATAAATTTCTGTTTCTTCGATTTCCTCGATAAGTTTAAGTATCGTTTGCGCAATTTACGATCCTCGTTGACTCCTATAACTGCGTAGAATTTAAACAAGACTCGGTTTTCCGTCAACTTAGTATTTCCCTTGCTTGTATAGACAAATCAAAGATTCGTATGCACGTGTGCGCCACGACCTAAAGTTAAATCGTACAACTAAAATTACGTAAGTTATCCGACCACGTAACTAGTTGTTGTTACGTTCCTTTATAACAACTTAGTTTCAACTTTATTTATCTTATTACCAAAGTAAAATATATATTTAATGCATTTAAAGACGACATTAAAAGATACTTTTCCAACGGTCGACAACGAATTTATTATTTTCACTTTTAAGAATCTTGGTGATATATCAAAAAAAAAAAAGAAAAAACGAAATTTCTTATCCACTTCCAACGACGAAGCTTTTTTAATATCGTTAATTAATCTGTTTTAAATTTAATATAAAATCTACTGTCTCGGAGACGTTTCATTGAACGCGTCGAAAAAAAATATGAGACAATATGAGAGATATGAGAAGTTTTAATAAAAAAATCGTCGATTAAACGAAAAAGAAAATGAACTTATAACCTGCTGTATGCATTAATCAAAGAACGAGAAATTAATTAGAATCTTTCTCTAGTCGTTTTCCAAAGTAGCCGTATCCATCTTGAAATATTCAAACTTCTCGTAAAGTACGATATTATGCGAATACAATAGGAGGGGTTATAAAAAGGTTTCCCTACGAGTAGCCTTTTTTCTTTCCTCTCTTTCTTTCTTTCCTTCCTTCCTACTTTTTCTTTTTCGTTTTCTTTTTTTTTTTCTCTGCACCGAAGGAAAAATGTTCGAAAATTTTTCAAGCGTTCCACCAAAATGAGATAACGTTCGTTCCCACGAGGAAAAAGAAAAAAATGAAAGAAACAGAAAAAAAACACACACACACACCCACAACCGCACAAAGAAAAATAAAAATTAAATAAAAGTCATAAATGCGAGTAGAATTATGACGTCATTCTCTTTTACCAGACCAAATTTAGAAAGCACTCATACCATTTCAGGTGGGTTAGGTACGTGCCTTAAATTGTACCAAGCGTAGAATGGAAATAGTATTCCGTAATATTCCTACTACAGTATGTTACGTATACAATTCATGGTATGGCGAATAGGTTAAATGTTGTAAATGGTAGAGGAACTTCCTAACTCCGATTATAGTACTCTTAATGTCCCTTACGAGTACGTTAATTAGTTCTATATATATATATATATATATATATATAGGGTGACTCGATATAAATTATTATCTTTAATTATTTCTCAAATATTAGTCGTGTCTGAAAAATGTGTTGTATGTTGTACACTTCGGATATTATTAAAAAAAAAATTCCTAAGAAAAATCTATGCCAAACGTGGTCGTGTATGTTTATTTAAACGAGGATGTAGAATAAAATATTGGAAAGATGCAATTGGAAAAAAAAAAGAAGAAAAAAAACAATATCGCGTTATATATACATACACCTACGAACATTGGGGGATGTTTACTTTCGTTTGAAATCGCGAAACGAACAAAATCCGATTCTATCGTTTTCTCCGATCCAATAATCCGCTTCGATGCATGATCCTTTCTCGCGTTAGTCTTGATTTTTACCTTCCACGGAATATGTTCTCAATGTGCCGTCATCTTCTTATTGGATTCTTTCTTTTATAAACTCAAATATATTCTTATAAAACTGTCACGTATTCTTCGTCCATCTTTTTTTTCACAATTTTGGATACATATATTATTTTATTTAATCGTAAATGATTGTTAAAAAGAAAAGAAACAAAGAAACCAGGATCGATCGGTTGAAATGGAGAGAATATATTTTTCTTTTAATTATATTTATTTATAATTTATTGCTAATTATTTTATTTGGATGCTATTGATATTTTAGATTTAAAAAGTGTCATAAAAGTTGCTTCGATTTAAGCGAAAAATTTTGATTTATTAAAACATATATTTAAAGGAAAGAAAATCAAACGGGAGAACGATAATAATACAACTTAATTACGTTTAAATATTCGTGAGAAATATCATGTATGTTTCATTAACAAAATTAAACGTACGTTTATTTAAACGCTTTTAAACTTAACGATACGAAGTTTCGAACAAAACGCGTATCATACAATAATGTGTATTGAAAAATATGATTATTTTCTTTATCCTCTAATTTCGTTAATAATAATTCCATAATATTATTATTCTATAGAAAATCCTTCGATATATTTTACGAGCTTCGTCAGTTTGTTATCTATACAATCACACACACACACACATTCACACATTCACAGGTATTAGAGATGGTACGTGCTTTCGCGAAAATCTGCATCGTATTGCAAAAAGAGAAAAGAGGAAAACGGTTGAAAAGTTGTTGCTACCCCCATGCACGTAGTGCATGTGCAACCCTAGTGCATAGGAAAATGTGTCAAACTATTATACTACAATACATTCTAATGACTGAATATGCCATTAACTTTAGTAAAGAACAGGGTTTTCTACACTCTCGTGTTGTTCTCTTTTCACCTTTCTTTTTTTCTTTTTTTTTTATTCTTTACGCCAATCTGCTTCTTCGCGTATAAGCTCCTCCCCCTTCTTGATTTCTATTTTATTTTTTATTTTTATTTTTATCTACCTCACTTGCGTCGAAATTTTATTTCATTCGCGTGCGTTTTATTAATGATATTTTTTTTCTTGTTCTCTTCCCCCCCTCCCCTCTTCCCCCATGTCACATTATGAATACAATTATCCCGTAACGAGTTATTTTCAATTGTAATTCTAATACAATCGACCTGCATCAATTTTATTAAATTTCTTTGTGATTTTTTGTTCTCTCTCATCCCTATTTATCATTCCGTATTTTGTTGTTCACTTTTCTATTTTCACAACGAGAATTAGCTGCACTTAAACGATCGTCCAACCATACGAAGTATACCTTTTTTGTTTTTCTTTTTCATTTGCTCAATTTTGTTTTCAGTCATTTCACTTGCGGTATCTTCCGACGAAGATTTTTAATTCCCAAATGTATTTTATAAACTTTGTTTCGCGAGACTATCAATTTATACTCGTCGATCGTTCATCTAATTTTGTCGTTGTTGTTGTTCCCTTCTCAAACGATAATTAATTAAAAAAAGAAACTACGATATAAAAATTTCTATTGAATTTCGTTCGCAAAGTATCAGATCGATATTTGATTTTTTCTTATTTGTTGGAAAATAAATTTTCTGTTAATAATAATAATAATAATAATAATAATAATTGCGCTGAAAAGAAAAAGTCATTAAATGCCAACAAATTTGACTGACCATCGATTAACGAATATGATAGGAGACGATATAGTAAATAATTGAATCAATTATCTCACCTTTTCGTTTAACGCAAAGTTAATCGATTTTTACAAATAAAGTAGCACCTATCGCGTTAAGTACTTAATCGTATTACCTTTAAAAGGTTGAATAATTCGTTGATTAAAAAAAAGGAAACTTGTCCACGTGGTGGTACTAATGAAACGAGAAACCTATTTTTTTACGTGTAATTTATTTAAAAATAGAAACGAACGAGACGACGTTTATTAAGATCAACGTTAGTTTAACTTTTTGAATGAAATAGAAGAAAAATGTTGGAGGGGGGGGAATTAAACGTTAAACGATATCATATGAAAGATTAAATGTTTACAAAAAGAAAATAAATGAGTATAAAATTGAATATCAAATGAAATTGTCAAAAGAACGTTATCGAAATAGTTTTGGATGTATTGTTCTGATCTACGATAAAGTTTAAACGTTAAAGGGTTTAACATAAAGGGCTGTGGTGGTAGCATCGGGGTCATGCTATACGTATTGTACTCGCAAAGTCGATATTTTAATCTCCGCGACCTGGTCGTTGTGCCAGTAGTAGATTGTTCCTAGAATGAGAGAGGAGAAGAAGAAGAACTAGAAGGGAAGAAAGGGAGAGGGCGAGAGAAAAAAGAACGGGAAACTGTAGCGAGGGTGAAATAAGGAGAGTTAACAGCGTGAGGAAGATAAAATACGCAAAAAAACTAACCGCGAGGAGACCTTAGGATACCGCAAGGGGGAAGAGGGGGTGTTGGTTAGAGGGAGGAACGTAAATTAGGATCTTTGAAAGGTGGGGGAGTATAAGTAAGAAGTATATGTGATTTAAGAAAAGGAAAACGAGAGGAGAAATTTTGAAAAAGGGGCATTGGAGGAGGGAGGAGGGGTTTAGCGAAGCACGAATCGCAAAAGAGAGAGAACAAATAAGGATAAACGTAAGGATAGGGATAAAAGGGTGGAGATAGAGGATGTACAAACAAATATATCGTTTTGAAGCAAACGAGTAAAAAGGTGGAAAGGAAGAGAAAGGGAAAGGATGCTTGGAATTGGGTATGGGAGGGAGAAGAAAAACAAAGTCGCTTAGGGAAAGGGCATAAACTGCTGACGCGATATAAATACAACATACATATTCCCTGGCTGCTACGATTCCTGGCTTAGTGGTATTTCCATTTTATTTCTATCGTTTCGTTTATCTATTTTTCCAAAGCTGATTCCCTTCGACATTTTCATGCACTATTCTTTCCTATCTATATAGATATGTGTATATACAAATTTATGGAAGAATTATCTTTCATTGTCGGAAAATACTACGACCAAAATTATATCAAGTTTTTTTTAAAAACCTTTTTTTTTTTTTTCTCTTTTATCTTAGTTCTTCTCGTTTCGATGAATCAAACAGACCTCGGGCAGAATTTTGTAAAATAATACCGGATACCTTGGGATACGTTTCTACTACACGAAGTTTCTTTTATATCTTTATTTCATAGATTTGACACCTTATATAATCACAGTTATATACAATATTTTTATATAAGCCGTTCACATGTCTAAACGATTAACTTCGTAATACGAGAAAGGAAAAGGAAAGGTGACAAGGTAATAGTTGGTTTTCGTACAATTTCTTTTTTTTGTAATATAAATTCAAATAAACTTTTGTAGAAGACGAATTATTATTACGAGCACGGATTTTATTCAAACCACGTATAATATTTATGATACTGTCATAGTTTAAAAATGGCAAAAGAAAAATAAAAAGGAAATAATATCTAACGTAATATAAAAGGAAAATGGAATTTAATCAGCATGTTAAACACTTTGAAATTTTCATTTGTAGTTTATCATTAATTAGAACTACAACGAGATCCAGTTACTTTGGTAAAACTTACCGAATCATTTTGATTCTTACCCTTTAAAATATTATTCACGTTTGAATAAGTTTCGACGACCCTTCCTCGAAAGTTACAACGAGCAAAATTCAGTCGTGAATTCAAACGTCTATGTTATTTAAACAGCGAATACAGAAGACACCACCCTTGTTCATACCGACTTGAGTTACTATCGAGATAACTTTGACTATTTCAAGAAGTTTAATTGGTCGTGACCATGCAATTAACAGGAAAGGTGGAATATCAAGCTTTTGTTTTTGTCGGATACAAAACGCAATGCCAACTATTATGCCAATTCATGATCGATTTCATTCGAATAATTTTTTATTAGACCACGTCGAGAACGTTAGAATATATATATATATATGAACACTTTGAATTTTCAAATAATTTATTAGAATTATATTTCTCATTTCCTTCGAGACGGTAGAGAAAACTTTCACTTTCGATCTTCAATTATAGAAACTCGAACAGAAATCTGATTGAGAAGATGCGAATCAATGAAGACAAAAAGAGGAATAATTAAAGTTTATACGAATAATGTATACTCTGTAATTTTTCTTTCTTTTTTCATTTTATTTACTTTAGAAAATAATTCTGGAAGAAAACGTACCGAAGTACGAATTCTAGTCGACGTTTATGCAATTCTAAAAAGGTTCTTATTCGTCGCGTTATAAATTGCATGCAACGCGAATATTATAATGAACTTTTGCTTCGATATTACCAACAATCGAATTTTATTGAATTTTATTCGAAACTTAGTATCGCGTATATCTCCTTCGCGATGAATAAACTTATTGAATTAGCCTTGTTGGTAGTTGTTATAATATAAACATTGAGTTTATTGTTCGAGCATCTATTGAAAAGTTTTTCCATAAAATAATACCATTATAACGTTAAATATTTCGTATATAATATATTATATTCAATTTTTTCAAAATAGCATAATACATTAACAGTTCATTTTTCACAATTCGTATTATAGCAAACTGTTATGCAAAAATCGTTAAAATCATTTAATCGGGAAAAGATAGGAAAAAAAAAGCTTGTTCTTTGACCCAATATAAGAAGAAGGGGTGGTGCACGTATTTAAAGTTTTCAAGTTGGCAAAAGCAGTATTACCGAAAAAACTACGGAGAGAATCTCTTTTGTTTCGACGTATGCTTCATATACGCCTTCTTGTATAAAAGCTTTTTGTGTTACTTTTGTTCGGCGAGGTTCTTAAAATGCATACAACACTTCCATGCGTTACTTGTATGCACTCGGGTGCAAATGTAAAAATAGAAAAAGGGTTATTTCTTTTAGTTCAAAGGTTCCATCATTAAAGCTGATCAATCGTAACGTTTCAATTTTCGTTGATCAATTGTAAGATAGAGATTTTTATTTTATGTTTCAGGTGTTCGATAAACGTAATCGTGGTTACATAACTGCGTCCGATTTAAGGGTCGTTCTACAATGTTTGGGAGAAAATTTATCGGAAGAAGAAAGTAAGTAATAATTTCGATAAAACAAATTAAATATAATATTGGAATTAATTTAATAGTAATTAAAACAAATTTGTTTTTAAATGATTAAAATATGTACGATAGAAATTCGTTGATTTTTTGCGCGCGTTCAAAATTATTCGAATATTTGTAACGGGCCGTTTGAAGGTACAGCGAATATTTTATGTTGGATCAGAATTTATAAAATTTAAGCCCGTTTTTGTTTTTTTTTGAACCGACATCTACGATACGCACTAATGATTATATTTTTGTCCACAAAATTTCAACTCAATTGACCCGGAAAAATTCGGAAATGTATAATTTTGTAACATTTGTTTTTTTTTATTTATTCCCGAGTAAATGTACTTTCTTCGCTAGATAGATTTGAATAAAATGAAATAGATATAAGGAGGAAGAAGGAGATGGATATAGAGAGAGACGGAGCGAGCTAGTAAGGAATATCGCGTTAATTTTGCGAAGTAATTAGAGCTTACAAGGCACTGGTGCATAATCCTCATCAGTTGGAAGAGTGTGTGAAGTTCACTGTAAAGGCAACTAAATATTCGCCGTAGGATGGATCAATCCAGTTTCGTTCGTAGATATTCAATATTTGAATATTTGTACAGGTGCCAAAATGAAATCCAATGAATTAAGGATAACGATGTTACATATGACGTCGGGAAACATCACTTTCGTTCTTCTTATCAATTAATGCTTATCAATTAATCTAATAAAACATGTTCTATTTACGATTGAAAATCCTGTCTCGAAAAATTAGCAGAATCTTTGTAAAACCTGTTTTAGCTTTAAAACACTTCATGTATTACACGTGCTTATTTGCGGTAACATCCCCTAAAGCGTGGTTTTCGTTAACGACAGAAGTATACCTCAGAGATATCCCTTTTCATATTTATGCTTTAAGTGTTCCCAACTTCACTTGGAGTTTCGGTATTTCAAGAATTCCCCAACGCGTATTCTCCCCTTTTTGGAAACTGCGATCCTTTAATCTAGATGCGAAAACTTTTTCGTTATTTAAATACGACAAGTAGTATTAAATATACTGTGAAAACTTTACTCGACCTGCCAAGATATTCCTACACTTATACCTACCATTATTTATATCGAAATCATAAAAGATATAACTTATCTTTTGTTTTTTCAATTACAAAATTGATTTTAAATTTGCAAAAGAGAATATATTCTGTATTTCAATTTTATTCGCTTGAATTAGTGCGACGCGTAAGAAAATAAATTATCGAACTGAATTCAATGATACTACGTTATCGAAGGTAGAACAGTAGCCTGGAAACTTTTCGGCTAATTCAATTAATCGTTTTCAAGATTATCTCGAAGTAAAGTTTCTTTTGTTTTAGAACTTAATTTATCTATCTATCTATCTATCTATCTATTCCTATTCTAACGCATCCAATTGAAAGGCTTAAGATTTTTTCTGGAATTTCTCACAGTAATTATAGTTACGTTTTTACTTAGATCGATGGTCGCACAGAATTATCGGTTAAAAAGAAGAAGAAATAGAAATGTATCATATCAATGATAGGATTCATCGAAATTATTGATGTTTCGCGTAGATCTTTTAATTAATAGGAACGATATTCGCTAATTAGATGTCACCTTGATCATCATTTTATTTCAACTGCAATACCACTCGAATTTATTATCCATACGATTTTTAATTATGAAAATAATTATAAGAAATAATACCGCGTGAGATAGTCATTTGATTGATTGTTTCCCCATGAAACACAATAATTATCGAATTTCTTGGCAGTGGTCAAATTAAATTTATTTCAAATTAATTTTGATGCGATTCTTTTTGTTTGTACAATTCATTTGTCGTGATTTTTCTTTAATGGGACGCATATATTTTACCGTCCAATAGATCGAATTTTTCTTTGTCACGATTTAAATGTCTATAAAAATAAATATTAAATGTAATGTGTTTTTTATAGAGATCGAGAAAAATACAATCGATTAATAATAAGATTTATAATTGATTTGTTAATAATAACTCGTGACAGATGATGAATAAGTTTAGCGATTAACCGGTTCCATTAAACAACATCATATGTGTAACGTTACGCGAATCACTTTATCGTGGGTGAATTAGCGTAAGCTGAGTATGACGGGTCGACAATTTTAATTAGTGAAATATGATTTTTGCTCTCCCTATTGAATGACATAGCGTCCGGTGTTATATTATACCTTCAACCCTGCATTGTCACATCACTTTCCAATTACGACAATTAATCGGCATGAAATCGTGCCACCGACAAAACGCATGCTCGTTATTAACAACTTTTCAGAATCGAACCCTTCTCTCTTTCTCTCTCTCTTTTTATTTTTATTTTTTTTATAAACGAATTAACTGATTTTTTACCGCCATACAAATTCTCGAATAAACGTACGAGTATTTCGTATAAATGTATCGTACAAATTATAATCACTTTTATACTTAGAAGAACAAAATCTACGAAATATAATTAATTAATTTGATTTTGCATTTGTGTGTGATTTTTTTTGTTTTTCTTTCTTTTCAGTCGAAGATATGATCAAGGAGGTTGACGTCGACGGGGATGGTCGGATAGATTTCTATGGTAAATTTTTTATACCTATTTTCCTTATTTTTTTTTTCTTCATCTTCATCTTCCCCCATTTTGCAACGGCACGTTCACTTTGTAATGCACCCGTGCAAAGAAATAAGAGAAAGAAAAGAAAGAATATAAAAAGAGCTCGATTTTCCGATGCCCTTTTCCCTTCAAATAAGACCCTATCGTCGTGAATAATACTCTTGACGATGATAGATCCAATATACTTTACAAAAGAGCTCGCGAACGATCTTTCTATTCTCGAAGAACCGATTTTCCATGAATACAAAAAGGTAGATATAAATGACGTAAGGTGGTGATAAAAAAAGAAACAAAACATTTCAAATGATCCACGTCCACTCGAGTTTCGACGATTAAATCGAACGAGTTTATTTCACAATTTAATATCATTTTTATATTTTTATATATATTCATTGATTGTATAATCTATCATATTATATATTTATTATTAATTTATACAAATAATTATAAATATTTCTTTTGATCATTATCTTAAAATATTAACTCTCCAAACACGAATCCAAATAATTTCTAATATACTTACAAAAATTACTTTAATATAATTATTTAATAATAATATTCTTATTTCAAATATATAAATTTGATATATATATATATATATTTCAGAATTCGTTCATGCTCTCGGTGAACCTGGCATCGAAGAGGACGAAGAGGAAGAAGAAGAAGAGGAATCGCAGTCTCCGACATAACGAGTAGTATTGCTACACGATTGATCAGGATTGGTTGATCTTTATAAGAAAAAAAAACAACAACAAAAAAGAAAAGAAAGAAAAAAAGAAAACGTATCACAAATCGTTTCCATAATAACGATTTTTCTCTTCTATCTTATTTTCTATTTCTATCTGTCTCTATCACTATTTCTCACCCTATCACGCTCTTCTACTTTTTCCAATGACTTCTATACTAACGACAAAATGAATGTTATCCAATTTAAAGGAACTTTTGCTAAATTTCTAACCCGTAGAAAATGCGACCCATCGATGATAATTCGGTTTTCTTCTTATTTTCTTTTATTTATTCCTTTTCAATTTTCACATCGCAATAATATCGATTATTATTCGTTTTGAAAATATTCTCTAATTCTCTATGGAATTAATCTCTCGTTCGATTTCGCGTTTCCTCGCGCGATTTACACGAGAGAACGAAAAAAGTATATTATATCAAAAGTGCATAAGAATAAAAATAAAAATAAAAAAGAAAAAAAAAAACAAACAAAATAAACCGTAGAATTTATAATTCTTCTATGTGATTCAATGGAAACGTTTTCTCCGATCAACGCGAATGAGAGGAAATGTCGAAAAGTATCGCCAATTTTCATCGGAATCGTTTACGTACTTTTAAAGAAATAATTGCGTGTGTATGTAAGCGAGTTTATTAAACATTTACCTATTTCGAATAGAAACTCTGATGCGAGAGTGAATTCTTTTGGCACTTTTCAACGCACTGTGAAAAAAAAAAAGAAAATTATAAAAAATGTAATGAAAATATTTGCATTTTATTCTCGAAGAAAAAAAATATTGTGATTGTGTCAAGTAGCTGTAATAGATTTTAAGCTATCTCTAGGTTTAATGTATTATCTCGAGCACGCACGAACGCAAACACAAATACGCGCACTCACACATACGCGCGCGCACACGCGCGAGCATACAAATACACCCTGCTTTTGGAATTTTTATTCGATTTCGAGCGCAAAAGGAAAAACAACAAAGCAAATACGCGAATCCATGAATCCAAAAACTAATAAATAAAAAAAAAAAGAAAACAATTCGTAATCTCGTTGTTGTGAAATTTCGATACGTAAATGAAAAAAATAAAAAAAAAAAAATAAAAGAAAAGAGATAGAAAAAAAAAAACATAGTAAAAAAATAACGAGTTCAATGTTTGGCCAATTAATAACATCTCTTTTTAAATATCGTCTCTTCGGGAATGAAAAACAATCCCAATCTTTTTAATTAGATAAGTAAATCGATGTAAATTCGATATTACGATAATATGCTCGATTATAGAAACAAAAATAATCAAATTTGATCGTCGAAAACAAATGGATAAGAAATGAAATTAAAAAAGAACAAAAAAAAAAGGAAACAAATCAATGTTGAATCGACGATAAAAATGAAATTTTTCTTTTTGTCAACGATCGAGCATAAAAAGAACAAAAATTTAATCCTTCGATCTTTGCACTCTAATTCTCTCTATCGACAAAAATTATAATTAATATAACAATGAAAATATAAATAAATAAATAAAATGGTTATACTGTTAATATTAAAGATATGATTTAAGTAAATGATCTTTAAAACACGAATCAGACAAAATATTTGGTCGTAAACGATACGACGACGATTATAAAAGAAATAAACGAATCTTATTCATTTGAAAAATCATCATCGAATCTCTATCTGGATTATTGCTTTTGTGAAATCACATAGAGCTTCGTTAAATAATGAGATACGTCGAAACGATGTTAATTCGAGATTTATTCAAACACGATAAATAAAAGTCGCATGCTATTGCTAACAAAATTAATAAATTAATAAGGTAACTCTCTTGGTCACGATTGATTTTTTCTTCTTTTTTTTTATACTTTTTCTTTCTCGTTACTTACCTACTGTACTTAAGAAAGAAAAAATGAATTACAAAAGGAAATATTTTTCGAAGGGGAACCGTTTGGTTTGGTGATTGGTGGCAATCGTCGAATCATCCCCGTAAATTTTCTTTAAACATTCGTTTTTATTAGCGATAAATAAACTTACATATCTTTACAGTAACAATGACCTCTCGTAATTCTCGGAAAATATAATTAATATCTATTCGTAAGGATTTTTATAGATCCAAAATTTCCCTTTCATCTTGCACAACACCCACCCCGTATCTTCATCAACTTCCCACTTCTCTTACTTTTCACATTTCTTTTCGATCGTTTTAATCCCGTTTCATCATTCGTTCATCCTTCTTCCATCATTTTACGCCCATCGTTTCTTTCGAATCCTTTAACCCTTCCCTCCACGTTATTCATTTTAATCCGACATTCTTCCTGTACCACCCACCCAATTTTTTCTCAATCGTCCCACGCAATAATCTCATTCGCGAAGCAGAGACGAAACGAATCCTTGACAAAAAATCCACGCCCGACACGACGAAATACTTGGTTCCGACAAGATGGACAAATTCACAATTTATTCTTTTTCTTTGTTTGTATCTTTTTTTTCTTTTTCTATCTTTTTTTATCTTTGAAAGTTGCGTGCGTTTTACATGCGAGCTATAATGCGAGATTTACGAGTTCTCTAATAACAGCGAAACATACAATTATATATTAGCCGTATCGAATAATTTTCTTATTTTTCTTCTCTTATTTTTTTTCCTTCTTCTTCTTTTATCTTCTCACAATCATACGTAAAAGAAAATTTACGACGATGATATTCAATGCATTTCGATTTTTTTTTCTTTCGACCATTCGTAAAGATTCGCGTTTCTTCCTTTTCCTTTTCCTTTTTCAAATAACGCAGCGATCACTTTTATCGAGGATTACTTTTTATTCGTCTCGGTAAACTATCGTCATTTTTCAAATTTAATTTTCACAAAATGCAGGACGGAAAAATGCTTGCCGATCTTTTTCTTCTCTCTCTCTCTCTCTCTCTTTCGTTTTATCTTACAACGAACGAGATATAAAAAAAAAAAAAAAAAGGAAGAAGAAAATTCATACGATTAGTCGAGAAGAAATCATTTCAACCGTACATCCGTCGTTTTTCTTTTACCTATGGGTTTTTGTATACGGCGTTAAACAAAAAGAAAAAAAAATAAGAAAAAAAAAACAAAATAAATATAAGGAAAATGGTAAAACCTTCCTTCCTTCCTCCCCACCCGTAAACACGTTGAAACATGTTATCGATTTTCATTCGCTAATTCCTATTACAGATTTGATTCGATTCGACAAATTTTACTCGGATATTAACAATTAAAACGTGCCATTAATTATTTATGCGTTATCGATTTGTTTCATATTTCAACGTTGTTTCTTCCTCTTCTTATTCTTCTTCTTCTTCTTATTCTTCTTCTACTTCCGATGCCAATTGAATTTTTAAACATAGTTACCCATATGAGCGTTTTAATTTAATAATTCGATGCACGCACCATAAAATATTTGAATATTTATAGGGATGTTTACGTTAATAAGTGTGATATGCGATCGTTTTGAATCCATCGCACACCCACACATTCACACACACACACACACTCACGCATATACACTCTCTCTCTCTCTCATCGTCGGTCAAAACGATTATCAATCAAAAAAAAAAAAAAAGTAAAAAACGATGCATCCAATACGCGACCATAGAAAATATTATCGATATCTCATTTCCACCATTGAAAATGAATGAGATCCGAAAGCTTTGTTTTTTTATTTTTACGATCACGTTCGTCGTCCGGAGTAAAAAAAAATTCGTCCGAACCGATCGGAGATTTTGTTTGTTTCTTTTTTTTCTTTTCATTGTTTTTTTTTACATTTATACGTATTTACAACTAAGTTTTCACTTACGCGTATAGAATTATCCGTGTGCACGCGAGTGAACGCGTACGTTTCATTTTTGTATAGATATATATATATGTATTTTATTTTTCAATGAAAAAAATTCGAACGGAAGGAATATTTGTCGAAATTGAAAACGTTCGATGTACGCGATTTCTTTTCAATATTTTCCTTATTTTCTTTTTTTTTGTTTTTTTTGTTACTTTCGTTATGCATTTTTATGGAAAAAAGAATTGTTCCATTCGAATCGTTCGAAATTTTCTTTTCTTTACGACGAAACGTTTACTGCAACGTAACACGGATATCCTTCGAAAAATTCATTAATCGATTAATTAATTGTTGTTGTTTTTTGTTTTTTTTTTTGGTCGCGTATCGTCTAATCGCTTTATTTCTTTTCTTTTCTTTTCTTTTTTTTGTTCCTTTTTTTGTTACATCATTTTCTATGATTTTCTATTTTCACAATTTCCGTTTCTTTTCATATCCGCCCGCCGCAAAAGATTCTTCGTTTCGCAACTATTTATGTCGATCTAATTGTCGATTACAGGATATAAAGGAGCATGAATTAATTAATGATGATGTCCATTTAAAAAGATGACCATAGTTAATCCGTTTCTTCTACTTTTTCTTCCTCTTCTTCCTCTTCCTCTTCTTTCTTGAACAATTATTATTATCACTCGATAAGGAAAAAAGCTTTCTCTTTTGTATCGCGTTTTCGTTCGATTAATCAATCAAACAACAAGACAATTCGTTTGTTCATCTAACTCCTGATCTGTGATCGTTGCACTAAGCGATTTTTATTATGCGTGCATGCAATATGCCGTGCTACATGGCTGCGAACAATGCGAAATTAATTTTGGAAATTTGGATAAAGCGTCATGTGAGACTCGAGAATAAGACAAAAGAAAAATAATAAAAAAAGAAAAGAAAAGAAAAGAAAAGAAAAAGAAAAAGAAAAAATAAAGATAAATAAGTATTTCGAAAATCTATTAACATAATATTGAAAACACATAATATACATTCTCTCTTCGTAACGCGTCAATCAAAATCTAAACGTTATGTTCATCGTTCGTCGATTAAATATATTTAATATTAATAAGTATCGAATATTAAAAAATCGATCATTTTCTTGACCGCTCGAAAACGATCGTTTTTTCGAATATTCGGCACGCTTTTTGTTTCCTCCCCGCTTCCGCCCCTTAACTTTGTTTTTTCTTTTACAAGACAAATCAAAAAATGTCATCATCTTGTCAATTTCATTTCACTTTATACAAATATATATATATATCTCGACGCTTATCCATTTTCCTAATCGTTTATTCATTTTAATACTAATATACGATGAAGAATCAATCCTAATAATTTGACAACCAAATTTTTATCCCGATGAAATTCTTCGATTAACATTTCATATCTAACGACATACATATATGCGCGCATATAAAGCAGTTTCGATAAAACAAGTTCATATTAACAATCCTACGCCACGCACACTCGACGATAACGTTACAATTTATCTTCAGACGATTTCAATGTGGGGATATTAAAACACAATTATTATAGTCCGTTTAATATCACGAATCGTCTTAGACAAAAGTCCAAGTTAATTATAACAACGTTGATCGTTTTTTCTCTACCATATAAACAAATCGGTATATAGCACATTTTGTATACCAATTGAAAAACAAATGTTTATTCGGTATACTTTATTAGCTGCTCGTTCCTTTGTAAATCCACTCGAATCCAATATATAGGAGAGTTCCTAATTCCTTTGAAAAGTTTCTTTGCTAAAGTCAACACACACATATACACGTACATAGATATTAGAATATTCTATGTTAGCAAAAAAAAATAAAAAGACCGACGTGTTCGGTAGTAGGAGAATAAATGAAAAATATTCGATGGATCTCGTTAGTCGTCGTCGCAGTTAATTTTGTCAAAACTTCAATGTCTAAGATGTATGCATCATCATCATCATCGTCATCGTCATCATCATCATCGATGTTAGCGAAAAAGTGATGGACAATCTCGTAGGAATTTTTTCTGGTTTCATATTTTTTCTCTTTTTTTTGTCGTTTTAATTTAATTTAATTTGATATTGAATTCAATGGTCGAACAATTCCGATTCATTTGGAAGGACAATGGCCGCGGTGGTCATGGCGGCAAAACGTTGTCGTCTTCTTCGTATTAAAATGGCCGACGTTGACGGTGCTAATATTCGTCTACGTGCACGCGAAGATGAGACTGAAGGACGCCGCTTAGGATCCCATCTCGCGGAGAGTCCTCCTCAAAGGACCGGTTCCTCGTCGGTTTCGTCGTTGTTATCGTCGTTTAATCGTTGATTCGACAAATGATGACCGATCCCGCCACCCCCGCTCGAAGATGTCGATGAAAGAGAATTGGTTTTAGTTCTTCTATACCTTTTCTGTTGATTGTTACAACTATTGGTGGTACTAGCGTTGCTGTTGCTAGCAGTACTGATGCTGCTAACCCCGCTACTGCTACTCGGACTGTTTGTCATATTTCCAGAACTATTACTGCACGTCATGTCGAAATCTGGCAATTGTCCATGGGATATTATTAATGGTCGAAGCGCCGTACGTACCGACCAATAGATTCGTGGATATGCTCGTTCTTGTTGGATTAGAATATCTTTGCTCTGTTTTTGTTTCTGAAAACAAACGACATACGATAACAAACTCGTGCATATTTCCAAATAGAAGTATTTCGAACGTTTCGAAAAAAGAGAAATAAAATCAACTCACCTCCGAAAGATCGGTCGACGATTTGTTCGATTCGTGGCCAACGACGAGTCGTTTGCTACGAGCGAATTGTCTCAGAGCCTTTTCGCTGACGTATACGAACGGTCTTATAACGCGAAGATCTTGTCGACGAATATAGTAATGAGCTTTCATGGTTTTCAGTTGGCCACTGTGGAAGACGGAGGAAAGGAATCCCTCGGTTAGATCGTCCAAGTGTTGACCAAGCGCCAGCACGTTGTAACCGTGACGTTTCGCGATCGCGTACAACTGTGCTCTGATCGATCTGTTGCAAAAACTGCAAGCTTCGTTGGAAAGCGGTTCCTGATTTTGAGCTTCGTTGCTCGCCGCGTTCGCATCGACGATCAATTCTTCGTAAAAGTAAGGAACGTCCAAAGCCTTGAGGTGTCTGATCGATTCGACGCGATTAAATTCGCCGGTGTCGATGGTGGCTGCCCCGATTTCAAAATCGATCCCCTTCGACCTGGCGTGTAACCTGTATTGATGCAACGTGTGCAAGAGGGACAGAGAATCCTTTCCAAGAATCGAAAGACACAGAAGAACCTTGTCGTTGTCTCGGATCATATCGAACTCCTGTATAGCCTCCACCGTCGGTTTCCAAATATTTCTCGGTGCCGAGTGCCACTGGACGACGCGCGTCGAAACATTTTTGTCCTCGTCCTTTCCGTCGAATTTGAATCCTCCCTCCACCGCGTCGACGTTCTCCTCCCGCAAATCCAAAGACACCTCCTCGTCCTCGGACAGGAGATCGTCGTTCTGACGTGGCAGCTGTTTCGAGGAAGATTTACCGGGTAAATTGGATATCGCGTTGCTAGACATAGCAGTCCTAGATTTTCGACCGTAACTATTCGTTGAATTAGATTCGGCGCTACTGCTACGTTTCAATTCCGTCAAATCTATCGACGACGACTTGTTGTTGTCGTTTTCGTGAAACGAAAGGTTGATCCCACTGTCCTGCGAACTTACCGAATTAACGGCCGAATAAATCTTTGGAAGGATCTTCCTAGCGTCGGCAGCGATGTCATCGGGACAACCGCGTTCCTGCGAATCCTCGTCAACGTCCTCGTCCACGTCGTTGTCGTCGTTATCCTCGGTGCTCTTGTTCCGATTGTTATTGATCATTCTTTCGGTTTCCGTAGGTTTCATAACGAAGATCACCGTCTCGTCCGACGAACATTCGCTCGACATTTTACTTTCCTGTTGAGTCAGTTCACCGATTTTGCCGGATATCTCTGACGTCCCGTGTTTTCTAGAACTCGAGACTCTGGGCGAAGTATTCGCGAGAGAAATCCTTCCTCTGTCCGGGGATTCGCATCCGTTCGAAGAAACGTCGGAGGCCGAAGCGTCCGGCGAGTGTCTGTGCAATCCGTCGACGGCGTTGACCATACACCTGATCTCCGATTTAACTTCGCTCGCCATTTCTTTGGAAAATTCCATCAAATATTCGGCGATGTCGCTTGCCGTGAACGAATCGTGCCTCAGTTGCCTGTTATCCTCGGCAGAGATTTGACTGATCACGTTATGATTGCGCGAATGATGTTGCGGAGTGTTCTCCGACGTGTTGGCTTCCGACAACGCGTCGTCTACCTTCGATATAACTTCGCGAATTTCGGATTTGATCTCGGTAGCCAATTCTTTCGTGACTTCTTTCAAATATGCGCTCAAATCGTCGTCGGATCTTTGACCAACGTTCGAATAAATCGGGGAAGATCTTCCCCCGGCAACGAATCTTTCCGTGTATTCGCCTACCGAGGAATACGAGGACGGGGGCGACGCGACGTTGTGATAATTGAAAGAGGAAATAGAATGGCTGAGATTACTCATAGCTTCTAACTCGAGAGAATTCAATTCGGTTTGACTACTGCAGCTGCAATGCAATCGTCTCTGTTTCGACGAACCGATGTCCAAACGGGCCGAGGTCAAGCCTAAACTCGTCAGAGTTTGAGGACTCAACGGGAGGACCGGTATCGGCGAAGACGAGGACGACATACCGGATCGATTGGTCGCGTTGTTAGTCCCCGTTGTGCTACCCAAAGAATTGCATCTCGCGCGTCCAGCGTCTCTAGTTTCTATCAAATCTCTTTGTTCTTTCATCGGTCTAGCCGTTACCGCGTGAGTTATACAGGAGAGGGCTGACGGCGTTACAGCTTCGCCGACGGCAAATCGAACTGGCATCGGTGAACTCGGACAAGTTGCCGGTGATTTGTGTCCCGTCGAATTCCCGCTGCTATCGTTTCGTATCGACGATCCTTTGTCATCGATTTCCGAGGAATTACTTTTCGTTTCCGTCGTCGCTGCCGACACCGTTGACATGTTCCTCCTTATCGTACTCAATGCTGGAAGACTTCGGTGTCGCGGCGAATTTTGCGATATGGGAATATTTCCGGTTCGCGGAATATCACTGTTCAAACGTCTCATACCGTTGGCCAGGGCCAAACTGTTCACGAGACTATCGTGCGTGCTCGTTGCCGTTGTCGTATGAACGAATCTGTGAGCGGCTAAACTCGGATTGAACGGTACTTCTTGTTTAACGTTTTGCGAATTTCCTAAAAGTAGATCTTGAGCTTCGTTCGGTAACATAAACCAACGTAATTGTTCCGTTTGTTCCGAGATGAATGTAAAAATGCGATCGGTTTGCAGCGGATACCTTTGCGCCATTTTACGCGCACGATTGAAGATATTTCTCGCGGTTTGCAAACAATCCGAATAGCTTTGCGGAAAAACACCCGATCCCGATACTCTCCTTTCGGATGCGTTCATTTTGCCGTCCGTGTATCTGATCGTTCCCAACAATTTTCTTTCTTTTAATATACCATTCGTGTGATGTCTCCACTCCCCGGTATTTGGATTTAAAACGTATTGGGGTAAAAGTTTCCATCCCTCGGTAGCCACCATTTTTAAAGCTTCCAATATGAATGCAACCTCGGCCTCGGACATGAAATAGGGGAAGGAAAGTTTAGCGAATCCCGGCCTCAAGGCTTCCGCTTTAAATTCCTCGCTTCCCTCGTTGCGTTGACTGAAAAATACAAATATTTTAATATATTTTTAATTAGTAACATTTTCAATCTAACGACAAGAATTCTTCGCGGTCGAGTCAAATTACCTCTGCATCAATAAATTTTCATACTCCTTTGCCAGTTCCGTATCGATTCCCATCAAATTGTGAGCGTATCGACCAACGCAAGCGCACCCACTTCTCGCTTGTATTCCAAAAACGTCGTTCAACACGGCGCACACGAAATTATGATGGAGGAAGGTGCCACGTGGATGGCGCACCATAAAAGAGAATATGGGTAGCCTTTTGACATTTTGCGATGCGCTTCCGAGTAAAATTAATTCCGGAATTGTGCGTACGTGTGCCAACACTTGCCTAAAATAAACCAACAATTTCAATCGATTCATTTTTTAATCGTCCCGATGCGTGCGTGCGTGCGCGTTCATACCTCGAAATTTTGTCTTGACGATTGACGATAGCCCTCGGCGTCACGTTTTCCTTAAGTTGAATTGCCAATCCGCATCGAATACTTTCGACGACACCAGCGGTTCCACTTTCGTCACGTAACTCGGGATTGTTCAGGTAGCGATGAGTGTCCCTCATGTCTTCGGCTCTTATTTCGTCCATTAGGAGGAATTGTTTGCTCACGAGGACACCTGGGGATTGGACGCCCCCTACGAACTTGTGCCCAGCAAAGAAAATGGCATCCTTGTGTGCCGTTGATTCGCTCATTCCCGGGAGATGTGGATTCATGTCGATTTGAGTATACGGCGCTGTTTTCGATATGATTTTATTCGAATAAATCAAACTGACGAATGTTTTTAGAAAAACTCGTGACAATTTTTACCTGCAGTGGTGTAATCCCAGATACTAAGTGCACCATACTGATGTAAAAGAAGGGTAGTAGCAACGTCATCTGCCAAAACCCCTGTTATACAACTGGCCGCACTAAAGCATCCGATCATTTGCGCAACACCTTCCGAACGCATCTTAGCCAGACCTCGTTCGAGTTCGTTCAGATCCAAAAATCCTTCTCTAGTTTCGGACACTCGTACTATCTGTTATATATATATACATAATATTAATAAATTATTACATGCACACACGTATGACTCGTTCGCAAGGGGGGGGATGTTGATTTGACTAACGTAAATGCATTCGATCGATGCTTAACTTTTAAGATTACAAAATAAATATTCTTATAATAAACCACCCACGTTTGTGAGTAACAGTTTCGAGTTTCTATCAGGGTCTCGTATCACCCACGTATGGTTGTTCGTATTAAATAAAAATATCAAGAAGACACATTAAACGAGAATAAAAATGTTAAAAGAATTAAACAAACGTACGAATAGTCATAATTTTCAATAACCAATTTGAATAGTGCCTTACCTTGACACCGTATTCGCGCCATGGTTGTAAGTTGTCATGGTGTTCGAACGGTCCAACGAAAACTACGGTGGATTTAGAGAGATCGAGTAGTCGGAGAAGTGTGCGAAGGGCACCGGCCGAACCTTGACCCGTGAATAAAACTGCATCCTGGTCACCAGCACCAACGGCATGCCTAACTATGTCCCTTGCTTCGTGCCTGGGGGAAAAATCATTATTTATACGTTCGTTTCATTCATATTTCATATTTATCGCTTTTATGAAATAACGTTGATCCGATAAATGTATTTTACAAGCGGTCAAATTCGTACGAATTGTCAACCCTCTTCTTCATAGGTTTTTACGTTTAAAAGAATCAGCGAATAAACGTACGAGTATTTTTGGTACTGCGGATTGAATATTATTGATCCGAATACGTCAGCACCGATCTCTCTCTCTCTTTCTACGCAAGAAATGTCAGCGAGGAATTATATTTTACGATCGACATAATAATACGGACAGATGATAAAAATCTAATATTTTTATGACTTTCATTTTTCTTTTTCTTATTTCATTTAACAGTCCAGGGCCGTCCAACTTTTGCAGCAAGCAAATCACGTGATACGTGAAAAGTTGAACACCCCTGTTGTCTTCTCGCATCTCTTATCTTTCTCTTTATTACTCTCTCGTAATTTTGTTATTCTCCATTTCTTTACCTTTTTTTCTTGCCGAATTAAGCAGATATATTATAAAATCAATGCAAATTTTGTTCTTATTTTATCATTATCATAAATATATTACACATTTTTAAACGTACGAGGCCGAAAAGTATTACAGCTTATATCACGTTTGAAAAGATCGTTTGATTATGGTCAAATTTATTTTATTTCGATACGTAAGATAATTTGTTCTTTTCTTTTGGTATCTGTGATTTTTCGAGAATGGAAAACTGACGTTTTCTTAAAAGATAAGGATCGTTAACTTTGTATGTGATTTCGTAATAGTAATCGAATAGTGATCGAATAGTGATCGAATAGTGATCGGGGGACAACAAATATATGGACACCACCACTGCGTTCGGTGTTACGCGAGGCAAAAGTATTCGTAGAATTGAGAACCAGGTGTATATAATAGTATTGCTGACTCTGGCAGGTGGCCGCGGGCGATGCACACGTTTGCGTTTAAGAATGCATATAAGCGTTCTTTCGGCCTCGATCGTTATCGCGATCGTTCGGTGCTCATTCAGTTAAATAGAAGAAATAGAAAGAAAAATCTAGAGAATAAAACTGACCGAGAACATTATTTGAAGAATGGGAAGAGGTGGTAGGATTAATAAATAGGAACTATGGGGGGGGGGAGAGTGATGGTGGTCGAGTAGAGAATATGGTTGAACTATTAATTTTACCTGAACAATGAGGATTGCAAACTACAGATTGATGTTGACGAACGAGTATCTCCCAAACATGGTAATACTTCCTTCGCAATATATTCCTCGAGAAATTGCAATGATCTTCCTGTTGCCGTATAATCGCAAAAGACAACTGTAACAGAAATAATGGTATCCGTGTTATATAATTGTATACATTTTGATGATTCTTATAAATTTAATTATTAATAATTGTCTGTCCGTTTTATTTATTATCTTATTATTTATTATTCTTCCCTTTTTACGGGTTTCACATTTGTAGGAAAACCTCACACGCATATCCCCCACGTATTCGTGAAAGATCGTATTCGTTTTATTCTTCATTTAGCACGGAAACAAAAAACATATCATTTTACTTCGTAGGATGTTTTTAAATAAGAAAAAAACAAAAAAAATGTCATAAAAAGATGCGAAGCAAATTAACAACGAAGGGAAAATAAAACTTAATTATCTTATCTCGAAAATGACTAAATGAAAAGTTCAATTATCTCGAGATATAATATTTCATGTAATGTTTTTTAAAATGATTCTAAAGTCAACAAGAGAATTTACATGTTTCTTCGTAAAAGTTAATACGATGGAATAACAACTGTTATTTTTAACGTCAACAGATGTACCGGTCGTATAATATCGAAGTATAAAAAGATAAAACAAAAATAAAGTTAAAATATCTAGAATTAATTAGGTTACATATGCACAGTGTTTCAGATAATTATACTCGATCGAGTTTCACAGATTTCCTTTAGAATGTTGTTTGCATACGCGTGCGCAATGTTATTTAATTGATTATTACAAAAAATATATTATAATGTAAGTCAATAGTAATATTATTATCGCATATTTTATCGCATATTTTATCGCGTTAAATAATATTCGTTTTAATACGAAATATTTTCTAGTCATTATTGTCATAAATTAATGTTGACAATTGCAAATGACGAATAATAGAAAAGTTGGTTTTTAATAATTACCTATGACTTTTCAAAGCGTACAAAGATTCACGAATGAAATGAAAAGTTTGACGATACGTCTTAGGATCTAAGTGAAAGTGAATAATATAGATCCCGCTTAGGAATATCAACGTCAATCAAAGCAATATTCCATTCATGACGAGGATTGGAGAACTCGTATTCACTCGAGTATACTTATATTCAAGCTGAGTATATGTTTAGTTCTTTTTTTTTTTCTTTTTTTTTTCTTTTTTTATTTGTATTTTTTAACGCGTGCAGAAATCGAATTGGCTTGTGCCAAGGGAAAGCCAAGGTAGGTGAGGGATAATGACTCGCAGGTGTTTCTTACGAAAGAACGAGCTCGATTGAAAGCAAACCCACCGCCGCCGCTCTGTTCTACGTAAGTTCACTTTATTTTATATACACTTGTATATATTATATTCTATGTTAAACGGCATTACTACTAATGTTAGTCGGGAAACTTTCGACGAATTAAATTACAACTTCTCTTAGAATCATATAATTCATCGTTCAAACAACATTACCAACTTTCATTTAAGAAAAAAAGATCTACTAATTACTGCAAAAACTAATAATAACACGGTTCAACGATTTTTCTCGATTTCCTCAAACGACTCCAAAATTTCTCACCGCACTTTTGTATTACACATGGGTTCCTAATTTGAATTGAATAAAGTTTTTCAATTATATCAAAAGTAAAAATTGTTCGATAAAATTACATTATTTCTATTTCGGAGTTTTTTCTTTTTTTTTTTTTTATCGAATTACGAAGGTCATCTTAATTTTCGTACGACAAAAGTGTACGTTGAGTAACATTGAAAAAATAAAAAAGAAACATTTAAAAGTACTTGGCTTTTTCTTTTTTTTTTTTTTTTATCTTTTTAAAGTATATTTATATATCAAATATGAAATCATCTTATCTTACGATATTTGATAAATCATAAATCGTTCGCAACATTCCGTTTTATCCGAAGATATAGGAAAAAGCGAAATCATGCGCGTGATAAAAGCTAACAACGATGAACGACGACGACGTTGATCTTATCAAAAAAAAAACCTTGTATGCTGTATGTCCACAACGTCCGTTTTACGTAAAAAAAAAGAAAAAAAAATAAATAAGAAAAAAAGAAGAGAGAAAAAGGAAAGATGTGTTTCTTTCGTATACTTTTGCAGGGAGCGTCCATTTTGAATCAGCGATAAAATACATTGCCAATCAAAAGTTTCAGAATAGCTACGTAAAATCCCGAGAAAAAAATATAATAATATCCAAAACTAATGAACCTATATTTGGATTTAATTGTTAATTAAAATTTAATAGTAGTATATTCTATTTTTGTTCTTTCATCAAAACCGCCTACTCCGTTTTTACTTTTAACGCATAGCTTGACGCAACCCCTGACGCATCTTGGCAATTAATTTTTCGTGCATTTGCTAGAGAATAATATTTTTCATATCGCTCGTAAAAGTGTTGCCAAAGATCTGTCGCGATAGAAAAATTCATTCCGCGAATCGTTGAACAATCATTTTGTTAGGTAAATCTTACTTTTAAGCTGCCAGTTAATAAACCCGAGTAGAATAATGTGTCTATTAATCGAACAACCGTGCGTTAATATTTGATTCGTATTTGTTAAGATTTGAAAGGAAATATCGGAGTAAACTTTTGACGAATAATGTATATATTTTGAAAACACGACGATATCGATATATTCTATCCAGAATCTTATCGAATAACGTAATAACGTTTGTGTACTGAAAAACACGCGGTGTCCGTTATATCCGTGCAACTGAAATGCTTTTTCAAGATTTACGATCGACGGGAGATAACTCCTTACTTTGCGAGAAGGGCATTCGTTATGACGCAATTATGGCTTGGGTAAAAGATAAATCAAGAAATATACAGGGACACACGCTCTGCTCGGACTTTTCCGTGGAAAGGAACTATTTAATTGATTCTTACCATTGATTCTTACCATTAGATCATTATGCGTTGAGTATATTTTTCTACTATTTTCTACTTAATTATTCTCAAGGTTTTCCTTTTCGAATCAATATCAACGAATATTCGATGCACGCGCATGTTTTTCTTTCTTCTTTTTTTATGAAAAATTGGGCAAGAAATCTATACGTAAGTTATATATCATTTGGTGCATTAAAAAAATACGCTGAAAGTTGTAAAAAGATAATGGAACACTGAATTATATACCCTACGGTATAAATTATATAACCAAATATATAATTTCTACTGTAATTACTATTTAGAATAAAAAAGGGAAAAGAAAAAGTGTTAAAAGAATAATAATAGCGAGAAAAAGTCATCGATTTCACACGAGACAATGGGTTAAACTTTCTCTTTTTAAAAAGAGAATCGCATGATGTCGTAACGAATAGGATCTTCATTTCCGTTTCTTTCAGTTGTTAGAAGAATAGCTCGACGAAGTGCAATTATCTGACACGCTGTGCATAATGTTTCGATAAAAAGGGAAAATTGATGTTTATATCGCGTCGATCGATATGTTTTACGTATTCGGATGTGATTTTACAAAAGCAAAGTTTATTTTTCTAATGAATTATTCGTTGAAGTATTACATGGAATCTTGAAAGAGGTAGCAGAATCAAAGTTCATTTTAGTAAGTTTTTGTCGATCGTGTAATTAATTAAAAAGCAAAGATTAAAAATTGAAGAATCGTATATTAATGAAGTGCAAGCACCCCCTAATTCCTGAAGGATTTGTCTCGTTTCCTAAGAAAGTAGCTAATCGAGTCTCTAGAATCAAAGCAACGCGGAGTTTGGCCGCAAGCATAGTTCGACCTAAATCCCGAGGGCGACGACGATTGGCCGAGCGACCGTTTGACCTCGAACGACTATGCGCTTCGAAACTGCACCGGAGAAGTTTGCAAGAAGCGTACCCGATTAAACTAACTCACCTTCGAGTTCTCAGGAAGAAGGAATCCAAAATGCTTTGGTTGTATTTTCAAAAGAAACACCCGATTCGTCGTATTTCTTCTTACGAATAATTATAACAAATGAAAATGTTTTTTTTCTTTGCGTCAGGGTTGAAAAAAACGTAGACGAATGTTTAATGAATTTTTCCGAAGAAATTGGCAATTGTAAGGAAGATCGTGAAATGGGGAGAAATACTTGGAATTAGTTATACGGTGATATCATAAATGCATCTAACGAGAATCAGGTTTACTTTGGAAAACGAAATGATTCTGTATATCGAACGACGTTGCAAAATGGATTAGAATCACGCCATGGTTCACGGTATATACGATATATACGACACACACCGACGAGTGTTATCTATATATAATACTTCAACTCGTCGTCAGTCGCATTTCGTGCGAATCGTTTAAAGTGAATTAAGGCACGACGACGCGAAACCATTGGCAACGACTTATTCTTATAATTGCATTCAGTCGAATATTATATTTGTCAGAAATATCGGTATCGAGTTCACTTTTTCATTTCGTCAAATTATATTTCAATGAAATAATTTGTTTTTTTTTTATTTTTCCTAACAACGAAGTAAAAGATCCAAATGCGATTAATAAATTATAAAACGCAATTAATTGTTATTAATATTAACATCGATCATTGTCGAAAAGTATCATTAAAAAATCCAATGCGATTTAATACAATCACCAAGCTTATTTTATTGTTTACACATAATTTCCATAATAATTGAAGCAAAGCGATAACCAATAAAGAGGAAAAATGTTCAATTCCAAATGAGAAACCGAGTCATTTGACAAATCATTTATGTTAAAGTAATTTTCGTTGAGTAACACAGAAAGTTCCGCTTTTGTCGTAAGCTCACGGACGTTTGTTCGTTCGTTTGTTCTAAGCTGTAAAACGTTTCTCTAACATAAGCCTTATTATTTCCATTTAAAACAGCAACAACAGTTTCGATGAACGCGCATCGTTCAATGGCGATCGATCGATTAGTATAACATATATATATTCTTCAAACCAACGTTAAAATAATTGACTCGTAAAGTCGAAGAAATGCCTTTCGAGATTGCTACTTTATTTTTATCTCTCTCTCTCTTAGCATTGCTATAGTATTTTCCAACTGGATCTTGGATGATAAAATACTGATCGTTCAAAATATTCCGACAGAGTAATAGCAATTGCATTAGTCAGAAAATATTCGCAGCATTAATTGCGATTCACCTATCGCAATAATCAACAAATCTAATTGCCATAAGCTAAGTAAATGAATCTGGAATAATTTTGTAATCAGGAATGAAGGGATATCGATTCGATTCGATTCCGCATTCGGTGAAAGGGGTGAAAAGGATGGGAAGGGGATGGGAAGAAACCCACATTTTATTCTTCTTTCGTTTTTTTTTTTAACCACACTCTTGTAGATTAATTAATTGTTGTTCCCTGTAAGGAAAAATTCATGGGAATTCGAATAAACGTGAGTAATTGTGCGAATAATTGAACGGAGGTAAGTAAATGGCGTTGCGCTATTTCTCCGAAGAAACCGAGGGGGAAAATCCGAAGATAGAAAAAATAGAAAAAAAAAAGAAATAAAAATTGGAAAAGGAAAAGAAAAGAAAGAAAGGAGATAAGGGACACGAGCAAACATCGGAGTCGAGTCGAGTCGAGTTGAGGTTAAAAAGACAACGGACAACGACTGGACGTTGATCGAACGGTCGCGACCTAGTTTCCAGGTTCGATTATATAGCCTCTTCTTCCCCATCTTTTTCCCCATACGTATATTACCAGGAATCGGTATCGTGGAATTTTCAACGCGTAAAAACTACATACATTTATGTATAGACAGGTAGTAGTACAGGTATATATGATTGATCGTACGCGTACATATGCAACGCGTGTCAATGTGGTATGAACGAGCTTCTCGATGCAATTCTTTTTTTTTGTTTAATTATTTCTCCAATATTTTTTCCAACTTTCCTCCTCGTCTACCATTATTTTTATCTACACGAAGAATTTTCTAATTATCAACGGAAAAGAATAATAGATAAAATGTCTCGCGTGATCCTTCTGTCGTCCTTGTAAAACAGTCACGCGTTTTATGCAAGATGCACGAGTGTTGTTATTTATATTTCTAGGAAATATTTTCTCTTCTGGGAAAGTTGGAAGGGAGGGGTTGGGAGGGGAGGAAGAAGAAGGAGATAGGGTTGTTGTTTTTTTAAGGAATTTCCTACAGATTTTTATAGCATCCCATTGATTTCGGTTCGAAGTTCGAAAATTCGATTGATTCCTGCGATTCTAAGGAATTTTAGCATTTAACTCGAATTACTGTTATTCTTCCTCAACGTGTATTAATAAAATGACAAGTTTCGTTGAATTACCGGTTAGATCTCGTCTTTGGTGTACCACTACAAATAAATGTAATGCATAGTTTCCGATAATTTTTTTTATTATGGAGTCTCCGAGTCGTAAAACTTTGCGCAAGGAGGATATTATAAAGGTAAAGTTAGATTCTCTTCTAGAAAGAGCTAAGAAATCGATCGCGAGGGCTTCTAAATTCGTTTAACCTTGGGTGATATCGAGTTATCGGTTAATTTATGACTGTTACGATATTTCCAAATTCAATAATTTGCGAAACAGTTTTAAATTGCAACTACATTCTTTTTCATTTTTATATATCGTTGTCAATGTGATAGGTGATAGGATAATAACTAAATAGATGTAAGTTTTCTGCATTGATGAACTAAAACTACGCATGCGTATACCTTTTCTCGCATAAGGTGTAAACAACTTACGTAAGTTCAATATGATTATGCGATTGATTTTCATCGAATAATAATGAAGTGTATAAGACAACGACCGAACAGTTTTGTTCTTTTTTAACGCGTCACAGTGACATTAATATTTAATGAAATGCAAATCTAAAGAAAGATAGAAGAAGAACAATATTTTTTCATCGTTTATCTTTATTTTACATGGTTTATTTCGATAAAAGAATTTCAACAATTTTATACAATGCAATATGATACGATGAAGAAAATCATCCCCCATACATCTAAATGAAATAACAGCAGAATTTAGGAATACTCGGTTCTAGGTTATACCCATTAGAACATTACACCCCATACACCAATTCCAATAATAGGATTCCCGCAATATTCAGTTATAGACTTTTGAATATTGTATGCAATGTCCAATAGAGAATCTCATTTGAAAATTGTCGATTTGGACGATGTTACACCTTTGGGAAAAATAACATTTTTTATTTGTACTATCGCAAGAAAAATATTCTGCAAAAAGAACGTCAACGCAATTGGCGATCACGATTAATTGAATAAAATAATATTCAAGGAAAGTATTAGAAAATATTGAATATCATTTTAGGAAGAAAAGTAAAAACGTTAATTGAGAGATTCTCTTTAGGTGTAAAAAATATCTTATTAACTTATTTATAATTGTTCTCTTAGTAAAAATCGTTAGCAAAGAGGAAGTTGATTCTGGTGTATTCTCGCGATACATGGGAAGAACGTTAGCAGAAGCGGTGATCATGCGAACAAAGAAGAACTATTTCGGTCCTGTCGCTTCATGGAAGTGACCCGGCATCGTCCACGCTCGTCGTTCCCTTCGTATTTAGGTCGCTTTGCTTGCACACAAACGCACACAGCACACACCACACGGCACACACCGCACACAAATACTCGTCGCACCCCGTGCTTCAGCATCCAACGTCGCCGTTGGATATGAGCCTTGTTCCAAATTTAGTATCACGCTCGAGTCTTCTCTCGAAAGGTTTCCACCCTCCCGCTTATATACCGCTCTCTGTTTATTTAACAACCAAAGGAGTGCAAAAGAGTGGACACGACGACAAGGAAAGGAAAAGAAAAGAAAAAGTTAATAAGTTCGTTCTCCCGTGCGAAATTTACCTTCCCTTACGATCTTCGCGCACCTTTCCTTTTTCGATAAAAGTCATCGAAGCATAGTTGAAAATATTGATAAATGATTCTTGAAATGTTAAAAAAGATTTTCCCCCGAGTGACGTAAGAGACGGTCGCGAAGACTCCATTAAAAATTGAAAAATGACGTAGGACTGTACGTTACCACTGGCAAAAGAGTTTTCATTCTCTTTGTTCGAACGATTTATTGTTTCCAACGAGAGGCGTGTAAAGTTTCTTTTGCCAATAGCTTCGTACTCCTACTATTCTTTTTCTTTTTCTTGTCTTTAGAACGTTTATTAGCAGTTATTACATTGTCCATAGTTGCGATACCTATTGCAACACGTGTCTGTGTGTGTACGAGTGTATTATTCATATGAATGGGTTACATTCTATTCGTATTACAATAATTATTTCGATATATCGTATTTTCGCGTGTAATAAATTGAACACGCGTCCTTGACCGAGAGATTACGATCGTCCCGTCCGTGGGACGAACGAACATTGAAAAATTTGGAGAATGCAATTTAGCTCGATGCAACGCTAACGCGTATCGTTTATTTAGATTCATATCTCAGAACTCGCTCGCATCCACTGTGTACGGTTGAATATAAACTCGGTTTGTATGTTGGTTAACTCGGACCTTGGACTCGTCGCACAATTCACTATGCGACGAGTAAAACGCATTGTTAGCAACGAGACACTGTCTCTCCTTATTCCAACATGCAACTTGTAATCGTAAATCAAACGCCTATGTACAACGCTCGGCGTTCTTCTACTAACCGTAACCTGTTCGAGGTTGGATAACGAAAGTTTCTGCGATTGAATCACTGTCACGTCTGCTCGACCACTTAACCCTGGAGCAATGACGCATTCATGAAAATCCCAAGGACTACGAACGTTTAATCCTATTCGCTAAATACTTTTTTTACAATTTATTTACGATCGATTTTTAGAATCAACGATAAAAGAACAAACGAAAATCAAAATCGTCTTAACGACAAATGAAAATGTCAACATTTTTCAATCAAACTTACTAAAAGTTTCCTTTCCTCTATTCCTAATATTTATATTCGAATTATCATACGAAATTTCGATCCAAGAATCGCGTCCAACAAACCCCATCGGTTCGAACGAAACCGAAACGCGTTTAACGAAATGACTCATTGTAAAATCGAGCGAATTTTTAGCAGAGTTTACATAGCAATTGTATACCCGAACGTTAGCCGCCTTAAGCTGAATTCACACAAAGGATAAGATTTGCGTGTAACAAGATATTGAATTTATGCGCGTGGAACCGATGTAAGAGTTGATGTTCATTCGATGATTTTGATATATATACCCGTCAGTCGGGAGTTTTATAGTATATACTTTTTTTTTTTATGAGATTCTCAAAGGAAACTTTGTATCAAATTGTGCCATTAATGCGAGAGTTATTCAGTTCAGATGTTTGTAACGCGAACGAGTTGTTTAAAAAGTGCACGGTCTGCGAGATTTTTAGAGTGCAGTCTGTTGTCCAAATCTGAAATCTTCGATACTACGCGAAATACATTTTTTCAAAAGATTTTCCTGCGTTTATTGCTCAGTTCGAATGCATATGATTATCAGTCGTGTATACAAAATAAAAAAAACACGAGGTTCGTAAGATTTTAGGATGCAGTACGTGGTCCAAAGTAACGCGTAACGTTTCCTATATTATTCGTATGCGTATGTGTATGTTTGTGCGTGCAATGAACCTCTAGAAAAAAAGGAAAGAGTAGCAAACTAACGACGATTATGGCAAAGAAACGAAGAGAACGACGACGACGACGACATTTGTGGTGGAAGTTAGAGTCGCTTTCTTCGGGCGTTTGGTCACGTGTTCCAAGGTGAAATCGTGATGAACAGCCGGCGAACCCGTTTTCTACCAACACATATGTATAACTGTGTTTTTAAATACATGCACGGTATGTGTTTGGCTATGAGAGTTTAACATATGCGAGAAGAAGAAACACCACACACGCCTCTCCGACGAGGAGAAAAGTCTTTGGCAAAACAAGCGAACCGTGTTGGAGGATGATAACAATGGCGATGACAACACATCCGGTTATTTTTCGCAAGAAAAAGAAAAGAAAGAAAAAAATAGAATGAATCCCATTTGGAATATTTCTTTTTCGTTATTTAAAATATGCGAACATTCGTCAGGCTTTATGCTAATACATTGATAATTATGCATTTGTTCAGTTTAATGTGACAAACACAATGACGTTTTTATATCGAAAAAAAAAAAAAAAAAACAAAACGTTACATCTATTAAAAAATGCAAGTAAACTATCGATACAATGTAATAGGAAAATTATATCGAAAAATTTCGAGACCCTGTTTTTTTATTTTGTTTCTTTTTCTCTCTACTTTTTGTATTTTTCTCGTCGTTTGAAATTCTAATCGTCGATAGAATAAAATTCAATGCTAGCGCACTATAGTTATATTTTTATCCACGCAACATCATCGGTACTCTGGAAATGATAGCTCGACGAGGCTTTAACGATCGCGAGTCAAAGCTCAACGAGCGCGCATCAATTTCGAATAAATTTCTCGCTAGGGAAACAAAGGAAGGACCATGAAAACTCCACTTTGTAAGTTGATTTCTAGTATCAGATATATGTGCATTATATCACATAAATAAGTAATACTTATTTCAATATACATTACGTATACTAACTATAAAAAATGATTTACGTAACAACAGAAATTATTTTTCAATTCTTCTATCTAATAACAAAATTATTCTACGCTAAGGTTGCACGAAATGTTGCATCAATTGATAATACCACGTTTCGTTAGCAATAGTTTTATTTCATTTACACATAATTATTTTCAAAATTGCACGTGAAATAAGAGACGAGTAGGAGAGTCAAAGTGGCGATGGGAGGATTACAAGTAAAGCCACGTGTGTTTGCATTAACAATTATCGGTATACTTCTCTAATTATACTAATCAGAATTTATCCTAAGATATCCGACGAATCATCATTTTTCGTATATAAAAACATTCGTATTCTTCGATCATACGACTGTCGAAAAATAATATAAATTCTAGAAAGAAGTGTGTATGTGTGTGTGTGTGTGTGTCTCTCTGGGGCCTTGAAAATATTGAAACCTTTCGAAATACGAAAAAAGTCTGACATATTTCGCGTCAGCCACCAACACCCACTACCCAACCCACTTGAAATCATGCAACGTTTGTATTTGGCAAGAATTCGCGCAACTCGACGCTAATAAAAGGAGACAAAAAAGTTAGTACAGGTGTGTTTCAGTTTGGTGAATATCATCGAGGTATTATTTATAATAGAAGGATGAAAGTTAGAACGGAAATTGCATCCCCCGGAGTTGTAGTCCCCCGTCCCTCCCAGCCTCCTCTTCCCCTACCACTCGTAATATTCGCAAAGAAGAACGAAGATAGGAGCATGGACACGCGCGAGCAACCACATTAGGCGTGTGCTGCGTTAGCACGTGGCTGGTGTGTTCCGTGTTGCCAGTTGAATTACATAAGCACAAGTAGCTAACTGAGGGACAATGTCAAGGCTGAAAATCGCACTCCCTGTGCACTACTACAACAACAACTACTACTACTACTACTGCATTGCTTTTCTCTTTCGTTCTATCTTACCATCTATCTCTGTCTGTTTCTATCTTTCGCGTGCACCCCTCTCGTATATTTCATTTCTCTTCGACAATCAATCGAATCGGATAAGATCAGTTTTCTCGTTCTTTTCTTCTTCTCTCGTGTTAGTCGTTGGCACGGAATTGAACCTATCGATATGATTTTTCAAGTATAAAAATGATTTCTACTTTTTGTACACATCACAAACTTCTTTTATATTATCGAAAGTATTACTATTACTTATCGACCCGAAGAACTTAGGCTGATTTTTGTCCGGATTCTAGTTGTCGCAGGTTGGGTACGAACTACCCTTATTGTTAAATTGAATTGCGTAAACGGGGAGGCTTCTTGTGTATGCTTACGTTGACGCGTGATAGAAGATAACACGTGAGCTTAAGTAACTCGAAGAAGATGTTACTCATAAGAAGACGTTTCTTCTAAGGTCTCCTTGATTCTATCGTATAAGATTACAGAGCCCCCTTTTTTCGAAAGAATAGAAAAATCTTTTCTCTTGTTACGTTCTAATACACGTCACCAATCTTTAATCCCCATATCGTCATTTTAAATCCAATATATATATATATATATATATATATATTAGGGTGAAGTGCAATTTTTTGTAGCCAATAAAATTACTTTACGTGCAAGCGAAATGTTAATTTTAAAACGCAACGTGAACTTTCGGGTTCACTCTAATATTTTATAAACATGCATCGAATATATTTCATATATCATGGATATATAAATAATCCAATAATTTCGATCGAACCGATAGAAAGTAAGGATATACATTTAATGTATCGTTAATTCTAATGTTAATAAATTGATTTAATTACATCAAAGACACAGTTCGGTATACCTGGACGTTTATAAAACCTGTTTGCACGTACGAAATAAATTCACGACAGGTATAATAAATATAATTGAAGAACGTTCCTCTCTCTCGAGATCGGTATGAATATGCGAATGATTATTTGTATTATTTTATATTATAACGAAGGGAAAGAAAAAAGAGAGAAGATAAAGAAAAAACATAAAATTAATTTATCTCGCGAGTATGAGGAAAACACGTACGTAAGTAAATTGTAAACACACAATTTCTCATTTCCTTCTATTCCTATCTCATTCTTTTTCATTTCTATTCGTTTTAACCAGCCTGCAGCTGTCGCGATCTTATCGGTGTTATTTTTAATGACATCATTCCTATCCCCCCAAACCCCCTCGTTCCTTCTTCGCGATTGAAGACCAAGAAAATGTATCCTTGAGCACGATGCAATGAATGTGTAAGAATAAAGACAGTTCTTGTTTTCTTCCATGGTGCCACTGAGTCTGCTGGTAACGTTCTTATCTATCGATGATTAACACGCGAAAAAATACGGAAAAAAAAGTTCAAAGATATTACATACATACTTATATATAAAAACCGAAATTGGATAATGTCAACGCATATTATACATATTTCAAAACTTCAAAGGAAACAAATTCTACGAAAGATCTTTTAGATTAAAAAAAATAAATGTTTGTAAAATGTACGTGTGTGTGCAATTTGTAATTATTGAACTGTTAGAATGCGACAATTAATATAAAAAAAAAAATCTATATTTGCAGCAGACATACTTTACCGATACTCTTTCTAGTTTTCATGTTTGCGCTTAAGAAACAAAACGTGTTCTTATTTACGTTCGAGTAAATATTCACCTGTACGCGAGAAAAGCGAACTTGGCTATTTTGAATGCTGGATATTTCCGTCATAAAGCGAGTTACTCTAAACGAAAGGAAACTATTTTCGTTAGGAGAAATCTGTCGTTAATAGAATACGTATACACTGAAGTGAATGGTATATTAATGTTCTAACGATATAATATATTCGAGAAATAATTTATAATTTATTTACAGATTGTGAGAACAAAATCGACAAAGTGACACGTTGCACGCGTTTTTACGATATGGAAATATGAATTCGAGAAGTATCCACATGTTTATTAACTTTTTAATAGTATATATATATATTACGTATATAATAATATTATATACGAGCCTAATTTGCAGAATACGCAGTTGGAAATATTGAAAAAAAAATTCCAGAAAAATGTACGATAGGAATATTTACGTATCAGATAACTATAATCGTACGTAAAATTAATTTCTACCAGTATCGGAACGTGAGAATAATTTATGAACGTTCAAATATATGTACGCCATATGCGTTTAAAACCGAACGATAGTAATCGATTTTCGAAGACTCGCAGGTCGCGCTTCCGCGTTTCCCGCAGTTTCAGGTGCGAGAAAATGGAGGAATTCGTCCAAGTCGTAGTATCGTAATCGTTGAAAGCGTTTATGAAAATGGTTTTGTTCATCCATGCGTACGTTTCTTCCGTAGATACACATATATGTATATTCTTTATACGTGAATCAATGAACGTGGTATACGTGCTGATTATTTTTGATTCCTCTATTGGGGAATATTTGTATATACGGATTTGTACATATTTTATTAGGTGTGCGCGTAGTTGTTTGTACCTGCATCTCGTTGTGCACGTGAATTTTTCTACGACTACGCGTACAATCGCGTATCTCCAATGTTTTTAAGAGCAGTGGTAGTAGTTTTGTACACGTGAATATTTGTTTAAACGTTATTTCTAGATGTGTATTTATGGATAAGTGTATTTCTATATGTGTAGCCTTGGATTAGTATACTTCTTTATATGTATCACTCTCAATAAAAGTATATTTCTGTAGGATGTATATGTTTTTTTACTGTATATTTTAGAATATAGATATATTTTTATTTGTATATTACTATGCGATACGTAAAAGTGTTGGTAAAGAAATACTTGTAGCTACTAAGCCGAGAGTTACGTAAACTCGATACTTTAAGCTTACGAAGAAGAAGCAAGCAAGCAAGCAACACACAGAGCCAGCTGACTGACTCGTTCTCTTTGCCTCGAGGGCACTTTCCAGACGAGTCTGATGAAGGGAACCGATTCTTACCTGGCGATACAACAACTCGATGATGATATAATCGATTTCACGTATACCTGTAACCACTTTATCAGATACCAATGATCTAAGCTTCAAAACTTACTAATACGATAACACTAATAACTACTCAATTTCAACTATTAACATAATTCACACGTTAATTATATATTTTCTTGTTTTTCTTTTTTAAGAAAATTAATATATTTGAGACAATTGGTCTTAAAAGTTCATTTTGATTAGTCTGATGAAGGTAACCGATTCTTACCTGGCGCAACACCAACTCGATGATGATATATCGATTCACGATACCTGTAACCATACTTTATCAGATACCAATGATCTAAGCTTCAAAACTTACTAATACGATAACACTTAATACTCAATTTTCAACTTATTAACATAATTCACACGTTAATTATATATTTTCTTGTTTTTCTTTTTTAAGAAAATTAATATATTTGAGACAATTGGTCTTAAAAGTTCATTTTGATTAGTATAAATTCAGGATAACCGTTTCTCGATTCTAAAACTTTCTCTTCTTAAGATGTTTCTTTTATTCTGTTTTCTTTTTTTTTGTTTGATTCGTTAAAAAGCGATTCGCGAAAGTTTGGGTCGTTAAGAAAACTGTCTACTCTCGTGTGAAAGAATTGAAGAGGATCAGTTTTATCGAGAGGTACTTCTATACGAACACTCGTTCGATTCTCTCTCTCTTTCGCGGGTCGATCATCCCGGACGAGAATAAACGAACACCTCGAATCTTTGCCAGCACTATCCTCTCGAGAGATTAAGACCGTCTTGCACAAGAAAAATATTCTAACAGCTGTAATTCGGCGATCTACTCGAGTGGTTAGAAGTGAAGTAAACAGGTTTTGGAGTATCGTGTCAATGAAACGGGAAGAGTGAGAGTGAAAGATGCACGACGACGTATTTGGAATCCTAAATTCGTGGAAATATACCAAACGTCCCAACGTTGCTATTAAATTAGACCTACAATCTTTACTTTTATACTGAATTACGTATACAGTGCTGGATTCGGCAAGCATTTTATATTTTCATTTATTTGTAATAGTTCAAAACTTATATCGTAGATACGTTAAACAATTTTGATTTCATATATAAGTATAAGTTTTGTTTTATATATTTATTACAAGTGACACGATGTGTACGAACCAATGAAATTGGGCTAATAATTTTAGATTTTCAATATTAAATGTTGTTATATTACAATATTAAAACTGTATCATTTATTTGTACACGCATTAAAACAATGCCACTGTAAAGTCTGACGCTTTATAAACCTAAATCTATATCCATCCCTATATAAACCTACGCACAAACATACACAATGCCCTACAAATGTATACACACACAATCATCGATATCACAGATACCAGTTGGCGCAAGGCCAATGAATAAATCATCCAATGAATAGCCCATACATATCACCGATTTCTTTGCTATAATTTAAACACGTGATATGAAAAAGCCATGCATTATATACACTAATATGCATTTAAAACCACAACGGGAAACATGATCTAATTGACTGCTATCGTAGATTAAACTTGTCCTTGTATCAATTTTTTTCGTGTCAAATAATTGATCAGGTGTATTAATTCGTAATTACAATTAAATTCGGAGTGAGAAGGGAGAATAGAGGGAGGAGGAGGAGGAGAAGGCGGAAACGAATGTAGGAAAAATCGCGAAACGTATTAAAAATGTTTTCAAAGAAAGGATCGAGGCATGTGCATTCGGTAAGATTTTCGTAGTTCGAACGTTGTCCCGCAATTATCCGTGCACGAGGAGTCACGCAAACCTAAAGAAATGGAAAATTCCGCTCCCAGGGAATAATATGTCTACTATACCGATTCTATACTAACGTTTGGCGTTACGAAACCTACACGTTTTTATTGCAATAACGACTGAAAGATTATACTCGTTGAAAACGATCGGCCAATTCGGAACTATCTATTTCTTCGTGTTTTTTTTTCTTTTTTATTTCTCTTTTTTTGTTTCATTTAATTTTTTTCTCCCATTCCCAAGAATTATTCTTCACGATAAGAACAAAGTGAGCGTGTAATAGCAAACATTATTATTATTATTATTATTATTATTACTATGTTGCGTGCGTTTTGCGAAAATCGTTGCATAAAATTTATTAAAACAAATTTAACGTTTTACGATCGGTATAATTCGGAAAGAAATTTTTCCATTATATGAAATTACCTTTTACACAGCAGAGAATAGTGTGCGAGTAATATTCAAGAAATATCGTTATTATTATTCGTGACATAAAATTTATAATAAATATAATAATAATAATAATCCCCTCTCTCTCTTTCTCATTACTCTCATCTCTCTCTCTCTCCCCCTCAAAAAAAGAAAAAAAAAAATAAATAAATCGGAGGTAGAAAGAAAGTAAAATGAAAGTTTTCGCAGACTTTGAATAAAGAAAAAAAAAAAAAACAATGCATAATTTATAGTTGGAAAGAAACGTAGACACGAATTTCCGCGTAGTAACGAATGTGGGTGGAAACAAACGGCGAGGGGGGGGGGACCATGGAAGAAAACATTTTCCTAGCAAATTAGAACGAGGAAATCGGTAAAAGTTTTGTCGGAACTTACTGCGTTGAATGATTATGTTTCAAAAAAAAAAAAAAAAAAAGATAAAAGAAAAATAAGTAACTAAAATCGTATATAATTATACTCCCGTTACAGAGAACAGAGAGAAACACGGTTTGTTGTTTTTTTTGTTTGTTTTATAATCTTTCTTCTTTCCTCTATATTTAATAATTTCTTCCTGCTTTTGAAGGTAAGCGTGATCGTAGGAAAAGATGTCGGACCAATATCGGTTAGTTCTATCTTTGGCCTCCTTATCGAACAGTCTTTTTATAGTTAGCAATCGTTTATTACAAAGTAGAACGGGTTACAAGTAGAAGTGAATTAGTTCCAAAGAAATAAGAAAAGAAAAACAAAATCTACATAATTATATTTAAGAGAGAGAGAGAGAGAGAGAGAAAATGTTTAGCAATTGGAATGCAACCGAAACAAAATGAATCTACTATTTGATTTATCGATAGATCGAAACACATTTCATTAGAAATATAAATGATATTTATTTTTTATTTATTTATTTATTTATTGCTTGTTTTGATCTTATGTTAGATTAGGATTGGAAAAGTGAGACATTATCTATGATATTAAACTGTCTTTTTTATCTCCCGTATAATAAATCAAACGAATGTTTGGTGCTCTAATAACTTTGATTGCATTTATACGTTTAGATCGCGTATTAATGTATTTATCTAAATGTAAAAATAATATTAATAGCACGAAGAGGTACATGGAATCGTTGGTTAGGATCTATACGTTTACTTTCTCCAATTTGACGACGATAAGAAATTATAAATGTTCGTTTGTGGCTGGTTAAACATCTCGCGAGTTATCGTACATTTTCTATAATGTAAATCAAAAGGTTTGCGAAGAGTTTCAAATCAAAAATTCGATAGATTAACAAATTAAAAATATAAAAAATCAATTAATTTTGCATAAAACTTAAATCGATGCCATAAATGGACAATAGATAAACTTGCATGATTAAAAACATAGCGTGGCGTGGCAAGAACTTATGGGACAAGCTAACAAATAGGTGCCACATTAGAAAGTGATCAGGGTATTTTCCGGACTTGATGTTTAACGTAGAGTTGGTTGGCCCGGGGAACTTATCCGGGCGTGCCGAGAACCAACCATGCCGAGAACCAACCAAACCGAGAACCAGCCGAGCCGAGAACCCGATCGATAATCCGCAAGAGGAGAGAGAGAGGGAGGGAGGATGGGGCTTGCTCAGAACGTGAGCGTGCATATTCTGCTTTTATTTCTTTCTCATTCCGTTATTTACAATATGTATACTCAAAGAGAATATTCGATCGACCTAGTAGTTAATGCTGCTAATTTTTTAAAATATCTGAATATACAAAAGATTTGTAGAAAACAATTAAAATAATTAATTTCATCAAATTATCGTTACATATCGTTCTAACATTTTGATCTTTTCATTTATTTTCTTTCAAGGAGGAATGGGGAAAGGGGACAAGGGGTATGCTATGAAAGAAATACAACGAGAAAGTCAAAGTAATGATTTAAGTAGATAAAGACACTCGAGACAGAGACGTATTTGCATAACCACCCAACGGGATCAAACAAATAGTTGAAAACAATCTAAGTTATATCGTATCAAGGTAGATCGCGTGTTAACAGTCAATAGTAGAAGAAGAAGAAGAAGAAGGCTTTTCTAATCGAAGAAATAAAAGAAAAATCTTATCGGAAGAGAGGCTTGGATTCGCACCAATGGAAGTAAATAACCGTTCTTGTTTTAGTAAGTGGAAAAGAGAAAGAAAATAAAAAGAAATATATAAAAGAGTGTGTCGAGAGTTGGCTTACCTCCAAATCGTTGTTTCACTCCACCATACACGGACGATAGAAAAAGGATGAAAAAGAAAAAAGAAAGAAGAAGGGGGAGGAGGAGGAGGAGGAGGGGTTAGCGTGTCCATGAACCGGAAGTGTAGGCGTACGAAGTAAAATCGATCGGAATGGTTGGAAAGAGGAGGACAAAGTGGGGGAGCTGAGGAAGGGTTTAGAAGGAGACAAAGTAAGAAGGGGTGAAGGTGAGGTGGGAGGAGAACGGGGGTAAGAGAAAAGGTATTCGTGAAACTCCGAATAGTTGTTAACCACGAGGGTACTCTGGGTCGATGTTCGAGGTCACGAATGAGAAGGAAGGATGGATAGATGAACGAATGGATGGATAGGTCGATCGAAGGAAACCCTAGCCTGTTTGCCTGTTTGCTGCTCGCTCGCTTGCTTGCTTGCTTGCTTGCTTGCTTGCTAGCTTGCTAGTAAGTTAGCAAGCCAGGCATTCGTCGTTTCCCGTTAACCATGCTTGTAAATCTTTCGAGAGACGGCTTGGTAGAACGAGATAAGAAGAGGAAGAAAGATGACTGAATTATGACGATACCTAGAAGATCAACCTATCGTTCGTTCGTTCGTTCTTCTTCTTCTTCTTCTTCTTCGATCCGATCAACGTTTCCAATTCGATGATCATTTTGTTCTTTTTCTTTTTCCTTTTTTGTTTTCCGCTTTAAATTGGTACTCGACGATGCAAGTTTAGATTACTGAGAGAGAAGTTGGATTATTGTAGCCATTTTGGAATGATTATTATTGTTAATTTTTAATCGAATGCAAAATTGTATTCTTATTTTAAATATTCGTAAAAACAAAGCTGAACGCGCGACACTTGTCACGCGTATCTTATGAATCATCAACCCTATAGTATCTGGTAACACTTGCACGGTTAGATTATGTTCGCGAGTCGTTGAAATTAGCATGAGAATCCTGGAAATATTTATTTCTAATATCGATAAATTTTGGATTCGTTTGTAAGAAAAAGGAAAGAAAAATGAATTGAAGTGGGTGATGGTTCGAGGGGGCGGGCAGGTGGGAAGAAGGTTGTATGCGAGTTCATTGTAAAACGCAGATACTCGAGGCGTGAGGAATGTGCTTGGGTTAGCTGAAATAGGTAGTAGTAGGTAAGTATACTTACTACGAAGGCCACTGCAGCGCTTCGTTCGGCACGATCGTGAAAGTGCATCGTCACAACTTGCCGATTCATAATGGCCGTACTGGCTTATTTTACTATAAGTGCGAATCGATCGTTATACCAGGTCGCAAATGCATACAATACTATTTCGATTTTCTACAAACTTTAATACCTGTGATCAATATTTTTAAGATGAAATATATGTTTCGGGAAAATATTGTCAACGTTTTCCGATTTTCTTAACGATTCGTGAAAACAAAACAACGTATTTTGCATTATTTTCCGTATCTTTATCCGTTTACAATAATTGCTTCCATTAACGATTAAAAGCACTTGTTTTTTTTCTAATCAAATCGCGATTGTTCGAGTAGTAATATTTACCTTGAAAGATAATCGTTAGATTGGCAAATATCTAGAGATCGTTAAACGTAATCAGTTATTTCGTTGTTCATTCATAAAATAGTTTCTCTTCCGTTAAAACAACGACACGCGAGAAATAAATACACGTGAAATAATTTCTAAGAAACGGATCCTTTTCTTTTTCTATATCGTTGATGTCATACCACCATGACGAAGTTTAATTTAACTAAAAATAAGTTGTACGTAATAATTTCTCCTACGACAGCGATGACGATGATGTAAAATTTTTCAAAAATTAATCATTCATTTGGGTCAACGTTCATTCACAATTCTCACACATGTTCAACTAATTTAATCATTTTTGTTCTTTCACAGACGTACGAGAGAAAGAATGAAAAGGATTACGAAATTTTTGATAGTACGTAGAATCTTGTGGATAAGTCTAACATAGTCAGCTAACTGACTAACTCATAAACCACCGATCGCGTTTCATTTCTTGGAATTGTGATCGTTCGCGTCGTCGTTGGTGTCGGGAGATAAGGAGAGACCGTGATCTTTGAGCGACGGAACGCAATCTTGCATGCGAGGAACAAACAAGAAGAGGTGAAGGGGAAACAATGAAAAGGATTTTCGAAAATAAAAGAAGGAAACGCGGGCTCCAGGATAATAAAGGCGCGGCTGTTGAACGTGGCAAGGTACAGGGTAACTTGCAACATTTCTGCGAGTAAACAAACTTCAAACCTACAATACCGTGCACCGATATTATTTCGCAATAAATCCTCACGAAAAACGATCGTCCTACCATTTCAACATTTTGATAAAAGTTAAGAGAAATTTTAAATGGATGTTGTATTAATATTTGTAGGATTCGTGAAAAAATTGGGCCGTTGGACTGACTGGACTCGAACCCGGATCTTCCGCTTTCCGAACGACTGCCTTTAACCATTGAGCTATCCAGGGTCCCCCGTCCAATCTTCTCACGAATGCCTATTTAAGTGTTTTTGACTTGGAGGCGCTCGCATCCTACATATTTGAGAAATATTTCGGTTTCATACTAAACGCAATTGTACTATTATTCTAAAAAAATATTTATGCTAATAGTCGAGCTGTTAATTCTGGAATCGTTGGAACAAAAATAAATAATTAGAATGTTAGGTGGTCTCTTCGTATAAGTCGACGTTAACCCGATAGATAGGTTTGAAGAAAAGAGGACACTGCGTGTTTGGATCGGATGGACATAGATTATCCTCTTTGCGGATGGCAATAACGAGCATGCGAGTTGTCTCCTTGTTCGTACGGCCACCCGCCGTTTCCAGGAAGAAAGACGGCGTATCATCTTCCATTGAGCCTCTTAAGACCTATTCCCAACGCGGATCTATCGAAACGTGACGTAATAGATGAGTTAAAAGGAGAGAAAAAGAGAGAGAGAGAAGGTACCACTAACACGTATCCCGATTGATCCCTTCAAACGAGTTCAATTCGAATTAGACCGCGAATAGAAGTTGCGAGAAATGCTCAAGTTCGCAACATTTATTATACGAACAAAATGAATACTACAAAGAAAAGAAACATAAACGAGATTCCTCGTCGAATCAGTTATCTAACGAACGAGAAAACCGCAAAGTCAGATATTTAGGTAGGTCTCGTTTTGAGTTAGCGTCTTTTTCACTTCATATCAACAAAATGGTGGGGTCTCATTTGAGTTGGCAGTTTTGTTTTCAGCGATAAACGATTCTCCTTCCGTCGTAAGAAAAACTACTCCGATTCCATTAATTTGCTATGACTCTTTGTCATATGTAATATTTATTTAGTATATATGTATAAATATATATATATGTCGATTTAATTCAATAAATAATTCACATATTATTCATTGTCTTCATACAAATAATTGATTAAATTAAGACGATTATACGAATTAATGGTGTCGTGCGAAAGGAAGATTCAATTCGTATTATCGCTTGTAATGAATCATTCTTCTTAATCTTCCCCCTTCACCCCTTCGCTCGTCAATTCGAAGTATACAAGATTGGCCGGAAGTAGGAAATCTATACGCGCGCGGGCGCGCGTCTCTGTATCCTTTGACTTATCGTTAACTTACATAAACGTATATACGTGTGAGTGAATTTATATATCTACTCGTATACGTATATCAAATTAATCGACAAAAATGACGTTGCTAATTTTTATTACTTTTTGTTTCTTTTCGTAATAGGTAGATAAATATTTTCGAACAACTTCGCGTAGAACGAATTAGGTTTTCTGAAAATGTTTCTAGCAATATTGCAGAACAATTCTTCCATGAAATATTTACGAGAATGCAATAATTATATTCTTAATAGATTTACATTTGCTAGGTGTAAATGTAGGTGTAAGCGAGCGAGTAGAACAGACAAACAGACAGACAGACGGTTTTAGGTCACGGACTTTTCGGACTAACGAGCAAATATTTTTGCGCGCGCGTGTCGGTACTTTTCACCGAGAAAAGGAATTCACCTCTATGGTTGGTTTGTCGGATAATATATACGAGTATAATATGCGCGAATATGCGTGTGTATATGTGTGTGCGTTAGAGTGCGCACGCGTTATCGACGATCTTCGACGATGGGTGGTGGATCGAACAGTCCCGACGCACCCGACGGCTCAAAACGATGGATACCATGGTAACCATGGGGGGAGGGCAGGGGGCAAGGGGCAGGGGGCTACGCTATTTCGCATTCTCTCTCTTTCCCTCTTTCGTTCTCGTTTCACTGGCCTCTCCTCCACCCCCCAGCAGACCGTAGTCGACACAAAGCTGTGACAAAGAGTGAAAGAGGGAGAGAGAGGGTAACTAACTTTACGGTGCAAAGTCCTGTTGACGTTAAATCAATTTTATTCTTACGCATTATTTATGCATTAGGTATTTTATGGATAACTCTTAACGATTTCGAATATTATTAATTCATACATTTTCTTCAAAATCCGTACTATAACGTTTTCGGACAACGGATATAGGTCGTCCGATAAATTCGTGTTCATATTCGACATTTTTTCAACAATTTCATATGTTTTCTAACCAAAAATATCAAAGAGAAAACATACTATAATTTAGTGGGCTTTTGAAATGACGCAATTATTAGAGAGAGAGAGAGAGATAGGAAGAGGTAAAAAGAAGAATATATTTTATGAGGGCAAAGTCCCGTTGACGTTCAATCAATTCTTATTTCTCTACATATTATTTATATACGCGAGTATAAATATTTTCTACAAAAAAAAAATAATGAGAAATAGTAAAAATTTAGTAGGTCTTAGGTACGACGGAATATAAATAATACAAAGTAGAAAATATATAAGAAGAATTTGGCATATAAAAATAAAATAAAGTAAAACATTTCTCTCTGTTTTTATTTTAGAAAAAAAGGATGAAGAAAAGAAAAACATCGTACAGAGACGGAGAGATAAATTCGATGCAAAAGAAAAATGTATATACTATATTGTTAAAAAAAATAAATTTGCTCGAATCAATCGATTCTTCGATTAATTGTTGTAATAAAAAAGTAAATGAACGATTAATTTTGACTCGATGCACAATTAGGTTTCACGATTGTAAAGATAAAAACATTAATATTACAAGGGAAAGATAAAATTCTATAATTAAATTAGATTATTAGAGAAAGTGACGTAACGTAAAATATTACAAAATGGTAAGTATTCAAGAAGATTAAACAGAAATAACTTAAGGAAAGTAGAAATTCGTGTTATTTTATTGGATAAACAACTGCGAGAAAAATATAGGAAGAAAGAAATAAAGAAATAAATAAATAAAGAAATAAATAAAGAAAGAGAAAGAGAGTATACTCTACCCGGAAGTATAAAATCTAAAATCTAGCTTAGATCGAGCAAGGATAGAAATAGAAAGTGTAATCGGGACTGGAGCAACGACGTTTCTCACGATCGTTTTTCTATTTCTTTTTCTTTTTCTTTTTCCATTTGTTTTTTTCTAAGAGGAAAACTCTTATAACCCTTCGATATTAATTCGCGAAACGTCCTCTCTTATCGAGAAAGTTCGACTCGAATGATTCATCGCTCGTATGTCCGGTTTAAGAGAATATTTTTAACCCACTTACACAGTTAGGCTGTTAGTTGTTAAGATTTCAACGAAAAAAAATGGGAGAGGAAAGAAAAATACATTCGACGATTAGATAAACGTGTTCGAAGGAGTGGCACATTTAATACGCATCATCTCTTTTTCCTTTTTATTTTTTCTTTTTTATTTTTATTTTTATTTTCTTTTCTTATCTAAATACGCGCACGTAAGTTAATTATATTTTTTCTGCAATTAATTTCCTACCAATCTTAGAACTTAGTTGCATTATCCTGTGATTGCATTTGTAAAAATTATTTATGGTAATAAATTTATTTAATCATTTATATCAAGATTAGTAACATTTTAAGTAACACGTTTGCGTTTCTAGACTCGTTTCGTATTATCTTTTTAAGTTTCCTTTTTATTTAATAATAAAAAAAGACGAATAAAGAAAGAAATGAGAGGGAAGGGGGGGGAGGTGAGGAAAAAAATATTAACAGTTAACAGAAATGGTAATAAATATTTTAAAATGACGCGAGACGTACGCCTGACGAGTCGACGAGTAAAATCAGCTGTCAACGTTGAAAGTCAATCGTCAACTAACTCTCTCTCTCTCTCTTTCTTATTTTCTCAAAACGTTCCTGCTTGCCGCTGCTGTTTCCTAAGTCTGACGTTTAACAAGAATTTACATAGACACTTTAGAACCTGTTTGCTCGTACAAAACTGCATACGACGTGATTTAAATAAGCAAACCGCGTGCGTGTTGTCAATATCCTCACGTTCCTCTCTCGTTATTATATCGTTTTAAACTACGGATACTTTGTTTGGAATAATTTATATCAAAGAGAGAGAGAGAGAGAGAGAGAGAACTTTTAAAGAAAGAAACAATTTGATTCTGCTAGAATTCTCGATTACGGTAGAACGAAAACATAAATTCGTGCAGATTTCAAACTAACATTTTATACCTAAACTGTTCTATCTTCGTATCGTTTATAACATTTCAAAGTATTTTCTCGAATTGAAAACGAGTATGAAATTATTTTGAGCAAAGGCTCGGATACAAAAATATGAACGAGACTTGTTTAATTATTTGCATTAAAAATACGAATGAAACTTTCTTTTTTTTTTATACCCAAATTCGATAGATATAAATCATCGTTAACTTCGATTGCATTCGAGCCAAAGTAAACGATCCGAATTCGTGCCAATCGAACAAATTCAATTGTCGAACGTTTCGAGAAAGTAGATGTAGAAAGAAATAAAAATCAAAATAAAAAAAGAAATATATACTCGGTGGAGAGTGTGCGGAATGAAGTTAACGAAGGACACTCCGGGTGGAATGAAAAATGATAAAGCTAAGTTTACGGAAGGCCACTATAAGACGAATTTAGGTTTTGAAAGAAAGAAAGAAAGAGAGAGAGAGAGAGAGAGGATCATGCTTGTATCCAATTGGAACTCGAGAGGTAGGGTCAAGGTTTCAAATATTACGATCATTTAATTCGAAGGATAGCAAATCTTAGAATAAAATGTATTTTAGTCTCTTCGAAAATTGGGTCGACCGTGACATGTTTTATTTTCAATTTAATTCCACTGATTTATAGCACCTGTTCGGTCGTCTCCGGTCAACGACTGTATCCCGAATACATTTATATTAGTTTTGCATAAACGTTCTGTCGAAGAGAATACTTCTGTCAAAACTAAGAGAAATTAACAAATATTTGAGTAAAATTTTCGTTCGCAAAAAAAAAAAAAAAGAAAACAACGAGTCGTGGTTTGAAATTATTTTTCTCTTAATAAACCTTCAACTAATAGATAATAATTTTAGGAATTAAAAAAGAGAAGAACATTTGTTTAAACGAACCTCGAACGATTTACCTTTGAACAAAATTCTGAACGAAAAAAATGACGGTGCGTTATATTAAAAAAAAAGGAAAAAAAGTTTCGATCGGAATGACCTTTGAAGGATGCGAATCGAAGGATGCAAGGAGGAAGAATGAAAGGTAGGATAAAAATTAGGGTGTGTTGAAACATATATATACTTTGTTAAAGAGTATAGCAAAGAAACAAGAGATAAAACGGAGTATACCGTTGAGAGATGAGTGACTCGTGCGAGAGGAGGTCGAAAATAAGTGAGAAAGAGAGAAAGAAATAACGTGTATGTGTTGGTGAGGAAAAAAGGGAGAGAGAAAGAGAGAGAAATACCCAGTCACCCCTGGCTTTGGGTCGATACCACGACCTTGAGACGCGTCGCCGCCTTGGTACGCTCGAACAAACCTCGCTGCTTCTCGTAAAATGAGATTCAAGCTTGGACGCGTGTGTTACGGCATAACGTAGACAACAAAAAATACCCCATAATGCAATATTTAACATTTTCCCGATAGGTACTTTCCTAATTATTCGGAAATAATCACCATCAAAAATATAATTCACGCAAATGAAGGAAAATCAGATACACGACGAAGAGTATAAAACGTAAGAATAAAAATAGTTCACGGTATGGAAAAAGAAAAAATACCTTACCGTTGTCCCGTTTTCTATCATATTTCTTTTCTATTTCTTTTCTTTTTTTTTTTTGATTCAAAGCTTTCTAAAGAAAATAATGTGTACGGATATACCATGTGTGTGTACACTTACTTAAATAAAATCGTATAGATAGAAACTACTATAAGTACACTCGAGAAGACGATGATAACTAACATAAGCTTTACAAAGCGTACGAGGAATATGAAGAATAGAGATCTTATTGAAAGTTGCATTGAAAGACGACGATTCACGTTCTCGTATTTATCATTAGAAATCTTTTCTTCGCTGTGGTATAAAAAAAAAAAAAAAAATAAAAAAGAGAGAGATGGAAAGATCCGGGGGGCGGGATGAGGGGACGAGAGAGAGAGGTAGGGTCAGAGACAAATACAGCTTTCTAAGGAAGATAATCGATATGGAAAAAAGATGGGTTTAACGATCGAACAATTTATTCGAGTATTTCGTAGCTAGAAGTATTTTTTTTCATTTCGAAAATAAAAAAGAAGTTCGCGTCAGGGGTGGGGGACATAAATATGTATTATTATTTTGATCTAATAGAATTTAATCGGCGCCACGGTTCGAAAATCTATTTTTAAAAGCAAACGTTTTACGCGCAAACAACGCGTGGGGAAAATCTTTATCCGAGAAACGGGCAGCGTCATCTATTTATAGATCAAGACGTTCGAATAATGCCTCTCCAATTTGTTCCCTTCGGCCATTTTGAGTTGGTAGATGACGTCATCGACGTTTAGAAACGGAAGGAAGAATGGAGTATATTCGCCGCGTTTCATTTTGCGTATATATATATATATATATATATACACACACACACGTACACACAAATTCGGGAATAAATAATAGTCTCATCATGAATCGGATGTCAGACACCCACGACTAAGAGGAAAGGGGAATCCAACGTTTCGCTTACAAAAGAAATCATTTTGACCTGATTTTCTCCCGATCAATTCTCTTTTCCTCGACTCGAATTTTATCCCCGAACGATAACGAAAAAAACAAAATAAAGAACTGGCTATGTTTCTCTAAGGAAAAAAATAAAAATCCAATTACTGTTAAGTATCGGAATTAAAAGTCAACCGTTCGGCGCGTTAGAAAAATAACAAACGAAATAAAAAAACATAGAAAAGAGTTTAAAGAAACGTTTTAAACCTAGACGATAATGGACGTCGAAACGCGTTAGTCGTAACTTCAAATGATCATATTATTATTCTTTGCTTACTATTAGAAGTAAACTCTCTCAATAAGAGACGTAGAACAAACGACGATAAGCGGGATATAACTGTTTTAAGAGTTCTAACACGTTTCTATCTATGTTTTACGTATCTTTGAGAGAGATATCTGTGTGTGCGTGTATATATATATATGTTTTACAGGTGTGTTCGAGTGTATTCGTATTGCAACGAAGAAAAAAAAGGAAAAAGAAAGAGAGGAAAGAAAAAAACATTAAGTAAAAGAATAATATGTATTGTGAAAGAGTAAGAGAGTTAGAAAACGGAAATAAGAATATATATACGGATAGTTTAGTGCACACCATTTCCGGTCTGTGCTCACGTGTGCGTAAAGGCGTTACATAATGTTCGAGCGTGACGAACGGTGCGTGCCGATTCCATTCGATCCACGAGAAACACTATGAAAATTCACCTTCGGTTTTCTTCGGACGTCTCTACGTGAGATATTCAAACTTCTGGGTTAACCCACGTGATTAAAAAACTCGGCAAATGGATATTGACCTTATGGAACGGCACGAATTTTAATTTACATTTAGTCTGGGTTACCTTCAAGATCTCGTGAATTTCATTTTTCAAACTTTTATTTGCTATTTTCATATGAAATTATGCGACGTTTCAATTCAAATATTAAATAGACAAATGATCGTGCATATTATATTTATCCTAAATAAATGACATTTGTTGGCAATTATTTCGAAATTTGATATATCGGAATGTATTACGTAATATTCAATTGATGGTACGAAAAAATCAAGTTTGTCTATTTGTGTTTAAAAAACAAAAAGAGACAACAACAACAACTACGAGAGGTGTTGCCAATTACAGAAAAGTCTCCCGTGCGTCAGTCACACTCGAGCGCAATGCGGACTTTTCCTATCGTGGAAAAGTTTTCTTCTTTTCTTTTTATACACTTACGTGTACCTATATATATAAATGCATATGGTTGTGCTCTCTATGCCGTCAATGACACGGAGTAGTACCTTTTCATTTGCGATTTCTCACGTTCGTTCGTTCGTATCATTCTTTTCTTTTTGTTTTTACATGTCACACACTCTTCATTAGTAAATTCATCCTTACGTCATTCCTTATTTGAAAAAGAAAATTAACTCTTCCTCTGATTTATATGAATCGTTAATTCTATGTAATTTTTCTTTCTTTCCTTCTTCTTTTTTTTACGTTGAAACAAAATCGTATAAATACAAAGTCTCTGTTAATATGTAAAAAAAATATATCACGTTGACGTATAAATCCGTGCACTTTGTTAACCATCATTATATTTTTTTTATTTTGATATCATGCGAACATTAGTAGAACTATGATTAAAAGTTCACGTTTGTGTTACATTTTATTGGAAAAAAAAATTGTAGTGTATATTACGTATATTTTATTTTTTAAACACGATTCGAATTATATTACATTTTTTATCCGATTAAATATACGTTTTTCTATGAATTCGATTAATAATTTTTGTATTATTTTTTCTATAAAATTGTACGAGACCTATCGCACGATCATTTCTTTTGCCTAACGATTGATGATAACTTACGGTCATTCCCGTTACGTTAGATAAATAAAAAAAAGAATTGATGTCATCATCATCATCATCATCATCATTATCATCGCGACAACTTTGCCCTAATCTTCGTTTACTTGACCATTGAGAAATAAAAATGATATTCTTCCGATGATCTTTGATTGTTTTCTATCATTCAAATTTACGATAACGACGAGAACAAAAAAATATTGTATCAACTTCATAACAAATTTTCTTCTAATATTTCCATCGAATGAAAGATAAGATATGAAATTTATGCAAAGTTTTGTTTATTCGTATCGAATTATCGATAATGTCAAATTTTTGTCTAGACGAATTGTTAAGATCGATAAAAATTATACGATGTTCGTAAAAAAATTAGCAGAGATATATAATTTTAAATTGTATCTTTAAATCTTCACATACTTATATCAATCCTACACAAATTTCTGACAAAGTTTCTAACAAAGATAAAAAAACATAAAACCCTTTGCATATAACCCATATAAAGTTGTCAGCAACTATGAGTGCCCTTAATTATCGTCGTCGTCAAAGAAAAGAAAAAAAAAGGAAAACTTCAGAATTACTTAAATTAATTCAATCTCCGATTAAATTGTTCAACGCAAGAAGCACAAGACCCAGTTTAACGTTTAAAAGCATATTTTTGATATAGTAATTAATTCAAGCTGTAAAAAAAGAAAAAAGAAGGAAACGTACGAACGCGATGACGTCGGAGTCTGGCTTATTGGTGAAATGTTGTTAAACCTAACCGTACTGGGTTTTATGCGTCTCGCAGAATATCACCGTCTGACTCACCGATGCCGCGAATAAAAAAAGAAATGGCTTCCTCGCCTTTCGGGTAGTTCTTCTTCTCGTTGTTCCTCTTTTGTCCTTTTCTTCGACTCGTCCTCGATATCGAGTCGACGGTTCGAGGAGGAGCAGCACAATCGTGTGTCCTTAACAGGAGAAACCGGAACGCTCGAGGACAAGGTGCATCTCCTGAATTTTAGCTTGACTCAGGTTAACGGTATTTCGTTAAGTTTCAGGTTCTTCTATCGTGTCTACATCGCGTTACTTTTTCTTTACAAGTTGTCGGCCTCGTTTCCTTTTTATATTACATTTATTTGCCTTTTTTTCTTCTTTTTTCTCTTTCAATAAAGTTCAAACAATTTCTCAAATATTAATAAAATACATTAGAGTGTTTCATATAGTTTAAATAATTATTAATTAATCGAAGGAAATGTCTATAGTTGTCTAAAAGCTCGGAATATATGATCGGAGTACCGTCTTCCTCGAAATCCACCGTTAGACTGAGTCATTGTACTCCGCTAAAGTTTTTTCGTTAAGTGTTTTGTTTATACTACTTTCCGTACGTAGCGCATGTCTATAACGAGAATAATATTCCTAAAAAAGAGAATTCAAGTCTATAACCTTCTGATTTTAGTATTTTTATCTATTTTATGTAATTTTTTCCGCGCACCTGCGCAGCGATGACTTCGGGGTTACAATTTTCTTGTCGTATACATAGAGTGCATTATTTTGTTTTATTTACGATTCATTAAATTTACTCGCATAAAATTCTCTAACATTTTGTTTCTTTCGTAATTTTAGTCTTATCTTAATTTCGTTTCTTTATTATTATATTCGTCGAGATAAAAATTGTTGCTCGATAATGACGAAGCTTTGCCATTTATAATATACTTTTTATGTCCACGCATCCCAGAGCAACATATTGTCTCTTAGCAGAGTGTTTTATTCGAATAATAAACGAGAAAGTCGACAATATTGAACTTTTACCTTTAACAATAACGTTTTAAACTTTATTACTTACTTAACGTTCCTTCGACCTTCCGTTTCCTCGTACGAGGTCACATTTTATGCAGATTCCAGAAAGAACGGTAGTTCTTTCTTTCTACGATCTCGTTAACGCGTGCACTGCATTGCTAAAGTAAATCGCATATATACGGGGGGGTATATTGTATTTTTTTAATTATTATTATTATACGTTCAAGTAAGCAATTGTTTAATTTAACAAATTTTTGTTCTTTCTCTATTTCATATCTTTGAACTTTTATCTTTCGCAATAGTAGTCGCAGTCGTTAGATTCGTGCGTGACGAAACTCAATAATTCTTGCATTGTATGCATACGTGTGTTTGTATTGCTTATGTGTGTTCGTAAGTTATCGTTGTTCGCGCGCCGAATGCATTTTTATCTGCTCGTACTTGAAGGAAAATAACGATCGTGAACGTTGGCAAAGGAAGATCGTAACTTTCCGATTATCGTCAATTTTATTTCAATGATTTTTTTTTTATTTTTTAAAGCTACGAATCAAATTGACCGAAAACTTTCTAAACGTATTAACGAATGTTCAATATTTTGGGATAAGATATTACGATGAAATTTGTTCCTTCGAAATTCGGACGAATGGATCTACGATTTAAAAAAAAAAATATATATATATCGAGAAGAGTCCGTTAAAAAAAAAGATTTATCGATGTTTTCTACTCTCTCTCTCTCTCTTTCTTTCTTTCTTTCCATCTTCCATGTAAAAGTAGTTTTCACCGTTCTTCTTATACGTCTTGTAAGATCGAATCGGGAACTTATTGCAACGAGTCCGATCGTATCTCTCGGATAAATCGAAACACCTATCTTGTAAAACGTTCTCATTGAATCGTGACGCGATACGGAAAGATATTCGACGTAAATTAAGATAGCCATGTTACCTTTTGTGAAAGTGGATACACCACTACCACCGTCAAACGTTACAAACTTAAGATTCTACATCCTAAATGATATTACTTTTACAACGAGAAAATTCACCCACACCGAAGTTTCAAAGATAAATTCATTCCACTTCTCAATTGGCTAAAAACCACGGAGAATAAAATTGCTATCAATTCGATCAGGGGGTGTACAACCCCTAAAATGAGAGACACTGTTCTAATCGAATCAATCACACTTCAAATTGGATTATTATTATTCTCTTTCTTCTTCTTCTTCTTCTTCTTCTTCTTCTTCTTCCTTTCATGTCGTATATCATAAGAAATATTCGATAGTAGCATGACTCTTGAAATAGGCATGATGTCATTGCGAAAAAACTAAAGGATACAATCTTGGTTCTCTCAGGATGCGTTTTTCGGTCACGTTTTACTTTTTTTTTTTGTCGAGAGAAAGAGAAAGAATAACGATGTATTTAATAATGTTAACAATTAAGTATCTTCGTACATTACTGCGTTGTCTCTTCAATGTCACTCGTAATCTTCTTTTTAATTTTACATAAAAAAAAGAAACTTATTCCAATTTGAACGAAAAATAAATTCTACTCGTTTTAAGATAAATTATATACATATATATATGTATAATTATTATTATTATTATATATATATATTAATTATAATATATATTATTATATATAATATTATATTATTAAATATAATATTATATTATATATATATTAATTATAATATATATATATATATATATATATATATATATATATTTTTTGTTAATTAATTATCGAACGCGGAAAAAAAGAAGAAAATTCGTTCCGATTGTTCTAAGGTTAATTTGTAAAATAGTAAAAAGAAAAAAAAAAAGAAAAAAGGTAAAAATAATTTGGTTAAAAGAAGTTTGCGGAACGACGTGGTTGGTTGACGATGGAGAACGGGCATATCAGATCGTGTTGTTAGCTGGAAGTGATCGTAATCTTGTTACAACCGGCACTGACGTCACTGCCGGAAGAATACTTATTCGCGAACGCTACTCACACTTTTTTCCAACAACAACCTGCCCTCAATAGGTTTACCTTTAGCGAGAAAGTCTAACTCGGCTTTTGCTCTTTGTGTGCTATTCTTTATCGTAAATAATAAATCACCTATTTTTCCTAGATCTATCTTCGAAGATAGATTTTCCCCATTTAAAAAGTGACTTCATTTCAATTTTATTTACGCATATGTAGTACAATTTAACAATTATATTATTATTTACATATTTTATTTCAAATTAATTGGTTCCAGTAATTCCATTGGTTTTTTCTTTAAAACGTCGAGGAATAATTTTAATATGATATTAAAAAATTGACATGGCACAAATGAAATGTTTAACAAAGTTATATTTACTTGATTATACTACAAAAGAAGATAAGTAAATAAAAGAAAAATCAAATATTCTTAACGATGCAAGATATACGGGAAAGTATACTAACTCTTAAGTACTTCAAAGTAAAACTTTGAAATCTACCGAGAACTCGAGCTCTAAATTCTAAATTGTTTGTGTACGGTAAAAGTTGAATATCTTCGCAAACGCATACACCCTCGCGCAAATTGTAGAGTATCATTATTTCTTCCTTCTTATTTTATTTCATTTCGTAGGTGGATAAAAATTGTTTTTATTTTATATCATATATTCCATTGGAGATTGAAAGATATTCTTTACGAACAAAATTCGTTGTTAAATGTTACCTCTACAATTTTGTACCACTTTGCTTTTTATTATACTTCACGAAAGAATGGAATATCGGAAATGAATTTTTCGATTACTCGAAGATGAAACTTTTAACTTAATTGGCCAGTACTTATTTTGTACTTTTCTTTTCCAGAAGGAATTCAAACTATTTCTTTATGGTTACGCGTCCGTCCACGTGTATGTGTGTATGTATGTGTGTGTGTGAGTATATTAAAAAGTGCCGCACCTTTGAGGACTCCTGAGAATTACGTACAACGGTTGTTAAGCGCGCAAAATAACGATGACGAAATAAGAACGTGTAAGGCTCGAGTTCCGGGGCACGAAAATGAAATAGAACCTGTAAAAGGTAACGTTTATTTTCGTGTTATATGATCGCGAGATTAAATACGTACTGGTATAATATGAAATATTGTTTTGAAGTTTGTTCATTTTAATCTGCTTTGTTTTTCTAACGATATGATACTTGAACATTTCTAAAATCCCAATTACATGATATTAAAAATAATGAAAATATTTCAACGATGAGTTTCTTCCGTTCTAACGTAATTTAGAAAAAAAGTACATTTTATTTATTGTAATTCTAACTGTAGTACACCAATAAATTCTAATAAAATTCTTGGATACACGTTGATAAGAAAATTTTTGAACGAAATTAGAGCTTGTTTATTACAAAGGAGATTAAAACAAATACTAGAAAACAAAGAGGTAATTAAATACCGATAAGAGTTTGATTAAATCGGATTAACGAGTCAAATTACGATCACGCCTAAGTTCATTTTAAACTGCAAATATTCAGTTGGGAAGTATGTTAGGATGACGTCACTGTTGAAAATCACTTAACATTAGATGCTTTTGCGAGAGCTTAACGAATGGAACTTAAAAGCAGGGTTCGTTAACCCGTGCGTTTCTCGTATCAACGAACCGACAATATTAGAACGAACAAACTAAATACCGACGGTCTGTGCAATGTTAGCAAAGTCTAATTAAATATTCTTAACTATTCCGAATTTACTACGAACAAAAATTCTCATCTATTTGCAATCTTTCATCTTTGCCAATAAAAATGAATATTCGTATTCCTAAAAGTTGACTAAATATAATCGAAAAAAAATTCCACTTATTAATCGAGGAAAAAAAATTCCAGAAGTAAGGCTCGTTGACCTGAAAAACTAAAGAAAAAAACAACAATAAAAGATTGGAATATTACAACGGGGAGATACGAAAATCAATTAAAATCTATCATCTAAGATAATCGCGATGGATAAGAAATCGAACATTAATCGATAGAATATTTCCTATGAAAAGAATTGTATTTCTTTTTTCCGTAAGTTTTCTCATTTTATATAACGATGATCTAACCAAGTTGATAACTTTATCGTAAGTCTTTATCTGATAAAAGTGGTAACTGTTTGCAAACACGTTGTTTCTCTGACGTTCGTATAGCGGTCCGATAAATTGGACGTGTTTCGCGTCTCTTTTCGTGATTCAATTTTATTGGCATTCGCGTAAATGTATTTTCGTCCATGCGTGTTTACAATTCGTCGAGACGCATTAGCGGTTTGCCAAGCTTTAATTCACCCATAACACTTAGCGAGATACAAATTCCATCATCTACGTCGGTTTAATCATTCGATGCTCGCTGCAGGAATCCACCTAGATAAAAGAAAGAAAGAAAGAAAGAAAGAAAAAAAGAAAAAGAAAGGAAGAAAGAGAGAGTTTAACATCTTGAAATCGTCGTTCAAGGTCCTTCTCGTCATCTTCTCTTTCACGATCATCTCTCTTTCACGTTTTTCCTAAAGCGTAATAATAATCTTATTTTTATCCTTCTCCGCTATCCTTCTCTTTCTTTATTTGTTCAATTATTTGACAAATTTATAAACGACAAATCGAATAGAAATACTCGCGACAGGTAATTTGATTTAAAATCAAAAAATAAAGAATTGAGAGAGAGAGAAGGGTCAAATACCGAACGAGATATCTCAACCCTTCGTACTTTTGAAGGAATGAAAAGAGGAGAGGTAAAAAAAAAAAGAAAAGAAAGGAAAAAAAGGGCCTTGGTGTTCCGATGGAAGCCCCGGGCCTATTCGCGGCCAACTTGAATATGGTTCTTTGTTTCGGTGTACAATGCAGGACACGGAGCAGAAATTATGCAGGAAGTCGTCGTCTCTCTGTACGTACTATGCACGTAATATCCACTTTTAACTCTTTCATATACCGGGTGATCATACAATTTTACACCCACAACCGTACTATACGAAATTATTTAAAAAATAAACTTAAATTTCGACGTTAATTACTTTATTCGAATAAAAAATTCTTTATTACGAATATACAGATATATTTACTTTGTTTTTACTTTCAAACAAATATTTACAAATCGTCGAATGATTATTTTTAATCGACGCCTCGTGTTTCGTGTTTTCGTTTTTGTAATGAAACTTATTAAATTTCATCAGAAATATTATCTCGAAGCAATTAATATTGACCTTGGTCGACATATCGATACCGCATCCAATTTTATCTCTCTCTTTCTCTCTTACAAATAAAAGAAGAAAAAAAAAGAAAAAAAAAAGCAAAAAATGTAACTTAATCTACTCATCAATGTCAAGTTGCAATAAAAAAATAAATACACAATTAACGCGCCCGTGAAACCTTGCTATATAAAAAGGTAAAAGATAAGAATCGTGATTTGTTTATCTTTCAAGTAGATACGAACTTTATCTAATTTTATTTCTAATCTAAAAGAAGATAATAAAAAAAAATAAAAATAAAAAATCTACGTTTATTATATCATCTTACTCCATTTTGTTTTGACTTTGGTAATGCGTTGAAATTAGATAAAATAACGATACGATGCATCATTTCTAAAATGATTCGATTTATTCGATTTTTACGTAAACGATTTGAAACTTTTACCCGTCAGTGTATACGACGAGCATAGAAACACACGGAGAACGAGCGTGACCTAGTTAAATTCGTTACAGTACGCAACATTAACCTACTTCTGTCCTGCTCAACACATTTCTTTACGGGTTTGTTCTATGGGCCACCCGTTATTAAACAATATTTATTTTTTCCCTCGGAAATAGCACGGTAAAAAAAAAGGAGAAAAAAAAAAGGATCCTTAGTAAAACTCGCGTGTTTCTGCTTTTATCGGAACACACGTACAAACACACACACACACATACACACAATTGTGCACACGGGGTGATTCACCTGTACTATTCGATGTGCTATTTTTATTACTTTTTAACTAAATAATGCAAAGTTAACACGCTACCTTACGTTTGTTGCTATTTTATTTATTTTATCGAGATATTAGGATCACTTTGAAATAATAAATGAAATGTTTTATAGATACACGCAAATAAAATTTCAATAAGGAAAAGCACTTAAATTTATATTTCGAATTTCAAATTAGACATTTAAAAACCGGTCTTGGTACTACGTTCAATGTTACGATTACACAAGAATATTAATATTACGTTGATATTATCACGAGTATCTTTTATTTTCGATCAACAACAAATAAAAAAATGAAAGAAACAAATAGAATACTTAATTTGATTTATAGGAGGAAAACAAAAAAAAATAATTCCTCTGGCAAAAATGTTGTTTAATTGAAAACATAAAAAAACAGGTTGAACGAGAAGTAAAAAATTATTGACGAAAGAAAAGAAGAAACAAAAAGAAGAGTTGAATATATTTTATTGTCATCTCGTAATAAAAATGTTGTTAAGAAATGCGAATAAAGTATCCATAGCGTATCACTTTATAGATTACTATATCTTTCGAAGCTGGATGCGTCAGTTGTATGACGATCATGTGACTAACTATATTTATATATATATGTGTGTATGTGTGTGTACGTGCATACCACAAACTCTATACAACGACCACGCATCTCTAATCACGACCACAGAAATTTAATAATGTTTTACTCGACCTTGCCCTTGCTAACGAGAAAGAAACTCCTTCTCTTTCTTTCACTTTCCTCACTCATCGTTTTTAAATGAAATCACAATGACGTCTTACGAGGATCAAATGAAAGAGCACAAACTGATGAGATAAAGAATAAAACGTAATTGTATCCTACGAGTATGCTAGGAATTGATCCTTAAGTTATTTCTTATCATTGATGAAAATATTCTTCGCGAATCAATGCGCGTGTATTTCTTATTGTTTCGCGTATCATAAATAAATAATCTGTGTGTGTGTGTGTGTGTATAAGGGTTCATGTTTTTTACGAATATCTATACGTGTCGTTGATTATAAACGTATATGGTTTTACGCGTGTATGCGTTTCATTCTTGTTATTATAGGTGTCCCCGTGTCTGATGCATATGCGTTCACGATTTTTAGGTGTGTACCGTAGTACTTTTTTATAGGTGTGCGTATTTTTCAATCTCTCTCTTTCTTTCACTCGTTTTCGACGATGAGTCATTATGGACAGCTGCCAGGCTCGCTCGACAATATTTTTGTTCAACTCTTTTCGTCCAACGCGAGTTACCCACGAGGTTAAATATGAATTTTTTCTTTCTAACCGTTCGTTCGTTCGATCGATCGATCCATCGTTTGATCGAATGATCCAGTTTATTTTTTTTTGTAACATCTCCCGATTAAACTCTCGCAATTAAGTATTTCATTATTTCATTTTATTACTGCGGATGTGTTCGTTTTTTTTTTTTCACCTTTCTTTTTTCGCAAATAAGAAATTGTTCGAGTTGATAATTTTTTGTGTATTTCTTTTTCAATTGTCAACGATAAAAATCGTAACTGATATTACGAATGGTCGGTCGGCTTTCTTTTTACGCATTTGAATAAAAAATACAACCTTGAAAATGGTCAATTTTAATCTACAAAATAACTCGAATTATTTCTACCATCGCGAACTACTACTGACTACTGGCAATTATATTTCTAACCGATTATTTGATAATTCATGACAGAATGAAAATTACAAACGTTTATTAAAAATGGACGGTCGTTTGAAAAATGAAATGTAATGATTCCTGGGAACGAGTCAATAAATGTCTGTCATACACTCGCGTAATTATATTCATCGTAAATTTTTTCTGCAATCGTTAAGAAAAGATTATTAAAATAAAAGAAAAAGACATTTGTATAAAATGTATTAACAAAATCACGTGAGTTTTGAAAAGGAAATAAGAAGGAAAAAAATGAAAAAAAAAAAAAACAAGAAATATTATAAATTTGAAGATTTCCACTTGTCGACTCATCGTTGGCATGGTCAGAACAAATTAGTATTGGTTCGTGTCAGTGAGCTACCATTGCCCAAGTTTCTTTATCTTTAGCACGAAAAGTGACTTTTGAAATAATGACACACTGATATATCCTATCGTTCGAAAGCGCAACGATCGAACTTCCTGTTGAAATAAAGTTTTACTCTTGCGCGTTGTCTTTTCCGTTCGGTGTTCCAGTTTATTAAACGACCATTCTCGCACGAACATTAATATTATATACAATATGCGATACTTCCTGTCTCTTGTATATATTATTCTATTTCTTCTTTTTCTTTTTTATTCCTCTCTATAATAAAAAACTATTTTTCAACATAGATAACATTTTACGGTTGGAGGATATGCACGCGTACAGGGTGACTCACATCATCGTTTCGATGTCTCCAATAACTTTGATATTAAACGTATAATATAATAATGTAATTGTTTCATAAAAAGAAAACAACGTTGGATGAGTTATCGATAAAAACAAAATGATAGGTTTGTTTTCTATCGAAAAATTATCTTATTCGATACTTTGAAAAAATGAATCTTATTTGATACTTAACACAAAATTTGTTTCCCAATTTTGTACTCTAAAAAAGTTACGCAATTTTTCCATTTAATGACATTTTATTTGACGCATAATTTAAAAGTTATTAGAGATGCGAAAAAGATAAATGAATCATGCTGTATACGTGGGCGCATATATATCGGTAGAGTAAGAAGTAAGTTTTCAATTCGAAATAGATTAGAATTGAGGTGGAAGTAAGTCGTGCTAAGCATAGCTAAGAAAAGTAACGTCGTCGATCTTCGTGAGAGTAAATCTAGTTAGGAGTATTTAATGGAAGGAATTTGTACGCGTGAGTACGTTTCGCGGTCGTTAATAGTTATGCGTGAGTAAGTAGCACTTTTAGCAATTCACTTTGCGACGAGCACGTGGCTTTCGCTAGAACGGAAATCGCGTCTCGTATATATCTACATCGTAACTATACATAATTAGAAAAGAAAAAACGTTGTTTTACTTTGTTTTGCCTTTTTTTTTTTTTTTTTTGATAAAAATCGATCGAACATCTTGAAAAATTTTCCGGAAGGGGCGAGGGGGGGAATAGAGCATAAAAAAGAGAAGAATGATATTTAAAGGACTTTCGAACGATCAAAGTTATACATTTGTTGGTAATCGATTGAAAAATTACGTGACAAATAAAGTATCGAAAATGGCGGTTGCACGAAAGCTTGTAAATTTGCGACAAACGCGATACCACGAGAAACCGAATCGCGAATTTATGAGAGTTACGAAATTTGAAATGCATTCGACCAAGACCTAAGGAACTGTACAAAAAAAGAAAAAGAAAAGGGAAAAAAAATAACAACCCCCTTGCATTCGAGGTTGGCAGAGTTTTTTTGTCGTTGGTGTCTGCGGTTAAGCGGACAGTTTCGTTCAAATAAATTTGATATCCCATGGTTAATACGAGTTTGACGCGTCTGGTGCGAACGGACGATACGACATATACTAGATAAAAAGGCGGAATAATAATCGTTTGTAAGATGCAGTTGTAAATGCAGCTGTAAATGCAGTTGTCGCGAGGCTGTGAGCAAAATAAAGAGAAAAAAAAGAGAAAAAAAAGGGAAAAAAAGAGAAAAATATCGATAACTGACCTTTCCTGCGGCCGAACGGTCCGAAGAAGGTGCCGTTCTTGCCGATGACGTTATCGTCGATGTACTTGAGCAGCTTGCTCGTGTCTTCCCCTTTCTTCGAAGCAATCGACTTTACGGGGCGTGGCGTAGGGATCCTTTGAGGAATGCCGCCTGCAGCAGCGGTGCAGCCACCGGCACCAAAAACACCAGCTATGTTGGAAGAAGCCACCGTAGAATTATAAACAACGGGAGGACCACCTCCGGAAATTGCAGTCGTTGTATTGGACGATGCAACGATACTCGGATTGTTGCTGATATTCGTAATATTTTCCAAATTGCCGGTATTCGATGTATTAACGTTAGTATTGTTATAGTTAGTAGTTTGCTGCGAGGATACGAGCAATACGTTGTTGGTCGTTTGAATGGTCTGCGAGAGGGCGCAACTTGGAACAGCGCCGTTGTTCGGAGAAGGACAGGTATTCTCCTCCGCCAACGAGCTGATCCTCCTCTGAGATCCGCTCCAACTCTTCCCGGACGAGATCTTTACCGAGCAGCTCATTATCTCATAATAATAATAAACGTGCTCTCTGGGCGCATAGTAAGCGCTTCCTTTCAAATATTTCACACAATTATCAACGAAAATATCGAACTAACTCGCACGACACTTTTTTTTACCAATCTAACGAGAACCCAACGCATATATGTGATGTATGTTTCTCTGTGACCGTGTGTGTATATGTGTGCGCGTGTATGTATGACAGAGAGATGGACAGACCTCGGTGTGACACCACCAGTAGTGTTATATAAATCGATCTTTTCGTTAGGAGATAAAAGTTAACACGCAGGATCTTCCTCCCCTCCAATTTTCCTCCTCCTCTTTCCACTTAGAATTCTTCTTCTTCTTCTTCTTCCCATTCTCTCGATCAATCCCACCTCGATCCGCGTTCGATTATTTCTATACCGTACAAATCTTTAACTTCGAAAACAACAAAATTTACGCGAAAGACGAATCACCTTTTTCTATTTTTCAGTTCCCCCTGGATAAATATTCATTTATCGACACTCAAACGAAACCGTAAAGAAAAAATATTCATACACCCCCTCGACTACTTCTTCGAAACTTTTTCTCAAATATTGTTCTTTTTTTTTAAACACTTTCCACGATCGAAATCGCGATCTTCGAGTAATCGATCGTTGTTGATTTTCTTGTTGTTTTTGTTGTTGTTGTTGTAGTTAATTTTAATTGATACCACGATTAAAAACGCGATAGAAAAAGCTCGTTAAACGCGAATACGTTTGATATTAAATATTATATTTATATATATCGTTTTTTTTTTTTTTTTTTTGTTGACTCCGATCAAAATGGGGAGAAAAAATGAAATAAAGATAGAGATAAAGAAGGAGAGAAGAGAGAATAAAATGCAACCGCGCGATATATAGTTGTGACCTCTCGAAGTGCTAAGACGAGACTGAATGTCTGGCGGGCGATGGGCTGCCCGGTTCGCCAATGACGTCACTCCAATACGCAGGCGCCCGAGAGTCTCCTCGCTTCGCCACGGGCGTATCTTACGCTCTGGGGCTCGGTAATACGTGTTGCCGTGGAAACTTGCGAGTGCAAATTAATACTAAACCTATATCTATATATATATATATGTGTGTGTGTGTATACCAGGGACCGATCAAATCAAAGATATTTTTATACATTTATTTTCCTTTTTTTTTTTGGTCATTAGAAATTTCATTAGAAATTCTCTTTCCATTATTAATTATTTTTTATTATTTATTATTACTATTTTTGGTCATTACTTTTTGACGAATATATTCGTATATATTTTATTTTTCAATATTTTCTCAAAATATATTATTGTTTATAATATTAAGTTTTTCTGCTCTATTACCTTCTTCCATCACTCAAGAAGCCTCATTACGCCCTATTTACAATATTTTAGAAACTTACTTGCAAAATTTCGGAAAGAATTTATGGGATAACTTAATACTATATCACATAATATTGGTCGAACTCTAATTCAATAAATATCATTCGTTTATTATTATTTATAATTTAATTTATTTATCGATAGAAAAGAATATCGTAAAGCTTTTCAACAAAAAAAAGTTTAATATCGTTGAAAAAAATCAATCGTTCAATTATGTAATGGAAAATATTGTTACGCGTCATTTAAATTCAATCCATTAGAGTTCGACGATTTTGATCTCGTATTTTCATTAACTTTATCCGATCTATCAGATCTGATATCAACTAAAAAACGAAATTGCCTATAAGAATTTATTCTTTCTCGAGAAGAAAAATAATAAAAAAGGGAATAGAAACTCGGATCGAACGATGCCCGGCCTATTCATTTATTGGACTAATGCCAAAATCGTTTCTACTTGCGAAATTATTCGACTAAAGTAATGCAAAACGCATGTATTATGCAGAGAATAACACATTCGTGTAGTCTCATTTTCTTAGATCCTATTATAATCTTCAAGAATGATCTTATTTATCGATTTAAAATGATGAAAAAATAAATCGAAGCGATAAAATTTTACCCTCCTCGCATATTATCAAATCGCATTAACATTAAAACGAATGATTTATATAATTACGTTTAATTTACAATCTCGTTCTTACATTAGTATTATCTTCGTATACTTTTTTTCGTATTATGATTATTATTCCGGTTTGCTCATTACCAACGGACTAATTAATTTACGTCCGCAATAATCGAAAAGTTGATAATTTCTTATGCAAAAAAGAGAGGAGGGTGGGTGGGAGGGGGACGGGAATAAGTAGGGAGAAAGACAACTATCAAAAATAATGTCTGTACGAGAGCTCGGTTTATTTATTTATACGAATGACGATATTACGAGGAGCATGCTAAACATACGAAAACAAACACATACGGTGCACGTATTATACATATATATATATGCATACTTTTTGTAATGGACATCGTACTCGACATTACGATAGCGTTTATCGCTTATGCGTGCCAATTTTTCTCACGAAGATGATATTCACGCGTGATCGAACAGGTCTTTTTCTTTCCTATCATTCTTAACCACTAATACGAGACACAATGTCGTTTACTTTCTTTAAATCGTAATATTTCATTTGCATATCTTTCTATAAACAACTATAAACTATACTGACAAATAAATTACTTTCAAAAGTTCAACGGTAAATACGAATCTTTTTCGAGAGAATATATATCTCAATTATATTTGATATTTCGTATAACGTATTATTTATTATTTTCACGAATTTACAATTGTAATTGAAAATGATGATGGATCATTCCATCAACTTGGCACACCAAATTCGTCTACGAATAAATCGGCACGAACTTCTTTATGGTATTAACTGTGAATACTTTGATGATTTTATTTCGAATCGTATTGTAGATTGTGGTAGACGAGCGAAAGCAAGACGAATTTATTCGTAGAAGAATAATGGATCATACCTATGCATGATTGTATTATATTGTACATCGTAGAAGAAGGAAAGCCGTAGAGAAAGTGACATGTATTATGTCCGACAATCATCACATGGGGATTCACTTCGACGTATATACGATTTCGAATTATTTTAATAAAGATAAAGCACGAATTTATTATTTATTATTAACGCTGTTATCTCGTTTAAATTTCTTTTTTCTTTTTTTTTCTTCTCGTTGTTAAAAAATGGACAAGAGAAATCGTTGTCATTAAGAATATTTCTTCGTAATTCTTCATCCGTCGAATGATTTTGATTTTTACAAGTTATTAATTTGACAAAAGAAACATATAAAAAATAGGGGTAGACGTTATGATAATCTTCCTCGAACAATTATATTTTTCTTAATCGTAAGATTTACCTTCGTTTTCCTTCTTTTCTTAGAAAAATGACTTTTTTTTTTCTTATTGCGTATAATTTTGAAACATATTACGTGTTATGTTTTACCACACGGAGATCTTTCGATCAAAGTTGCAATTTAATAATGATGATGATGATGATGATGATGAGTGGTAGAAGAGAAAAAAGAGTGAAATAAAAAGGAAGAAGAAGAAGAAGAAGAAGAAAAGGAAAGGAAAAGAGAAAGAGAGAGAGAGAGAGTGATTGTGTTATCGGTGAAGACGTTTTAAATATGGCTGTTGTTTATCTTCACAATGTACAATTCGGTCGGGAAGCTTCTCTCGTTTGCGCGTATCCGGAAGAAGATTTATAAGCTTCTTATATAACTAAACGCGAAAGCGTGCAGCATTAAAATTAAAATAGATCTTGGAAGTTGTAAAATTTGATTTCAGTAAATATCAACTGTTAAGAACTGAGACAGAAGTATAGACCGTACAGCTTAAAGTATCGCGCGAATTATTTATGCTCGAATAATTATTTTTTATCGATAAAAATAAAAATAAAAATAAAAATAAAATTGAATTAAATTAAAAAAGAAAAAAGAAAAGAAAAGGAACGAAACACGTTTCATTAGAGTGAAATGAAATTTTGCTTTTAAATTAAACGCGAATATATAATATAATTAACGAAATAAAATCAAATAAAGTAAAGAAGAAAATTGTTCGAAATAATAATTTTGAAAAAAAAAAAAAAAGGATAAAATAATTTGTCGTACGTAAAATGTACAAAACTGTACGGATGGATCGTGACTGGCATTCGTCACTTTGTCTTTTCTCTTCTTGCGTTCATTTATGCATCACACATTGAGTATTCGTGATCGTTTACGATCTTCGCTTTATACTTTGATGCACCGACACGATAACGAAGCAAACGCACACGCCTCGAACGCGTGCAATGCTCGTGTTGTAAATAAGTTAGTATATAAGTTAGAGTACGACTAGCTTTGTTCTCGTTGACGCCTTTCACGCGTTTTAAAATGCGAACAAACCCTCTCTCTTCGAAATGAAACGTTTCCCTATTGTAAGAAAAATTTGTTAAAAGAATAATCATTAACTCGAAATAAATTCTAACCCATTGTTATTCACGGTGGCTAATCTTTTTTTCTTTATTATTATAATTTTGTTAATATTCGGAAAATATAAATTGTAAATTTTTTTTTTTTTGCGTGTAACAAAGCGTTAATTAAAATCGAATAAATCAAGAGAGAGAGAGAGAGAGATAGGTGGTGCGTTTTAATTTAAATATTTATCGATCAAAAAGTTGATTCTATCTGAATATGCATTAAATATGTTTACAGAATATTTCACGTTGCGTGCATCCCTGCGATCCGCTTTAAATCCAACGAAATTCGACCGATGGAAAATATTCTATTTTTTTTTTTATATTAATGGAAAATTAAAAACCCCTTCCTCCAACTAAAAAGAAAAAAAAAAAAGAAAAAGAAAATAATACCGAGTAAACAATTAAACGATACGATACGATTCGGAATCGCGTATCATGATCAAACTCGCCATGGTAACGAAATACACCACCCTTTTTTATTCTTTCACCCCTATTGTTCGTACGCTTTTTCCTAGGGTTTCCGAACGCATTCACGTTCAACTTACATTCGACATTTTATTTTATAACCTGTACATACGTACAAAATTGCTTCTCTCGCGAAACTTTGATAAAAAGAAAAATGTTACTATTTCCACGTTCAACCTTGGAGGATCGAAAAGTTGCGGCTAGTATCGAAAGAAGACGACAAATAGAGGAAGATAGGAAATCGCGAATCTTTAACCCTCGTTTCAGAAAGATCGGAGTGAGTTAATTGACACGAGTTTAATAATTTAACTCTTACGATAGACATCTGTGTTACTCGGAGACTTTCGTAACACGTGTATAGGCTGTCCCAGTTATTTTCAAGTGAAAAATTATTATCAAAATATTTTATAAATAAAAATAAGGAAACGAACGGGAGAACAATGAATTGTCATTTATTATAATCTTTTAATTAAACATTTAAAAGCTCGTATATTATGTGTTTCTTCTTACTTTTCTAGACTCATGGCAATGAAATTTGTGCGAATTCAAACTGGGACATCCTATGCGTGTATATACATATATATATGTAATGCATATTTGTTTGTTATTCTTCTCGGAAAATGAAAGATCGACAAGAATTTCTTAGATCGGCAAGTGGAGGAAAAGAGACAGCAACGCGAGGAAGAACGTGCGAAGGAATGCCAACTGGACGAGAGTCTTGTTCGCAGCAGTAAAATCGCTTTACAATTGGAAAAGGAACAGGCAGAGGTAAGAGGTTGACCTCATTTAAACATCTAACGTATTGGTCTAACGTGTTTTCTATGCTAAACTGTCCAAGTTTCTTCTAATCCTTTAATTAACTTACTCGAATCTTTTTATTTTTTCTTTTTCCTTAACTCAAGCACAAGAGTTTCGACTTTCCACTGAAATTTGTCAAAGTTGCAATATCTTTTACATTTAATTTTTCTTTATTATTTTAATCCTTTCAACTCACGGCTGAAAAGTACGGAGTCTAACGCGTGGATTTGTTTTATTTTTGGAAAACAAATTGCGTATATCCGATAATAATTGATTTTTTTTTTATAAAAATAGGGACTTCTTACAAGGTTAAAAATTGTATTAAAAATAAACAAAAATCGATATATTGATTGTAAGGTATTGGAAAGGGGTTTTAAGAAAATAATTTCCTTGGGTTTACATTTTTTTATTGCTCTTAGGAAAGACGACGTATAAATGAAGAAATTCAAGCGTTTCGCAGACTGCATCAGAGACGCGAAGATCGTCGTGATTATGATCTTTACGATCCGGATTCTTTGAAGACGTCGTTACCTTGCCGAGTTGGTGATGATGATCCACGTTTAGGATTAGCCTCAGCTCAAAGGTATTTCTCATATTTTATTTGACAAAATTATTCAAATCTACTCAAATATAATAAGTATCTGTGTATGTTTTTATCATTTTTAAATGCTAAAATAAATAAAAGTATACGTCAAATATATGAAACGTACTGTAATGGTTATATAAGAAAGAAAAGAAAAAAAAAAAGAAAATTAACAATTTATGTAATTTTTAATTTTACAACTTTCTTTAATGAGTTACGTACGTTCAAAAGAACACTCAACATTTATCTACACAAAAGATATGACTTTAATAACGACTAATAATTCCTGTTTATGTCTACATTACTAAGATAGAATTTTATGAGATTGGAATTGAAAAATGATGAGCTTTCTGTAATAAATCACGTAAGACTTACGTTAATGATCATTCATAATTTCCTCTAAGAATGTGTTTGTCTTATTAAATTTTTTTTTTTTTTTTTTTTGTAATCATAATCGATAGGATGATTATCGGGATTATTTCGTGGCAAAAATATCTTACTTATGCTAATGTATTTAATTTATTGTAAGATTCGAAGGCGAGGACTTCAACTTTCGAGAACAAGATCGAATGAAAAAAGAAGAAATGCGTTGGTGGTTCGAAAAGCAAAAGAAGGAACGCGAAATTGCGGAAAAGGAACGAAAGGATGCTGAGAAAGCGTACCAGGAAGCCGTTGTCTCGAGGGACAAACGTGCTCTCGAGCTGGAAAACTTGGAACGAGAATGTCGTCGAAGGTTAAACGAGGCCACTGCGAGTTTCAACAGAGCTTTGGTATAATTAACGATCAACTTTCAACTTTCGAATAAAAAGGATTATTCCTATTTTTTTTTTTGTTCCGGATCAAAAAGAGATTACAATTTTGTCGTTGTTGTTGTTTTATCTCTTCATTTTATTCCTCGGAAATAGAAAATGATACGAAAATCAAATTTGAAGAGCATTATTGATCGAAGCTTTGAAGAAGATAAATATCACCGAACGTTATTTTTTCTCTCATTTTTTTTTCTCTGAAATTAATTAATCTTCGATGAAAAATCACGCAAAAAGAAAAAGAAGAAGAAGAAGCCGCTGTATTTTCAATGAATAAATTATTCCTTCGAGATGAAAAGTTATAAATAATCGAATCGATAGGATCCCCCGCGCGTAATTTGAATCTTCGAATAGTTGGATCAACGTAATAATAATAATAATAATAATAATAATAATAATAATAATAATAATAATAATAATAATAATAATATCGGAAGAAAAAATAAAAGGATTTTGTAAAATCTTTCCATCGGGTAATTTGAAAGGCGGAGGAGCAAGAACATAGACGAGTTTGCGAAGCCGCTCAAGATGAGGAGGACAAGAAAGCGGAAATCTACAATCACGTGACCGGAGATTTCCTGACGGAAGCCCCCGAGCAAGCGGAGAGCAGCCATGGTCCGAAGAAACCGCTTGCATCGCGTTACAAGGGCATGACTGCAGATCAACTCAAGGTTTTTAGAGACGAGCAAGTCAAACAAATCGAGGAAATCCAGGTAATAATATAAGATCTACCAATTCAATGACAATCACCTATGTAAAATATTTCATTTCCTTCGATTATCTTTAATTCCATTTATCAACGAATAGACACGTCTATAAATTTTATTTCAACCTTAGTAACGTCTTCCACAAGATCGTGCAATTTTTATTTCTTTATTTATTTCTTAAGGTTGCATATAATTTTTGTCTTTTTCTTTTCTTCTCCTTGTATGGGTAAATATTAAATGATTGCAAAAATTCGTAATAATTTATAATTCAAATATCGTAATAAATGTCCACTTTATTTAGTTACGATGTGTGTTACTTTTTTTTTCTTTTTATTATAATACAGAAAATGAAATTGGAAGAAAAACGAATGAACGAGGAATGGGATAAACTGATGAACGCTCATGCTGAAACTGCCAATGCCTATCAGCGTGAACTGGATCGAAAGAGGACGTAAGAGGTTTTTCCTTTACCTTTATTGACCTTCGTTCTATTCGTGTCTAACGAATCATTTTTCAGGGAACTCAATAAGAAGATTGCTGAGGAAAATTTGAGACTCGCTGAACAACAAAAATCTTATCAAAAATATTTGAATCGTGTTGTTTATAAAAATAAACACTCTCAGGAATTTTTCTTACAATTTAACAAAGGAACTCGTTAAGAAAATTTTATATTTTTCAAAAAAATGGTATATTATATTTTTTTCTAAAACTGTCAATTATTTATAATAAAAATATAATCAAATAATTCATAAAGAAAAAAAAATAAGTTATTTGAAAAAAGAAATACGTCACACGCATTACATATATATGTCATTTAAACGAGATTCTATTAATTTATGCATACGTGCATTATTGTGTCTTGCGCTGTCAGTTTCAGGTTAACGAACAAATAATTAATATATAAGTATGCATACATGTATATCTACTTACAATTAAAAATAAATTACCGGTAATAAGGTTGAGAAGGAAAAAAAAAAAAGAGAGAAAAAGAAATATTCAGTTTTTTGCAAATACGCTTGGCAAATGCATTTCATATAATTTCCGTTTCAAACAGATGCACGGAAATTTACGCTACCGGTCAAAATTATTTTACCATGTTATAAAATAATAGAAAAATTGACTCGAAGATTTTAAATATTTATGTCGATCGCGTCTACCATCCTTTTATGTAAAAATACTGTGGGACATCTTCTGTATAATAATACAATTATATTTTACACGAATAAAGTTGCGTTGGATGACACGTATACAGAATGAACGTAATTATTAATTTGGCAGCACAAATTGATTCCCTATAAAAAAAAAAAATTAGATAGGACATTGATTTAAGGCAACATTCTTTTATATTGCAACGTGGTCAAATAATTTTGTTCGGTAGTGTACAATAAATATATACAAGATATTTAGTATGTATGAGGATGTACAAGTGTGACAGTTTAGTTATGACATATTGTTATGTGTGATATAATACAACATACATAACGTATTCACGTTATGCTGCACGCGATTATAACGTGTGTTACGTAGTTACCGTATAACAACGTCACAAATACATATTTATGTAAGTATGTATATATGTATGCCACCGGTGTTTGTTCGTAATACGGAGTCTCAAATGGTTGTGGGTAAACTCAGCAATATAATTGATAGCAATTGAACAATTCGAAGAGAAACGCTATCCTTATCTACTTCCTATACTATCACCGCTTATTACAGACCCATAAGCGTTATCTCTTTTAACAAGTCACATTCAACAAATTGTTTGTCCGGTTAATGTCATTTCCATTCGTGAAATGTTAAATCAAAAGGAAACGATATTTAATTATATAATGATTTTCAAAGAATTTAGATATATTTCATAAACAAATTCAGTCCCTCCTGTACTTGATTGATGACCGTACTTGATTTATATAATTTTATATATTTTTTTAGTTTATATTTACGAGCTTAAACGATAATTTTAATTTGAATTTACGTAATTAATTAATGTATTTCAAAAATTCAAATCACGTATTTATTTTAATGAATAATAAGTTTTGTCTGTTTGTTTCTTTTTCTTTTTCCTGTAAAAATATTTATAAATTCAAATCGCGTACTGCGCGGGTGTAGTTGCATATGCATCATCGGTAAAACAGATGCAGTATAGTCGGTAAAAAAGTTGTGTTGTTTACAAAAGCAGAATTATTTTTCTCGTTAGACGAATTTTCGTTTGTCCAAGTATTAAGTAAATGAATATTATAATTTTTGGTATTAGAGATAATTATTATTCGTTTTTTAAGTCATCGCGTGAGTTAATATGTTCGATTCGGATTTAGAAAATATCTCAAAACATGGGTAAGTTTTAAGGTTACATAATTAAATGTATCAATATATTTTATATATATATACTTGTTATTTTAAATTTGTCATTATTTACGATTTTATTTAAAGGGACAGTATTAGGGATACCAATTCAGTATTACAAAAATATGATGAAATGGTGGATAATCTTGAGAAAGATTTAAATATTTGCAAGGTGAGTTAAATTATTTCTTAATAAAATAAATGAAAAATGTTTTTGAACTTTCGATACAACTTTTTGTTGTTGCAGGCAGAACAAAATAAGATTAGATCAATGGTTGAAGCGATACAAAATGATAACAGAGACATCGGTGATCTCGTTAAAGATCAATTTTCTCGTATTCATATTGAAACATGTAACAGCGATAGCATACATAATAAAGAAATTATAATGAATTTACAAGAACGTATCACAGTTTTACAAATGGAAAAGGATTCGGTCTATCAGTTATGGCAAATGGCATTAAAAGCAGTGAACGCTTTGGAAGAAGAATTGAAGAATTTTAGAACGGATGGTAAAAGTTCTAAATTATACGAAGAGCATATCGATAACGTTAAAGAAACATATTCAGAAGCTATCAAAGCATTGGAAGGGAAATTATTACAAGCAAGAGAAAATTTTTTAAAACAACAAGCATTGTTGGAAACTAGCAAAGATAAAATCGAGGATTTGCTTAAAGAAAAAGCTGACATTGCGAGAAAATATGAAAATCTCCAAAAAGATATTCAAGAGAAAGGTATATTGAATTATATTAATTATATTATTTATTGATTATTCTAATAATGTGTTATGTGTTTTTTATTTAAGATAAAAATAATCTAAAGATCGTGGAATCATTGAAAACTGAATTAGCTAATGAAAAATTGAACAAGCAAAGTGCAATAAATTCAAAAATAGAATTGGAAAGTAAATTAAACGAAGCCATGAAATTTACTGCATCTTTGATGGCTCGAAATGAAGAAACAAAAAATAAAGTGTCTGAAGCTTTGGAATTAGTAGAAATTGCGGTACGAGAAAAAGATTTGATATTACAAAGAGAAGCGCACATATTGGAAGAAAAGAGTAGACTTGAACTTCGATTATCTAAAATAACAGAAGAACATACAGCCATGTTGCAAGAAGAAATAACAAAAATTAAGGATATTAAATATATTAATTTATTATTTATTGATTATTCTAATAATGTGTTATGTATTTTTATTTAAGATAAAAATAATCTAAAGATCGTGGGAATCATTGAAAACTGAATTAGCTAATGAAAATTGACAGCAAAGGAATAATTCAAAAATAGAATTGGAAAGTACATTAAACGAAGCCCATGAAATTTACTGCATCTTTGATGGCTCGAAATGAAGACAAAAAATAAAGTGTCTGAAGCTTTGGAATTAGTAGAATTGCGGTACGAGAAAAAGATTTGATTACAAAGAGAAGCGCACATATTGGAAGAAAAGAGTAGACTTGAACTTCGATTATCTAAAATAACAGAAGAACATACAGCCATGTTGCAAGAAGAAATAACAAAAATTAAAGACGACTATGAAAGAAGAGTTAAAAAGTATACATCTGAAATTAGAGATCTTAAAGTGGAATTAGAACACAAAACTAAACTTTTAGATCATCTAGAAAATGATTACAGGTTTTCTCAGGAAGAATTTGAAAAGAAACGTCAGAGTTCTGAAGATGCATTGCAAAGATCGAGAAATAAAATATTAGATTTTGTACACAAATTGCATTCCATAGAACGTCAACTACAAAACAAAGATGATGCACAAAGAAAAAAGTACGACGCAGAGATTTCCCATTTAGAAGCTAAAATAATCGAATTAGAAGAAAGGTTAAATGCTGCTAATGATAAAGTTAATAAATATCAACAAGATAATAACGACAGCATGGAAAATAAGGTAAAACAAGCTAATGAGAAAACGAAGAATGTGATTGAACAATGCAATGATTTGGAGAAACGTTTGACTAGATCTTTGGAAGATAAAGATCATTTTCAAACAGAAATGAAACACTTGCAAATGACTTTTGATCATGAAATGCAAAAGTGGGAATACGAAAAGAATTCTCTGGAAAATAAAATTCATAATTTAGAACTTAATCATCAAAAAGCTACTTTTTTGACACAGGATGGGTTAAATACAAACATAGCTGCAGCACAAGTTTATACAGTAGAAAAGGAAGTGAAGAAACCTAATTCAGATGCAACGTAAGCATAAGCTTATAATTTTTTAATTTCATTATTGATTCTATATTAAGCATGTATTTTTTTTAGACCAGAAAACAAGGAACATTGTTGCCAATTGGTTTTATTAGAGCAAATGAATAAAGTGCAAGAAAGATTCGATAAAAAGATAAGAGAATTATCACATCACGTGGAAGTTCATCAAAAACTTAGCAGAAAGTAATAGAAATATTTTACCTTGATAAGTATTTCATGTTTTTAATGATATTTCTTTCATTACTCAAGGTGGAAAGAAGAAGCCAAGACGATGACAACAAAGTTTCAAGAAAAATCAAAAGAACATCGAGCTAAGATAAATGCATTAAGAAAGGAAAACGAGGAATTGATAAAAGAATTATTTGCAGCTCAACAAGAACTAACTAAACACAAAATACAAAATCTTCCGAAGTATGTTAAAATATTTATTTTTTTATTGTAACCATATTAGTTGTAGAATTTCTTCCGTGTATTAAGTATCTTTTAATATATATTTTAGAAGCATCGAAGGAAATAAAATAAGTTGACATAGTAATGTCATAATCGTAGGATTAATATCACATCTTGGTTTCTGTAAATATTTCAAGAAACGGCAGATATATCTATTTTGGAAATACATGTTCATACAGGAAACATAACAACATTTTAAGTATGACGAATTCCTACCTGATAAATTATCTTGAAAAAAAGAAAAAAGAAAAATTATTATTCTTTGGAGGCGATACAGGCTGTAAACAAACTAGGAAACCAATACAAGGTTTCATTTTCTCCTTGTTCGTCAAACCAAGCTAATCCTTCTTTGACCATATGATCCAATGCTTTCTGTGCTCGTTCTCGTTCCCATTTCAACTCATTTTCTAACATCGACCTGGAAACGTGTGCGTTTCCAGATAAACTAGCTTGTTGTAGCACCGCAGTATGATCCATACTTAATTCACCTGGAACAGACTGGACTAAATACTTTCCTCTACCTATGGGAACTATTGTGAATCCGTTTCCAAATATTTTTAATTTCTTAGACGCAGCTAACAAATCTTCATTTGTTATTTCTTGATGTTCTTTACGACGACCTCTTGCTTGCACCAAACGTGTTCTTAATTCATCTAAAGATATTAGACCGCCGTTTTTATAATTCATTGCCATACATACTTCAACGATCTGCACTGCAAGTTCGTAGTAAAAGTCACCGATTCCTAGCACCGACCAAAAACCTTTCCCAGATGCTAACGGATCAACACCGATGGATGCACACATCTCTGTAAATTGTCGTCGAAACTGTGCGTTCTTTTTAATCTCGCTTTTATGTTTAGTCGCAAACTCTTCCAAGTTAACACGAAAGGTTTCCATTTGTTTGGTCATTTGTTCCAATTGATTCTCTTGTATCTCCGTTCCTTTATCTTTGTATTTTTCTTGCTCTAATTTTTGTTTATGAATAGCACCAATTCCAGCCTTTCTCCTCATTATTATTTTATATTTTATTTTAATACTTTTAATAGGCAAATATTAAATTCTATTCTTTAGAAGAATATAAATTCAAATAATTTGTTAACAAATATAACCTATATAATTCGAAGGAACGTTTTGTAAATTATCGACATATGTGTTAATATGTAAGATATTAATTGACTTATTTTGCAGTTATTAAGATAATATTATATATCGTATCATTTTAAAATATATTTATAATATTTATTAACACTTACATAAATATATCTAATTTTTAGTTACTTTTGTCTAGCACACACCACTTTAAATATCTTTTAAATAGAACACTAGATGTCATTCGGTTAAACGTATCCAAATTTAAATATGGCGTCCGCAATGGAAATCGACGAAGAAGACATTGAATTACCTACTTCTAGTAGTAGTAAAGGAGAAAAAAAACGTTTCGAAGTTAAAAAGGTATGTAACAAAATACAGAATTAACATATAATTTTTATATTTAATTAATTGTATTTATCACAAATATACGATATTTAGTTCCTAACCCCATTTCTGTCGTTTCATCCTAACGTATATATACATGTGTTTTATTTCTTTCCAGTGGAATGCTGTGGCACTTTGGGCTTGGGGTATGTATTTTATTTAGTAATATTTATACGTATTTAAAATAATATAAATAATTAATTAATATGTGCAATTTATTTTAATATTAATTCTATTATTTTTTGTATTTTAGACATTGTCGTAGACAACTGTGCTATTTGCCGGAATCATATTATGGATTTATGTATCGAATGCCAAGCTAATCAAGCCTCAGCTACCAGCGATGAATGTACTGTAGCCTGGGGTGTATGTAATGTAAGTTTTTAAAGTATTCATATTGATTTTGTCGATACATATTTGTGCTGTATATTTTGCATCGAATACGTATTGAACGATATATCTTTAGTTCATATTTGAGCCGGTTTGATTTTGCAAACGAAATCAATTTGCGAATTTAGAATTGTTTCATTAAATGAAAACAATTTTGATAGTCGATTAATAATAGATGATACCATAATGCGCATTATTTTTTTGGCATATCAATGGCTCATTTAAAGTTTTAAGTTAATATTATGTTCATTGTACGTAATAACATAGCTTTGAATTTTGTTGCGTAGCATGCATTCCATTTCCATTGCATCTCTCGATGGTTGAAGACTCGACAAGTTTGCCCTCTCGATAACCGTGAATGGGAATTCCAAAAGTGAGTATTATAGGAAACAAATATTATAGCACACAAGCTTCTTATAGCTTTGAAAATGTTTGTGTGTGTTCTCACTAGAAACACATTAAATATTTTTGTTAATACGCTGACCATATTTAACATATAAGTTAATAATTATTTGCATTTATTTTCAACAGATACGGTCATTAACTGAATGCGTTCCACAACCAAGAATATCAAAGTCTATGGGAATCGGCAAACCAACAGAGGTATAAAATAATCTTTAAGACGCGTGGATTTTCATGATTAAACTAGGGTAATGTTAATGAAAAGGAAAAACAGTAATTAAGATTAAATTTATTGATTGCACATGATTACATATAAAGGAGATAATTAATGGATAGAATCTTTAATTTGATATTTTATTCAACGATATAAGCTTTGGAATAATAATTGAATCTTTAAGAAATAGAATCTGTGCTGTAATTCATGTTAGAAGTTTTCTTTAATATTTATTTTATGGAAATCATATATTTTGTCGAAGAAAACAAAATCGAATTATTTTTGATTGCTCATTAAAACATGTATTACATGTATTAGGTTGTTAGAAACATTCGTTCTGATTTATAAACTTATTTAAAATTATATATGAAAATATAAATATATGCTGTTGTAAAATATTCACTCGAAATCAGCACGAATTTTTCACAGTTATCTAAAAAGTTCATACCGATTTATAAATAAAAAATATATTTTCTTTGAATTATACTTATAAAAATCGACAGGAATTTTCCGATCAACTCGATATATTTAATTTATTAATTCAATATTAGTTAATTTAAACTATATCATTTGCAAAATGAAAACGACTCTACTGCAACGGCCTCGAATTCTTTTCGCAACCTTTTTACCCGCGAATAATCTTTTTACGGTGAAGCTAAGGATGATCGGATTATCCGAAAGATTTTTCCCGTGCAAAAGTTTCGTCCTACCGTCCCGAGTCCCGATCTGTCTTTATTCGAAAAATCGAAATAGAACCACGCAATGCTACACAATTTAATTTAATTTAATATAATATAATATAATATATAATATAATATAATATAATATAATATAATTTAAAATAAAGAGGAAAAAAGAAATGTCATCCTTGTTTCACGCAGAGACATTGACAAGTAGGCTAAACGGTAGGATAAATAATTAAAAAGGGCATTTATTAAATTTAATTAAATAGAAAATTAAACGAATATTATCAATTTTTCGCAATTCACGTTACTTTTCGTAGAACTTAGATAGTAAGCTCTTTTGTAAAGGAAAAAAGGAGGAGAGAAAAAGAAAATAAGAAGAAGAAGAAGAAGAAGAAGAAAAAGAAGAAAAAGAAGAAAAAGAAGAGGAGAAAAATACGATTGTTCAATAAAGCTTATCTAACATTATGACAGGTTTTAACGTCTTTTCTATCGGCAAGGGAAAAAGACGATATATTTCCAATCATGGATATTCTTCCTTATATCCTAAAAGAGATGTCCCGGTGTTGAATGAGATTCGAGGTTGTACGAGGCAACGTCTCTCTCTCTCTCTCTTCTTGATCACGAATAGCCGGGCTTTGTATGAAACCAGCTTGGCTCCTGACGTCATGTGGAGCCCGATCGATCGTTTCAAGATCATCTTTCGAATACCTTTTCCAGTCGCGACGCATTGAGGAACCAAATCGGGCAATACTTATCAAGCCGCAAAACGAGAACTCGACGAAGAGAAGAAGCCCAGCTTCTTCTAATCCGGGCATACAGCGAAAATTACATTTGTGAAACGTCGACCGACTTCTACGATAGACACCCCCCTCACCTTTTTCTCCTCTTCTTCCTCCTTCACCCACTGCTCCCACCCCTTCTCCCTCGTAAGAGGAAAGATACTACCGCAGAATTCGCGACACCCGAGATATATTCTTTTTTTCATTTCTTTTATTTTCTATAGATTTATTATTTTTCGTTTATTTTCTTTATACGTCGTTCAATCGCAGTTATCATATGTAAATCTTTGGATTGCATTATCCTCATTAAAAATCTGACACATTTCGCGTATATCGTATTATATTTATATAATTTATTTGGCTGGAAAGAGTTCGTGCAGATTTATGTATATGAAATTATGCGAAATGAAAGAATAATTGAAATAATTAACGACAATTTTCAACTTCCTCGATTCTTAATTATTATATAAGCGGAAAATAAGATGTCTTAGGTATAAAAAAGAAGAAAAGTAAGAAGTTGAGATTTTTTTTTTCTTTTTTTATGGATAAATTTGTAAAAAGCTCGGTAGTCCGTGAAACGAGGTTGATTTTGAAGGTAGAGCTTTCTCCCTTTCCCTTGACACTGTAGAATTTCGTTTCGCGACACTCTTCTCAGGTACGTACCCACTGGAAATATTTACCTGAGCTCGAGAGATGGAATATAAATACGATTTTCGTCATCCTTGTCGAACACGAAAGGATGCTTGGTTATCGGATGGAGAAGAGATGACTGGGGGGGGTGGAAGAGTTGGGGTTGGAGTGGGTGATGACGAGAGGAAGAGGGAGTTGGGAGAGGGGAAATGGGAGAGAGGGAGAGAGAGAGAGAGAGAGAGAGTCGCGAAGCCCTCATTTCCTCCGGAAACAGAGGTTCTCTCAACCCCCACAATGGTCTCTACCTACCCTCCTATTACTCTCTCTCTCTCTCTTTCCACCTCTCTTTATTTTTTTTGTCTCTTTCTCACCCTTCTCGTCTGCTTGCCCGATGGCGGCAAAGGCCAATCGAATTAAATACGTTCTCAAGAATCGACCTATCGAGCATTTCCCTTCTTTCCATTTGAATGTTGTTATTCGCGAGCATACTTGTCCTTCGGAATCTTTATGCAGTTCTTTAACATTTGCACGAGATATCTTAAACATTATCGTTACCGGGAATACTCTTAATTAACACTTCTCGCGGTTATAAAGACTTTATATTACTAAATGTATATTATCGGGGATTAGATTGTTTTTTCTTTTTATTCGTGTTATTTAAGTTGCTTTAAGTTTTACAGCATTTATTCCGAACTTTGAAAATTAAATGAATTCGTATTAATATCTAGATTTTCATCGTAACTCGGTATATCTTCAATAAATACTTACGCGAAATATTTTTGCTAATATACTTAATCGTTTTTTATTACCATTCGCGTTAACTCTCATTAAAAATTATTAATACAAATCATATTTCATATATATCTTCTATATATCTTAGATTTATAGATTAAGGAAGAATAATAAAATAAAAAACTTCAGCAATCCGATCGACGATGTTAAATTTTAAAATTGGCAAACGTTTAAAGTTCACACTTCGCAGTTTCGAGCCCCATTGATCGTCGTGGTGGTAGTAAGTACTTACTTATGGTATTATTTAAAAAAAAAAAAAAAAAGAAAAAGAAAAAGAAGAAACTAAAAAAAATCTCGTCTAGACCATCCATTATCCTTGCTGCCGATAAATCCGCAGGGCGTTTCAAGATCCCCTCCTGTTTGGCGGATATATCAGGGTTTCTTTTATTCCTCCTCGTTGTCCTTTTCTTATCCGTTTCTCTTTTCCATACACACCTGATAGAAATCATCGACGTAGGGTGTCAGAAGGATTCTGAGTTCTACCAAGAAACAAGAGTGTAGAGGGAGGAAGGGGGAGGTAGTTCGGTACACCGATAAATCGTGAGATTTCCTGGTGTGAACGGGCAAAAGGGGTTGCTTCGAGTGGGTGGTTAAGGGGGAGGGAGGAGGAGGTTTGTTGTCGACCCGTTTCTTTCGCCAACGTCAAATATATAAAACGTCCGGAAAAATCAAGGAAATCCTTCTCGAAGGAGCTTTGCGGTAAAAATAAAAATGAAAATAATTTTTTTTTGACGACGAAAGTAAAACGAGAATGTTGCCTTTTTTTTCTTCTTCTTATTCTAAGTTAAAAAATCTCCTCTCTCTCTCTCTCTCTTTCCTCCTTTTCCAACTCTTCGGGCAATTATTTCACTTCGTGGATTGCATTTCGAAGCGCGAGAGGAAAAAGAGATAGAATATTTTCGCGTTGAGAAAAAATCAAAATGAGAAAAGATTAGAAAAAGTTTTGAGGAAAGAGGGAAAAAGATTCGTGAAAGAATAGCGATAAAACAATGGTCGTGATAGTGGTAATGGTGATAGTTTGCGGAGTTTAGTGTTAGTGGAAGTAAATCTTTGTTAGATGGGAATGGGGAATAGGGAAGGAAAAAAAAGAAAAAAAGAAGAAAAAAAAAACGGGAAAATAGGGAGAAGAAAAAGTAAGATAAGTGTGAAAGAATAGTGACTCCTTGAATAAGCAGTTGTTCGGTCTTCTTATCTTATCGCATTTTATTTTTGTTTGTTTTTTCGTTGGAGTTCTTTTTAAGCAAGCGGCCAGTAACGAATTCGAACGATTTTTGGGATTTCTCGGACATCTGTGGTGTACTCTTCAACGCATCCTTCGTTTCCATCAAACGAACCCTTGACCACGACTCGACCGAAATTCGAATCAACTGTGCTCGAAAAAGCAATGTTAAATTACAGGGTTTGTCTAAAAGGGTATTTGGGCCATCCAAGTTTCTTTGATTTTTACGGTTAAAATGTTTAACTCGATGTTATCGCTGGTCAAGAACCTTAAAACAATTCGAAATATTAATAAAATACATTAGTGTATTATGTAGATTAAATAATTGTTAATAAATCGAAGAAAATGTGTATTGTTGTTTAAAAACACAGAGTATATGTTCGGTGCATCGTTGGACTGAAAAAAAGTTAAAACAATTTAAAATATTAATGAACTACATTAGAGTGTTTGATATAGTTTATATAATTGTTAATTAATCGAAGGAAATGTGTATTGTTGTTTAAAAGCACAGAGTTAATTATTATAAAAAATTACGTTATTAAAGTTAATTATTATTCAAAGTACGTTAATAGATATGTAATGATTAAATTAATATATATGTGTCTAAATAATCTGAAATATAAAGAGAGTATATTAAAACATTCAAATAATTGTTAATTAATCGTTAGATGTGTCTATTATTGTCTAAAAACTCGGAATATGTGATCTGTGTACAATCCCCTTCGAAATTTACCGTTGAAATGAGACGTTGTCCTCTATGAAAGTTCTTTTATTCAATATTGTTTATACGACTTTCCTTAAAAAGAAATTCTATTTATTACGTTCTATTCATAACGATAGATAACAATAAACAATTCCTTCGATTAATTAATAATTTTTTAAGGTGTATCGGACACTCTAATGTAACGGGATTTATTAAATGACTTTTTTTCGAATTTGAAATTTAATTCTAAAGTACAATTTAATTTTTTTACTTTAATTTAATTAGATAGCAATATAATAAAAAATCAAAATGTACATTTTATTCTAATCAATATTATTACATAGATCAATTTGATTTTCAATACTCGATCACCGATATTTTTAGTTACAAATTTTGACAAATACATGTTGTATGAAAAATCAGATTGAAAGAAAAAAAAAAAATGAAATAAATTCGAGTCAGAGATAATTAAAAAGAGAAAGCCAGAACTAGTAGGAGAGTTAATTTATGTAGGTTAGTTTAAAAGATAGACGAGAGAAGAAGAAGACGACTCGGATGTAGAAGCTCGAAATTCGTCTAAATCAGCATGATGATAGAGTAGGACAGCGGTAGATAGGAAGCATAGTTTGTAGTATATAGTAGTAGTAGTTGTAATAGTAGTAGTAGCATATACAGTATTCTTGGTCGGAGGAGTCCGAGAGCACTCGATGGGCTAAGTAAATCAGAGGGCTTTGCCCGAGAACCCGGGTCGCCCTCTTCAGGGCTAGAGAGGCAGAGGTGCTAGGAGCAACACAAAGGGTTGCCTAAGAGCTCTTCACCGAGCACACTATTCCTCTTTCTCTCTCCCTCTTACTCCCTTGGAGGTATCCACCATCGGCTACTACTCTTCCCTTCTCCCTCTCTTTCCCTTTCGACCACCGACTTGCTCCCTTCGTGACGTGATTGCCACCGAAATGTGTTTACGGCGTAAACCGTATCAAAATGTCGACGTTCCCAACCATCGTTTCGTAACCTCCTCTTACAACCCTATCGTCGTCCTTCGTCCTTTTTCCTTTTTTTTTCTTCGAGTACATCGATAAAACTTACCGAAGGATAGAAATCTTTCCGTCAATTTCCAACTATTGTTATCCTTCTTTCCCTATTTTCTTCTCATTCTCATCGCGAGATACCCTTTTTTTCTTTCTTCCCCTACCCAAAACCACTCCCCACCCACCCATCTACCCGTCTCCACTTTTCGTAAAGTCTTCTTAGTTTTTCCTTTTTTTCAAAAGGGGTCTAATTTTTTTTCCTTCCCTCTCTATTTTTGTGGACGCGATATTCGAAATTGTGGATCGTTATTTTTACGCTTGAATGAATTTTTATGAAAAGGTCATCGAAGAGTCTATCCCTTCGGTAGATGGAAAAAGAGTGGATTGTGGAAATGCGTTTGTTCGAACTCGTGTAATAATATTTTGACATTTTATATTAAAAGCTTCGAACTCTGGTAAGGGCTTGAAAATATTCTAGATTAATTATAGTTTCTTTTTTTTATTATTTTATTTTATTCGATAAGGTTAGAAATAAAGTAGAGGTTTTCTTTATGTTTTAAAGAAAATACTACTTTTTTTTTTTTTCTTTTTTTTTTTTTCTTACGTTCATTACGTCAATGTAGTATACGGTAAAAAATAAATTTACCATGACTATATTTTTATAGGGTAATTATATCTAATACGAAACGTCGCAAAATACCAATTTAACGCTATTTCTATCGAAGGTATTTAAAAATACCATTGGAGATTCGCAATTAAAGTAATTGTCTTCAATTAATAATATTTCAATAATTAATCTCGTTAGATATACTTTGTCTTATATACGATGCTCATATACAATTAAACTTTCTCATTATCCTCTTATGCGAAAGTCAAAATTCTTTTATTAATTGTTAACAAAAAGTAGGATATAAAACGTATTTAATGTTAATAAAAAGATAAATAAATTAGACAAATTTGTAATGCATAAAATGTAAACACGTTCGAACACGGAAGTATAAAAAATGACGAAGGTAGAAAGGAAAGAGAGAGAGAGAGAGAGAGGAGATGTTAAACTAATCGAAAAAAAGTTATCTCGCATTCGTTCGATGCTTTGTTTACGTTTCCTCGTAACCGAATTTGTAAGAACATTAACCTTCGTGTAGCTTCGTTACTTTTCGTATAATACGTCATTGCTTTTATACTTGTATGAGTCAGTCTTGTTCGAGCTACAGTAGATATAACAACGATATTAAATAAAGTATGAAATTTATTTCGCGTCGCGTATACGTATGCGCGCGTGTATGTGTGTGCGTGTTTTTTTCTTCCCTATGCAAGGAATATGCATATGTGCGCTAGTGTGTGTGTAGTGCTGGACAGTGATATACATACGTACATGGGATATGGATATATGTAGCATTGGATATAAGGATAGAATATATCTAACGTAAGTTAATCATAATTTGTAACATTATTTCTACCGTAGGTGTTGAAAATACAACTTTACAAATTTTCGATTCAAATAATTATCGTTAGTTTAATAGTTTTTTTTTCTGATACATTTTTAATCATTCTTATAATGATCGTCGAATTAATTACGCGATATCGAAAGATATAATACTTTATGATCGAAATAAGGGTATACACATGAATGACCGCGGTAGAAATAATGTTTTTTAATTGAAACTTTTTAACAAATTGCACGAGAATTTTCGTTACACGGTCTGTACTTGTAACAACTTTTCCATACTTCGAATAGACAAATCGCTGAATGAAAACGATAGAAGATAGCGAGTGGCATGGATACATGGGTAATAATGGTCCAAGCCCAGACACCGAACAGACGAAGATGATCTGGACGTACACCAGCGCGAGATTTTTCCAAAGTATTCACAGTCCACAATGCTATATTCACGACGATTAAAAACGTGATCAGTTCTTTACCAGGTTTTTCCTTCCCAGTAGTACAACGTCGTTTCCATGCGATCTAAACGCGTTATCATTATTGTAATCAAAGAAATGTTTAAAAGAAAGAAAAAAATTATTTTTATTTATATCGATAAATAGCATTTAAAGACTTACTTTAACGAGTAAGGTTTGACAGGTGCTTTGTATCAACGTTAAAAAATCTGTGATCAAGGACAACACCCACATAGGACCCATGGTCAACAAGCTACCAACTATTCCAAATAGACAATGTAAGTAAATACCAGATTGGGCAGCTGTTAAAAGGGTTGAGTCTAATCTTGGCGTCTTAGAACATTTTTTCTCGTTCAAATGTTGAATCTTCAGAGCACCGGATATCGAAGCTATTGCACCTGTCGTTTTGTAGATATCATAGTCCGATTAAATTAATAATAATCTAAAGTTTGAGTTTGTTAGATCGGATTAAGTGGATTACCCAATGATAAGATCGCAGCTTCTAAGGCTGTTACTTGTTGGATTGCCATTTTGTGTTTTGTTTCTCTTAGTACGAAGAACATGATCAAACTTAAAATTGTAGCTGCTACTAGGAGTATTCCACCAAAGAGGCCTCTAAAGAAAAAACAGATATTTCAAGTTGGAAATAATTAATTTAACGTTTAGAATGTTTTAGAGAGAGAGAGAGGGGAGGAATTTTATTGATCTAGTATTTGTGATCAATGATTAACATTTATAGACTTATAATGAATTTTTAATATATCGGATTACTCGAAAAGTTCGTGACGATTTATTTATTGAATTTTTTGTGAAAATTGACACGATTTTTTCGAACAATCTAATGATCAAGACTTCAACACGATTGACAAATTTTTTCTTTATAATCATCGAAAGAAATTTAATCGATTTATCGATTAATAAGTGGGATTAGAATATTTGTGTATATTTTATTTGTTTAAATTTGATGTAAAGAAAAAAATAATACCTGTGTGCACTGGTACAATCGATGCTAAGTCGGTGCATAGATCTGGTAGAACGTATACCTTTAGTTTCGATTCTTTCGTCAGTTCTTTTCCACATCTCGAAAAGTATTACCGCGCATATCAAACTGAACTCGATCGTGCAAGGGAATAAAAAAGGACTGGCATCTCTTAAGAGCGATTTCAGCATCTCTACTTCACCCTCGTATGCGTGACCCAGTTGATCGATTTCGTTGTGTGTTTCCTCGATGAGAGCCTAAAATTTCACAAAGTTTTGTCATTTCGACGAGTCTTAGAAAAATTCAATACTTTTTCTTTCTTTTTTTTTTTTTATATTAGAGATACTTATATATTATATTGTATAGTATATTATAGTATAAAATATATTATATATAGAAGTAGTATTATTTATATATATACTGTATAAAAACCTTTTTTTTAATGAAGATAATTCAGTATATGGGTATTGCAGTATTTCATATTGTGATATTTTGTATTATATGTTCTCTCATATTGGAAACAATTATCTATATAAATTCTATAGTATACCATATAGAACATGATATACTATATATTATATAATATTATGTAAAAATGTCTATAATGAGGTTCTAATTTTAATCAATTCGAATGCACTATAAAGAAATTGCGATGTGTCCTATATTTAGCGTTATTGAAAAATTGATGCCATTTATCTTAAAATTTAATTTATTTAAAATAATAATCAACATATACTATTGGACTCTTTTAATTTGCACGTTGCACGTTTAATTTGCACAATTCTCACATATCGTACTAACGTTTATTTCGAAAACGAAAGGGTTAATCTTTTTCATCTCTCAATCAATTAGGAATTAATTTTTGATCAATAAAATCGTTGCAACTTTTTCTCTTTCTCTCTTGATGTATTTTTTTTTTTTTTTTGATTCTCTCACTCTTGTCGCGTTATTTCCGATATGTGTACCAATTGGTTGTATATTCGCGTGACTCTGTTTCGAATGCCGAAAGTTCGTCCTCCCGTTTTATCGCGAAAATGATTATTTTCAATATCGATAAGCGCCGATTTCGATTTCGACAAACATCAGGGTTGCGGGCTTTGCCAATCGTTTCCGATATTCATATAGAATTCGATGCCGATAAATATTACGTTCGATTTCGATAAATACCAAATTCGTTTAATCGATTCGCGTAGGTATTAAAAGCTTATCGATCATGGGAACGTAATTTTCGACGAGCCATACTGTGTTGTTATTTGATGTGTTGAATTTATGCATATTCATATTTTTTTCTTTTTTTTTCTATACTTCGAACCTTCGATGTTTCTTGCACGTTTAGAATTTACGGTGATCAAAAACCTTCTTTTTTCTTTTTTTTTTCTTTTTTATTTAAATTAGTTCGAATTACTATACCCAAATGACGTCATATTGATTTGGGCCGAGTATACGATAAACTACGTACGTATATGTGTATACTTCATTATATGCTGTGAAAGTAATGATATGTTGATAATATGCGCATCCACGTTCTACATCTAAACGGATAATACATATATCGAACACTATAGTGCATTCGTGTTGGTTAGATAGCTATGTAGGTGAATAGGAAAGTCTATATTGTGTTTCTCTAATGATTATTAATAGAGATTCAAAATAGAGACAGTGAATTGTTAATAATTACTCCCTGCTATATTAAATAATCACAAATGTGAAATTTTGTCAACGAATTCGAATTCTTAGCGAACAAACGTATTGGTCAATCGAGGGAGGAAAAAAAATAATATTTCTACGAAATAAATTTACGGTTCTTTTTGTTTTTTTTTCTTTTTTTTTTTCTTTCAACTTACCTGAAGCCATTCGCAAAGATTCGTTGCGATCATATGCATAAGACCTAATTTACCGAGTGCACCTAATCTCGCCAATTCAAGATTTTTACTGTTAAGGAATATAAAGTGCATCTGAGCTGTGATCAGGAGTAATCTGGCGGCTGGTGTAATCGCCCTGAATGGCCCGGAAGCTATTTCCGCCCCAATTTGCAATCCGGTAAATACCAATGAACCGGCACCAAATCCTACAGCACCGAATCTCAGACAAAAGCTTCCATATTGTTGTGTCTGAGAGAGAGAAGAAGAAAAAAAAAAAAAGAAGGAATAAAAATTGGGGCTACTCAAACTCGACCACATTTTTTCTTTTTATTTTTTTATTTTTTTTTTGCTTTCGTATTTGTATTCGTATTGTCGTTGTTTTATCTATTATTACGAATCGATATCAAATGTTCTCGAGATAATTAATTGTAAACGAATGAATTTTCTTTTTACGTTAATAAAGAATGACGAAAGGGAGAAATAAAAATATAGAATATACAAGAAAAGTAAAAAATGAAAAAAAAAAAATAATAGAAGAATTGTACCTGGTTAGTGTGAACGCGTGCACCCTTTTCATCAAAGCTAAAGGTCTCTTCCTGTCTTTTGCCCTGCAATATCAGCTTTTTTACAGCTTTGTCTTTCAACATGCTGGCGTACATGGTGATCACGAAAGTAACGCTTCCAAGGTAAAGGTATAAATAAAAACCCTGAAAAAGTCCAGTTACCTTCGTAAACCTTTGATGTACGAAAATTTACAACAAAATTTCAACAACAGAGATAGAAAGTTAATGATTAAATCAAAATAAAAAGGATTGTTTAAAATTTTAATATTATTTAACGTAATTTCATATTTATGTTATTTTATTTTCGATAAAAAAGAAAGAAATAGAAGATAATTGAAATGATCGATATGCATGATTCGACATACCTGATTTAAAATTATTGGTACTTTATGAGTGATGCTTGCCGTGATTGGTAATGCTAATCCGATAACTATCAACAATTTAGCGTAAAGCATGCTTACGGTGGATACCAGATCATCACTTAGATTTTCATTTTTCGGATCCTGCGAGGTGGATTGCGTGACTTTTAAAATTGGAGCTTTTGCTAAGAGATTCAAATTGTTAAAAATATTTTATTTAATTTTACAAGTTTTATTTTTTAGAAATAAAATATTTCACTTAGCCGTGGCTCCAAAGTAGAGTAAAGTATTTTCGTGAAATTTTCTTCAATTCATTTTTATTCGGTTTATTAAAAAATTGGAATGAAAAATAATCGATTCACCTTTATCGTTGTCGAGAGCAGTCAAAGATACGCAAGCTGTATTAACGGGTGTTAATTGTAAATAATTCGTTCGATGTAATTTTCGAAGATCGTCATCGGGACGATACTGATCTAGATTTTTTTGATTCGTACGAAGTGGAACCGGTAATCCTAAGTTCGGAGGGTGTCCTTGTAAAAAATCTTGATCGTGCGGCATGCAAGATGGCAATGACATATTGCTGCCTATTCCAGAAATGAGTGCTCTGTTAATGGAAAACAACGAATGCTACATTTTCCTTTGCAAAAATTAAATCAAATAAAAATCAATCGGTTAATATCACATTTTGACAAAAAATTGAGAGAATTTTAGTTTTATTTAATAAATAATATTACCCAAATAGTCCTCTCTTGTGATGAATAACGGCATTAAATCCATTGCTTTCTCTTCTCGAATTATTTGTTCTTCCATGAGAAGACAAATTCTTGTTGTTCTCCATTTCAGTAGTAATCGTCACTGGCGTAGGCACTGATACCGTTGATTCCTTCGATTCGCTACTTTCGAACAATTAATTAATCCCAAAAGTAAAATACAATTTTTATGAAATAATAATAATAATAATAATAATCTACTTACTTGATAATATTAGCCATTTGCACAGTTACGAATACGATTGAAAGGATTAATATTTACAGACGAATGCTTTGGTAAGAAGTAAAAGCGTTTGAAAATGTTCTTCTTTCCCCTTTTTCAACAATTCCTCTCTCTCTTTCTCGATCTTTTTCTTTATTCGAAGGTGCCACGACAATCGTTTCCGATTATTCACCGACAATGCGTCAAACTTTTCAGATTTGCCGTCGTTGGGGATGTGAAGAACACACACAGAAAGAGAGAGAGAGAATGAGAGAGGTAAAGAGAGAAAGAAGATACGCCTTCTGACTGAAAACTTTGAAATTTATTCTACGGTAAATTCGCGAGTTTGAATTTTTAGCAGGAGCGTCCAACTACTTTCTCTTCTTCTTCTTCTTCTTCCTCTTCGTTTTTTTTTCTTTTTTTAATTTTCTTTTTCTTTATTGTCCTCCGTTTTGAAGTAAAACACCCTTAATAGTTTTTCTCGAAATATAAATCGAGCGTGCACGGCAAAATTGAAACGTTTTTTTAAACAATGAACAAACGTATACTTCTTCGCGTAGGAAAATACAAAACGATTTATCGATGATAATTTTGCAAAGACCTACTGTAATGTAAAACTAGTCGACTGTGTGTATATACGTGTGCACGTGCGTATGTATATATATATATATATATATATTTATACGCGTGTGTATGGGTTGGCGTTAAACTGGCAAAACTTTCGTTTGAATCGTTATGAAAGGAATCCTGGGGAAACTGTGACGTTATCGTTAGATCCGCGTCACTGGAATGAAACGCGTATTATAGCAACCACACGTAGCCTAGTTTGTTTCTACCTCACCCTCTCCCTTTCCTTCCCACCTCTCTCTCATCCCCTCTTTCCTTGTCTTTCTCCGCTCGCAGAAAACAGGACGATTTAACACAATTCTATTTCGAAATAACGAAAATTATGGAAACACCTTTTATTAATTCGAACGATAATTTATAATTTTAAACGCAATTTAACGTTACGTTTATTCGTATATGAAAATGTTCTATTTAGTATTTTAAAAATATGAAGAAAATCAAAAAAAAGAAAGGATCGAAGAGTCGGGATCAGAAGTTTCTTCTTCGAACGTTACGAACGTACTCTCGCAGTTGCGTACTCTTTTCTTTCATTTTACTTGCATGTTTTATTAGCACGTTTTTAAAAGTAAGAACGAGATATTGGAAATGTTATTTCGTTTGACCAGTTTCAGTGGGAAGTAGATATAATCGTTTAGATTCGATTGAACAAACGCGTTGCATCGCGACGACGACGGGTCCTTCTTCGAAATTATAAATATCATTTAGTTCGAATGTGCATTGTCCTAATGAGTTATCGATAATGGCGTAGATATTCTTTTAACTTGTCTTTCGCGAAACGAAACGAAATAAAATTTCATAATTGCAAAACTAAATATTGCATTTAGTACGATTCTCTTGAGTCTTTTTTCTTATTCTTGAATTAGTATCGATTGCAGATATAAATGGTTACAAACGATTTAGTATTTCGAGTATCGATCGTTGGTACCAATCATTTACATAAAACTCTTTAAATTTCTCTTCAAATCGTTTCTACTAACCTTTCCTGTTAATTTCAAACAAATAAAATACATTTTAAATACGTCGAATCGTATTTTACCAAATAAAAAACGAGTATATTGATCGTACAAATATCTACAATTTGTTATTTTCGTTCGAGACGTATATATTCGAGGATGAATACTAATCAAAATTCGATCTAAACTTAGAACGTCCAGTTTTTCATTTAATATACTATTACTAATTACTATATATCATTACTATATATTACAATAATAGTATATTGTGCGAATACAGTAGAATTTAAAGATGAAACAACCTACTACTACCACCCATTTTGAGAAATAAACTTAAAATCGCATACGCGAATTCCTTCCACGTGCATAAGATGGATGTGCATGGTTCTTATACGTACACACACACACACACACACATATATATATATATATACTGCGAAATGAAAATTACGAATGAAAATACGAAGGAACGAACGTAATCGAGCCTTTGGCTTGCTAACAAGTATCTGCAGTGGTTGCAATTAGTATCGCTTAGCGGGAACAATCTAAATTTTCACGAAGCGTTTCGGTAAATATGTATATTCCTACCTCTCTCTCTCTCTCTCTCTCGTGTGTGCATGCGTGTCTATGTATGTATGTGCGTGCGCGTGTGTGTGTAGAAGGATGATGCAGGCGTCATTATCGGTTTACGCTCGACGTAATTCTACAGCCGTTCGTACTCGTTACGCTCTAAAAGATCGTCCTATAAACTCTGTCGCGATGTTAAAAGTCTCATAAAATTATGCGGAATATTGTACCCACTATGACGCCAATGTTATAACAATCTATGAGATATCATTACAAACTTAACCCTATCATTTCTAACCGGTGTCAATCAATTTTTTACTAAATTTGTTGGCCAATCAATTCGTTATCGCGACTTTTCTGAATCTTTTCACTTTTTGAATAACATTTAATTGACGTAAAAGGAAATTTCATTGTCGGGAAAGTACGAATTTTTGTTGAAATTTTCCAATTATTTCTCTGTCGTGGTTTTTTTTTTTTTTATCTTCCGTCGTTTTTTTTTTTTTAAATAATAACGCGATTTTGTTCTTCGGGGTAGGAGGTAATGACGTAAGGAATTAGATCGTCCGGAATGTTCGTAATGATTTTAAAAGAGAATAAAACGAATAGAACATTTATTATTGGAAAAAAGAAATAAATTGTGCAATCGCAGTTTATGTTGATGCACCCCGGTGCTTCAGCGGGTCCCGTTACCATCCCTTAAGTTCCTCCCTGTTCATGATGTTAGATATTAACGTAGAGTTAACGACTGTTTCATTATTTTTCTTGACATAAAAAAAAAAGAAAAGAAAAGAAAAGAAAAGATAGAACAGCGAGAGGTAGACTAGGACCACCAGCAAAGTTCAGGTGAAACTCGGTCCCTGGATGATGCCCTATGAAGCGAAATGGATTCTGAAGAGGAGGACGGGGACGAGTAGGAGAAGAAGAGGATGAGGAATAGAAGGAGGATAGGTTGAGGGATGAAGAGATGGGAAGGGAAGGGAAGGGAAGGGGTTCGGGGGGTGGGTACGAACCGGAAGAGAGTTCGTCTCTCATCCTCCTAGCTGCTTAGCAAGAAGAGCCATCGGGTTGAACTGCGATGGCGGCCTGGTGATGGTGATGGTGATGGTGGTGGTGGTGATGGTGGTGGTGGTGGTGGTGGTTCCCTGTTTCTGGGACTCCTGATCGTCCTTGAAAGAGAGAGAGAGAGAGAGATAGGTTGGGTTCTTTCATGGAGTGGGGAGCGCAGAGATGGAGGAGGGCTACCGGAAGTGCCCGGATATGAGTTTCCGGCAAGGACAATTTGCAGCGCGAAATTGAATGATCGACTTCGATAAGCGGTTGAACGAGAGAGAGAGAGAGAGAGAGGGAGAGAGAGGGAGGAAAGGGAGAGATGGGGGGATTGTAGGGCCTATATTGGGAAAAGAGAGAAAGATAGATAGATAGATAGATAGATAAAGGGGGAGTAGGGAGAGTTAGAGTCGATCGTGAGGACTCGAAATGCCGTTATTACGATGATTCGTTAGCGTCATTACCGTTCGTCGCGAAAACCGGGAAAAAGGGCGCGTCCGCGCGCATACGAAATCCATTTGTGTCCTCCGTTAATTGTTATAATCGCGAAGATATCAGAATATTACTCTTGGACCGGTATATTTGTTCGCGATTGATTTATAACATTCATTTCAACGTCTAATACTTTTTTCATTATTTTATCTTGACTTATTTATTTTAAAATGAATACAACGTAAGAAATTAATTTGTTATCTGTTTTTTATTATTATTATCGTAATAGACATTGTTTATGATCTCATCACGGATTAGAAACATTAGAACACGAGACATTTTAACTTTCTATTCTCGATTTATGTTAGAAAAAAAAGAAAATAAGTAAAGTGGAAAAAAAGGTTTGAACAAATAAAAGGAAACGTACGAACGATAAAGATTTCTTTCGGTTCGTATATAGTAACACAACGAATGCCCCGATGCATATTCCGAATACGAAGTCAACGGACCGAACTTGATTTGCCGGATCACTGAAATTGTTGATGCGACTTGTCCCGTGATTGTGTCGTGCGGAAATAAAAGGGAAAGAGAAATAGGCAATGGTAGCGATCGACGAGGACCTATGAACAGAGTTGGTTGGTTGCCTGGTTGGCGCTCTTTCGATCGTCCAAAAACGCTCGAATGATTGCAAGAGTCGAGTGTCATTTTTGCACGAACGATACTGCTGCACCCGTTATAAATCGAACCGCGAACGGGCTATTTACCTGTCCTTTCTCACCAACCTGTCGATGTTTCTCTCTCTTTCTCTCTCGTTCATTCATTCATTCATTCTCTCATTCTCTTTCATCTGTACATCGTGGTCAACAGCAACCCACCGGTGGGAACCAACCTCTCTATTGAGAATACAGTATAAAAGAGAGAGAGAGAGGGAGAGAGAGAGAGAAAGAGAGAAAGTGGGCACTCAGGGCTGCGGACGGTTTCATTGGCGGCATCTATTGGAAAATTTATTCCAATATTTTCAATTAAAGTTAGACAATGCTTTGGTTTGATAACGTTACCCCTACCTCTATACTACCCTCTCTGCCGTTCTAGTTTACCGAGAGAAAAATAATATAGTACGCGCGAATGATCAGGAACAGCTTTTCAGAACCGCGTCCGTGGTTTGCAAGCAACAGCAGCAGCAGCAGCAACATCGGCAACAGCAACGACTACGACGAAGACAACGACGACGATGACGACGAACGTAGAGAAAAAGAGATGAAAAGAGATTCTACTATGTTCGAAGGGATTGCATTGCAAAGGGTAGTACTAGTAGTAGTGGTGGGTGGTATTGCTAGCGGGGGTAGTTCTATGTGTCAGTTAGGTAGCTAGCTGGCTAGCTAGCCAGCTAGCTACCTAGCTACCTACCTACCCCTACAATGTACGTCGAGAAATAGAGGGTGGAGTTGTTGAGAGTTTCCGAACAATACCCGATTTCGTTCAGTTACGTCACTACGCGTACAACCTATCGTGTAACTTTTTGCTCGATCGAGTAACGTAATTATAATCCGTCCATCCATCCATCCATCCATCCATCCATCCTTTTCGCAGCAATATCGTTTATTCGTTTATTTTATTCTTATTTATGGAAATAAAACAATGTGATTTTTATAGTAATTTGTTTTTTTCTTTTTATTAGTCTACTGTAATATTGTACTAATCAGTACACTTTAAAGTTCGTGTTATCTTGCAAATTTTAATTGTGATTATAATAATTTCTTTTTATTCTTTTTTATTTTTCTAATATTAACTTATTAAATCATTTTCATTATCATCGGTATACATATATCGTATTTGTTATCTCTTAATTATATTATGTAACATGATTCACGAGGTGCAAATTATAATGACACCGATAAAATATATAATGACTCTTATTTGTAATACATCTACGTGTGTTATAGAATATGTCTTGTTTTACATTCAACATACTTGGTGTCCACAAATCATTTCAAAATCAATTTTGTTAGAAAATTTGATTTAATGCTCGTTACGTGCAAATAATTATTATAGAAAATAGATCATTTTGCCAGTTATAATAATAATAATAATAATAATAATAATAATACAAATTTAACAAATGTAATGATAAATAAAAGAATCTCATACTTTCGATAGGTAAAATCAATTACAATTATTTTCAAAAAATAAATTGCATATCGTAGAATCATTTGATATTACATTAATACGAAAAAAATGATATAATTTTCTTCTTTTTTTTTGTTCCAACGTTACATAGTACGTATCGAAAAATTAATAATCCAAAGATATTGTTCGTGCGATAGAATAATTACGAAGGATCGGATTACAAGAAGAAAAAAAACGACAAGTGAAATACATAGAAGAAAAAAGAAAAAATTAACGTCTACCAGATTGATCGCGAATATGATATTTTGTAAAAGGACACCCGGTAGTTTTAGTCCGCCCACATAGGGAACGATAATTAGATGCCTGCTGGCATTGCCGCAAACGTCACGTGGCTGTCAGAAGAGCTGTCATCGCTTCCTGTTAGCGCCGACCAACGTTCGCGAGCAAGCGAGAGAATGGTTTCGAAGGTACGATAAGAGAGTGAGAGAGAGAGAGAGAGAGAGAGAAAGAGGAATAGAAAAAAAGAGAGAGACAGAGAGAGTAAAGGAACGAAATAGAAGCCGAGTAACACGAACTGGACGATACTATGATTTGTTCGGACAGTTCGATCACCGTTCTTCGTATACTTCGACTATTGGAGTATTACTCTCCCTCTCCCTCCCCCTAACACCCCCATCCCACCCGTCGAATGTTGAGAATGCATCTTTAATGACGTTCGGATGTTTCCAATATCAACGCATTTGGTTTTTCTTCAAGGGGTACTTTAATGTATGCACTGTTTAGTCGTAGTTTCTTGTATCTTCTCATTGGTACGAATGTTTTTTAGATAAATTTAATGTTTTAAAAATTGTTAGAATGTTTTTCGATTCTCAATTAATCTCAATTAATTTGTAAGACTTTTATTTACGAATATACTTTCAATTAAAATTTAATAATATTCGATCGAGCGAATAAAATAATTTGATACAAAAGATGAACGGAAAGATAATCCCAATAGACACGTCGAATATATAAGATAGAGAAAGTGTAGAAAAATAATAATAATAAAAAGAATCAACCAACCGATAATAAGTTTCTATCAAAAGATAAAAGTTGAATGAACGTATCCTAGCAGCTAAAGATGTTCTAATGAAATAATAGGATTGCGATAGTGATAGCGAAGCATGATGGAAGGGAGAGAGAGAAAAAGAGAGAGACTGGTTAGATTTCAATAGAAACGGGATGAATGTCCTTGCGTGGAAAGCAGTCACTGGGTTTCGGGACGAAAAACGAACCCTCTGGGTTTAATACCACGCCTGGTGCTCACCACTTTGCGATACAACACTGTTTATAATTAAAATCATTTCTATCTACTCTATTCTTTTTCTTTCCTTTGTGATTGGGCGTGCGTGTATGCGTACTACGCGTACGTGGGTGTGTTCAATATTTTTCTCGATATATTTCTCTCCATTATTCGTAACTATTGATATTCGTATCTTTATATTCCTACCTTCTAGCATAGTCAATTATCTTGGATTTTGCGATTGGAAATCTTGTATAAGGAATCATTGAAACGATAAAGAAATCGATCTACCAAACGTATTTCCTATTGTTATTATATTCGAGAGATTGAAATTGACCGTTATTCGAGTATCCTTTCGTTTAAAAAGTATTAAAAAAAAGGATTACCTTAGACAGAAGCTATCGAATAAACCTCTCAATGAATATTTTATATTATACGTTGTAGTTAGTGAAATACGATTCTTTTTTTATTTTTTTTTTTTTTTCTTTTTTTTTTTTGTAGAAAGGTAAGAGAGAGTACGTTAAGTTACAAATTAAAATTGTGCAGTTTAATTTTATGCGACAGTAAAATACTCTCCTCTCTTATTGTCTTATTTTAAATTATTATTATTATTATTATTATATTTATTGTCAGGTTTTAATTGAAGAATTTATTTACCGAAAATAATTTCATTTACAATATTATACAATAATTAATAGCGAACATAGCAGATAGATTCTTACATTTTGTATAACACCATATAAGAAAACATACTCGATTCGTACTTACAATTTTAATGAAATAAATGAAATACTTGGTCAAATAAATTCTCCAAAAATGTACAATTAATAAATCGAAAAGAAAAAATAGTTTTGGTTTTACGGTTTTACAAATCGGAAAGTTTATTTTCTATCGAACAAGTTGCAGTCGGTCGTTTCGAATGATTCTTTGAACATGCGCGCACGCATACACGTGGACACGTTTGACGATCGCGAACAAGAGAATTCATGTTCACTTTTTCGATCGTTTCGATACACGAAAAACGATTCGTTATCGCCATTCTTACGCATTCGAATCGTTACAAGCGAATCCCGATTGGCGTTTAAGCGAAAACGCAAACCGGTTTTTTTCCACCTTTGCGTTCTCCGTTTCTCTCTTTCTCTCTTTCTCTCCTTTTTTTGGGGGGGGGGATTCTTTGTTTTCCATTCAAGAGAAAATCCATGCTATTTTATAACCAACGAAAGATCGATAACGATGCGATTAGCGATCTCGCGTAATTCAACGAGATTGGATCGTGTGTGTAAATGCGATTGAAACCGAATTGAAAGATATTTGTTGGATCGAAAGAAGAAAAAAACCAAAAAAATCTTCTTCTCGTTTAGAGGATCGAATTGGGGGATGAAAAAGACAAAAAAATGAATTAAAGAAAGGAAAAGGGAAACGTCATTAAACGACGGACGAATGAGATCCTCGTTCACGCGGAACGTGAAAGTGTTCGCGTTGGTCTATTAGGTTGTCCCATAAGTTCTCTCCTTTTTTTTTTTTTGATGCGACTTCGATAGACGATATTTGTCGTTTAAGATTGATTTACTGTGTCAGATATAAACCGTTCTGCTCTATTACTCTATTATTTTGATTTTATATTTCAAGAAATTTCCTATAATTAAAATATTGAAAATTACTTTGACGAATTTTCTTTAGAATAAGTCAATGTTAATAACTGAACACATTTATATATAAAAAAAAATGATAATATATTAAATGAAATGAAATATATAAATGCTTAAATAATCCGAATTATTTAGATACCAATTTAAACATTTGTTAGATATCGTAGTTCGCGTAGTAATCCTAAATCTTGTTGTATTTAACGCAGCGCGAAATCTTGGAGTTAATTAAGGGATCCCGAGGACTTTCTCGTAACGAATCTTGTAACAACTTAAGATAGTAGAATTTACGCGTGATAGAAAAGGAAAGAGAGAATGGTTGGAGAAAGATACATAGGGGCAGGAAGGGAACATATGTGAACAAAGTGGAATGAGAAAGAGAAAGACGACGACGACGGCGGCGGCATGGTGTGCGCATGTTCTCTGGTAACGGGGCTCGAGTAAACTGGTAATACTAATGCTAGTAGTAATACCTAATAGCAGCCCGAAGCAGTGCCCGAGCCCGACTCCTTCTAAGTGAATTAACCTCGAGCTAATCTCAAGTTAAGTAAACCCCTAAGCAGACCTCGAGTGATGCATACCTACTAGTACTACTACTACTACTACTAGTACTACTACTATTACTATTACTATTACTTCGTACCAACGTCGCTACGGTCCCCAATCTCCTTCCACCCTTAACGCATTTTCTCCTATCGTATGTCTGACGCATAACGAAAGGATAGAACGAGAGTTTATCGCCTAACGACTACGATAATACGAGCCCCTTTACTTTGTACTAAGATTCCTTGTCGGAAGAATATTCGATCAAGTTAAACTCGTTTTATCATGTATAACATATAACATTAATTATATTCATTTTAATATTTTTCACATTTCATTTTGTTTATCTACGATATTATATTATATATTTCTTTTTTCTTTTTTCTTTTTTGTAATATAGTTTTATAGAACGGTATTAATACAGGGATAAATTAAATACAGTCAAACTTCGTGGGTATTGCATGATTTATAATAGCGGTCTCTTAACAGTTTCGGTTCAATGGAACATTTATGAGTATAGTAATATTTTATGATACCTTTCCCCCTTCGTAACACGACAAATGTTATTAATATAATGTTATATATTTAAACAACGATTCGTCCAAATCTTTGGGAAAGTTACGTGGAATACAGTTTGAAAATCATTTATGTCAAATTTAAACGTTCTAACTTCGTTGCAAATGCAATTAAAAAATGATATTACTCTTTCGTAAATTTATTTTCACGTTTTATTCTATATTATTTCAAAAAAATTCTATTACATTACTTTATACTTCTTCGATTGAGACAATAATAATCGCGAACGTTTTATATTATTCGTTAATTATATTTAATAGAAAAATTTCTAATACAATTTATCTTGTATTCCTATTCGATCGGTAAAAGTTATAAATAAATCTTCATAATATTATCAACTCGGGGATGGTTTTTGTTAACGAACAAATCTAACAACTTTTTCAAAACTCTATTACACGTACTCAAGCCCACTTTTAGTTGCGATCTTGTTAATACGGCTTTTTTTTTCTTTTTTTCCCTTTCGGAAGAAATAAACAAAACGAAAAAGAAGAAGGATCCGCTCGCAGACTTTATTTTTATTCCATCAGACGCAGCCGCTGCTACCAGGGAGGGGAGGGGGTGGTTGCGTTATATTATCGCTGCCGATATTAATCTCTCTCTAATTTCATACTACCAGCCAAGGGAGGTAGAGAGACTTCGGTAATTAACGACGCCCGTTGAATTTTCTTCCTTTCTTTCCTTCCCACCCACTCTCTCTCTTTCGTTTTTATATATTTTATTTTTATCATCTTTTTTTATTTTTTATTTTGTTTCTATAGACGCGACACACGTGCCGTTTGGCGTGGAAAGAAGAAGTCAACGTAATGAATATACTATACCTGTTACATAGGCTGCTGTTAATCATCGTCGTTGCAGGTGACACACACGCTTGGACGTTATTTTACTTTTTATTTTTACTCTTCCTTTATTTAACATATTTTTTTCCAATTTTTATTTCTTTCTTTTCTTCCACGCGGTGTCACGTCTCACCCTTCACCATCACACCCCCTTTTCGTGATTAATTTCCGATAAGGAGTCGCACGATAATCAAGAGGAACCACCGTCACCTCTCGTTTCTTTCTTTTTTCTTCGTCGAATCGTTCTTCTTCGTAGATGCTAATGATGATAGAGGCTTTCGGAATTAGTAGAAAAATCTTGAACACAATCGTTGATGCGGTCATAGATCGTGCAGGTTTCGTCGACAACGAACCAAGTTTAATGAAACGGCTCGCCTGTCACGAAACCCGGACGTCTGCGTCCAATATTTGTATATTTTACTCATTCCCCGGTTAACTTCCATTTTCTTTTCGAATTTTTTTCATTTCTTCTTACATTTTTCATCTGCAATTGATCACACGTTTGTAACAAAAAATATCCCATAGAATCTTCCACTATCGATCTTCTTCTTCTTCTTCTTTTTCGTAATTGTCAGAACGATCGCGATATATTTCAAATCGAAAATCATTCGTTCGTTAACGAAAATTCTTTTGTTTTATTATTCAAATTAAAGCGAGCAACCAATTATATTACCTTTTGTTCGTTCCTTTCCCGTTCAACTATCCCCCCTTCAACTTATTCAACCCCTTCCTATTTTATTTTTGTTTGTTATACTCTTTTTTTGTATCTTCGTTAACAATAATCCGTGTAATGGTTTAAATTAAACGTTTGATCGTGAAATTTGAAAGGATTTATCGGAACAAGAAGAAGAAGGAGAATAATAGCAGTAATAACAACTACGGCAATAATAATAATAACAATAATAATAAAAACAATAATAGGAATAAAATAAAGCATTCCGGTATTTCCGTTAGCAGAGTAACTGTTAGACGATTAAGAGGACTTACCTGTTACGTTCACGCGTGCATAATTATTATTGATTCTATTACATCCCGGTGGTAATACGCAGTCAAATTACGGTAGTCGGCCTATCAGGGCGATCGTTACGCATGACTCACATTTAATTAGTGCTTATGATATTATGTCGGGGTATGCAACAAAATTATAAGCTGCCGATCGTTAAACATTCTGTTCTCTCGATTAATCGTTGCCCTAATGAACTTGATAAGCTCCCTACGATGAATATACATGCGTGTATTTATGTATGTATGTATGTATGTATGTATGTATGTATGTATGTATGTACGAGTGCATTTGAGCTATTATCGATAACCCTTTCACGACCCATTTCAAAATATTTTAAATAATATTATATTAACGAAAGTATTCACGATCGGATAAATAAATTACAATTTATTAATAAATGAAAAAGGAAACGTAGGAAGATAAGGGAAAATAAAAATGAGAAGAAGAAGAAACCTAACGAAATAAGAGTGTTACTTTTTCGAAAGGGTATAGTAATCCGAAAAGAAATGCGAGTGGTCTTATTCCAGGATAGTAAATTTCCTATTGCGAAGAGTATGATAGTAGTATTGTTAGGTCCTTGTCCAAAGTAACTTGCAATGCAGTGATGACAATTTCGTATAAACCAACACGTACGAGTAGTTCTCACGTATTCGAGTGGTATTCGTAGGAGTAGTAGCGATTAGGAGAAGTGGTAGTAGTAGAAGGTGGTGGCGGTGTGCAACCTATGCGTGTGCACCCATACATTCCATTCGTAACTGTGCTCTTTTGCCATAGAAAAGCCGTCGTCTCTATAGCTAGAAAGGAAAAAAAAAAGAAAAAAACGAGAGAGAGAGAGAAAGAGACAGGTTCGTGAAAAGCGCAATTTGACAGGGCACCCTATTAGTAGACGAGAGAATATCGGGGAAAGGGGAGGAGTGCAGAAGAGGGGCTTGGGGTTGGGAAGCTTAAAAAGGCGACTTCATAGTGCCGAGGATCATCGTGAATCGGTCTCCTATGTGAATGTGAATTTGTTTGTGTGCGTGGGTGAACGTGCACGAGTGAGTGCATGCATGCATGCGTGCACGCACGCGCATAGGTCGAGGTGTCAGCTAAAGCGCTCGTTTTTTACATTAAGCTAGTGAATTTCCTTCTCTCTTGGCTATAGCGAATATTTGAATCCCCTCCCTCCTCTCCCGAAAACCGAATTCGATCGTTTCTATTTGGTCCTTTGATTTCGTTCCTGCCTGTATTTTTTCTTTTTTCTTTTTTTCTTCTTTACACGCGCTACACCGAAAGTTTCCTATTTCGTTTATTGCTTTCTTTTATTTTCTTGGTCGGATTTTAATAGATTCGTTGGTTCCTAATAAAGTTACACGTTAAAGTTTTCATTATTGTATTGTAATTTTCAAAAATATGTCTTTATATATATATAAAATAATAGTGAAAATTGGTCAGCGATAAGAAGAAGGGGCGAAAAGGGGGGGTGGTGGTAAACTAACAACAGGATAGTAGGGAAAGTTAGAGCTTTATCGGCGTTTGTCCCGAAGGCATCGTGACGCGAAACAATGCGACAGCGAGCGTCCTTGTAATTATGTTAAGTGCGACGGTGGCGTAGCATGGAAACTATGGTGCACCAGCAGCTAAACTACCATCGCGCTCGTAAGTAGTTTGGTTTACAGAGATTCGCTAGCTAGGTTGTATTGCAGTAGTAGTAGAGTAGTAGAAGTAGTAGTAGTATGTATGTATGTGGAGGATGGAAGGACCGGAAAAGGACCACCACCAACACCAAGGACAAAGACGCATACTGTTGTTGTTTCTCTGATGTGCAAAGGGGTAAGGGGAAAATGGGAATTGGGAGTCAAGGGGGAGTCAAGGGGGAGTCAAGGGGGAGTCAAGGGGGAGTCAGGGGAATGAGGGAACGAGTGTATATTGCAAGCCAGCCTATAACGTAACACTGTTATGGAGTAGTAGTAGTACAACCAACTACCCCTTGTGATCAGACAGTAATTAGCTACTCCATACTCGCATACATACTTAATATATAGGTTGAACGGGATACCTTTCCTTTCTAGTACCTCCAAGCTAGTACAACCAACCGTTAACATTTTCTCCCAACCCCCTTTTCCCTTGCTTCTTATTGTTACTGCCTTTGTCATTATCTTTTTCTTCTTTTTTTTCCTTGCATCTTCCAACTTTTATTATCTAATTAGTTTAAATTGTTCATTTTCGTATTGATGTAATATTTACGGTATAATCTTTCAATCTTGATATCTTATTTCAAATTGGAGAAACGTTTAATTCGAGAAATATTAATTTTTGTTCTTTTTACAGTGTATAGTTAGTACTATTCTCGTGAAATTATATTTGATCGTAATTGTATATTCGATTAATAATTCGTTCACGAGGATTTTATTTTAATTTGGAAATATTCATAAGAAATTTCAAACCGATAGAAATGTTTCGAATAAACACGAGGGTAAAAGTGAAAGTATTATCGATTGGATTTTCCGTATTAATGAATATAAGATTAATTATTAATGCGAATATGAATATGAATTTTTAACAAAAACGTTGATGAAGTGATGTCAATTTGCTAATTGACCTCCTTAATATTCAAATTGGCTCTCAGTCGGAACGTTTGCAATATGTTGGGAAACACTGATTAAAATATATCGGAATCATTCGTTGCAAATTGACTGGTACGATAGAAATGAATGTACATTAATTGCCCATAGTTCTAATATTAAATCCAATTTAATGCTAACGTCATATTATTAATTTTGTTAGAAGAAAAAGAAAAAAGAAATGAAATCCTGATCCGTTGATTTCATAAAGGTGGTAAAAAGACGCGATACTTTCTTTAGAAATGCGGAATCGTAAAGGGGTGAGATAAGGTATTCGTAATAATGTAACTCAAACCCGTAAAAGGGATGAATAATAAAATACAACGAAGAACAGTTCGATTAAATAATAAATGAAACAATATGTGTATAAAATGAAAATAATAATTCTATTCTAATCGAATTCCGTAAAGTGTTTTCTGAACTCTCTCTCTCTCTATTTCTCTCTCGAGTACTTGAAAATTTCGATTGATGTTGCATATTACATATGCATATATCGATTAACTTTCGTATTTGTGATCGTTGTATCGACAATATTACTATTCACTTTTCAAACGTTGGTAACGTCCGCAGCTGGTTGGTAGATATAAACCGAATATGTCGATGCTTCCACGTTTATACAAATGAACGTGTTTCACGCTGACAGATGACACTAATGTTTCTCGATGACTGAATTACATCGATGACAAAATTACGTACCGTGCATAATCAAAATTGAATGACATTTCAACCGCAGTAAATCTGTTCCGTTGCGTAGATGATGCCCCGGCATTTCGGTTTGATGCGGGTCAACGTAGTTCCTGAATTATGGAATAATTATAAGGTATCTAAATAATTTTAGAACCATTTATACATTAATAATATTCATTAGATTTCCGAGTACTCGTCTATGAGTCGTCTAGAAAATTTCTATACGAATATTTCGATGAATAATCTTTTGGATTTGAACGAGTTGTCGGAACAAAAAATTCTAACCGATTTAGAGAAAATCTTAGGTTGTCCCATAAATTATTTCCGCGTCACGCTATGTATTAGGTTGTCCCTTCGTTGTTTTAAAAAACATATTATATATATATGTAATAATATAGATCAAATTGTCCCTGAAATTTCTTACTCTTTCTTACTAACATTTACATGTACAATATGTTATAAATGAAAATATCGTTCGACCAATTATTGCAGAGTTTAAGTATGAACGAAAGTAGGGGCTTCTAGAATTGTCTTTTTTTTAATTTTGTTTCTATAAAAGGTGTAACACAAGTATCGAGAAAGAACAAGTAGTGTAACGAGTAGCAGCAGTTTAGTATAGTGACAGAAGAGGAATGACAAAGCCGCTAAGAGGAGGACATTGATGGTTGACGTATCTGTATTCCACAGTGATGGCAGACAAGCACGTATATCAAATAATTAGATTGCAGACTGAAACGTCAATAACCATGTCAAACCATTACCCGTACGAGACCCTGTCGACCGGTTCGACGTTGGTCGGCAGAACGGATCGGGTGATAGCTGGTTGGCTGGTTGGCTGGTTGGCTGGTTGGCTGGTTGGCTGGCTGGCTGGCTGGCTGGCTGGCCGCCTGTCTGCTTGCGAATTTAACCGAGTTAGCAAACAACTCATTTAACAAAATTAGGGCTCGGAGCATCGCTTAAAATCGGAGAAATAAAATTACCTTTTTTTTTTCCCCCAAGCACAAGACTTGTGTTCTCCCTACCTTCCTTCCTTCCTTCCTCTGTTTCTCGTCCAAGGGTTTGTTTCTTTTTTTTGTTTTTTCTTTTTTTTTTTTTTATTAAACATTACTTCGAAGACGTAATCGAATTAACATTTAGAAAAGGAAAACTAGAGAACGGTGTACGTACCAAGAAGGGTCCTCGTCTGAAAAGTTAATACGCTAATTTATACAATTTTTAGGGCCAACCGGTTTAAAATTTATTTTCTTTTTAAAAAATGCATCCAAATCGGGGTACGCGAAAATTTTCCGAGTAATAACTCGACGAATGAGAATATTACATTTCGTTTTACCGTTTCTTATTTATTTTCCTATCTTTTTCGTTGGTAGTCACTTTATTCGGAAGCAGAGAAAGGGGAAAAAAAGGAAAGGGCTAATGTTAAAAGCGTCGTGTCTTTTATCTTAGGAAAAGAAAAGTACAGCTCGTGGTACTAACCGAGAAGGAAAGCGTTAAGAGTAGGAAGGGACGGCCATTAGGCTAATAAATATAAGCTAACAGCGTGAGTGTCTGGTAGGAAGAAGCGTGATCGGCAACTAGATGAACATATCCTGCGGTTTCGTTATAAACGACGATGAAAGTTAAGTATAATACTTATAAAGAACGACCTTTCAATCTTTTTCATCGATCCTCTTCCTATTCGTCACGGCTTAGTGATCATCGTCATAGTCGCATACAAGTAGAAACCTAGCCTTACCCTTCAGTTTTACACAGCACCGACTACTCAACGTTAATCCCCACTTCTTTTACTCACTCATCCCTCACATCTTACCCTTCATTTATTCACCCCTTTTATTTATTTTTTATTTTTTATTTTTTATTATATATCTCATTTTATTCTATCACGCACATTTCACAATATCTTTGCACGGTGTTAATAATATAATTTTAAATTGATTATCGTGTCGAAATTTATATTAAAAAGAATATGTTTAGAAAATATTTGAATAAGCAAAGCTTTAATAGAATGCACATTGAAGAACCCCGTTAGTCCTCGTTGTCGTAGAGTTGCTCGGATGGAAACGCAGCGTAACGCTTCCAGCTGGGTGACTGAAGTTCAGTCGAGGCTGACTGCTCATCATGGTGGTGGAAGTCGTCGAAGGGTCGGAGGTGATGCGTTCTTCTTGCTCATTCGCGAAAAGGGTGGAGGAAGTAGTCGCAAGGCAAGAGACACTCAACGAATGGTTTAAGCCACCCCCCACATCCCCACATACACATACATACGCGTTTGCGCACGTCTTGTTGCTCTTTCTCTTTCCTACGTTATACGCGTGTGTGTGTATGTGTGTGTTAGAAAGAGATAGAAGTAGGCACAAAGGGGTTGGAACGAGTAAACCGAGCGATAAGACGAATAAAACGAACGAACGAACGAATGAACGAGTGAACGAGGTAAACGGCTGCCTCGAGCAGGGTGGTTTCCTTTCCACCCTCTCTTTGAGGGTCCTCGTTCATTCTCGAAGGTCGAGATCGATTTTCGCGCGATGCTAATCGTCCCGTTAATTTCTTAAACAACCCCCAAGTTTGCACATTTTATAAATACAAAGAATTATTCCTAAATAATATTTGATTTAATTTAAAAAACAAAAATTATTAAAGAAAACTAAGAGATAATTAATAAAAAAATATTCCCACTAAGGGACACGAGATTCTTGAACGCGACGCAAAAGAAAAATTGAACAATCCTGTTAATTATCCAAATGACAATATCGATTAAATGGAAGAAACTCTCGTGCGTTAAAACAAATCTAAACTTTACTAAATATTAATTCAATAACTTTGTAGGATCCCAATCCAATCTTATACGCGTGAGCATATTTACGTATAGAAGTTTAAAGCAGAGCGCGTTGATCGAAACGATACAACAGGGGCGGGGAGGGGGACGGGGGTGTCTATAAAGTTGTGGGCGTTTGGTTTGAAGGAAACGTCTGTTTCACCGGCGTCGTCAAACGTCGGAGAGGAGCGTGGAGTCGAAACAATGAGCATTGCGCCTTCCGTTTGAGATACGATTCGTCCTTCTCCCCCTCACCCTCACCCTCACCCACACTCACACCCTCCTTCTTCTCCTCATCGTCGTCGACGTCGTCGTCGTCGTCGTTGTCGTCATCGTTGTCGTTGTCGTTTGGTTGGATGCTCACTCTCATACTCTCTCTCTCTCTTTCTCTTTCAATTGGTTACTCTCAGTTATAGTCGGTGACTCCAGCACAAGTTGGGTAGCATCTATGTTAGTACTGTAACCGCACACATTGTGCCATATGAACGCGTCTATGAACAGGATAGACGCGTTGTTCGCGAATACTAGCTCTTGGCACGGTGTGCATCGACTACTATCATGACTTTGCCATCTGACAGCTTTCTCTCTAGTCTTCTCTCATTCTCGTCCTAACTTCATTGTCTCTGCTATATTGAGAGAATATGTGCTTGCCTCTCTCTCTCTCGCTCTCTGTATGTGTGGATTTGTGTGTACGAGGGAGAGAGAGGTTGCTCGAGAAGATCTGTCTCTGCGTATATGTATGTATGCGTGTATGTATGCATATTTGCGCGTGTGTGTATGCGTTGGTACTATGTACGTCTATGCCACTCGCACGTTCTCATTGTCATAGGGGGGTAACTTTGAAAAGCAATGTCCTTCTGGACGTTCTCATTTACATAGTCGATTTTCCACTCGAAAATTGGAACGGCGCCTAGACGATGATAATTGAGACACTCTTTTTCTCACTTTTATTATTCTTTTTTCTTTTTTCTTCTTCTTCTTTTTCTTCTTTATTCGGTAAAGTGATATATATATATGAAATAAAAATTGTAAAAAATGGTACATTTACATTAATCTTATTCACGCGGTATACGAGAATCATTGATCTGAATTAAAGTCAGAGAGAGAGAGGGAGAGAGAGAGAGATATTTTTTGGTATCGCGCTTTAATTTTTTTTTTTATTTTTCTTTTTATTTTCTTTTTAATACTACGACTCGTTGATTGCAAAATAAAATTTGGACAAGCTTGTTTTCCAATATTTGTCATACGCGTTATGAATTTTTACGTAGCTCAATCTCGCCGGAATATCGAACGAGCGTACCCGGGTTCTTTCTTTTTTATTTTTTTTAATTTTGTTGTTGTTATATTTTATCCCTCTTGTTTCTTTCTCGAATTACGAGTAACCCAACGATCAAACGGACAAATATTATGCATCTGATCCTTTTTTTTTTGGAGAGAGTCATGCGCTAACGATTGCGTAGGCAAAACGATAGATTCTTTTTACGATTTTAAATAGGAAACTTGCTCGATGTTTAAACTATAGAACGTACACCTACGCGCACCACGTACCCGCATACGATAAAAAAGAAATTGTCATACTTAACGTATACGGACTAACCAAAGTTTCATTAATTGTAACAAATTGTCAAAGGTTAATTCTACTTTGACCTTCCTAACCTACCCATTTTGCCATACCCTTTTTTCAGTCCTTTTCACGAATTTTTATATAACTATGCATATTGCAATATCCTACGCGAGATTATTCGATTAGCGTGAAAGTTACATTTTCATTTTGACCGACGTCAACTTTTAACATATAATAAATTTCTATTTTTATATATGCGGGATTCGTATACACACGCATACACACACAGATCTACGTGTAGTAATTTAACCACGAAACGTATGCGAATGAAGAATGAAGAGGGCCGGGGGAATATTAATAAAATAAAGAAGATGTTAAATGTTCAAAGAAGAAGAAGAAGAAGAAAAAAAAATGCGTATCTTATTTCTTTTTTTATTTAATGAAAAGAAATAGATGCTCGTTTAATTCAAAGTATTCGACTTTCGATACTTTTCCCTTTCTTCTTCTTCTTCTTCTTCTTCTTCTTCTTCTTCTTCCTGTTCCTTTCTATCAAATGCTTTATTGTCCTTTCTCTTTCATTTCCCTTCTTCATCGGATTCGAGGAAAGATCCTCTTTCGAGTTTCTTATTTAATTAAACTTCGTGAAATAGACTGTAATGAATTTAGATATACCTTCCGTCTTCCACCTTTCCTTTACTCCCAACAGATTCCATTAGGAATTACTCGATACTGGATAGTAGGGATATGCTTCGAGATTAAGGCAACCGCAGTAGTGTAAGTCGATATAAGCCAGCCAAAGGTACTACGTAAGTAGAAGTAGTTACGGACCGTTATGGTCAGCCAATAATTTCTTTTTTACTTCTTTCCTTTTTTTCTCTCTCTCTCTCTCGAGAAGGAGAGAAAATTTTAATCATATTTATCGAATTAACACCCTACGTTTATTCTCGACCATTCTTGTTATTATTATTATTATGGTATTATAATTAAAATCCTTAAAATATAATTTTGCAAGTAGTATAAAATATAATTTTGTCTCACGAAGGGAATAAAAGTTTAAGGAAAGTATCGATGGCAAATGATCTCGTTTGTTGTTGAAAATGTTGATAAAAGTTTCCTTGATTTTCTCATTTGAAGGATCGTTTAATAATAATCGTCGTCTTCTTCCTTCACATGTTAGAATGTTGCTTTTGAAACTCCTCGAACTCCTAGACTGTTCGCACGTAAAAGTAAAAAGACCAATGGGGAATGTAGTTTAGTTTGAAAAGCATCAAGAAGATAGAGGAACGAAAGGAGGAAAGATTTTCTTCTTTCGCTATATAACCTCCTTTTCGCATAAGTCTACGTCGTTTTCCATTCATCTAATACCCCGAGAGTTTTGAAGATGGCAATACGACGAAAGAGAAAATTTATAACGAAAGGTAATACGAGAAGGGTTTCAAATAAATTCCCGTAGTATCCAAAATTATTTCATTTCAATATTTCTCTTCGATGCATTCCAATTTTTATATGGTTCTCGCACAAATCGTAATAAATAAAAATCAATGAGATTTCCCGATCGTTTTATCGGTGATTTTCATTGCATGAAACGCGTAAAAATGGCGTTTGAGCGATACACGATTCAAGGTCATCATCCATCTCTATTTTCGTAACACCTACTTATTCTTACTTCTTCGTTCGTCTTTTCCAATTAAAGACTTCGCTAAAGTTTCTCTAACTGCGAAGCATCAATCTCTTCCACTAGCTCGTGAAAGGAAAGGAAACGAAACGAAATGAAAGGAACGACTGCGAAATTCTCGCCAATCTAAGTTCTCGTTGACTTTAATTATGCGTAGAGAGAGAGAGAGAGAGTACGTCGATCGTGAGTTGACTAAAACTAGAAAAGAAACAAAACTTCGATAAACAAAAAAAGAAAAGAAAAGAAAAGAAAAGAAAAGAAAAATTCGAGTACCATTGGCACAGTATCGATAACTCAAGTAACATACTCGAAAAAATATTTTCTATCTCTAGTTTCTGTTTCTTGCCCGTTGCTCGTTGGAATCGATATTTCCTATTTTCTAACAAACAGAAAAAGAAAAAAAAAGAAAAAGAATAATAATCCCACGTTCGAAGAGTAGGGAGAAAAAAAAGGGAAAGAAATTGGTAGCTAGAGAGAGAGAGAGAGAGAGAGAGAGAGGGAGGAAAGGGGTTAAATCCGTTGGCCGAAAATATCACGACGATAACTCCAAGGTATACTACTACGGTTGCCTATATCACCGTGTGCTACGAAATACGAGAAAGATAGAGAGCGTATAGGGTTGAAGTTGGGGTACGTGTGGGGGCGTGTGGGCTAAAAGGGTGGTAGCAGGTGGATAAAAAAAAAAAAGAGAAAAAAAAGATGCAGTAAATAGTAGCAGCATAGTTCGTAGCATGAACGTGCTGCAACGAGTCATGGCAACGATCGGTAAGCGATGTATACTACCGTGGCTTTTCTCTATCACATGTTTGCGTGTATGTGTGTATATATATATATATATATATTCTACGTTTGTATGTGTCGGTGAATGCGCCGAATATCCGAGTACGCTAACCCGAAGCTTATCGGGATCAACGATCGTTTAGAATTGCTTTATCTGAGGGGTGGTGGGGCTGGGGGTGCGGCTTAAGCGTTAATTTTTGCGAACGAACTAGGTGACCCGCGTGTATGCGCCATTGTTACGGCCTTGTTGTTACTCCGATTTACGATTTTCAGATCTACCTCGAATTTACTGCTCAAATCGAATAAACTTTCCTCTCTATCTATCCTGGTATTTTTCTTTTTTTTTTATCTATCTATCTATCTATCTATCTCATTTTTTACTCTTAACGACGATGTCGTAACCTTTCCTCCGAGCTTTTTAACGATGTAACATTTTTAATTAAAAAGATATCTTTGTTCTTAAGAAATATCATATTTATTGTTTTTATTTAAATAGAATGGCACGAAAATTGTACGTAACGTTTCTTTGGGAAGGGGGTGGGTTTTCTCTTTCCTTTTAAATACGTACATTATTTCTTTCTTTCTTTTCAATTAAAAATCGATAACTCGCTCTAGGCAATAACGATATCTTAACATTTATTACGAACACATTTACGAGTAATATCATTTAATTAAAAAATTATTACAGAATTCCTATGAATAACATTTAACGTAAATCTATGAGAAAAAGATAAGAGATTTTGCATCAAAGTTGCGTCTGAATTTTTTCAAAGGTAGTGTCAAATTATTCATAATAATCAGTCAGTTATAAATTTGTATTAAAAATGGAAGTTGTTTGAAAAATATTTGTCCAACTTTGAATCTTGATTTAATCGATTAGGCAAATGAACGATTCGCGTGTATATACAATTATTTATTTATTTATATATATATAGTTGCACGTGCCGGTCATATAGGCGCGATCATGATCGTCGTTCAACTTCATAATCCAGCCGTAACGTCGGATCATTAACCGCTTGTTCGTTCATCGAGCCGTAAGCGATTAGCCCTGTCTCTCATTAAATACAGTCTCGACTGTAGTAATCGTTGATAAACGGAAAACGTCGCATGAAATCCAAACGATTTCTGTTGCTAACCAACTATATCCACGAATTTACCCGAGGAATTTTGTCTACCCGTTTGTGTGAGTGTGTGTGTGTGTGTGTCGATGATGAAATTGACCTTGCGGAACGACGACACGCGAAATTTCACGTTTAATCCTCCCACCAATCGATTATGGTATAACTACTATCGAGTTAGCAGTAATATTATACATTTTTCGTTTAACGATGTTTCATTTAAGCATTTTTGTTTCATTTGTAATTCGACCAAAAATTCAAAGAATTCAAGAGCCAACACATTTTCATATTTTTTCTATCCAATTGTATAATAATCAATGACGAATTAATAGTTAATAATTAATATTTCAATAATTACATTTATAAATGTATACTTATGTAATATAAATTATATTTATAATTTACAGTGTTCAGCACGAACATTCCCGAGGGAGGGGGGGAGAGTAATAAAATATTAGTGAACATTTATTTTAAATATAAAACGTGCAAACAGTCAGTAGGACGTGTGCTAGCGTTGTATATAAACGTATCTAAATAAATGAATATATAATATGTGTGATAAATAATTTTACCTACAGGGTGTCCCAATATTTTTCTCGATAAATAAACTTCAAAGACACACCTAATATTATTAAATTAAACACACAGAGACGCATACACACGTAGAAAGCAAATGCAATCTGGTACGTTTGAAGTGGAATTCGTGTACGTTTACCGAGAATCCTTCTTTTCACGTTTGGTTTGCAACTATCATTGATCGAGTATCATCGAGTATCATTGTTAAAAAAATTGTTCTATGTGTTTAGTATACCACACGAGTATACCGCAAAGAGAGAGAGAGAGAGAGAGAGAGATAAATCCACGATGTTATTCGAAACACATCGAAGTTAATGAGCTTGACTAAACCCCGACCATTGAACAATACAAATGGAACTTTAATTATTTATGAAACATGCAAAGTCACTAAATTCTTCTATCTATCTTTACCAAGTTCTCTGTTTAATTCTTATAAAAAAAGATCCTCGACATTTTCCACGAATTTAAGTTTAATTTCTCTCTCGAGAGAGAAAGAAAGAAAGAGAATGATGATCGGTAATAATAAGTAAGTATAATAATGCAGTTATATGAGAAAAGGTGTAGTAAAGAGGCACGTACGTTGAGAACGAGCTTAGGAAGAAATCAAATAGTAGGAAGATTGCGTTAAATGAGGAGATACGATAATAGAACGATATTCCTAGAAGAGAGAGAGAGAGAACAATGCCGATAATCGTGACTATCTGACACACACATATACACGTGCACGTAGATAGAACGTACACAGTAAAACGGTAATCGTCGTGGTACTATTCTCTGCTTGCAAAGTGCCGGATCGAGATCAATTCTCTCTCTTTCTCTTTCTCTTATTCTCTCTTTCTCTCTCGCATGCGCAGGATAATACACGGGTGACCAGTAGAAGGTGACCCTACAGGTGCGGCCTAAAAAGAGTCAGCCTAAACGGGGGGGGTTGAGTACACGTAAATGGTTAGAAAGGCCTTGGTATGCATTGCACCCCGTTGCTTGCGTATGTATCCATTATAATACGTTTCTCTCTTTTTATCTTTCATGCACGTTCACTTCATCTCTTTATCTATCTTTCTCTATCTCGTTTCCCATAGTAGAGAACGTATTCAGCGAAAGAGATTTTCTGCCGGATGGTTCAGCCGCTATTACTCCGGGTGCAACCTCCACCACCCTTTTCCCTCGCTCTCTCTCACACGCAAACACGTACACTCATACACTCATACTCTCTTTCTATCTCTCTCTCCCTCTAACTAACTCACTCATTCACTCACGTTTACACATACCTATGCAGAAATACTTCCAACTCGTTCTGTTACATGCAGGATTCACTTACATACACTTCTCATATATATATGTGTGTATATATATCTACACTAACTCATTCACTTATATACTTATATATCTTTCTCTCTCTCTCTCTCTCGATTCCTATATACTTCTTTAGGTACTCTATTCGGGTTATATAGAAAAGGGGTATTTACCAGGAATACGATTCCAACTCTCACGTGCTCTTGACGCAAACCAATGCTATCCTCCCCGTTCGACGATGCACGTTCATAGAGCATTTGTGGCAGGTACCAACCGATTCTGGCTTCAATTCGTCCACGTTTATCGAGAATCCTTCTTTTCTAGATTGTGCTTTGCACCAATCATCGATCGAGCAACATTCGATATCATCAGATTATTCAAACTATTTCGCGCACGTCTCTCCTTATATTATTATTATTATTAAAACAATTATCAAGTTGACGCGATGATTTTCTTTTAATCATAGATCAATGAAACAAAATATCGCAATCGGATTATTCGCACTGAAACGAGATAAAGAAGAGGAAAAACGATCGAGGATGCAACCGAATGGTCAATTCGAATCACTAATAAAAAAAAAAAAAACAAAAAAAAATAAGAGAGAGTTGGCAAGGACAAATCTAAACCGAATTGCCGGTTAGCCCCACCCCCACCTCCCCCGGCCTTCGACGAATAAAATAAAATTTTACAACTCTTGGAGGCTTCGGTTCTAATTTGATCGTCGGTCGTTTCCCTCGAAATGCCGCAGCCGACGACGACGACGACGACGTCGAGTTCACCGTTCTATTAGAGACGGAAGCGGGGAATTTAATTTTTTTTTCCTTTTTTTTTTTCTTTTTTCTTTTTTCTTTTTTTCATTTCCATTTCCAATCGTTAAGGGCTCACGATTTTGGTACGCTCTTCAAACGATCGTTCCGAGTACCACCGACTAGTATATACATTTGTCTTTTCTAACTTTGCGCACGGAAAATCTCATCGTTTTGCCGAAGTATCCATTACGCGTTTTATATACATTTTTATATTTTCCAATCAACAACAATTAACGTTTATATCTGGGTCCTGTTTTTTTTCTTTTATTTTTTTTTTTTAAACGATCATCCCACGTATCTCCATAGTTTCTAATTTGTCCAAGGTATCGTGTAAATAAATATCGTAAATCGTGCGAATAAAAATAAAAGAAAATAAAATAAAAGAAAATAAAAGAAAAGAAAAGAAAAATTGGGGACAATTTCTCGTATCGTATATTTGAAATCGTAACGATGATTTTACAAATGCGACTATCGAGAGATATAAGAAGATATCGATATATGTACATAATCACGAAGGCAATTTGGTGCGTTATTCGTAAAAAGCTTCTTCTCCCTTTGAATTCGCGCGAAGAAATATGGTTATCGAAGGTACGCGATGGAAGGAAGGAAGGAGGGGTTGGTCGGGGGAAGAGTAGGTGGCAAGAGGCGCGGAATTTATCTGTGAAATCAATCATCCTCTGAATTCAACGTTGCTCCTACTCACGTTAGAGGAGTTCGAGACGATTCGAGACGGTCTTGACTCTTCACGGTTCCTTTCACGACACTCTCGATCCCTTTCGAGCCAGAGGAAAATACATAAACGAGGGCCGACGTATGCTCTGCAGATAGGATCGACGTTGGGGGCTCGAATATACTTCCTTTTACCTATAACTATACCTTTATATACATATATATTTATGTGTATGCGTGTGTGTATAGATAGGTAGGTAGGTAGGTAGGTAGTACGTCAACGTTCTTTTACGTTTCTTTTCCATTTTTCCTATGTGAGAATTGGTGCGAGCTGTCGAGCAACTATATACCTTCACCATTTCTTACGATATTCTTCAGAGAATGTTCTTATAGACGAGAGTATTTTATAACGGAATGCAAAAATACTTTTATATACATAGGTACGCTACTAACGTATAGGTGGATAGATATACATATGCATATATATATATATATATATACAGTTATCCGAATAAATCTATTGGCACTGACTCAATTTTTTCCCTATAATATCCTACTCGGCTAAATCTTTAAGAAATGTCATTCTTTATTTAACTTATTTTCTTTTTTATTTTTCTTGTAATATGTTTTTAGAGTTCGAAGTTTAGATTTGTCGTATGCAATAAATGCGCAATCAATTGTAATAATAAAACAAATGTTAATAATTTTTAAGCAAATTTAGAATATTATCAATTATATCTTGCGACTAATTAATCGGTAATTTTGCAAAGGTGAAAAGAAAGTGTTAGATTTATCGGATGAATCTAATTTGCGAAGAAAAATTCTTCTTTGCCAAAGTGGACATGCAATTCGCTTGATCTAGTCTAGTCTGGTCTTCTTGTTTTCTTTTTAGTTCCGATCTCTAGTTCATTTTCTTCTTCCATTTCTCTTTTAACAAGTCTTCTTCGTTTACTTCATTTTGTCTTCTTCTTCTTCTTCTTCTTCTTCCTCTTCTTCTACTTGTTCCTGCGTTCTATCCTTTCAACGAGGGGCAGGCAACCGAGCCCTGGTGGCTAGTCAGGCATGTAAGAAGCTTCTTGCTTTTTTCTAATCTAAGCTGGTGAGATTGACGCGCACGATCGGGCTTTAAGCAGCAATTTACATGTAAGCCTCGTACCTCCCCCTCCACCCCCTTACCTCCTCCCCCTCCTCCTCCTCCTCGTCCTATCGTAATTACGTTCGCACCAAGGGGTAATCGTTTCCTGTCTTTCCTGGAAAAAATATATAGTCTAGCGCGTTCCACCCGATGACGTAACCCTAATGCGTTTTTCCCTTTTTTATATTCATCGCCGAATGCATTAAAGGGACGACGAGGCGTGAATCTTTCTAAAAGGGCTAATACTCCTATTTTCTTAACGTATTATTTATCGACTTCGAATCTAATCGAAACTATTACTATTACTATTTTTTTTTTATTTACAATTATAATATCCTTTTATATTATTTCCCCCTCCTCTCCTTCTTTATATATTCTTTTTTATATTTTTCATTATTATCAATACTATTGTACGCAAAGTTTCAGTAATCAAGTTATCGAAGATATACGCGATAACTTTGTCGACTTGGTTCTAACAGAATTCCATTCGAATTCTGTCAAAGTTAAGTTAGAATTGTATCGGGATTTTAATAGACTTGATTTAAGATTGCATTTGGTTTCCGTGTAAAATTGTATTTAGAAGTAAGGTGAAGATGTTGTCAGTGTTGTTTGGATTGCAATTGGGTGCAAGGATTTTTCGAAAGAATTGCATCAATCTCGTCAGGATTATGGTTTGCGTTAGAGAGATGCTTTTTAGGGGTTTCTTTAATATTGTTTTCAGTTTGTATATGGATTGTTGTAGAATTATGTTCAATGGGTTGTTTGAAACTTGTGTTTTAAGCTTATGTCAGAATTACTGCAAAATTCTATCAAAACTATCTGAGGTTTTTGTTAGAGTTTTGTAAGAATTGCAGTAGCTTTAAAGATGGTTGCTTTAGGATTGCATTTTTACTGAAATAGGATGGCTTTACGGTTGCGTTTAGGTTTGAGATTGAATTGGAATTGCAACAAGGTTGCGTTTCGAGGATGTTTTAGGATTTTGTTAGAACCAAGTTTAAATTGTCTAAAGAATTTCATTGGGGTTTGCCTTGAGTATATTGCATTAATGTTTTTTTTTTTTTTTATTTTGTAAGAATTCTACGAGGATATTCTTTTTACAATTGCTTTGACGTTTAAGTCAGTGATTTTGATGGCACCACTCGATTATGCACAACTATTTATTCAAACGTATGATTTACATATACATTTATAATAATTGGCAACATTAGTAGAGGAATTATATTAATTCGACCAATTATAATTGGTTTGTGACATTTGAAATAATTGTCCTGAAGTTTTAATCGACGAGGTTAACCTTAGACCTCTCTCAGACCTTAGGTTGCGGGCGTCGAACTTTTCCTGTAGGACACAGATACCCTATCTAATTGCAATTACGTCATAATTAAGGGTGCTAGGAAGACGCGATAATTAAAGATTAAGATATCGCGACGGGAAGTTGCTTTTAAAGGGACAACGTCGCCGGAAGCTGCCTCTTAACACTCGATAACGTCTTGACTTTTTCATCTTTTCTTCGAGTTCGGTCTTAACTAAGCTTTATATTCCCTCCAAAAAAAAAAAAGAAAAAAAAAGAAAAGAAACTAGAAGAAAAACTCGCCAAACAAATTGTTATACAAAATACAATTTTATCCTCAATCGTAATAATTTATGCAACAAATGGATCGTCGATTTAAACATTTATTTGCAACTATCGAAATGTTTTTTTTTCTTTTTTCTTTTTTTAAAAGAACGTAGAAATCTTATGAATTGCATTTAGGATGATCGTGCATCGGAAAACGAAAAATAACAATTATAATAATCGAGAGAAAACACGTTCCCTCTTAATTTCGTCGTAGAAGAATTCTTATTCGCGGGAGCAAATAGAAAAATAGTCGAACGAGTGAGTCGAAACTAAACGAAACGAAATGGAAGGGAACGGAAGGGAACTAGACGAGTTGGTGGTGTTCTCATGAGTACCGATCGAACAACGGAAATTTAATTTTGCTGGCGTACACTTCGCTACGATTGTTATTGACTGGAAAGCTCAGCTTTTCGCATCGTTGCTTTCCCGTCACCGCGAAACAGAGAGAGAGAGAGAAAGTGAGAAAAAAAGAGAGAGAAAGATGTCGTAAAAAAGTGCGACCCGATTCCCGCTGTCATAAAATTTTAAGAGTTTCATTCAATAAAATATTTTATCCCTTCGATGAGAGAAAAGAAAAAATAGAAGAAGAAAAAAAAGAATAAACAACTCGCCAGAGCAAGTTATAGTCTTTTCTTTTTTTTTTTATTTTTATCGATAATGCAACGAACGACTATCCTGACGCAATATTTTCTGTTAAAATGAAAGAAAGAAAGGAAGGAAGAAAAAAAATAAAAAGGAAAATATTCTTTTAAACGATACCGCCTGTTATTTAATCATCGATCTGTACGATTGCATACGAATAGTTGGAAAAAAAAAGATAGAAATAAAATAGAATATAAACGGGGAAGGAGGAGGGAGGAGGGGGGATAATTTTAGGCTGGAAAAAAAGAAAAATCAAGTGGTTCGCGTACAATGGGGGCTCGTTACTTCCATCGTTTTGCTCTTCGGCCAGGAAAAACGAATTTTCGAGAAAGCAAGCGCAATCATCGAATCATTCACAGTGCTCGTTTTTCACAGCTTTCAACGACTCAGCTCATTGGTCACTCGTGCAGTAGCTAGCTAGCTAGCTAGCTAGCTAGCTAGATTCGTTTCATCCTGTTTTACGAATAACGAAGATCAACTTTCACGGAATAAGATTTTCAATTATTGACGATTGCTAATGAACTCGTAGTACCGCGTTGAAACGTCTAGTTTCATTTTTCCCTCATTTTTGCAGGAATATATTTTTCACGTTTATGGTGTCCTATTAATGACTACGTATTTACAATAATTGTCACACGATAATTAATCATTTACCGAGAAGATAATATAATTATTATTTTTGGAACGTATATCTTCTTCAAATGCATTTCATTTTGTTTTCTTAATCTTTGTAGGATATCCAATCGAAAAACAAGACTGCAGGATCGAAGGATATGGATATCAAGGATGCACTTCATTTTAGTCGACGAGATCGCGGTAACGTTAGCCGATCATGGCAATGATAAGGAAGCTCAAAAATCGAGCGCAAAACAATAGAAAAATCATTTGCAAAAGATTCGATGGAAAATACGAAATTACGCGCGTGTCACGTAAGAAAAAGTACAAGGCGGAAAAAACGTCGCGCGTAAATCGAAGTTACAATCCAATCAGTGGATACGTTCGGTCTCAATTTCTTTTCGTCGATACTACTCGGTAGTAGTTTTTTCCCAGCCCGGAAACTGGAGAAGTATTGAAACGTGGGATATAAAAAAAGAAAGGTAGAAAGAAAAAGAGAAGAAGGGGTTGGGCTGGGTTAGTGCCGAGTAAGGAGAGATAGGATAAAGGAGAAGGATGATCGTTGGGTTGTAGAAATAGCCTAAGGGGGTTTCCAGGGGTAGAAGAAAAGTAAAAAAAGGGAGAGAGCGAGAGAGAAAGTGAGAAAGGTGGGGAGGGTTAGACAGAGGTGTAGTGGGGGTAGGAATGGGGGTAGGAGCACGCAGATATTTCCAAGTACATTTTTGATGGGATTTTTAAATGAGCCCCCCAATTGCGTTAAACGTTACGGGGTGGGCGCGTTCGACTTAAGGGAAGATTTCCTTAAACGTCGTTTCAGCTTCTCTCAGGAGTTTCGCGCTGTTTAGCCGAGGGTTGAATATTACGTAGCTTGTCGCCATCACCTTATTCGTTGTCGGCGCGGATAGTTATCATCTCATCGCTTCATTCCTCTTCCCTCGCTTTTCCTTACTTATCCTTATTTTACCTTTTCTTATATTTTTTGTATTTTTATTTTAGTTTATTTTATTTTCTATATATATATATATATACATTGCAATTCGTGCAACCCGTTAATTACGCGACAGCGAAGTTTATAGTCGTTAGAGAGTTAATCGAAGAAATATTAATATTAATATTATTTCCTTTTCTTCTCTTTTTCTCTTTTTTTCTTTTATTTTTTTAAATAATTATAACGTTAATTATGATCGGTAGATAATTACTAAAATCATAAATCGTAAAATAAGTTCTTTTCTATAAGTCCACTTTTATAATTATCGATACTGGTATTTAATATCAAAATTGTTTTAATTATTCATACAACTAGTATGACGTTTCGAGTATTGTTTTTTCTTTTTTTTTCTTTTCTATGAATATGAAAAATATTATGTAAATATTATTTCAACAATACGCAATATTTTCTATATTCTTTATCAAATAAAAACTAAAAAAGAGTAGAAACGTATGAATAAATTTTACGTAGTTATCAATAACCATTCATTTTGATTGGTCAGTCGTGTTGAATATTGCAGTTATTTTTTATTACAAATGTATACATTATTCTATCTGAATTTTCTTTCTTTACCTTTGCCCCGTTTTCATTCTCTTCGTAAAAACAGTAATAATTTTTCAAAAGATCCAAGAGAAAATTTATTTTAATACCCGGTTTAGCTAGAAATTTTTCATTCCATTTAACGAACTTTGCCATTTTTTATCCTCTTATAGTTTCAAGAGAAAGAAAAGGGAAGTTTAAATGTCGTATTACTGTGACTCAATGACGATGTTAAACACTCGAACACCAAGAGATTAAATCGAATAAATCTCATTTACTTACATTGAAGTTTTTAATAATAATTTCCGTCAACCAAATTAAAATTATCAAACAAATTCGAATAATGCTATTTTCATGAATATCAATTTCCCGGAGTATTCTAATTTCTCGATGTTAGAAACGTATTAAATTAGTAAACAAAAAAATTGTTTATTTTAATGTCTCCACATTATAATGACGGTGAAAACAAATTAGATATCCAACGCGAATGACAATTCAATATTTTTTTGTTCAAAAATATCAAAGTAGAAAAAGAAAAGAAAAGAAAAGAAAAGAAAAGAAAAAAAACTAAAATCACGTTGTATCAAGATAAATTACGAAGAATGATAAAAAGTCAAGGGAAAAAAAAAGGGAAATTAACGGTTAAAGGAAACGGAAGTAACGACTGTGATGTTGTAAAATAAATTACGGATGCTTTTACGGGCGACAATGGTACACAAGGTTTTAAACGAGAAACTTTCGTGATCGAGCGTTAAAAGTGGGTAGGACGAAGGAGTAGAATAGGAGGTTCGGTGGTAAAACGGAGGGATGAAGGAAGAGGGATGATAAAAGGGGAGGCTTCGTGAAACTAGAAAGGAACGATGCGTACAGATATTTCACGAGAAACTTAGCAAACTCGAGAGGCCGGCTCTTTCGAACTTTCATTTCGGCCGCGAGTTAGAATTTTTATTTTTTCTCGAACGATTTTAAATAATACAATGATGGAAAAAGATTTATAATATTTGTCATCGTCAATTTGATCGACGTATTTTTATTATTTGTATCTCGTGATAGTAATAATTTAAATAAGTCAATTACGTTGGGTCGAAAAGTTTGATGAGAAAAGTGTATGTACGGGGGGCGGGGGGTGAGTTTCTTTTTTCTTTTTATTATTCATTTTTTTTTTAGCTATACGAAATGTCGCATATTAAAAGGCGCATAGTCCTTTGTTGGAAAAAAAAAAAGAAAGGAAGGAAAGGAAGGACGTAGAGATTAAAACGATGTGACTGTGCAAGACGCAATAGGGATTGGATACTTTCTCTTTGGGTTTAGTCAACTGGACCAACTGACGCATACGGTAATTGCTTGTCTCTTGATAATACTCGATCTTTGTTCCTTTTACGATCGATGAAAGGAATTATCTTTTGGTGTACGTTAAATATAATTCTTTTCTTTTTTTATCTGAAAAATTCTCTTCTTTTTTATCTAGTTACTTTGATATCGTAACGATACGTTCTTTTAATTTAATCTAGAAAAGATGGAAACTTAATAAGAGCTAAATTTTAAGTAAAATATTTTTGTGATCGTGGATATTATTTAATATAATATTTGTTTTTAGTTTTTTTCAGTAGTAGCAAAATTTCAAATATAATTATTTGGATTTAAACGTGGGCTGGTCAAACGGGATAATCACAATTTTTATAGAATAGTTTTAGAATAATTTTTTGTCAAAGTAATTAATTACATTCATTTCCTTTCGACATTTTGTTTCATATGAATGAATTTAATTTTCAACAAAATTAAAAACGACAGATATTTTTTGTAGTACATTTCACTTAAGTTATTTTAAAGTTTGATCGATAAATCTATCGACGAACGATCACAGTTTTAAAATAGTTCGATGCGAGGTGAATAAAAATGGGTGTTTTACGTTCTCACGTAGAACTGAAAGACAATTTCTAACTGAGAAAATACCGATCGTTTTCGCTATACGTGCATCCATGAAAAACGAATAAAAATGTCTACTATAAAATATAGGCAAGGTAGGTTTAGAGACGGAATACGACGTAATAAAAGGGTTCTTTTCTCATCTTCCGTATTGAAATTCATAGGATAATTCGTACATCAGGTTTGAGAACAAAAAACGTGCCATAGATATACTCGAGAATATCGATACGATAGAGCGTTTCGATTTTCTACAAAGAAATGTAAATCGTAAATTGTTCTTATTTTTTTTTTTTTATTACATTCTAAGAGAGAAAAAGAAAAAGAAAAAGAATGCGCGCGCATAAAGATAGAACATTACATCGTACTTTTACGCGACCTATATGAGTGTTTTCTCAAAAGTATGATGGAAAAATGAAGAAACAATAAACAACAACGTTACCTGTCGATAATTTCTCTTCTTCTTCTTCTTCTTCTTCTTCTTCCTCTTGGAATTATTTTATGTTTTTAAGTACGAGACGAGATTGTAGAATTAAAGCAGCGCGTAGAAAAGATCTTCCGAGAAAGGATCTGCGCGATGGATCTTTGTTGAAGGAGACGTTCAACACCTGCTCCACTGACCGTGTCCAATTTGATAACGTCCAGACACTCCTTGACAAAATTACAAACAAAAAAAAGGAAATAGAAAAAGCAACTGTCCGAAGAAAAAGATTACGAACGCAGGAAAAGAAAAGAAAAAAAATGAAAATAAAAAAAAGAAAAAAGGAAGCAAGGAAACACGTGAAATTTTTCGCGAAATAATGGCAATAGGATTCGAACCGAAAAAATAAAAGTACGAGGACTGTTGGAGAAAAATAAAGGGAGTAGTTTCGAGGGGTAGTTATACGACGGTAGCGTAACGTCGAACCTTCGTACGTGCTTTCCTTCGGGAGTTTGACGCGCGACTGGCATACCGGGGGCACCCCGGGCCACCATCAACCCTCTTATGGCGCTGTCCCTTGGTTCGAAGAACCCCTCGCTCCTCTCTTCGCGGTGTCGTTCGTCCTCCCACCCTTTCTCGCACTCCCACCACTAGGACCATCACCACCACCACCACCAGCACCACTACCACCACCAGCACCAGCACCAGCACCAGCAGCAGCATCGTGCCGTGACATCTTCCTTTTCCCCCAAACACCCCACTTCACTTGACCAACCCGGTCTCGCTCGCTCATTCTATTTCTATCTCTCTCCCTCTTCCTCGTTATTCTGCATACGTCCAACTCTCTCCCTCATCCCCTATATACATACACACACACATATATATCCGCGTTCCTCGCTCTAACACACTTTCTATCTATCTCCGTCTTTCATTCAGTATTCTCCTCGTAGGAACAACTATACCGTCTCTCTTTTTCTCCTAGTTTCGAGCAGAAAGAGTCAGCCCCTCTTTCCCTCTCTCTTTCGACCTGTTAGCAGGTTCTTCCTCCCCTCGCTCTTCTCATCTTCATCGACCCATCTCTCCTATCCTCGTCCCTTTCCCGCCAAGGCTTCATTACAACACCCTCCCCCTCCTTCAGAGCCCTTTCCCTTTTCTACCCTTCGCCACTGGCACCTCCGTCGTTCACTCCTCTCGGCCACTTGCCGAGGCATCCTCCTCCTCCTCCTCCTCCTCCTCCTACTATTGCTGCTGCTGCTGGTGTCCTACCGCTTCCACCTTTCTCTCGCACCCTCTCTCCTATTCTTTTCTCTTCCTACTACCCCCTCATCTACCTTCCCTCAACCCCTAGTTTCTACTTTGTGCCAGGTACTACCACCACCCGCCACTACCACCACTACCGCTTCCACTACTACCACCACTACTATTAGTATTTCTAGTTGTACCACTACTCTACCATCTTCCCTGTTCTCCCTCCGAACAACCCCTTCCATCCTTCCTTCCTTCCTTCCTTCCTTCCTTCCTTTCTCCTTTCCACCCTAACTACCCTCCCTTATGCGATCACCGCTGACGTGACCAACGGTTAGCGGCGATGCGCGCGCTGCGGATTTTAAATTGCGATCTTGGTTTTATTTATTGTTAGGATAAACTGAGACCAGTCTCTCTTTCTTTCATCGAAATATAATCTATCCAATGGCACGTTACGTTTCCTATATCGCGGTCGATGTCGAAAAATAAAAAGATTTCCCAAGATCAAAAATCCCGCAACCCTTGAAACTTTGTTTCTAAGATTTCAGGTTCCGTCGCGTTGTTAACCGTTCGTTAAATTTCTTCTGAAATTTTTGATTACCGATCGTCGAAAGTTTTAGGATTGTTTTGATGGCAGAAACGAGGATCGCAGGGAACGACAAACCCTGGGAAAAGGGAAAAGGGAGAGAACGCTATCGTGAGTCGATGTCGTAAGTCGTGGCACAGCTCGCTTATAAATAAGGAAGGGCTAAGCCTTGTCCTGGCCTGTAATTACGAGCGAACTAAGCCGGGTATTCCGTGGATCGGTGATCCTTCGTCATGGAAGAGACGCAACAACGTTACCGGTTGCCCTTCGGTGTCTTCTTCTCTTGTCTATCTTTCGCATTATATTTCTCTCTCGCTCCCTGTTCTTGCCCAAAATCAATTTGGAATTAATGTAACGTCCTGCTGGAATTAACGCAATGTTCTCTCGGATGGAAACGACTCGCACTACCTCCTCCCTCCTACCCACCTACTGTTTTCATCGACGTTTGTAAAATACGAGAACAAATTATTGCAACGTAATTTTGCTTTTACCCTACAATCCTCCCCCCTTATCTGAAACAACATCTTTTTCTTTCTTTCTTTTCTTTTTTTTTGTTATCCTCTCGATTGAAATCTTATAACGATTAATTATTATACACATTTTTTGTTCTATAAAAATATTCATGAAGTTTGTTTGAAAGTTAGTCGAACTACGTATAACGAATGATGTTTTAATTTCGTTGCTAATTTTTTCAGGGAAAAAAGAGTCGAAGAGAGTTAGTTAGTGAGAGAGAGAGAGAGAGTGAGATAGATAGAACTTGGAAGCGTTAGTATGCGACGTGCGTTATTTAGGAATGAACGTCACGTCGGCGATTTGATTTAACGTGTACAATCGCGCGCAATGTCCCTTCACGAAGGGACGGGAGGATTACTATTGCAAGATTAGTCCGTGGAACGAGGAAACGCTAAATGAAAGGAGACATCGAGAGTACCTAGATAACCTGTGATACTCCGGTTCTGTCGTTATTTTATCTATGTGTGTTTGATACGAACCAAAACTAGGACTTCTGCGGTTGGCTCGTGGATTGCTTTCTACTCTTTTGAATAAATAGTCGAATAGGGGGAACTAGTCAATTATTAGTGTGTATATCTTTTTTTACATATATAATTATATTTTATTAATATTACATTTTGTTTGTTTGTTTTATTGTGGGCAATGTTACAGTTGTCGATCCAATACTCGTTTGAAAAATCTTATTCGTTGTTTGTTTTATACATACCCTATTAATTTTTCGATTTCTTAAAAAGGAATTATTTTAATCGTATTAAATGTAATTAATATTAATCCCTTATATGTTATTATATAGTATAATATCAAAGATATATATTTTTATTGTTTGGATGCATTCAATTAGAGGAATAAAGAAAAAAGTTTTGATGTAACATTAATCGTTTCAACTGTTTCTGGCATACAAAATATCGAACGAATATTATATGTATATATTTATAAAACGTTCTTGGTGGTTAACGAGGACGGCGTTAACGATCCATTATATTTCCACTTTAATTGTCATACTCATACAAATCAGGATTCACCGAATTCATTCCATCTCGGAATAGTAATATTTCTCGTAATAGTATTCTTACGCTTATCAAAGCTCATTGAAGATCAAACGAGAGACGTTTAAGCGTTAATTTGCAAGAAGTTACTAGTAAGACGTCTAAGAGTAACGTAGAATAATCCGCGTTCTATTTCATATCGGATATAACTATTGTTTAGATTTTCTACGTGGAATAAAATAAAAAAAAACGATTTCGAATAATTCGTCAAAGTTTAAGTATAATTAAAAAAACAAAACCACAGAAAAAAACCACAAGTATTAAACAAAAGCGAAACACTTAAGTTATTTGAAGACTGGTACACACCTTGTTCAAAATATTCGGTAGGAAATTTTGTCGTTGTTGTTGTTGTTGTAAAGAAAGATAACAACTTTGGAGAAAAGGGTTAAAAAGAAACTATACAATGATTCGGTAGAAAAGCAAAAGAGACAGAGAGGGAGAGAGAAAGAGAGAGAAAGAGTTGGGCTCTCTCTCCGGACGAAGGTTTTGCCGATAAGTTGACACGTTCGAAACCCTTTCCCCTGTTGACAGTTTACGCGCGGTTCGCTTGTCATCGGCAAAGATACAGAGATAATTGGTCATTGGGGTATGTCGTAGCCTAGGACTAGAGAGAGAGATGAACGAAACCGAAGTACTTTGAAGAGGGCAAGCAAGCAAGCACTTTGAGCAGATTTGCTTTGCCCGTTGTTTCGGGCTTGTATTTTAGTTTAGATCAAAAGACTGGTCGCGCTATTGGTCAATTCGAGCGTATCTAAGCCGTCGTTCGTTCATTCGTCTATCCTTCATTTCCCTTAGTTCGTTTTCCCTTTCGTTCTCGCTTTCAACGAGAGGGCTCGTTCCTCTATCCCCGATTATCCCCCACACACACATATACATACATACACTCATACACACATCTATTTATCTATCCGTTCGTTCATTTCTATCTATTAGGTGGAGAAATATCTAATTCTCTCCTAGGCACCTTAACCTCCGAACTATATGACGAATAATCCGATATTAATAGCTATGGTGGTATATCCACCCAGCAACAAGTCGTCGAATATTCTTCGACGCTTCTCTACAAATCAATGAGACTTCTATAACTCATACTTATGCGTTTGTTTAAAATTCCTTTACAATCGAGATCGACGATTAATCGTAAAATATAAATATCATTTACATAATGATATAAAAAAAGGAAGAACAAATGCTAGAATAAGATGAAACGTTTTTCTGTATAGGGCTTGATAAATTCTATTCCTTCAAAGTGTCATTTTAAACGGTCCGCGGTTGCGCTGACCGCCTAGCGCAGAAATCAACGAAATTACCGAGAAATGTGTTGGTAGTGGTAGTACCGAGAAGAGAAAGGCTCGGAGGGTGGGCGGAGGGGGGAGGGAAGGGAATTAGAAGTCGTAGAAAATTGTGAAACGAGCTGAGTTTGAGTTGGTAGTCGAGAAAAGATGGAAAGAGAAGTTGGGTGTCGGAAAGACGGGCGAATTAGGTGGGAAGAAGGGAGTAGGGGGTCGGGTTAGCAAAGGTGCGAGCAGAGGTGTGAGCAAAGGATAGGGGAAGGGGTGGGGTGGGTGGGAGTTGGTAGAGGGAAGATATCAGGGACAGACATGCATGGCTCGTGGATTTGCATGTCAATGGCAAGTAATATAAATTACACGTAATTACCTTCCCATTCGAGAGAGCCGTGAATTTTATTCCGCTCTATTTCGAGGCGCAATCACACGACTCTGGTGTTGCAAGGGGGGGGGAGGGAAGAGAGGAAGGAGAAAGAGAAAAAGAGAGAGAGGAGAGAGAGAAGAGAGAGGGAGTCCACGAACGAAGAATTTGTCCGCCGGGTTTATTTTGATCGTTACATTTTCCAACTGTACTTTCATCTTTCTCGATTTTTCTTTTCGTTTTTCTCTCTATCATAGTTTATTTTTCGGACACCCCCCCCCCCGGCCTCCACCCTCGGTCGAGCGAAATTGAATCGAAGATCTTTTATTTTTGTATTTTTATTTTACTTCTTCTTTCATGTTCCTTTTTGTTCATTTTGTGTTCTTCTTGTTCTTTAGAGGGTACCAATTTTTCGACTCTTTAAGACATCCAATTATCGTCGGGAGCTTTTCCAACTTCTTGTAATAAACATCGTGCGCGATAACGAAGCTCGTTTCGAAAGCGAGGAAACTGTTGTTGGCGAGATTCTTTTCTTCGGTTTAGAGGAATAGTGGTGTCTTGCAGAATACGGAGAGGTGTCTTATCGAACCGGCTACTACTCTCACTCTCTCTCTTTCTCTCTCTCACTCTTCACGGTTAACTGTTATTTCGAATATTTTATAAGCCCTTTGCTACCATGTACACTCAGAGATATTACCATTATTATGCGTTACTTGCGATCATTTTTATTAGATCATTTGTACAATCGTTAATACACTTTCATTCTCATAATCGTTAAAAATCTACGAGTAACTCGTTCCCCAATTTTTCGTCAGTACCTAAATAATAACGGTAAAATAATACGGTAAACATTTTCGAATGATTTAAATTAACAATAAATCAAGGTTTAGAATTCTTTTACGAAGCGTACGGTAGGGTGTTTAATTATCAAACTTTTTGTGTTTCTTTGTGTCTTCATCAAAAAACGAAAAAAAGAATAAAGCAGGGAAGAGAGAAAGAGAGAAAGGTAGGATAGATAAAATAGAAAAAACTCGCTTGTAAACCGTATTCATTCCTTTTATTCCACTTTTCTGATGTTTATGTCTCACTTCTGAGAATAGCTTAACTTTCGACCAATGTAACAACAACTTTCTTTCGCGATTTTACGAGAGTACTTATTTGCAAGAAGATTCGGATACGCGAGTAGGAGTACCTCGTAACAGAGATAATTAGGGAAATATCGTTTAATAAATATTACTAGCACTCGAGTACCAAACGCAAAGCTGCTGCTGCTGCTGCTGCTGTGCTGCTGGTGTACACCTGCTAACCAACCAATCCTTCCTCTAACCTTATCTCCCTCTTAACCCCTCACCCTTCTCATTTTCTCCCTCTCTCTCTCTCTCTCTTTTTCCCTCTCTGTTTCACTTTGGGTTAGTGCTTATCACTATCATGGGAGACGATGAAGGGGTAGCAACGTTGCTGGTAACACGCACGAAGAGTACAATTGAAACTTTGCTAAGCACCTGCCAACGACTTAGATTACTCGAGCATGATATCCACCCACTTCCGAGTATCCAAGTATCTATGCGAAATCTTCTCGATAATCTCTCCTACGCATTCCTTCTTACTTGAAAAAAAAAAGATTTTCAACTAGGAAAATCCTTATAAAAATATGCCGAAACTTGGGGGTGGGGTGGTGGAGAGGTATATGTTTATTTGTTTCATTTAATTTTTTTGTCATTAATCTATTTCACAAACTCAAATGATTCAATTCTATTACCAATCCATAACACAGTCACGCATACATTCATTATTCAATCGTAGTCCTTTTGAAGAAGGAAACATTTGACACGTTTTAATCGTAAAATATTTTATAAATTCTCTCGCAATCGTTTGAGTAACATTTATCCGATAATCGATTGATATTATCGCTTAGTACAAATACTCTTGTAAATCTTGTGTGCACTTGTTTTTGTTATAGAAAAATGTCTAAACAAAAATTTCTAAACGCTACTCCAAACCGCGCCGCGTTACGAAAATTGGATTACCCAACAGTTTTCTCATCGACTATAAACTCATCGAAACTCGTCTACTCTATATTCTCCCTACTTTTTCCATGAAACAGGAAACTTGTTATCATAGAGAAAATAAAAAGAGAAGAAGAAGAAAAAAGAGGAAGAAAAAAGAAAGGATAAGAAAAAAGTTAAATTCGATAGTGAGAAAAACGCTCTTTTTCGAACTAATATTTTTGAACAATTTTTCGAGTAGGATATAAACCCGTAGGGTAAAATCACGCGAGGAGGCATCCCTGTGGCGAACGGAAGAGGAGCCTGTAGGGCGATTGAGGGTGTCCCTGACGAAGGGGGAGATGGGAGGAGGGTAATTGCGCGTCGGATTTGACTTATAGCTTCTAAATCAGTGTCAAAAGAGAAACTCCGACCCCCATTGCTCTTCCTACTTCTATTGCTTTTCCTGACAAACTCCGGGCAAATGTATTTTAGATTAACTTTGATTGATTTTCCATGTACGAAATATTATCTTCTTCTTATACTTTTTAATCTTGTACAATATATTTTTCTATTTTTAAATATCAAAAAAATATATATATATGGAAGATAATTATATTAGGATTGCGAAGAATTTTCAATTGGTCAATTTAATCGACGAAAAAAAGAAACAGAATTTAATAACGTAAGTTTTAAACTTGGATTTTTACCATAAGGATCATGAACATATATTTCGTATAAATCTTGATCGATTTATTTTTATAATTAATGTACTTTATTTAAAATGTTAAGAATCATTGAATCATGTAAAAATTATCTTCTTCTTATAAACTTGTATATACATTTATATCTTTATATGGAAGTATATTTAGGATGCGAGAATTTCAATTGGTCAATAAGAGAAGAGAAGAGAAGATAAGGAAGAAATATAGATATCTTGATCGATTTATTTATAATTAATGTACTTTATTTAAAATGTTAAGAATCATTCAGAATCAAACGTAAAAATTGGATACATCTTCATAGAAACATTCGGTATATATTCATTTATAGCCTTTCATACGCGTATCTTTCAGGATCCTAGAGTATCATTCTAAATTCGGTCGAATAAGAGAAGAGAAGAGAAGAGAAGAGAAGAGTAGAGTAGAGTAGAGTAGAGTACGGTGGATTTTCTTCGGTCCAGCGTAGAATGTCGTGACAGGAACGGAGTGCATGAATACTCGGTGCAAAGTAAAGGCTTTGACCGAGGCTCCGTATGTAAATATACTTTGCGGCCTTCTCTGCAACGATGCGAACCTATGCCACCCTATGCAGAGCTCAGCATCCCCTATCGATCCCCCATACCCTTCGTTCGCTTCTACAACGTAAGAGTGAGCGAGAGAGAAGCCTTCTAGCTGGGTTCTTGTAAGATCGAACATGTGGATACCACCTAAACGTGTATTGGATTTATCTACTTTTTCTACTAATGGATAATACAAACGTTTTCAACGTATGTTTTATCATGGTATATATGTAGTAGGTATATATAGATACGATCTAAAAAAAAAAAGTCTGACGCAATATTTTTACAAGATTTTTCATAAGATAGTATTTTTTGTTGGATCGAAGGATAAATAGATGGATAACAAATGGAAATAATTTGTCTCGGTTATTATCGAAACGCGTGTTAATTTAAAATACTGTTTTATATATATATATGTATGTAATGCATATACGGTAGGGACTAGTAACGCGTACGAATCTCTCGAGAGGGGTTGAAAAGAAGACGATGTATGCTCGTCCCATGGCCGAGGGTTTGGTTAAACCAAGTGGAAGTGTCGACCACCCACTTTTCACCCGGTTTGTTCCCCTTTTACACGCGTTTTCTCTCTCTCTCTCTCTCTCTCTCGTTTTTTCTCTTTTCTTCTCTCATACTATTTCTCATTCTCTTTCCTTTCATAATTCTGTCTAATTGCTTTGCTTACTTTTGAAGAAGAAGAAGTAGAGGAAGGGTCGGCCGATGTCACACGCGTTTGAATATAAGCCTACGCAAAAATTCTCTCATGGGTTTCTTCTATCTCTCTTTCTCCAACCGTCGTCCATCATCTTCCTTGCGATGCATGAAATTTATAAAAAAATAGGGAAACCAGTGCCGCCTTTTCTTTCTTTTTGTTTTGTTTTTTTTTTACAGTCCTTCGAAACGTCGTTAATTGTTCTTCTTCGCACTGGTAACTATTCTCCCCATTGAACTTAGGGTTCACCGATTTCTCATTGACCAATGGTTACAAACTTATACACCGAATTAAATTTCAAGAAAAGTAGAACCAGAGGGTTTATCAAATTCAGTTTAAAACGTTGTCCATTTCTTTTGACGAAAAATAAAGAAACGTTCATAAATAAAATTTAAAATATCCTTTCGTTAATCGTTGTTAATACGTTTAATCAAAAACTTGGACGAACCTTTAGCCGATGGTCAATTTACTCTTTGCACTATTGGACATTGATCGGAGTTTAAATCGTTTGTGTAAAAGAAGAGGGAGGGTGGTTGAAAAAAGGGGGGGGGTGGTTAAAAGGGGTGCTTCGATCGCAGCTCTATATTTTACCGTTCATATCAAACGCAAACAGATCCTACGAAAGAAATTATTTAAACTGGACAGAGACGTCAACGGGTCAAAGGATACCGAAAGACTGAACAACTCGGACAGAAACATAAAAGGCGGGGGTAGGGGGTAAGGGGACCGGGTAAGAGGAGGAAGAAGAGGAGGTGGAGGAAACACGGTAAAGGTTCGTCATCAACGTAAACCGTCCTTTACAATAATACATGGAAGTACGTGACGCACGAACGAAAGAGAAGAATCGTTGTTGGTTTTTAGTTGTATATGTGTGTTTTGCGTATATCCTCTGTCTATATGCATGTGCAGTATACGCATTTGTATTTCGTACGAATGTCTATGTAACGATACTGAAAGAGGAGGAGGGGGAGGAGGTTTACCGTAGTATTGGGAGTGGCCTTCCGGGTGAAACCGGATGTCGGGTAAAGTTCATTACGGGTTTTGAATCGAGTAGGAAAACGAGATTCGTTTCTACAAACGTTTATGAGAATTAGGAACGAGTCGAATACGCTTTGGAATTGTTTGTAATTAACTCCCTCGCATAGGCAAGAAGAATTCTCAAATTATTTTCCACTTTTTTTTTTTTTGCTGCTCTACTTTGGTCAACGAGATATTTTTTTTTCTTTTCTTTGTAAAGGAAAGTAGGTTTTCTTAGCTTCATTTTCTTTCAACTGGCAATAACTAATTCGTGCAAGGATAGGCTGCATCGACGTTCCGTTTAACGGAAAACTAAATTTCATTCTAACCAGCAGTAGAAGCAGTAGGAGCAGCTACGGTTCTTCATCTTCTTTAGCACACCCCTTACGTTCCATTTCGTTCCTTTACAAGGATCCCACTCTCTTATACCCACTTGGATCGGTATTTGTTAACGATTCAATCAGGAAGATTCTACAGGAGCCCATATAGTGATTGAACGTTTTCTGCTTTACCTTGAAGCTTCTGTTAGTTACGAAATTTTCTTTTCTAGTTATTTTCTTTTTTTACCCCCTCTTGTTCTTCTTCTTCTTGTTCTTCTATTTTTCCTATATGTGTTCACCTCAGATATTTTTTTTTTTTTAAAATCCTGCCCCCCGCCAATTAATTCGAGAGAGAAAGAGAGAGAGAGAGAGATGAAGCAAGCGGCTTCACGTTTTGTATCGCGGATCAAAAGAAACTCTCGTTTATTCGTTTGGTCCACACTTCGTTAACTTTAACGTTATTTTATCGTCGGATTATTCCGGAAAACGATAACAGAGTTCTGTTCCCGGATCGATGGTCCATAGGTGCCGACGCGTGGAAATCGTTAGAGTGCAGTATTGCATTTACTTGTATATATACGTTTATATACTTCATATATATATATAGGATGTCCTATACTTGCTGGTACAAACAACCAAGAAAGGAGGTTGGGGTTGATTTTACAAAAATTTCATCGAAAATGTTTAATACAATTTGTTCGTATATAATAATTTTTTGCTTTGATTAAAAATATATTTGAAAAATTGTCAATACGATTTATAAAATTGTCTGGACGCGTAAAATTTACGTCATACGCGATCATGATTAAATCCGAACGGTAAATAAAAATGTTTCATTTAAAATATATTATTTCTAAAGCTCATAAGATTATCATCATTGTGAGAGTAAACCAAGTCAAAAGGATAACGTATATTATAAAGCATGTGTTGCATAAATCGATTAATCTTTTCGTATAACAGAATAATTCATTATACAAATAAATGTATGCACGCTTTTTATAAAAAATAGAACAATTTATACAAATTTTAGATTATTTTTTCAAAATCGGCACAAACTTTTCGATAAATTCAATATTTACTTTTCCACCACGTAGAGAAGATAAATACGCGTATGAACGAAAAAAGAAAAAAAAAAACTAAAAATATATATATATATATACAAGCAAAATAATACAAAGATAGAAAATAAACTTGCGGAAAATGAAAATAACAATTAACAAATGCATGTTAGATACATTTATAACAATAGATCGAATGAGTTAGCACCGGTAACAGGAAATGTTTCCCGCAAATGATTTACGAAAGAGTATACATACAAGTCTCTTCCTCTCTCTTTTTCTCACACACTCTCCCTTTTATTTCTGTTTCTCTCTCTTTTTTTTTTCCTACATATACAGTGACTCCAAAAAATATTCAGACACTAAACTATAACCAACTATTTAAATTTGATACTTTGGTCGTTTATAAATCGTCCTAATATTATTCATTCCAGCAATAATTCATTTATTATTTTCTTAACTATAGATAAATCAAATCATTTTTATTATATTTTTAACGGTAAAAGTATAAAGTTTACACGAGAACCATATAAATCTTCGGCGACTGTATTTTGTCGTATAGAAATAATTAAAATTAATGATAGTTCGAGTTTTTATCAATGATACGATTTGTTAAATAAATTATATATGTTTAGTAAAAATGATCTATTGTTAAAAAACAATAATATGATTGTTTTATATGAATACCAAAATATGGAACGATAAGGCTTAGTCGTATTGTAGTTTTAGATTATTTTTTAGAGTCACTGTATATTCGTTGCTCGATAGTGTATATGTGTATGGTCTACGATAGATACACTTACGCGTTTTATACCGTTTCGTATGTCACGAGCGACGAACGTGTTACGAAGCGAATCGCCCTAGAAGCACGTTTCTTTGCCACCTGTGTTTTTGAACGAAAAAAAAAAAAAAGGGATAGTTGGTTTTCATTGTTTGTCGGCATTGTTTCTTTCTTTCTTTCTTTCTTTCTTTCTTTATTTCTCTCTCTTTTTCTCTCTTTATCTTTTTATTTTTTTTATTTTTTATCAGTCGTTATTCGTTTCCTTTTTCATTTTCAAAAAATACTCCCTTTCGACGAATTACCGCCGTTCGAACTAACCAAAGTTCATAAAACTCACAAGTTTGTTCCACTTATCAGATTTCAATGTAAATATATATATATATATAACTATGGTATAGATGCTACTATAACTAGTAAACTTGAAAACTATTTTATTCAGAGTTGAGTGGTTTGAATGAGAAGTATTTATGTGTGTTTTGTAACTTTGGGTCCTTAGTAATTACATTGAAACGACACCGATGTCGTTAGTAAAATTTTGAAATGAATAAATAATAGATCATTCAAAATTGAATATTAAGAGATTACAAATATTAACATAATTTGAAGTATAAATTTCTTTAATATCGCATTAATCTCTTCGTTAGTATCAAGGACGGAATTTTTTATTGAAAATATATTACAATATTCGTTCATTTAACTAAAATACTACAGGGCAAATTTTCAAATTTGGAAATGATAATATTATAATATACTTATCGGTAAAACCCAATAATATATAAATGTGTTGCTTGGTTGCATCGACTTTACATTTTCGTCGTATCGTACGGACGGTCATTTTATTAGAAAATTTACAAAGTCGTTATCGATTGGTAGCTCGATTTTAAGTAATTAAGTGGGTTCGATGTCACAACGTCAACGTCCTTGTACCTACGCTTAATGAGCTCGAGTTTGGTGCCTTTAGTAAAGTCAATAGTTAATTTTGTTCCCTCGTCATTGATTTTCTAAATGTTCTTCCTAGGGAGACGTATACGCAAGCTTTTTTGCGCAACGATCAACGCATTTTTCGATAATTAAAAATCCACCCCTAAAATTGTATCGGCTAAATTAAAGTCTACTAAAAAAAAAAAACAGAGCATATTTTCGCTCGCAGAATGCAAACAAAATTATTACAAATTTAAACATTTGCAAACATTGACGATTTATCTTAACGGAAAGGTGCACGAATTGGCCACCTTTAATTTCGATCCAAAATTATTAATGTGCACAAAAGTTGCATTAGATTTGCATAGTTGCATAAGATTATTATAGTGTCCCTTGTACATTCCAGAAATGAGCTCCACCCACATATTACGAAACATGTTCCTACTCCAGGCAGAGTGTATGTTTCGAAAAGGGAAAATATTTGTTACTTTTTTTTTGTCGACTGATTTTTACATGTACAATCATTCCCTTTCCCCTCCCCCAACTTGGTTATACCACCTTCTTTGCGGGTACACTCTGTATATATCTATCTCTTTCTTTTCGATCATGTATTATTCATTTTGGCAAGTTCGCAGTTAAAAATTCTGCCTTTCGATCGCCTATCTTCTCTCGCCGCAACTTCTCGTTCGAGATTTCTAAGGAAAGTCACAAAAGAAGGAAGGAAGTACGTAGGTAGGCAGGAAGGCAGGTAGGCAGGTAGATAGGTAGATAGGTATATAGGTAGATAGTCGAGCTTTTCGCAAAGTAGATTGACTGCAAAGTAGATACGAAGGGAATACGAGAAGAATTGCTTCACGATTCTCTCTCTCTCTCTCTCTCTCATTCTTCGTTCCTTCTATGCATTATATGCATGCATGTATACATACCCCATCTTGCTCTTTTTATCATATTCTTACTTTTTTCCTATGAATATAAGAGAGAGAGAGATCAAGATCACAAATCTAGAGGAATTTGACAGGAAATTGAACAAAAAAAAGGTTCGTTTATCGATTCGTTTATTAATTGTCAATTAATTGCAATTGCATTGTTAACAAAATAATAGTTTTTTTTTGAATATAATAGAAAACGGTCTGTTTATATTATTATCGCGTTTATTATTATTATTTCAATGAAATATAAAAAAAAAGGGGGAAATGATAATAGCGTTTAATTGTTTAACGGTATCGCTAAAACGTAAAATGTTAATGCATATTCTATTATGGTTTATCGTTATTTCGTTTAAGCAGAAAATTCCTGGCTTGCTATGGGATGCAATGCGATACGATACGATACGATACGATACGATACGATGCGATACTCAACGATACTCAACGATACTCAACGATAGGAAAATTAAGCTGGCAAACAGGGAACCAGTTTCTCGTAGGAACGAACGTTTACAACAGAACAGGACTGAATTCCAAAACGTTTCTGCGGTTTTATACTATTATCGCCTTGGTACATGTAATTACAATCTGTCGTTTCGTTTATTATCGAGATAGAAATGGGTGGTAGGTACCGTGCGAGGGTTTGTTTGAAATTTCTCTCTGCCTATCCCTAGTTACTATTCTACCCTTTAACTTCTTTAGTATTTCTCTTTGCAAAGTCGTCGTCGTCATGGTTGTTAGACGTCTTGGAAATTCCTTTCTTCGTTATTATATTCTGATTTTCTATTAATTATTATTATTATTATTATTATTATTATTATTATTATAATATCTCTTTCGTAGATTGTACTATCGAAGATTCCAAAAATAAAACTAGGACGAGTCGTTGCCAATCGATTTTTATTTATTTATTTAATATTAAATATATTCCCGTGTCCGTGTACAATAAAACTAAAACTTTATTTTTTCTAGAATTAAATATAAATCTCATCTCTCCCAACACAGAGCAACAAAAACAAAAAATAAGATAAATAATCGAGAAAAAGATTTTCAGAAGGATTTCTACTATTTGACTAATCTCCTAATTACCAACTAAATTTCCAAAGACAGAAAGAAGAATTCTCTGGCAACAGTTCGATCGGTTTAACTTTTCTTTCATTTGCCAATCCTAGACAGACGGACAGACAATCCTAGACAGGCAGATAGACAAGCAGACAGACAGACAGACAGACAGACAGTCAGACGAATAGACGAAGAGAATAATGGTACGACCAAGTGGAAGTTGAAATTGAGGTAATTAAAATCGGAGCATTCTGTGTAAGTAAGGGGGAGAGGGGTTGGAGAATAGGGACGGAGGGAGGGGGCCGGGGGTAGCCCAGAAAGTTGGCTATTGTCGGTATCGGAAGCGTGTGCCTTGTTAAATTTCTCGCTCGAGCGAAAATCTTCGTTCGAAGTGAACCGAAACGATGACCAATGCACCGATATTCTTCTCCGAAGTTCCTTTCCCCACCTTTCCCCTGTTGCAACCCCCACGAGCGTTGCAACCCTCCTCCTCCCTCAGCTCTGGTTGGTCCACCTTACGTCTCGTTCCTCTCATCATACGAGTCTTCGTTTTCCATGCTCGTTCTTTTTTTTCTCTGCTTGCAGGAGAGTCCTTTGTGCCCATCATCATCATCTTCCGGGGTCTCCATTTTTTCGTCGGCCCTTTTTTTTCGTTTCCCTTCTTCTTCTTCTTCTACTTCTACTTCTACTACTACTTTTCTATTTCAACTTGTATCATCTTTCTACGCGTATACACGCACACACCTATACTGCCATCAACTTGTTATCTCTCTCTCTCTCTCTTTTACTTTAGCAAGTGAAATAGAAAAAAGGAGCGCGAAAGAAGGGGGTGAAAGGGGTAAAAGAAGGGGGGAGGCCTCGTGGGAAATTCCTGGGACAGAAAGAATAAAGAGTTCCGCGAATAACGAATAGCAGAAGAGTATGCTTGTAAACCTAGTACTACTACGCGTGTGTGTGTGTGTGCGTGCGTGTGCTCTTTTTCCTTCCTTTTAGCTCAATTAACGTGCGAGGGAAAGGATTGAACGTGCGAGGGAAAGGAGGAAACACCGTCGACTGGGCTGTGTCTTTGCGGTGTCTGCGGTTTAGATTTTTACACGTGTTTGCGCGCGTTACGGGTACCTACGGCTTCTAGGACACCGTCCTTTTCTTTCCTCCTTTTTCCTATTTCCATCTCGAATTTCTCTCTTTCTTCTTCTTCTTCTTCTTCTTCTTTTGAATTTTTTATATATTGTCTTTTTTTTTTTTGTGGGTGTGGGGGAAATAATTAAGAACAATTTTTAATTTACGTTGTTTTTTAATCGAAGAATAAGGACTACTGTACGTTAATACTAATTACCTGTCCATCTTTTTTCTTTTTATTAAAATAAAAATTAAAACTAACACCGATTTTTTCTAAAACCAACGAACGAACGAAAAGATGTAACATCCGAGATCCTCGTTATCACGAAATTATTTGTTAAGGATAAAAAATGAAATCCAAATGTCTCCTATCAAAAGAGAAAGAAGAAGAAGAAGAAGAAGAATACTGCAGATGTTTCTTTTCTTTTTTTTTTTTCTTTATTCTTCCCGGGTTTGAAACCAATGCGATAGAAAAAACGATACCTCCGAACGTGTTCCTGTCGCAAGCAGATGCCACGAAGCCGAGTTTTGCTTTAAATTTACGTTTTTCGATATTTCTTATGGTCGAGAGTCCTACGTCATTATCGACAGGTGGGGCGGGGGGGGGAGAGAAGGAAGGAGGGTGCCTAACGATGGTCTTATAAGTTATACGTCTAACATGCAAGATTTTCTATCGATACTTTCTTCCATTAACGATTTTTCGATACTAAATACACCCAATTTACTTAATCATACTGTTTGTAAATTGACAATTCAAATTTTGGAAGATGAGAAATTATAAAATTTTTTTTTATTAAGTAATTAATTAAAATAAAAATTGTCCAACCAATGAACTTAGCCCTGAATGTAAAAATTCGAATGATCAAGGATTAATCGGCAGTATTTATGACAGTTTTTGTCGACTAGGCAAATGAACGAACGGTTTGGTTTAACGCTGTTAGAATTTTAACCGTCGATTCCTAATAGTTTGGGGATACTGCGTTGGCTTTAGGGGTTAACCGTACGCCACATACATGAAACAGGCGTTTGGTATCGTGTTATCGAACGGTATTATTGGTTGGCACGCCTGCTAGTGTTTGCGCGTTGAAAATCCGAGCTAAATCGTTGGTTACACGACGGTATATATCTCACCTACCAAAACATTTTCTTTCGTTATATTCGTTAAATCGATTAACTCGTCAAATAAACTTCTGAAACGTTAAATAAACCAACGACAAATTTACGATACGGTTTATCGATCGATCATTACGCATTGATTTTTTCCTTCGGATGATTTTTGGTGGTTTTCTTTTTTTCCGTGATCTTGGAACGTTTGAATATTTCCGGTGGGCTTACCTGTGATTATAAAATAAAATGATCGATCGTTATATATTAGAAAAGAAAAGAAAATCTTTGTCATAAATTGAAATACCTCGGGATGAAGATGAAGCCATTTGATGAAAGCTTGCACGCTATTCAAATGAATAATCCCATCCCAAACAACGTCCATCGTTTCGAGTTCGAGTGGCACGCTTTTGCACTCTAACCACTTTTCCCTTACCTGATTTTCAGGTGGTACGAATAATAATTCGGTTGGCATCGAGGTGCCAAATGCCAAAACGCGTTTAGGTTTACTTTCAGCTTTGGCATCTCTTTCGAGTTGTTTTCTGGTCGTTGCCAATACGCTTGCTTCTTGACATAATCTTGCCAAGGCTACGTCTGTCGGAACTGTTGCCATTTCTTTTACGTTAATCTTGTTTTTTTTAAAAAAAAGAACAAATAATTTTGAATTAATTTTAATATCAGAATCGCAGAATAATTGTGCGTAGGGGGGTCTTTGAGTAATATAAATGATTAACTCACTTGAGTTGATTTGCATACGTCAGCTGAGAAACTAATTTCAAACATGTCTTTGAGAACAGTTTCATTGATCCCTTTTTCTAATCCACCTAAACTCCTCAACCATTCGCAAAATTCCTCACATATATCTGTAGTAATCTTGTCGGCTCTCATGCGAATAGTGGCTTCCGGATCGTAGCCCCTCAAGTCATATTCCGTCAAGGGACGCCAAACGATAGCCTAAGGGACAATAAAAGCGTACACTTCGAATAAAAGAAATAACTTGAAAAATACCTTTTTGTAGGTTTACCTTGCGCCTTTCTTTCTTCATAAATAGTTCGTAAGGATTCGATCGTGTTCTTTTAGTTTCATCGTCTAAAATCATGCTATCTTTCACGGACGGTGGGTGTACCTAAGAATTAAATAATCATTTCATACAATTTTGCGCGAGAAACGATTATAATAAATCGTTCATGGATTAATGATAGAAGAAAAAAGTAAACGTTTACAAAATGAAAAGGAAAAACTCGGTAACACGGGTTAAACTTCTTTTCCGGTGCACGCTAAAATTCACTTCTATGCCAAATGACAATTTTCTCGTTGCGTACTTAGCAAAGTGATAAACGAGCCGTGTTTGATCGAGATTAAATCGCATGGTTGGGTTAAGTATGACGCAGTGCTACGTCACGCGACAATTTATCCTAGCTTTTGCATTATTAACAGTGTTTTAACTTCTTAACCCGTATAATATTAACAATAAGTAAATACCTATGGTTATTCCATCCTGACTTTTTATTTTATTATTTTCTTCTATCAAATTAATCGAGATTTATATTTATCGTTGAACGTACGATTAAATCTTCGGAAATTTCCCGGGTAGAATCGGATCGATCGGATCGTTGTTTGGTCGTTCGAAATTTCAGTAATTTAGGAAGGGCGAAGGGTAACCTTGGATAATGTTCAGGCATTCCCAAAAGAGGTGCGATCAGATTGTAAGAATCTAAGGGTAGGATGCGTCTCAATCGTTGACCGTTCAACAATGGTCGCTGTTTGGAGGAAAAAATCAGGTCAGAAGGAAACTTATCGGGATTCGTATAACGTCTAGATTCTATCAATAATTTGACCAAACTTTTTGCAATCTTATCCCTACTCTTATCTCTATTATCGTTCAATTCTAAAATTCGATTTAAAAACATATCGCACATCGTAGACAACGCTGATGTAGGTGATACGTTGCGTATCTCCAAATCTTTTAATTTTTCTTCGATCTCATTTTTCGTAAACAGAGAAGAACGTTGTCGTTGAGGTTTTTCTTGTTCCTCCTCGTTCAAAGAATGCAACACAGGTGACGCGAATTCCGTACCTTTTGTAAAATCCTTTAAAATTTCTTCGAAATTCGTACAACTAGAACTTCTTCTTAACAGATTTTTATTTTTCGTATCGTTAACTATAGAAACATCCTCGTTGCCATCGGGTATCAGATTTTCACAAACCGATTTGATTTTTGTCAATTTCTTAACAGGTTTCGAATCAATTTCGATTAAATTGTTCTTAGAATTTTGTAGGGTTTCTTCTTGTCCTATTTTTGTAGACGCAATTTTAAGATTTTCATCGGCCAAATCGTCTATCGTTGATTCCGTTGATTCGTTTATTGCCATACGCGTTTGCATGCTCGTTGATTTTTTTAATTTCAATGCTCTCAGTGGTTCCAATGGGTGACGCAAAATCGTTGGCGCGTGACAAGCCGGTTTGTATTTCAATTTAGTCGAAGAATTGTCTACGTACGTAATACTCGACTCGTCCTCGTCGGAATTTGAAGCGGGATCTTTGGATTTGTCCAAGGACGTTGTTGTCACGAATTTTTCCAATTCGATTTTTTTATCAACGTTAGTCATCGATTTTAATTCAACTTGCAACGATCCTTCAATTTCTTTCATTTCGTTAGCTGTTCCTTGTATTCCCTGCAAACTGAGTTTGTCTTCTTCAACGATATTTTTTTTTTCTTGCGTTACATCGAATTTTATTTCTTTTTCGTATGTCATGAATTCATTTTCATTTTTTTGATCTTTTAATTCAACAAAATTGACCCTATCGTCATCGCTCTCACAATCCATTGATAGTTTTCCCTCGAGTATTCGTTTTTTTCTTCTCTTCTCGTGTTCACTTTTACTTAAAGATGCACCAATTTCTTCGAGGGATTTGTATAAACACGAAAGACAACGATCTTGATTTTTTCTACGTGGAAAATATGACATGATTGGTAATTTGTTTAAAAAATTTCTCGACGAGCTAATACGTGGACTAGAATGTACTTTTTCGTCAACTTCATAATCGGATAAGGATTGCAACGATGTACGTGTAATCTTAGAAAACTTTTCTTCAGATTTGTCTACGATTTCTTTAGAATCTTCCATTGTTTCCAATGGAAAAACTTTTGTCCTCCTTTCGTTTAATTTTCTTATACCAAAGTGCATTTTTTGAGCTAAACGTTTTAAAGCTTCGTGAGCGTATCGAGTAGAATATTTGAAAAGATCATTATCGGATAATAAAGAAGAAGATTTTTTTCCTAATGAAATATTTTCTTTATCAGACATCTTAAATTTTTTGTTCGATGTATTAAATTTGTTAAAAGATTTTTCCGATGCACCAGGAAAAACAGTAAATGAAGTATTACTCGCAAAATTATTGTCTTTCGTAAACGAATTTATCCTACATGACGTATCATTCGGTATGGATTCTAAAAAAGGTTTATTATCGTTGCAAATTAAATTATTTAAAGTATTCGCGTCATCGTTATTACGAATCCCATTATTTAAATTTCGAGGATAGCGTTGGATCGAAGGATAGAAGGTTAACTTTGGATAGGAATCTCTTACTATTAGATTTAGTTCTTCTTTTTGAAAATATTCTCGCCAATAATCTTCTTCTTTTGGAATTTGACGTTCCCATCTATAAAGAATAACGTTTTAAAAGAATCATGATGCGTTTTAAATAGTAAGAAGAAGAATTGTTTCCATTCAGATGCACGCAAACAATTGGATTACCAACATTTCATCAATTTTTAACTTGAAATGACAAATTTATCATTATAATAAAAAGAATTTATTAATAATTTGTTCAAGCCCATTTTCCAGAATTAAATATTACGTTTGTTTCGATTTAAATGCGTCCAATTTATCTTTTTAAACTGTTCAAGTTTTACAATTTCTTATTCGTGGAAATATTGTATAATAAAATAAGAGAGCGAAAATAAAATTTAGTTAAATTAGGCGTATCCGAGAGAAAATAATTTTATTGGTAACCCCTCGTAACATACATACATACGTGCATACATACTTCGAGCCTAAAACTGATTTTATTTTCTTGGTAGAGTGACAATACGCCCTAGGTTTCCATCTCGATCGATCGCACATAACGACGATAAAATATCCACACTTTGTCTTGTCCTTTTATTTATAATTATCCCACCGTAAATACGCTAGAACGATTTTTCTTCTACCTACACCATCACCCGAGTACACGTCATTTTAGTAGCAACCGAAGTTAATACCGAAAAATAAACTTTGAGAAAAGTTTATCGATCAAACAAACGTAATCATGCGAAATGATTCGCCTCTATTCGTTCTTTTATTATCCTAAAGAGGTCAGTTTCAGTTAACTATCTTATTAATTTTATTGTTAAACAAACACAGTTCCGTTTTAATTCGTTTATAATTTATACTCTTAATTGCTCAATAATTGCTCGATCAAAATCAGGAGCTGACACACACTTTATAAATTATAAGTCGTATATAATGAAAGTTCGTATGTTTTACGTAAAGATTCTCTAATGATTAAATTATAATTTTTCTTAAAAATATATTCTACGTAATTAAACTTTAACATTTCACTTAAATATGAATGACTAGAGGAAGACGATTATCTAATTCAAACGGTGAAAAGTAAGTTAATCTCGAGTGAGCCACTATAGTGGCCCATCGACCTGGAAAAAATAATCGCAAAAGCCACTTTAGTGGCAGGCCCGCTAAGGGCGATATCGGTAATTGCAGTGCGCTACCTTTATCTCGTCGACCGTCGGTAACTGCCACTGTCGGTAACTGCCACTGTCGGTAACTGCCACCGTCGGTAATAGCAGACTTAAAATTTCTTTTACTCTACATCGGTAATATTTTGTATTTAGGTTCCTGACGGTCAATATTATTAAAGTACAAACTCTCATTAAAAACGGTCGATGTTTATAAATTACCGACGGTGGCACTTACCGACGGTTGCACTTACCGACGGTGGCAGTTACCGACGGCCGACAAGATAAAGGTAGAGCACTGCAATTACCGATATCGCCTTAGCAATGTTACTAGAATTTCAATAAATTTTAAACTTGCATATTATTCTAGTAACTTTTTTTAATTATTAATAACTAATTTTTTTCTGCTGTTGCGGTTTTATGCCAACTTTTTTGTGATGTTAAATCTTCATTACTAAAGCGATTTTCTTGAACGGTAAACTACTAACAATTGGTAAAATGAAGACGTTTAAACATTGGCTCTAATGATAAGTACAATTGGTTACAATTGTTACAAGTTTTTCCGAAATGATCGCTAAAGGCGTAAAGATATTTTGGGATGCGCGAAAATTGTATATTACGTTTATTCCTTATTATTTCCAGTCTTGTTATATTGTTGTCTTATGTACGGTCAATAAATAGTATTTTTTATTACTCAAATACGTATAAAAATTGTTCGATTAATTATAAGAAAATAAATAATGAATAAATGAATGAATATCATTCGAATCAAATTGATAGAATAATTCGAATGAAAAAGATTTAATCGAGATTTGAATGAAATGTTGCTTGTCATCAATAGTAGTATTCATCTAAAACCTCTTTTTGAAATGTATTTTAATCGGTTTGATGATAATGGCGGTAGGGAATGGGGTAGTTTGTAGGATAGAACCTACTAAGGGTGTGTAGTCAACCATCATTCTTCCGGTGTCTCTCAGCTGCTGCCACTTCCTGTCGGATGCAAACTAACTGCTTCAGAATTTCTTCGTCATTCCGTCGTTTTGAAAAAAGAAAAAAGAAAAAAGAAAAAAGAAAAAGAGAAGTTTCTATCTTCGCAGAAGACGTCTCTCTTTCGGTACTCTCGACGAGAAAAGGGGGGTTAGGGGGGAAGGGGACAATGAGACGAAAATAATTGCTCGTAGTCGGGTAAGGCTTTCCGCATTTGAAACTTTTGCACGGTTGCTTCTCCTCAAAAAGGATATACACACTTTACGATTTTCTCTTTCTTGAACGATTCAACGATTCTCATACTTTTTCTTTTTCGCGATTAAAAAAAGCACCCGTAGTACTTCCTTTCTTTCTAATATTTTTTTATTTTTTTATTATAACATTTCTATTCCACATTTCTGTACACATTTATGCATTATAATTTTATTGGTTTTTCGTCCCTGATTCTTTTGAAACAGTAATTACGATTCATTTGTTCATTTACCGTTTCTTTCCTTTTTTTTTAGTTTAATTATCGTTGTTGCATCGTATATATGCAGTGCATACATTTTTCAATAATTTTGTTGTTTTCTTAATGCACCTATTTGCTAAATCTATTAACGATCCAAAAGATTTATTATATTTATCTAAAATTTTACAACGGGGACAAATTTGTTAACCGGATTACTTTGCAATTGGATTAATTTACCACTGGGGTGAATCTGTTGCTCGTGCTATGTAAATTACGTACCCTCAACAGACCATTGCATCATACACATTTGTCTATAAAATTTGTAATAATTTCATTACATTCTTAATTACAGTCTTACAATTAAGACTTTAATTACATAGAACATATATAACGTTTACTTTCAAATTATTTATTTCGTCGAATTTGTTGATACGCAACGTAAAATTATTTATACAAATATTAGGAATTATTTGAATACGTAAAATCAAGCCCTAATTCTTTTGCTCGCTCAGTTGCATCACTTATCCGTTTAGATACACCTTGTATTCATAAATATTTGAAGTATATCATTTATTTATCATTTTTTTCTTGATCATATTTATATCTATATAAACATTCACCGATGCGATGACGTTTATTGTGATAAACGATCGGACTAATAATATCCATGAAAATGAATCTACTCGGGATCGTTCGATTTCCCTTCTCTCACTTCACCTCATTCCACCCTTCCATTTATTTCTCTTCCCTTTAATGGTGTAATATTTCCATTTATATTATACAATATGGTAGATAGTTATACATGTATCTAATACTTTTACTTATCGTTGGTAAATTCAAACGATTTTCTACGTTAAAAACTGACTTTATTCATGGCTAACAAATACCAATACTTTGTTCTAGAATTTCCTGTAATTTATATCATATATATATATGTCTTTTTTGATTCATTTATTTGGTAAAACGTTCATCAATTTTCATGATTAACGATTTAACGAATATTATTATATTATAAATTCGTATTGGAACTAATACTTCGAACTACGATCGGGTCATTTAAAATCCATTGCTTGATTTGTCAAAGGATTCTTAATACAAATGAATTTCATTTATTTAATTAAAACTGTCTTACGTATGGCAAAGCAAATACGATTTTAGATAATTATTATTATTAATACAAGAGGAGAACTAACAAAATCGTTTTAAATTATGTAATAAACCTGGTATTCGTATCGAAGAATAAAATTAGGAAAGATAACGATTCGATGTTTCTATCGATTCACGATAACTTGTTTGCAAAAGAACGTAATTAGCTAACTAGAGTCTTGTGAACAGTTTGCGAATTATTTTCAGTAATTTGTTCATTCAAAAGGTTTGACCATTTATAGAGGGATTTACGTAAAGTACTCCAAAGTATCTAACAGTTCACGAATATCCGATTTATACTACTTAAATGTCTGACCATGTATCGGGTATCTTACTCGTACTACTTAAAATAAACGTTCCCCAAAAAATGTTATATTAATTCGTATAACAATTTATGTTCACGACGAATAATTTTTTAATTTATCCTGGAGAAAAGAAAAAAAAAGGATTGAAAGTAAAAAAGAAAAAACAAATAGTGTAAAGTGTATGGCTAAAAAGGGGCAGGGGTAGGTGCAGCGGTGCAAAAAAAAAACGAAAACGCGTTAGAACGAACCGAGAAGATAAGGCGCAACAGGTCGAACGTGGCATAAATAAAATTACAAAAGGAACGAGTACGTGAGCGATCGATAGATAGAATGCCGATTCGTAGTTTTGTGCTTCTTCGATTCGTCGTCTATGCATTTTTCTTCTTATGGTGTATAGTATTACTTCCATTCCTCGAGCTTTTTCTTCATATTTTTCGCATTGGTTATTTTTACAAAGCACCCTTCGAATTCTTTCGGACAGAGAGCTTAGATTTTTCCCTCGAATTTCAAATATTTCTATACCTAACTATAAATATTATTTTACAATTAACGATAATACAATTGTTTTTCAAATATTTTCCATACACGTTCATTTTGACAAATAATTTTCTATTTTATCCATTTCGTCGAATGTTCGTCAAAAAACATTGATTAAGTATAAACAGCTCAGTTAAGCATAAACTTGGACCAGGTTTTGTAAGAATTTAAAATCCCGACGATGGAAACAATCCGATGCTTCTTCGAGTAAAATATTTTATGACGTGCGTACGGAGTAAAGTGTAAATATGAATTAAAAAAAAAATTAAAAAAACTAAAAGAAAAAAAGTAAAAGTAAAAGTAAAACAAAATCCAATCCGAGTTAAAAAACGGAAAAGCCGATTAATCGGCTAGTAGTCGATAGCCAGTGGCTATCTATCGAAAAGCCGATTAATCGATAAAGTTAGTTTATCGATGAAGTGTTGATATTCCTAAATGTGAAATCAAAAAGAACAATTAAATCTCTTATCCGTATATATACTTTAATTCTATTTATTCTTTGCTCAAAAGATAAACGTACAACTCCGACGCATATTTGAAATAAAATATCATTTCACATATAATACATTGTTTAAAAAATAAATTATTCAGTCTGAAAGTAGACTAGGTCAATTACACAACGAACAATCGAATATCAATCAAACATATATTGACAAAATCCAACAAAAAAAGAAAAAGAAAAAGCCTAGAAATAAATTTCAACGTACAACAACGATAATAAAAATAAATAAAGAAAACTAAAAACGCGCTAACACATTTTTTCCTGATCCTATAGGACGCGATGCTCTAACGGTTACAAAAGTTGTTCGATCGAAAATCGATAACATTTAGCAATCCCAAATAGGATTGCATTTCTTTCAACCATGGCTTCAAGAGGGGGAAAAGAGGAAAATTGATAGAAGGGAGAAGTAGTAGTACCTATCTACTACGTTTCATGTTTCCGAAATTCTAATCCATTTCAAGTCGGAGTCTTTGATCTCTGTTACGTTCAATGAAAGCACCGGTGTTATAGGGGGACAAGCTGGAACGAGTAATTCGTGGCTCGACAAAGTTTGACAGTTCGCTAAAAACTTCTCTCTCTCTCTCTCTCTCTCTCGGTTCATAGAAGTGGGAATTTGGTCGACAGCAATGAGAATGCGTTAGAAATCCCCTCTCCCCCTCTACTGTCTTACTCTTATGTAAGTATGAATTTATACGTATGTATGTGTTAGTGCAGTAAGTACCTGTCGTGTCATGTCTGCATCCTTCGCACACTCTTGATATCTATGAATCTTTTCTCTCTCTCTCTCTCTCTTTCTGTACATGTGTGTACGTGTGTACTACTGTCTTTCTATATGTAGGTTCTTAAGTTCGAAGTATGGATCACTTATAAATGTATGCGTATAACAGTTAGATGTCTCCGGCGTCTCTGGTGGTCCACGTTCGTAGCACAACCGAAGACTCCAGGAATATTTGAACAGCGAATGTCTAAGCAGCATCGGATATCAGAACTGTACCGCGATGTTATTTCAACGCCGACTACCCGACATACCTAAAATTACTATTAATCGTTCCGACTATGACGAGGTCTGTCACTCCCGTTAAACGTTTATCGATATTGTTTTTTCTATATGCACTCTCCCTTCCTCTCTACGTGATAGGTTCTGAAATTTTAAATCTGATGTCTTATTAGATGACAATTTTACCCCACCACCTCGAAGTCATCACTGCGCAAGAACATTAAAACAAATATATATTTATTGAAAGAATTACATAAAAATGATAAAAATACTAAAATCGGAACGTTATAATCCTAAATTCTATTAATTAGATGTATGACACCCTTTATATACATGCGTAACGTTCGAAAAGTCATATAAACAACTTTCAATAAAAGTAATTTACATAGAGGACGAAGGCCCAGTCTGAAGGGGAATTTCGAAGAGGACAGAGCTCCGAACATATATTACGAACTTTTTAACAACAATAGACACTTCTATCGATTAATTAACAATAATTTTAATATTTTAATGCACCCTCTTTATATTTCAGAATATTTAGACACATATATGTAGTAGTATATAAGCATTACATATTTATTAACATATTTTTTAATATTAAATAATTTCGATGTAATATTTTTTTCGATGAAAATTTCCCCCTCCAAAGGCACCACTGCGCAGAAACGTTACAAAAAATATACACTTGTTTAAACAATTACATAAAAATTAAAAGAATATTAAAATGAGAACGTTATAATATTAAATTTTATTGATTTAATTTTATTGATTTTCTTTTATACACATGTTTAACGTTCGGTAGGTCTTGTAAACAACTTTCACCAAAAGAACTTGAACAGAGGACAATGACTCAGATCAACGGTGAATTTCGAAGGGGACGGTACATAGAACGTATTCTCCGATCTTTTAAACAACAATAGACATTTTTATCGATTAATTAACAATTATTTTAATATTTTAATGCACTCTCTTTATGTTTCAGATTTTTTAACTACATATCTACTGGTTTAAACATTACATACATATTAACGTACTTTCAATAGAAATAATTTTAATATATTTTTATTTTATGTTTCTTTAGATGACTTTTTTAAACTTAATTTCGTTACTGAGTACTAATACACATAAACATAAAATTTATCGATTACTTATATTGTTTTTGAATTAATTTTTGGGTCTTCAGAAGCGGTTACCTCCTCGTGGTTAGACCTGGGCAATGGTATTTTACTTTCAGTATAATGTTTAACATATTTTATATATTAAACATTCCATTGCAAGTAAAATCTAGCCAAAGACCGCTTACCATAAACATTATAATTGTAATTAGTTTCGTTTAAATCCCTAATTAATATCATATCCTTATATATATTCCTTTCCCCTTGGTTCCTTTTATCCATTTAATATACAGAAACTAATTACTTTATAATGTTTTTTAATAACTTTTATATATTTACAGATACCAGGTAGTAGTCCAAAATTATTAGAATTAAAGTTACGATGAATAAAAGAGATTGCATTGGATTCGTTCATTGCATTTTTATAATCCTAGAATAATATTTATATTTTACAGGTTTCTTTTTTAAATCATAGCTGCAATGGATAGATAGTAGACTCTTTCTTACCAAATGATCGTTAAGAAAATATTACTTTATACGTCTTTGATAATGTTAACGATTTTCTATACTTTCATTAACGATATAATAAAAGGTTTATTAATAATTATTTGTACAGTAAAAAGATTTGTTCTTTTTATATATACATATATTTATTCGAATTATATTTAACAACGATAATGATATTTAATTTTCGTTATTTCTCGTGAAGAGTAAAATGCATGAAATTGTTTATGAAGAAAAGTATGTTTTAAACAGTACTTTTCTTTCTATTTACCAGAATATACTACGGTTCTCGGGTTGTCGACTATAAATTCAACCACCGTGCTCTTCTCTTTATCTTTATTATATCGTTAATCTCAAGCAGAGAAAATTGAAAATTACATGGATAATGGAAGAGACCGCTTTATTTCCTTAAGAAATGTTACTACCATCATCAAGAATAGCATTTTCGCGTACCTACTCTAGAAAAAAACTTTTCTTTATATATATATATGCATTAGGTTGATTCTAATCCAGGAAGTATGCTGAACTCGTCGCAATCGTGTACAAAATTTTCAAGTAGGCGAAGAAAGAAGAAAAGAAAGAGAGAGAAAAAGAGAAGGTAAAAAAAGGGGAAAGGAAAAAAAGGAAATATAACCTAATGGATATTCGTGGCACACTCGTAATTCAAAGTTTTCCTGTGTTAATTCTAAACCGATTGGATAGTTCGGCTTGTAACTAAACAGGAACGTCGTACAAAACATCCAATGTTTTTTCTACCGTAAGAAAGTTCTTTTAACAAACCAACTTTCAATAGAATAACTGTGTCTAATGTTGGTCTTGTTTCATTAAAAAAGGAATTTTATTATTCTTTCGATTGAACTTAGAATTTAGATTATAATTATATATTTTTTTTTGCCCTTAACGAGTTCTAAAATTTGGATATATTTTAATTATTTAAATAATGCTATTTAATTAAATGTTACAATCAATTTATCGATTAAAACACATAGGCTCGTTTAATTGCAACGAACAAGACGATAAAAAACATAAAACTCGTTAACGTAAGCGTAACAATAAACAAATGCTTTAATTATTTTCAAGAATCATAATATTTGATAAGAGAAAAAGAGTTTTTAATTTCAGTTACAAAATTGCTCATACGTTTGAAACGTTTCCTAATCGATTTTGCGATTAATCGTTCCTGATTGTTTTCTTGTTAGATTTACCTACGGTTTTTTTATTCTTTCTTTTTTTTTTTTTTTTCATTTTGTTGCACTCGTGCGTTTCATCGAACGTATACGATTTGAAGTCGACGTTAGAAAGAAAAAGAGAGAGAGAAAGGGAGAGAGAGCAGTAAAGTTTGAAAAGTCGTAACAACACGTAGAAATTATGGAGTGGGTGCGAGCTTGGCAGTAAATCAAGCAAGCGTTTTACGTTTGGCCCCCATGTAAAACCGTATGCGGGATACGGAATAACAAGCACGACTCGCGAGCATGGAAATCACTCCTGGCAGATTAATTTTACCGACCGTGAAATATACCAAATTAATGTATGCAACCTACTTAGTCCGTAAAAAAAAGCAAAAAGGAAAAGAACCAAAATTAGAGCCAACAATTTTTGTTGAATTTTTATATATATATATGTATATATATGTATATATATGTATATATATGTATATATATGTATATATTCTTGAAAGTGCTTATAGTAGAAAATAGCCATACGTTCCGTGTCGCAACGACCTCTCGATTTGCAATGCAAAGTCGTAAAAATTTAAGGACCTTTCCTCCTCCTCGTTTTCTTTCCCTTTTCTCTATTTCTCTTTCTGTATAAAAGGCCAGTAGTAGTTCGAAGGCGTTAGATAAAACTTTACGACTACCGTAGTACGCTTCGAGTTAGGGGTGGTACTGCGGCTTCTATTACTTCGGAGTTAACATACCGATCGTTGTTAGTAGTTCTTATATACTACTACTTATTTTCTAATCTTATTTCACCTAAATAAAATGTGGATAGGAATTAAAAGACATATCCTAATGTGAATAATAATTCATTTTATAGTGTGTTGTATCCGATAATTCGACTAGCCTACAAATTTTGTCTTCCAGCATTATCGATTGCACTGAAGCCAAAATTTGTATTGTTTAACTAGTAAGATTTGTCTCAAACAATGTATAATATTTTTAAACGAAAATTACGATGCAACCCAGTTACTTCTTTCAGAAAAAACAAAGTTATAGCACACCCCAGTTATTTCCTCGAATACATTCTGAATACCAATTGTGTATTCAATACCTGGATAAACTAATAATTTCATTCTTTCAGCACACCCAATAGCATTACTTCAAAGATTCAACTAACCATAGGACTCATCAAATAATGCATAATTATTATTTAAACCGTCAAAAGAAATAACGTTATAGAGAATCCCAATTACTTACGATTAGATGCAGTAGACAATCTATCGAAAAAATAAAAAATAATAATTATAAATAAATCTTCTTAGGTTAGTTGAATATGCGAATGTAAGGAAAGGAGTCGCGAAAGAAGAAAGCTTGGCACGTTAGCAAGAGTTGAAGAGAACGCAAGTGTGCTCGCTCGTGAGATTCACCCAGTCCGAGAAGGAGTTTCACAAGAGGAGAGAGGAGGGTTCAGGGGGAGAATAAGAGGGGTGGTGGTGGTGGTAGTAGATGTTGGAAGCTCAGAGGGGAAGAGAAGAGGACTCGAATCACAGGAGAATGGACCATCTCCTGTTATCAGCTTCCAGCCAGCCGCCTTCCCAAGCCGACAAATTACTACACCCCCACTAGCGTCCACCTCTTTCCCCCCTTTCCTCTATCTACCTTCTCTCCACCTCTTACCAAATCAAAACCCTCCCACTTATACTCACCCTCTTTCTTTCTTTCTTTCTTTCTCGTCGTTTTTCCCTAGTCCTGTAACTGTTGCGTTAACAATAGTCACGTTTCTACGACGACTACTTGTTTCTTTTGTTCTTTTGTATCAATACAATTTACAAGCTTGTAATTAACGATATGCAAAACAAGAGAATTTCTTTATTTAAAGTATACGAAAAGGAAAAAGAAAGTTAGGATAGAAATAAAATACTAGGTAGCAGCATACGTTTATGATATACGTAAGATACATTTTGTTGGTCTCCTAGGGGTATATATCTATTAGGTATATTATTGTGTTGTTATTGGTAATGTTACTGCTGATTTTGTTTTTTTTACTACATGTAGGGGGTGGTAGGAAAAAGGGGTTGCTGGTAGTTGGGTGTAACGTCACGAAGACGAAAAGCCAGGTGGTGGAAGAGGCCGGAAATTGTCCGGGGTTGAGGGTGAAACGACATCGAAACGTATGGCCGCTGATTTATAAGGGAAATAATTTCGCGAAAGCAATTCCTTACGTCTCGAGTACCCTGCAGCTCGTAACGTACATATATATATATATATGTATATATGTATATATGTATATATGTACATGTAGAAAGGACGTCCGTGCTGTGAGTAGTCGAGATGCGTGGTTGGATGTTGGGAAGAGAAGAGAAAAAAAAGAGAGAGAGAGAGAGAGAGGAAAGATGAAAGTAACCGTACGTCTGTCTCTCTCTCACTCTGCTTAAAATTCATTACGATCGTTAAAAATTGTATTTAATTTTATCTACTTTCTTTTACTTCTTTTTTTTCCTTTTCTTTTTTACGTCGAGTAATAGAATTTCTGATTAATTTACGCGTTTAACGTTTAATTTATTACCAGTCGTTTCTTACATTTTTCATTAAATATTTGCTATGCTATCCTGTACGCGTTTGTTCTTTACTTTACTTGCATTTTACGACAATTTTCGTTCGTTTTACACAAATCCCGCGAATAAATATAAGTCGGATAAAATGAAATTCCTATCACTCGGAAAAGTGAGGCACTAAGATCAACCCGTGGATGATAAGAAATTAAAAAAAAAATCCTCCACACTCCTCTCCCTCATCCTTCCCGCCGGCATCGTGATCGAATCGAATCGAATAGACGAAAAAGAAAAGGTACGTACTTACTCCTCGTCTCTCTTGAGAATTCGAATCGTATTCGATTCCCGAATTGTTCAGCGAGAAAATAGTTTAAAAAATAAAAAACAAAAAGAAGAAGAGGAAGAAGAAGAAGAAGCCTAAAGTCGAGATATGAACTGGGGAAGAGTGGCATTTTCTTACCAACTGATTCTTGTAAAATACTTAGACATACTTTGCGCGTTCCATTCCCTCCCCTTCGTCTTGTTCTTAGTTCCTCGATAAAAGGTGGAATCACAGGATAGGTTGCTCGCGTCCCCAGGAACCAACACGAACACGAACACGAACACTAAAACTAAGACGATGATAAAGAATAAGAAAAAGAAGAAAAAGATTCTGTAGGCAACATCATCTCGATGTTGGTAAGAATTCAGGGCCATCTTCTAACCAATCCAACCCCCCTCTCACCACTCAAACCTCCCCTTCTCATACTTCTCTTCCCTGTTACCATTCCTTTTTCTTCTTCTTCTTTTTCTTGTTCATCCCCCGCTACCTTTTCGAAGGAGCTGAGAGGTGGGAATCGGTGAGAGGGGTTGGGGTTCGGGGGGTGGTTGGAAAGCTCGAAAAAAGAAACGAAAAAGGAATAAGGAAGGAATATAAGGAAGTTGATGAAATATTGGAGAGCGGCTTAGACGGGACAATATTCCGTTGTAAACCGTCTTCCCTGTGCCAATAGATAGATATACTACTATACAGCTGATCGTATACTTTTATCTCTCTTTCTATCTTTCTATCCACTCTTTTTCTTCTTATTCTTTTTCTTTAGGATCTCCTTCTCTCTCTCTCTGACATTGTCTCTGTTTATCTGCTTTTCTTCGATTTATTTCTCTCTTTTCTTTCATTTTCATTCAACTTGCATTCACTGGCACAAAACTCTGACTCAATTCGAAGAAAAATACTCGTTCTTAGATCAACAAGAACAAATAAAAAAACAAGTATGATAGAAAAAGTAAAACGTGTTATTTTTAAATGTTCCTTGATTAATAGATCAATTTCGATGACTTCAAAACTATTCGTTTCGTTCTTATAAATATTTAATTTTTCATTTTTCAGATATCAGACTCTTTACCGATAGCGTATACACATACGTGCATGCATATATAAATTAATTTAGTATTTTATACTATATAGTTGGTTTTTTTCTTATTTTAATTTTCATCAGAAATACGTGTAACTATTTCGTTTTAAACTCGTATATAATATTTTGTTTGGCGAACATATGAACGAACGAACGAACGAACGAGCGGAACGAACGGAAACTAAAAAGCAAAAAACTTTTTCTACGTATTTAGTAAAAGTTGAGAAACGAATGTTACATAGGACATATAGTAGAAGTAGATGGAGTAGATTTTAGTCTCCTGGTGGTATTCCTTGCTATATGCTTCGACTACAACCACCATCGACCAAACTATGGGTTCGTGCTATGATGGATAATGATACTTTAACGCGGGGAAGCTTTCGCTTAGGAGAGGACTAACAAGAAAAAGCTCCCTGTGCTTTGGACAAGTAGAGTAAAAGAGTAAAAGAGAGTTAGAGAGAGAGAGAGAGAGAGAGAGATGGGGAATGAACGTGCTAAAATGGTCGTTCGAATCGACGAGTAACGAGAAAAATAGAGGGTTGTTATCATCCATAGAGAGTAGGGAAGAGATTATTTTCAAAGGTTCTTTTTTCTTTTTTTTTTCTTTCTTCTTCTCCTTCTTCTTCTTCCTTTTCTTCTTTTATTTTTTTTTTTATTTCTAAACGACCTTTTTCCCTTAACGAACCGTTCTCTCTATCGTTCAATCTTTACGCGTTATCTACCTATCTCTCTCTCTCTCTCTTTTTTTGCTTTCATCTATTAAAATAAGATAAAAAATAAAAAGGAAAAAGGAAAAGTAATCTTTGAATACTTTTCTAAATCATTTCTGAAATGTCGATCATGTTATAGAAGAATAGATATCGATAGCAATTTCAAAGACCTTCCCCTACTATCGTACGAGTGGTGCGTCTGCGTTCGGTTTCTAATAAACGATCACCCTTCCTTTTCTCTCCTCTCTTTTTTCTTTTTTCTTTTTTTAAAATTTCTCTTTACCATCAACCATCCATAACGTCTCTTTTACCGCAATTAAATCGACGGAAAAGAAGAAATCTCGAACGAGACAAAAGCTCAAAGCTTTTTTCTCTTCCTATCAACTCCCACCCTCGCTCCCACCCCATCTCCTCATCCTTGTTTTCTTTTTTATTCATCTGCATTCTTCCTCTTATTCTTATTCTTCTTATTCTTATTCTTCTTCTTCCTTTTTCTTCTTTATTTCGAAGGAATAAGATCGAAGTAATACTTGAAGTAAGAAAGAACGTCTTTTTCGATCTGTATTTACGTGATAGTGTCTTTGGTACTTAGTCCCTCTTCCTCCTCCTCCTCCTCTTTCTATCTTTCATTTCTTTCTTTTTATCTCTTTCGTTCTCTCGAAAGAAAGAAATATCGTTGAGAATCGACGGTACATCCCACGATTATTTCCATCATAACGAATGATTTAACGTAGCATTCTTCTTTTTTACGAAACCTCTTCCGAATCTTTTTTATTTTGTTTTTTTTTCTCTTCGAATAAATACAATTATTTTCAATATAGGTTATATAATCAAACTTGAAAATGAATGATATTTTTTAATAAGGTAAAATGATCGAGGAACATGATTTTAAAAGGAAAAAGGTAAAAAATTCGAAAATGTATATCTCTTGAAAAATTAAATTGAAAAATTTCAAGAGTTTCGAAAGAAAATGAAAGAAGAATAAGGATAAAAATAAGAAGAAGAAAAGAAAATGAGAGACGAGAGCATCAAGAATGTGTCTGGAAGATAGAAACAAGTTAGATATATTTGCAACTCGTTATCCTACCTTCCTTCCTTTCTTCGTTCCTTTCTTCGAGGATTATAGTGGATTCCTTCTCGCGAGTCACTGTGAAAAGAAATAACGCACCACTCAGGGTCGTAGTGACGTTTATTAGACATTAAGTAGTAATACCTGAGAATAAGGAAGACGGGGGAGTCTAGGAGGGTAATAAGAACAGGTCAGGAGAGCAGTCATACTAATTGTAGTAATTCCGGCATCCACTTTGGATATTTAATTAAGTTTCCGCTGACAAGCATCTACTTAGCGGAGAGACTCGTGGGTGGTGGTTCTTACATAGTGCTGCTCTCGATCTTCTCCTTCTACCCTTCCTCACTCTCTCTCACACACACATCCTCACTCACACACACACATACACATACGTTCATTCTCTTTATATATATTATATTCCTGTCTTTGTCTATCTCTCTTCTAAGAACCACCGAACCACTGCTTAGCTAGTACCTTTACGTATAACGGAAGGACCGCTTAAATTAGGGCTTCGGCACTCCCACGGTGTGTACTAATTATTTATTAGAGTAAAGTAGGCATTCGTCGGAGGGTTGTATATTCACCTCGGTAGGTCTATTCCATTTACGGTACCAAGTTAAAGGATAAAGGATATCGACATTCTCTGCCTATATATATAGATATAGATATATATTATTATTATACTATAATATTCGATCGGGGAATAAGTTTCTTCGTATTTTACCATTTAATCCTATAATTCTGGGTAACGTTGATCGAATATGCCAATATTCGCTTACGTTTAATAGCTAAATTCTATCAGAGTTAATTTTATAAATAAAACTTCTTTTTTTTATAATATACTTATATTATATTTTATCAATCGATAATTTAATCGCGTTGGATTACTATGAACGGTTTTCCGTGTACCATTTTCTGGTCTCTAGATTAGAAGTTTAAAAATAAATACGATAACTAATGTTCTCGATTGAGAGAATAATAAAGAAGAGAGTATCGATAGAGGTATAACATTTTTCGAACGATCTAAATATAGTCTGACATAAAAATTCAAATAAAAATATAACGAAATAATAAAAGTTTGGATTAAGAAATAAAATGAATGTGTCGATATTCGATTGTACAAGTATAGTTTGACTTTTTTTTACTTTCTTTCTATCTTATGGGAAAATAATTTATAGGAAATTGAAATGAAACGCTGTGAAGTGAAACGATGCTTGCACACACATGCTTAAATATTACGACGAACCTATCGTTCCTTTAACACGAGGGACGGAACAGGATATTCCTACCTATTATCTATTGTCTTGGCAAAGATTTTAGTGCCAGCAGTATATAAGAGAAAGAAAGAGGTAGACACGAATGCGGTCTTCCATTCGATTCTGTAAAGTATGAAGCTATCAAACGCAATGGCCCGAGAAGGCCACTGCAATTACCGATAACTCTTTGACATGCTCCGTCTACGTTTTTCTTTCTATTCGAAATATTTCCTTCTCTCCCCCTCTCCTCCCCCCTTTTTATTGTATTTCTCCTACCATTCTACATATAAATAATTTATCGAATCTATGCGCGTTAATAAAAAAAAAGAAAAAAATTGCAAGCATCTTTTTTACGAACCACGAAAATTTCCCGCACAAGGTAATAATAAAAGTTTTATTCGAATAATTGTTGAAAGAATATTAAAATTACTACTACGGTGTATTTAAAAAATATATATGTATTTATTTCTATACAAAGTTTTCCAGTAATTAAAACTAATTTCAATAGTTTTTCATTTAAAGTAACGATTCTTCATCGTTCGATAAAACATTTATTATTTATCTCAATGCTGGAAATAAAAAATATGAAGAAAAATATAAAAAGGAAACTAGAATAAGAACGGGGGATGAGGCGGGGAGCTGTAGGATGAGAAAGAAGATAGGATAAAAGAAGAAAAGGGTTAAGAGGTAAAATTCGAAAAGCAAGAAGAGAGAGCCTTCTCTTTTCGGTCCGATAAATTCCTTCTGTTAAGTAATCCCTGCTCGTGGATTCGGAATGGAAACAGTGCAAGAGCGAGGATAAGAGAGATAAGGATCCTCCGGCACCTCCTTCTGTTGTTCCTCTTTACGTTTCGTCCCCCTTCAACCCTCTTCCCTTCATACCCTTCCAACCCCTCTATCCTTTCTATGGTACATCCGTCTTCTACTCGAGCAGCTTCGGCTGTTTCACAGTCGAGATCTACACACGTACAGGATGAAGAGGAAGTCTTATACTTGGAGGCTTGCCATTGGATTGCTATTGTTTACCGAATATCCAAATCCAATCGAACCTTGATGGACCGTTGAAATAACTTACCATTCACTTGCTAATACTATCATACAATATTTTATGATTACAACTATCTACTTATTATTTTATTTCTTCCAAATAAAGTTAGAATACATTTCCTTATTTTCAATTATATTGTATTTAAAATATTCACATTGTAATTAACGAAAGAACAAATTCGAAGATCTAAAAAAATCGTTTAATTTACATTTATCCAAATAATATGTAATTTTATCTGTTTTCCAATTAGAAAAATGCAGTATACATGTGATATATTTCACGAACGAGTTAAAAGTTACTTTTAGATAGTCGAAGTATTATTATTAAATTCACACGGTATAAATTTATATGTATATCATTATACGTATAAATTCTCTCACGTTAATGAAAGTGAAAGTTCGAAAGAGAATAATGTAACTTTTCTATTGTTAGCTCAAGAAAGAGTTAAGTATATTCATTGAACTTGGTAAAACGGGGTAGGAAGAAGCTTAAATGTTATTCTATCTCGCATTAGTATCACAATAATGTTTTGTAACTCGAACATCCATCCCCCTCCCCCAAGATAATAATAATAATAATAATAAGGAGAACACCGAGAGAACTAGTTCCACCTCTTATCTTTCTCTTCTATCTTGTATTTAATTATAAATAAATGTTACTTGACAAAATAACGTGACAATTTTAGCGTAAACTATAAATTAAACGCGTTGAATTCGGTCCCTAATTTTACGTAACTTTCTTGTTACGTCACTCGCGAATTTCTGATAGATTAACAAAATACCTAAATAATAATGCAACTTAGATTAGCCTTCTCTTTGCGTGCGAGTATTCTACTTGGAAAAGAAAGACGTATAATTGCAAAACAAAAATGCTGGGAAAAAATTCAAGATCCATAAGATAATTTTTTAATTCGAAGAAAAGAAAGAAAAAAAACAACAAAGTATTTGCTGATTTATTATGTAATATAAATATCTTCGCAATTTAGAAAACGTGTTTAATTTATGATACAAAAAAAAAAATTCTGCATCTATATTTAAATCCTTATCGTTTTGATTTTAAATTAGAAACGGTAAAAAAGTAGATCGATGAAGAAAACGAAGGAAGATAAGCTTTTGGTAAGACATAGACGTGAGAAAAGAAAATGAATCGTACGATTACGTATATATATATATATATATCTTATATACCATATAGTATATAGATGTATATAAAATGTATATTCCCGTGTGTAGAAGGCAAGAAGTCTCTACTGAAATAAAATAGCCCGTCGTCGTTCTTTACTCGTTGGCACTTCCGAACGGTCGCTCGTGGCTCGACTTCCGGTAACCGAGATTGCAAGCTTGATCGATGGGGGATCGTGCAAAAATGATGGTGTAAGAGAAGATGGTGTCGAGATCTTTGCCTTCTCTGAATTTCGAACCTAAAGTGTCTACTACCCGAAAACTTATTTTTGCATTTCTCGTTAGAATAATCTTCATCTGCATAAACTCGAACAATTCATTTAATTCGTTCTGATTTCAATTCCAATCCAAATATCATTTAGTTTTCTTCTAAGTAAAAGAAAATAAAAATCATATTATATATATATATGGTGTAACAATTATAATGATCCTCGTTGAAAAACGAATGACAAGTGAGGATTTATCATTAATCGTTGGAATATTTTCCTAAATACAATTTGGATAACTAAAATAGGTAGAAGAAGAAAAGGAAAAAGTAAGGAAAAAGATGTGGTGCGGCGGTAAGATAATAGGGTGGATATAGGAAGGGATATTAGCGATGATAGTGGTAGATACACAAGTACGAAAGGAACGAATTAATTATTCATGCACGTCCGACGTCCGACACCAAACGCGCGCCGCCGTCACTTTGTAGCGTCCTACACAAGGCCTGCCGTGTTGTTTAGCATGACTATAGGAAGAGAAGAGAGCATGGGGGAAGCATCTATGGTGTTACCTACCTATCTACGTATATATTCGTATGTTCATAGGTAAGGAGAAGCAGAGAGAGAGAGAAATAGAGATAGAGAGAGTGAACTATAGGATGAGCGAGGGAATACGTGCAAATATGAGAAGGTGTATGTAAGAGAGAACGAGCAAGTGTATATGTGTATGAGTATGTGGAAAAGTGAGAGTGTGCTAGGTAGAATTAGCGAGGGAGGGCATATGCAAGAGTGAGAAGGAATGATCGTGTACTTGCAAGAGTTGAGAATATGTGTATTTATATGTGTGTGTGTGTGTGTGTATGTCTATTTATGTGTGCGAGAGTATAGGGTTCGTATAGCTATGGATATATAGCCTTTGTAACGCTCGTTCCGACGGACGCGCACGTAATGGCTGTAATTAATGCGACGTACGACCGATCGAAATGGTCTACGGTTCTAACGCTCTGCCGCAGTCACACGCACGGTAATGTCTCTTTCCAACTTGTCCGTCTGTCCGTCCCTCCGTCTTTCTCACTCTTTTATCTGATCCCCAAACCTTGTTGTCTACTTTCTTTTTCACCGTTCTATTGTCTGTTATCTACGTATCATTCGGATTTAAATTCGGATCAAATTCGATTTCCTAACTGTTAGAATGAAGCAAAAGTTCGTAAATACAATCCATTATGCAATTTATAAAATCATTTGTAATTATATTATAAATTTATTTTAATTCATTCTCTAATATTTCCTCAATTTTTTCGTATCGGTTACGTGTACATCTAACAAAAGGATCTCATATAATTCTTGTGTTAATGAAAGTGTAGAAAAATTTGTAATTAAGTTTAATTCATCTTTCGTTCGGAACGAAACACGTGGTCATTTTTTTTTTCTGGGTGGAAGAAAATCAATCGAATCAGAACGAGGATAAGAGATTATTTATCGTTGAAAAAAATATGTAATGATTTATAAATGCGACTTAATTTTCCTTACAATATCGAACCAAGTACCCATTCAGTAGGTACTGTAGGCTGAATAACAGAAGGTACAGGCTGTTGTCTCTTCTGGTGAATAGGAAACCTAATCACGTAATAATGTCCTTGATCGCTTTGTGCTCGCGTTTCCATGTATAGTTCCGTAGAAACGCGCGTTAATGTGACCGACGTCGACGATGCAACAACGACGATATACATACATACATACATACACAACAAGAACGGGGTTAATCGTATCGATTGTTTCTAATCGTAAATGATAAAGCATGATTAAATAAATATCTAACAAACGAATGAACTATCCTATTATTTCTGACGATAGAGAACAAAGAGAATTCACGATGGTTCGTTAAACTCAACTGAGAAATCCTTTATTCTCCTTTTTGTTTCATTTATTATACATGTGTATGTATAAACGCGTGTACGAGTGTGCGAGATACGTATAAAACGTGTAGACAACCATGACGAATCTAGGCCAATGTTGATTTCCATAACAAGCGATGATTTACCTTCAATTTAAAAAAATGGTCAGAAAGGAAAAAGAAAAAGAAAGTAGCATATAAGGTCAGACAAACGATATGCATATTTGAAGGAAAATTCCTGTAATCGAAAGCATTTATATTGGTACGGTGCGAAAGACAGTTAGAGTTGGGATTGACGTAATTACTAAACGGAACGGGATTGGTAGAGGGAGATGGGGGTTTTCGATTATTAGCATTTTAATGTTAGTGGTCAGGTTGGGTTAGGTGAAATTGTAAAATCGAAAGAAAAAAGGAGCAAAGTGCATGGTGGTGGTGCAATGGAGAGAAGGAAGATGAAGGATTCGGACCGAACGTTAAGCATCGTCGCGTCATGCATAATGCACGGAACATCGCACACCTGCTGCTCTTTCAAATATAAGAAGCTCTCTCTTCCTATCAGAGAAAGAAAGAAAGGAAAAGAAAGGAAGAAAGGAAGGAAGGAAGGAAGGAAGGAAGAAAGGAAGGAAGGAAGGAAGGAAGGATTCTTTCTACTTTTCTTTTGTCTTTTTTCTTCTAGTAGTCATCTCTTTCTATCATTCTATATTCTCTCTAGCACTTTCTCATTTTCGTTTTCCCTTACATAAGATTCGTCCTGGACCCCCGTCGTCCTGGTGCTAAGTACCTTGGGAGAGAAAGCAGACGGAAGAGGCTGAACAAGCCGGATTACGGATTAGGATCAATTTCGAGTAGGTACTCCAAGATATGCAGTGTCTTTACTCGCGGTCTAGAATTTATACCCCTTGGGAATCTATCGACGTAATATCATTCATTTGAATATCAAACGTTTTGATATTGCATTGTTAAACGTTAAATTAAATTAATCATATTTCATAAGTTAAATCAACAAAACGTTAAATATATTGATCGAGGGAAATTCAAATTATTTAGACATAAGGATCGATACATTTCTTGGCAGCAGAATGTTTTCTTTTAAAACAGTGATCCAAACGAAAAATTGCAACCCCATATATTCGTGATATACATTTATACTTAGAATCAGCCCTATGTTTTGGAGGGGGGATTTTGCACTAACCATATTCCATATTCACTGAGTATCTAACGTAAGCAGGACGTAACCGTATAAAAATCATTCTATACTACGCTATGAGAAAATGATCATAAATAAAAGCAAAGTAGCAGCGTACACAGGTAAGAAAGGGAGAAGTAAAATCTTTCGTAGAAAAGGAGATGGGTTAGTGAAACGTTGCTTTGGTGAGATCGACGTGCGCAAAAGATGAAATCTCATTTCTACGTACAAGCGTGCGCGGATTTCAGGATTTTTCTCTTCGGATGGAAAGAGAGAGGTGGAAAGGTTGAAAGAGGGAAAAGGAAAGCAGGGATCCCGCCGATCGGGACTGACTTCTTGCTCGCCATACAGAAGGATGAGGAGGAGGAAATCGGGGTGGTGGTGATAGTGGTGGTTATACGATATGGAGAGGGTTGGTTGATGCCTGACGAGAATGCAGTCTGGCTCGTTCGCGGGAGACACGCCGCTAAACTTTGGATGACGGCAGTTAACCGAAATCAGGCCGAATCGATTATAACGGTCGGATCGTTGCCGCGAGATAGCACGAATTGACAGGAGGGAATTTAATGGGAAATTCCCACCCACTTTGCTGTCCCACCCACCTATCGTTGTTGCTGCTGCTGCTGCTGTTGTCGCCAATGAAAGTTTGAACACGTTGCGGAGAAGAGCGATAGGAGTTGTCGTTCTCTCTATCATCCTCTCTCTCTCTCTCTCTCATTTTATATATCTGTACGTGTGCGTGTAAAGGTGTGAGAAAAAAGTAGAAAACAGCCAGAATAGCTGGTGAAAGAACCTTCTCGTCGTTGTCACGAGTTTGCCTGTCTCTTCTTTACTCTTCATCTACCTCATTTTTTCCATAGCTGTCCCTTGCCCCCCCCCCCAACTCCAACCCCTACCTACTTGTTCATTTTATATTTCTTTTTTTTCCCGTTTCCCTTTCCCTTTTCCTATTTTTTTCCTTACTTTTTCTTGCTTCTTCTTACTCGGCTCGTTAACGCGAAGTTTCAACGGAGGGAACGCCAAGGTCTTTGCCGGATATCACGTCACAGACTTTCAATTTCCGGAACACGAAAGTTGTGCTAGGTAATTGAGAACCGCTGGTTTCCATCTAACTCTCCCTCTCTCTCTCTCTCTCTCGCCCTCCCTTTCTTTTTTTCTTTTTGTATTATTTCTTTCTTTTTTCCTAGTTTATTCTTCTTTATGCAAAACGATCGTCGACACTGATCGAGGGTCCAAGATGCATCGCGAGAAAGTCTCTTTTTTAAAGGTTGACGTAAGAATAGATATAAATTCACATAAAGGTAAGGTAAAATATAGGAACGTTAGATATAATAGCGAATGAGGAAAGAAATAACAAAAGAAAGGGAAAAAATAACCTCGTATATATATGTATATATGTATATATCCCTTTTTTCGTGGTTACAACAAATATTCCGAGAGAAACGAATGCGAGAAACGCGTCGTGAAAAATTTTACGATATTGTACGAGATTCGTCAACGTCCCTGGTTATTTCCTTTGGAAAGATTGCAAGTTTTCCCGAGGAAAATGGAAAAAGTCGATTCGCGAAGGCCAGCTCTCAAGATCTGAACGAGTTATTTTCGTCTTACGTTAGGTTTCTAATTGATAATTTAAAATGACGTGTAATTGGATATTTCTTTTAAAAAGTCACACTCATTGGTAATTGTCTTCTTAAGAAAGTTGCGATCCGACCATTACAAGTTCTAAGGAAAACGGAAAATCAATCTTTCCATGTAATTATCCTTTCTGATTCCATGTTTTATCCATGTAATTAATATATAAAAGTTCAAAAGAAAAGATATCAAAAATTGGGTATAATCGGTGTTACCTTAGACACATAACGATAATCAGTTTTTCATTTTTTCGGGTCTTCGGGGAACGTTAGTTTTCAACGTTGTAATGATTTTAATAGTAGAAAGAGTATATGAACTAGTATAAATGTATGTATGTGAGTGTGTGTATCTTGTCTGAGGTTAGTATCAGAGCAGTATTATCGAAGGACAAAGTACAGTAGCCGGTGAGTGTGCCGAGTAGATATCGTGTAAGTCGGACTTAAACCTCTCCCGAGGCCTTTGCGGAGAACCTTCATTCCTTCCTTCCTTCGTTCCTTCCTTCGTTCCTTGCTTCTATCTTTCTCTTTTTCTTCCTTTCCCGTTTCTATCTTTCTCAAGCTCCTCACCTTTCGAGTAGAAACGGTTAGTAGCGCAGTTACACTCTCTAAAAAGTGCTCGCTTGGCTTTCTACTCTCATCTATCCAGCAGGTTACAAGCTCCCGAAATCGAGAACGTTGGTTCTTCCAACGGATGAACGAGGAAGTTACGAGAAATTGGGTTTGGGTTTATGCGATATCAAAATAATACAAAAATCCAAAGTAAAAAGATAACGTTATTACGATTTTTCTTATTTTGAGACAAAGTGTGCTATTATTTTAGCTTCCGGTCAATCAGGTTTAATTCTATTTCATTGTTTTATACATTATCCTGGCCAAGTTATATTCGACACAAGATGTACCTAAAATGATACACGCTTTAGGGCTTATTACCTTTACGAAATTTGTCAATATGTTTCTGTGTTTGTAACGGAGTAAGAGTAATGTGAGTGGTAGATTATGAGTAGCAGGATCACGAATCATAAGCCTGAAGTAACCGTGAGATGTGGATTGGTCAAGAGACTGTTAGGGATAGTACAGGTAATGGGAATAATGCGAATGGTAGAAATAGAAGTAGTGGGAGTAGGACGAATATTAAGCCATAAGCTAATGTGCAACGTGTACCCCGCACTAATACAAATGTAGTTATTAAAAATGATATTATCGATAACAATTTTAATGGTGCCAGTGAGACGGAACAATTACGATAAGCCATTTCTCTGTATGTTAATATTTAAACATTAAGCAAGATATATTTATAGGAAAATATAAAAAAAAATAGAAAAATTAGTATGAAAATATCGTAATACTATATTCTCCACAAGTTGCTATCACGCATTGATGCATTTATACCGTATAGAAAGGTTTACATTGCAAATCGTTCCTTTCATTCGAGATTGGTATGAATCAATTTAATAGACAGCGGATAATCGCGAACTGATCATTATTCAGCACGTTCATTAGGTTATCATGTCCGGACCAGTTCATGATTCGATCATTCGGTATCTCCTACACGATCTACACACATAACCGAATGATAAAGAGCCGGTTAACGTTAAATCTACCTGTCGACGCACCCCCTCACCAGACTATTGCAAGGATTCCACCATAAGATTAATTATAGCAAACATCGATTGATGGTTGTAGGTAGAAGGAGACGCGTTCTCGTCACATTCCAATTTACGATGATTCCAATCCCTAACTCAAGAAACGGGATAAAGTAACGGCACAGTTAATCGAATCTATTCGATCTTAAACGCGTTATCACGGCACGGTTTCGCAACAATTCAAACTATGAAACAACGATTATATTCTGTCTTGTATTTTTTTTTTTTATTAACATCCTCTTACAATTAGTAAAGATATTTTTAAAGGTTATTAAGAAGTAATTATTGTTGGAGGATGAAGAAAGGTGAGAAAAAAAGAAAAAAAAAAGAACTTGCGAGAGAACGAACGGGGATGACGGGGATGGGGTTGGGGATGGGGATGAGAGGGTTGAAGAAAGAGAAACAGAAAACTAACCCACTAACGAACGACGAACGAGAAATAAAGAAACAAATAGGAATAAAAAAAAGAAAGGGAAAAGGAAAAAAAGGAAAAAAAATGGCAAAACAAGAGGAGGAACGGGTTGCATCGTCCGGGACGGTCCGCAGTTTCAAAGGTTTTGAAAACATTGTAAACCCCGCCTCCTACTCTGTGTACGCGGGGATATACGTACGTGGGGATACAAAGATAAGAGCTAAACTAGCGACGACCGACGTGTACAACACGCTGGGTTTCGTATTGTTGTGTCGTTGTCGAGGTGAGCTCGCTAGTAATGAAAAGAACTCCAAACTCTGCCTGCCTCTGTAGTATTTCGCTTCTTCTTTCCTCTTACCCTCCTCTTACCCTCCTCTCACCCTCCTCTCACCCTTCTCTCACCCTCCTCTTATCCCCCTAGCCACCCATTCTTTCTCTTTCTGCCTACTTTATTTTCTATCTTTCTTCTTCTTCTTCTTCGTATATATGGCAAGCCAACGCAGAGTAAAAGAGAAAACAGACGAACGTCCATTCCCTTTCTCTTTCCTCCTCTTATTTTACCCCTCTTCACGATTTCTCTCTTTCTCTCTTTTGCTCTCATGTTTCTTCTTGCACTGGGTTGTGTTCGCCCTCTTGTTTTAATCACGACGCCACAAAGTACACCATTGTCTTTCCACAATCGGTCCTGAGAAACTACCCCTAGGAAGGCTATAGTCCAACTCTTTTTCTATCTATCTCTTTCTCTCTTTCTTTCTTGTTTTTTTTTACCTCTCTCTCTCTCTCTCTCTCTTTCCTTCCCTATCTCCCTTTTACTCTATGCTTCAGTCCGGCGTGAGTAGATCGTAGAAAAATTCGCCTGAGAAAGCAAACTGTTCATCGTCGCGCGCGACCTGCATCCGTTTTCTTCGATACTGATCCTCTTTTCTCTCTCTCTCTCTCTTTTTCTTTATCTACCCCCCGACCCCTTCACTCGGTGTTCCTTTTTTGTTTTTTTTTTTGCTGCATGCTTTCTTTTCTTTTCAAGAATAAAAATAAAAGGGCACACACGCGAAACAAAAAGGAGAAAAATAGGAAAAAGGAATCCCAAAGAAGAGGAATTTTGTCAGAGAACCATTGTCCCTTTTTCCATTCCGCACCCCCGCCTACCTAACCCTTTTTAGCGCTCGATAAATTTCTGCTTGGTTATTAACCGATTTTCGTGGTACGATTTTTCATGGAAAACCGATAGGATTTATAGTTTTAATACGTGCACGACGAAGAAGGGTGTTAAGGGAAAAGACAGTTGGGGGAGGGGGAGGGGTGACGAAAGGATAAATTGAGTAGGACGCGCTTATCGTTGCAGAAAGAAAGAAAGAAACGAGAATGAGAGAAATGGAAAGAGAAAGAGAGAGTGAGGAACGGGTGGATGGGGAAGGTGGTGGAGGGCCAGGGCCAGGGGGCGGGGGCAGGGGCAGGGGAAAGTGTATCGATCGTACCGATCGCGTTTCATGGAAATTTGCGAAACGTTCTGTTCCACCGCGAACATCTACGTGCCGGATTGGTTTGTAATTCTATTACGTCGTCGGCGAGCCGTGGTAAGAGCAACCGAGATGTGTATACACGTGGACGGCTTTACAAGAAAATGCATTTGGGAATGTTCGTTCGATTGAGAGAGAGGGAGAGAGAGATATAGAGATAGATAGAGGGTCTATCGGGTTTTAGTTTTAGATCCAATTGAACACATTTCCCTCCCACTGTTCGATATTAATAACTACAAATGTACGGGGTTTAGATGTATCATTCCCCTTTCTCGAATTTATTCAATTTTAACTAGCACGCGTATAAAAAGGAAAAAATAAAGTAAAAATAAATGAAAGAAAGAAGATAAGAGAAAGAGAGAGTGATAAAGATAGGACCGTGAACACGCCCTAGCAAATCTTTTAGCGCGTTCGTTTAAGGAATGAAACGAAGAGGGGTAAGGGTTGTTCGCGGGGGTTGAGGGTTCGATATAGATGACAAAGAATCTCGCGTTTGAAGGTTGAGAGTCTCTGAAGTGAGACAGAGTAGAAAGAAGGTACGACGACGACGACGACGACGACGACGACGACGACGGGAGAAGGGAAGATTTTCTTTCTGAAGTATCTAAACGAGCAACGCGCACGAAGAGAGTTAGAGACGGGACGGGAGAAGGTGGAGGAGGGTTGAGGTAGGTTGGGTGGGTGCTGGTAGAAGCTTTCGAGACAAACGGCCGTAAGTTGTTGGCGTTGGCTGTCGGGGGTGCATGGGGGGCATGCAAGGGGTAGTGGAAGTACCTAGTTGCACTACTACTATCATCGCTACGATTACTAACACACACTTACACGCACACACACATACACAAAAGTAAGAGAACGAAGGTCGGTGGAAGAAGGCAAACGTAAGGGGGAGACGAAGTTGTGCACTGGTGTAAGAGGGGAAGAGAGGACAAGTAATTTCCTTGGAGGAGGCGTGAGGTGCATGCCGAAGAGTGAGAGAGAGAGGGACAGAGCGAGAGAATAGGGGTGGGTTTCGAAGGGTTGGGCTGACTAGCTGCGCCGTGCAAAGAGGTGTAGGTGGAGGGTGGTCCAAACTAAACTAAATAATATTGATGGCCAACGGAAATTGAAAGCCGTTAAGGTCTTCGCTCGATGTGAACTGCGAAAACGCGGCGCGCGGAACCCTGAGCAGAACGAAACGCCGTTGGTGCATAAATAAGACGACGTTGGTATTAGGATTAGGTCAATGCCTCTCAATAGTGAATTCGTGAATATGATTTTACGCGAGAGAGAGAGAGAAAACGTATTTTTATTTTTATTTTTATTCTATTTGATTTGATTTCTCTTTAACGATAAGTATCATCGATTCGTTCGGTCCAAGAATGAGATTGATAAGGAGAAAATGAAGAAGAAAATTCATTTGCCAGCATGAAATTTATTTTTTATCGTTGAAAAATGATAAACCTCGAAATGTTTTATGCTTATCATAAACTTATTCAATGACATTATCTTTTTCGATGCTTTCTCAGTCATTCCTGCAAATCGATGAACTGTCATAATTCTTTTTTTGGGAAATAAGCTTGAATAAGGCGAAATAAAAAAGGGGAATCGTTTACTGTTGTTAAGGGTCAAGTGTATGCGTGCGTAAGTACTAACATACTTACTTACTTACAATGATGCGAAAAGAGAGAAAGATAGGGGGAGGGGAAAAAAGTCTTCCCATACGGCTTTTCCAAGTGGTTTCGTAGAAACACCAAAAGTTTTGCGGTACAAGCCTCGAATCGTTGGTTCATGCAAATTCGACGTGGATGTATAGTACAAATGCTGAAAAATGGCCGGCTTAAAATATGCGAGAGTGTACCGGCGGCGATAGGTAAAGTTCTCGGCGCAATGCGCGTAATAAGCCTTTCCGATGTGTTTCAAAACCGTACCGTAGGACTCCTCTCTTTCTATTTTTCTTCCGGAGAAGCTTCAAAAGCCGAGACTTCTTTTTTTTTTATTTTTTTTTCACGCGTTCTTTAATACACCCATATTTCGTCCGTTTAGTATTTTACGTATCTGCTATTATCTGCAAAAGGTTTTCAAAAGAAACCGCGTAGTAGTTATTTCATATTTTTTAGCCGAACAAATAGTGTCTTAGCGTCTTAGAAATTCTAACAGTCGTTAAACAAATGTTATTTCTAAAAATGCCATAACGTGGAATATCCGATATAGCTGTTAAACAATTTTTCGTACGATATCAAATTCTCCGGACAAAGATTACCATTTTTTTTCGTATATCTAACCGAGTAGTAGTAGTAGGAAGTTATAAGTAGGAAGGAGACTCGGGGAATGGATTTACGGATGCCTTTCTATCGATATTACCTTGTCCGATATATTCGTATCGCAGTCGTAGCAAACTCACTCACTTTCCTTTACGCTTATCGGTGGTAGCCACGTTCGAGGATGGAAATACGTCGATTAATCTTCCAACCTCGAGAGCGATTGTATCGATGCGCGTAAAACAACTCTCGAGACGCAAACCATCCATACGTATACACTTACACATGCTTATGTATATGTATATATGTATCTATATAGATATATTTGGGAGAGGTTAGAATAGGATGGGGAGGTAAGAAGAGCAACGGCTTTAATTTCGAAGGGTCGTTATCGAAACGGGTAGATATCCATCGGGCCTGCTACGTCACGAAGCATCGCGAAATTTACGGGTCGATGGATGCATCTTTCGCAGGATGCATCGAGAAAGAGAAAGATCGGGCGGGAGAAAGAGAGAGAGAGAGAGAGAGAGAGAATTTTCAAGATCCCGAAGAAGGATCATTCATTCGAGATATCGTTTTGGTGTGGTGCGCAACGATGAAAAGAGAGAAATCTTGCCTTGGCTTCGTTATCCTGACAATGGCCGATGCCGGAATCCAAAGAGCACTTCCTCGTTCCAACCTTTCTAACGCCTTAGACTTTCACCCCCTTACTCTTTACCTACCTCCTCCACACGCCGTTTTTTATCTTTTTCTCTTTCCTTTTTTCTCTTCAAGATTCCCGACTATCCGAAATCCACGCTCGTTCAACGATGCGGGAGGGAGGGAGGGAGGGAGCGGTAGGGGTTCTCCATTAACGCGCAACCCGCACCAACCCCCTTCTTCTTTTTCTCTTTTTCCATCCAACCACCATCAACCAGCAAGCAACGATGCAACCCCAAGCAACCAACGACCGGCCGCCGATGCACGCATAATAGCGGCAAAGCCGTGCTGCCATAAAGCGGTACCCGGTCATAAAGGCCTCTCCTTCAATCTGAGAACGCGAATAGAGGAAAAGCAGAAATCGGAATGAGAATACACCCACTACTCCTTCGTATATTTTCTCTCCTTTTCCTTTCTTTCTTTTTTTTTTCCCACTCCCCAAGCCCCTCTTCCTCCTACTTCTTTCTCTATTTCTGTCCTTTTTTCTACGTTTCGCAATCGTCCCACGAGATAGATAAAGAGAAAGAAGACGAGAATGAAGCTTCAAGGAATTTCTCGAGGTTACGTGAAAGAAAAAGCTCCCCCCTCCCTCCCCCTCGCCCTTGTAGAAGGGCTCGGGCTCGGGCTGGAAGTGCGAGGGGGGCGGGGACTGAAGATAGGAACGAGTTGTGCAGAGATAGAAAGAAGGACAAAAATGAAAGAAAAAGGGGAAGAAAGAAGGTTGAAAAAAACACAAGGGAATTCTTGATCTCTTAGCACGGTGACGCTTTTAATTCACGAAACGCGCGCTCGTCTCTTTTAATCGCACCTCCTATCGCCCCCTCCTCTCTCCCTATACCCCATCCCTTTACCCTCAATTTTTACATTCCACCCCTTTTTCCAGCGACTCTTTTATTTATCTGTCTTGAACTTTTTCTTCTTTCCCCTAGCCTTACTCGCACGCTCGTCACCCCTTTTTACCCCGTATTTTTCTTCCTATCTTTTTTTTTATACATATATGTGTGCGTGTTTTATTTTCTTTTTTTTATTTTCGTACGCTCGGTCTACTATTTTGTTTTTCTTTCCCGTTAGACATCTTTGGTCGGTGGCTTTGTACTAGAACGGTATTAGAATCTTTGATGTAGAATAAAAGAGGGGTTGGGTGGATGATAGAAGAGGAGACGATAAAATCGTTCGATTAAATATAAATCAGTAGGATTGGTGGGTTCGTTCAAAGGAATTCCTGGGTTTGTCTCCCTTCATCTCTCTCTCTCTATTTCTGCGACGATAAATTATACGAATCGGAGAACCACTTTGCGCTTATACATTATGTAAGAAGGGCATGATATTTGAAGACGGTCGAGTCCTTCGAAAATGATGAGATAACATCTGGGGGGATTACCAGTGCTTTCTGTTAATCGAATAATCCACTCTAGGTGATATCCAACGTCACTTAAACTTATAACTTAGCAATTGTAATCGTTCGAAGTTCAAGATTTCGAACGTTTTCTTGTTAAAGGTCGCATTTTATTTCTTATTTCTATGTAATAATTTATACGAAGAGTATTTCTAGTCTGTAACCGGTGGTCTATATTTTTTATATAATACTTGAAAGACTCCCCCTCCCTCCCACTTTAATTTGTTTGTCGTTTAAATGCACGACATAGGAAAGTTAAGAAGTCGGGCAGCCCTTTTTTTTTGTTTTCGTGTTATAGGTGGGAAGTATGGGTTTGAAGAGAAATACGAAAGAATAGGAGGAACGGAGGATAGAATTGGTAGTCGATGGCTTGCAGCCAATGCAAAGGAAACAAAACCAACAAGAAGAAGAAGAAGGAGGAAGAGAAGAAGGAAAAGAAAGGGAATTTCTGTCTTCTAGATTTTCCCTAGACGAAAGCCAAGGACCGAGTTACGAGAGTCTTATATTTCAATTTGTCGAGTCCGGCATAAAATCGCGTTTTACGAGTCGTCGTTCGTGTTTCCAACCCTTCACGTCGATCTTCCACGAATCATGGAAGGATCTCGTGGAAAATTTTCTACGACGATTAAGCGTTAAGGATTTTTTTCTATTTGTTTTTATATCGTTCAATATCGTCGATGAAATCGAAGGGTTGGAAGATAATGTTCGACGTTGTTAACGCCAACGATATATTTTGCGAATTTATTATTAACATTTATTAAATATCTCGTAATAAAATCGAAAAATTATTTAATTGTAAGATAAAAAATAAAATAAAAGTACTCTATTCGATGGAGGGAGAAATTAGAATGAGAAATCGAAAGAAAAAGGGGATGCAAAGCGTAGTAGTAGGGATAGTTTAGCAAGAATGAGAGAAAAGGTAGAGAAGGTGGGGGGGGGAGGAGGGAGGTAGACAAAGACTCGAAAAGTAGGAGACGGACGTAAAGTGTCCTGAAGGAGAACGGGAAGAATGATAGGAACGGAAAAAGAGAGAGAGAAAGAGAGAAGGTAGGCGTTGGTGCATGCGCAAGAATTTCACACGTGAGCCCGCGAACTCGCGATAGGGTCGCCTTTAGCGCGAGACTTCCTGGTGTTCAGTGTCGTGCGCGGTTTCGTACGCGACGCTTCGTCGTTGTGTTTATCGTCGTCGTCGTCGTTGTTGTATATTAGTTAGTTAGTTAGTAGTTCGTCTAGTATTCCGTCGTTATTCTTCGTATTTTCGAATAAACTTCGATGATAATTTTCAACGATACTTTACGAAAATACGATACCTATTCGTATAATTATTTGAATATTTTTTATATTTTCTTTGTTATTGGATAAACAGGAAATAATTATTTTATCGAATTTTTCTGTTATTTCGTTGAATTCATTTCTAATGAAATTTAATATAAATATGTCGAGAAAAGTGGTCTTATTTTTAAACAACAAAACTCGTACGACTTTTGTTACGTCTACGATAATATACGTTGTTCTTTGAAAGGTCACGTTTTTTTTTTTTTCGAATGTTCGTTTATTCGTACGTTTTGTTTATTTTGGTTCGTGATGCGAAGCTTTTACAAAGAGGAAATCTTTCGTAGGAGAAGAAGTAATAGAAGTGATCGAGAAAGGCGATGGAAGAAGTTGGAAGAAGAAAAAGAATAAGAAAATAAGATCTTATTCTTCGTGTAATTAAATTCCCTCCAAAGGTGTGTGCTCTCTAAATCATCCTAATTCGAAAAGAAAAAAGAAATAAGGGGCTACGAAATTTACCCTCGCCACGATTCGTTTCAATTATCTGTCGGAAAATCTTCAAAAAGAGATTCAACGTGTATACGACGTGAATAAAAGCGTGAATATTAGGATTTCATATTTTTTCCTTTTGTCATTTTCGAAACGGATATATATATATATATCTTTCGAGGATTAAAGTGTGTTGTTTTAAGAACGATAAAAAAAAAAAAAGAAAATAGAAATTGGATCGAATGAATGAGCGAACAAAAAAGAGAAAGGATTCAATGGTAGATAAATCCTACAAAGGTGGTAATAGTAGAAGTAGTAGTAGTAGTAGTAGTAGTAATAACAGTACTAGTAATAGTAGTAGTAGTGATAATAGTTGAATCGGATTTATTCGAAAAAGGCGATTATCATCGTGTTATTTTCGTGAATTGATTAATTCGATCTACTTCGATGACCAACCAATCCTCTCAACCTTCCCCATTCCCCCCTTCGTTCCCGGTGATCTAACCGATAAGTGGCACTTCGGCATATAACACCCGTGACGATCTAGTGCGTGAAATCTCAGAGCGTAATGACTCCTGATTGGAGGTGGAAGGTCCTGAGTTCCGTTCGAACACGCTCGAGGGACACCTAAATCGAGAGAGAGAGAGAGAGAGAGAAAGCATTTCCTGTATAATTGGAAGTACCATAATGACAAGGTGCACGCTACCTGTGCAAACGACTGCGTGACACCAAAAAAGAAACACAGAAAAATATAAAGACGTGGGAGCGTCGTAACTGAGCAAAAGTTAAAAAAGAAAAAAAAACGAAAAAACTAGAAAGAGAGGAAATCGAAAAAAGGATCGAGGAAGAATCGGAGCACATTCGATGCAATTTTCAAAGTAAAAAGGAAGGCAAAAAGTGACCCTCGTAACGGCAACAACTCTTCGCGCCAAAGCGCTGGGACGTGGCAGGATTTAATTAAGGAGTAAGTGTCCTACCATATTCTCTCTCTCTCTCTCTCTCTCTTTCTCTCTTTTCCTTTTTTTTGGTCTCTTTTATTATTATTATTATACCGATAGCCCATTGTCCTTCTTTTATCTTTATATTTTTGTTCTTTTAAGTATCCGTAGTACTATAATTTATTTTCACGATGCGTTTCCGGTCGCGGTCTAACATTTATCTTCTTAATGATCTTCCTTGACGATCCTTTAAAATCCTCTCATCGAGAAAAATCTAAATCCTTTACTTTTTTTTTTTTTCTTTTGTCTTTAAGCGCAAAAAGAAATAAAAAAAACAATTAATCGTTATTTACTTCAGATATCGTTACTAAGATTATTATCTTAAACTTTTTACCTAATCTTTTTAATTGAATGTTTACAATATTTTCTTTATTTTCTATTTAATTAAATATTTATTCAGTTAACTTCTTTAGTTAGTTTTATACTTGGAATACGTGCACACGTGCATCTATTCGAGTTATGGAAAGTGACGATTCACCGAGATTATTATCGAACAAATATCGCAACTTTAGAGTCAAGATCTTGAAAGTAAATTTCGCGTAGAGAAATAGAAGAAGAAAGAGATGAAGAAGAAGAAGAAGGAAGGGTAGAGTGGTGGGTGGTAGGCACGAGGAAGGGGGAAGGGGGTATAGAGACACGTAATGTAATTTGGAACACCGGTGTGCGTTATATAACTTTATGGAACGAATAAACTTTTAATAGCTTCGTGATATGCATGGTCCAATCGTAATTTCAAAATATTCCTATGCCGTTCGTTTTTTAAACGTACCTATATAGTGAATTTTCATATGTATTATTTTTTTTTTCTTCTTTTACGAAAAATTGTTTGATATTCGAACGCCACTTGGTTCGTATTCTTAGCCGAGGTTACGCGTATAAATTGTTTATGCATTTTGTAGAATGATTTTTGGAATATTAATTCGTAGAAATAATATCGATGAGAATTTAAGAGTCATTTTAATTTTATCGATGAAATAATTGGAATATTTGTATTTCGTATGATTTTGAAACGAATATAATCATTAAATCTATAATTAAATCTATTGTTAATCGTGATAATAAGAAGTGTATTGGTATAATATCTTCTCGTGGGATTTCTTTTTTCTGTGTGGAAATAAATAATAAATTGATTATAACATTTTATGGACGTAATTACGATATCGAAGAACGCGAAAAAGGGAATATTAAAAAGAAAGAAAAACACGAGAGAGTATTTCCAATTTCTTTGGAATTTTATTCGATGCGCAATCCAAAACTGACGGAGCTCGTTATTTTTCAATGAATTCAGAGTCGAATCTCGTTTGAGTACTTATCACGCCAAAAAGTACGTAAGGAAGCAAAATATAGCTCGTTTCGAACGTTTCGGTTTTTATCAGCGAAATTTTCTTTTTATCTTTCTTTTTTTCTTTTTTTTTCTTTATCGAGAAGAATACGAAAGTTTCTTATTGATAATGAAATATTCTGAAATCCTTTAATTAATCTTGTTACTTGTGTTCTTTTTTCCCCCCTTTTTTTCTATTGAGATGAAATTATTTTTAGGACTGGTAAAGCAATCGTTCTTGATTTGTTATTATCGATTTTTCTATATAACGAGTATCTTTTAGCAACAACGATATCTTTTTTAATTAACGTGCAATCATCGATACTAATGAAATCGAAGGAAATTGAAGTAATGAAAGATGGGATTTTAAATTATTCTTAAACGTTTTTATCATCCAATTTTTTAGTAGACATTTTAATTCGGTATCCAATGGTTTTACTGTTTTAATTATTACTATTATTTTATCATTGTCTGGAAATTGTTTTATTTATTATTCGAATCAATAGCGAATTAATTTTTATTCGAATTAGATTATTGAGAATTATAAAAATTGTAATATTAATAAAATAATGTTTGTCAGTTTTTAAACATTAGGTATATAGTAAGGAGTGATTTATTTATTTGTTCAGAAATAAAATGGATACTTCACCGACTCTAAGTATTGGCGGATCAAGAGCCAGAGCCGCGCTTTTGACTACGAGCGGTACCGGAAGCGGTAGTACCGATAGAAGGGTTGTTTTTTTAACGAGTCAAACGGTGGATGGCAGTGGACACGAAACTAAAACTTGGCCGCATCATTGGTCACCCCACACAGTGAGTTTTTAATAAAAATCAAACGCTTAAATGACAACAAAATCACAGCATTTGCATTAATACAAAATATTTATATAAAGTATAGAACAACTAGCAATAATAATTCAATTAGAAACAATTTAATTTCAACTTTAATCAATTTTTATTTGTTTCATTAAGTGATCACGGCAAATTTGAAGACAATTGTTATAAATTTATTCTTTGATAAATAACAATGTTACGAGAATGAATCTATCTTGAATTCGGTCAAAGTACGTTTCAAACAGATTAAGGTATCGACTATTATCGAATGTTTCGTGTACCCTAAAGGTGATAGGGGTTCCCTTTAACTATTGTGATTCACCCTTTGCCGATTAGATATCGTACTTGGCCGCAAATGCTCCGTAATTCTGAATTCTGCTCATCACCCGCACGTATTCGTACGACGCGTGCACATTCGAAGTGTTCTATATACATCAAATTCGCACGACTAGAGATTATATTACTGCATATGGCTTCAAGATACGTCTTCCAACATTATTGGGAAATTACTAACGAAGAATATCAAATGTAATAAAAATTTTCAACAAATTTATTCTCAGATTAATCCTGAGATCAATATATTTGATATTTAATATTTAACACTTCTCGTGATTAATTGCTTTTAATATTTTTTAAAATAATGTATCTTTTTCAGGTTTGTTTTTATCAAGTTAGAAATTGATCGATTTCTAAAGTAATATTTCAAGTTATAAAATACATTGAAACATTGATCCTGCAAATAATCAACCACTTGATCAGGAGAAACAAGGTTGAAATTATTTAGAAATAATAGATTTGGTACTGAACGTGTTAAAAATCAAAAGATAGGATAGAAGAAAAGGGTTGGCACGATCTTGAACGTGCGTGCGTTTATGGGTCCGTTTCCTGATGGGGCCAACGGAGAACAAGTAGAGTAAGGCACCATCATCAGAAAGCTTCGTACTTAGGTAACCCCGGTGGTAGAATTTGCATAGTTATTTGCCGTGCCGGATGAAAGTCGTTACAGGCTAGCTTCGAGAATTTCAAAGGCCAAAATTACCTTAGAACTGGCTCTCGTCTTCCTAGAGCATTGTGTTACTGTCATGATTTAAAGGATGGGCCTATAAACTGGCTTTACGCCTCGTAAACGCGTCTTATAATTTACCGTATTTTCAACGTGATTCATCATGTAGAAAGAAAAGAAAAAAAAAATGAAACAAATTCATATCACATTCCATCCACAATAATAAAGTATAAAAACCCTCCCTCCTGTGTATCTGAAAAAGTTATCATGGTCGGTGAGTTTTTAATCAAAGAATCTAAACATTTTTCCACGCAATATTTCCCGAAGTTACATTTTTTCTTTTTAATTATTTATTAGAATAATTAGAGTACCAGAAACATTTCTATGTCGACGATAGAACGGACGCGTAACAACGTAACATCTTGAAAATAAAATTTATTATATATATATATAATTATACAATTGAATTAATTCTGATATCAATTGTAAAATGGGAATGCTATCTTGATGGCGAGGAAACGATGTAACTCATTTGGTTCTTGAATATTTGAACATCTATCAAACTTGGAACATTTCTATTTCTTATGCTAACACATATTATTGGCACGAAACAAATCTATATTTTAAAGAAACGCAGTTACGAGTTAGAATTCAATTTCAAACTTATATCATAAACGAAAATAATTTCAATCGATTGTAAAGAGTTTTGAAAAACTTTGAGATCCAATGGAAATCGATTATAAAGCGACATATCGAATAACAGAAACTGCACTGCTGCTGCTGCACTGCTGCACTGCTGCTGCTGTTCGGAGATACATTAAAGGTTCAGGACTTTTACCTTTTCCCCTCCCCTATCTCTCTCTCTCTCTCTTTTTATTTTAATCCTTTTTTTTTATTTCTTTCCTCGTTTTAATCGTCGGTCGTTGCCGTCGAAAGCCACACGAGAGTGAGAGAAAAAAAATATTTTGTTGGCTCCCACGTACCGAGAGAGAAAGGGAGAGAGAAGGCACAAAGTTCACCGCACCGATTTCCTGCCACTGTAAATCAGGATCTTCCGATGACGTTTTTCCGTTCTCACGCACCCTCTCTCTCTCTCTCTCTCTCTCTCTTCTTCTTTCTCGAAACCGTCTACACTTTTCTGCCCAATGGTTCCACATATTTTCCCTGGTCCTCCCGTCCCCTTATTCTTATTCTCTCAACCCTGTGCTCCTAACTTTTCCATGACCCCTTCTACATCCCTCCACCCTCAACCAAGCCCTTCTTTCTCTTTCAATTGTATTCCTTTTCTTTTTCTATTTTCCTTCTCTCTCTTTCTCTCCCTCCCTATCTGTTTTGTTTTTTTCTCTCTCCCTTTCTCTTTTTCCTTTTGCGTTTGGGTTCTTTTTCTATTTGAGTCTCTCTTTCTCTTTCTCTTTCTATGTCGCCGTTGGTAGCTCATATATATTCAGCTGCACGTTCGTTCGTATTCCAACGTCCATGGTTGGAAGAGAGCTATATCATAGCGTATCAACTGTTTTGTCAGTTTCCCGTAGCTACCCTGAATGAATGGGACTTGTTCCATTTCTTCGCCCTCTCTTTCAACCTTTGTCCATTTTCCTTTTCCCTTTTTTATTTTTCTTTTCTTTTCTTTTCTTTTCTTCTTTCCTCTCCTCATTCTCTTTTCTCGAATTATCACCATTTCGTTTATGCGATCATAACTTTTCTAATATTTTCCTTACTACAATTTTAATATTATTCTCAGTTGTTTCACGTGTTTTCGAGTATATATATATTTATACGAATTATATTACTTATTTATATATATATATAAAGATATATTTTCTTTTCTAGAAAAGTGTCGTTAGAATAATGTTTCATTATTAACAAGAATCCCTTTAACTTACTGTCCTTTATTATATCGATATATCAATCTATCAATGAACAAATGAAAAAACAACGAGAAAAATAAGAAGTAGGTATTACTTTGGAAGTTAAGTTTAAGAATAATACCGCGTGACACTGATAACTCTCGGATACGTTTCGATTACTTGAAAAAGTGAAGAAAAGGGAAAAGGGAGGAGTGAAGGAAGGAGTGAAGGAAGGAAGGAAGGACGTGTTTTAGTTCTATCCACGTAGAAACGGGTAAGGCGACGATCCGACTCGATCGTGGAACTCCGATTTCAAGCGTGATGTATGGCCTCCTATTTATTTGGATCCCGGATCGAACGGAAAGCCTTCCCTGTCTTTCCTACAACACATTGGTTAAAGGGGGTTGGGTGGGTGCTGTGGGCTGGAGTCAGCGAGGGGTTGAAGAGGGAGAGCTAAGAGTATATACGAAGTTGGAACTTGACAAGGAGATCGGAGACAAGGGTACTGAATTAGTGCCACTCGACTAGAACTAGGCGAGATTGATGATTGCACGTACTTTCTATCTCTATCTCTTTCTATTTTCTCATTCCCTATTTCCTAACAGTCTACACATGTTAGTATTGGAATCTTACGCATTACGAATTGGTTATCCAAAACTGATTGACAATTTGGACAAAGTAACGATCATTTGTGATATTAGATTTTTGAAATATCCTATTGGGTGCACGTAACAGATTTGATGGATGATGTTTCAATTATTTCGGTTACCACTTTTAAAAGTTATTTTAACCGAAAACACATTCGTGAATATATTTTGGTTTATATTATAAATTTGATATAATATTTAAATAGTGTAGCATGGTTTAGTATTTAAAAGGTAGAAATGTAAGGATTTATTCATGGAATATTAAAAAGCTACTTAAATAGAAAATATATAGTCGGTATCGATCGATTGTAGGATTCATTCGTTGGAGGTTGAGTATGTTCGTTGGTTCGTTCGTTGGTTGGTTGGTTGGTTCGTTCGTTCGTTCGTTCGTTCGTTCGTTTTTGGTGACGCGCATCCCAAGTATTTGGAGCATTTTGTCGAGATGTAAATAGGAACGTTGTAGGTCTGGTTGGGTCTTGTTGCGCAACAAACAACGCGGGCTGCATCGAGCACGAAATCGTGTAGTATCATAAATCAAGTACACGGTAGGTTAAATCTAGCACGTAAGAGAGAAAGAGAGAGAGAGAGAGAGAGGATTAATTGAAGCGAGCATATCAATGAAGTTGCGTGCAAGTTCGGCCTTGTATATCCAAATCGAACTTAACTATCAAGCTTTTCGTGACCCCTCTCAATGCCGGATTTCTCGGAGTAATAAGCTGTCCGGTATAAATGCAAAGATTGAAACACTGCACCTCTACCAGCTAGCCAGCTCATTGTATTCCAATGCACTACATCTCCCTATACAACATTATACAGCCCACTGTATTAACCCTTCTAGTTCAACGGAGGTTGTTCTTATCGTTTCCCTCCGTTTTTCCCCCCAACGAGTTCCTTGTTTCGCTAAAAACAAGAGAAATTCCAGTTCCTGTCGATAAACTATTGCTCATTCTGTCTCGAATTAATGCTAAATATTAAATCTAACTTTCGATGAATTATCAGTTATCTACGAATTACTTATCTTTCTTTAAATTTGGAGACAAAAAAATATCAAATTACGTTAAAAAATGGCGAAACGAGTACTCTACCAAAAAGAAATCTATTTCCCTTGGACGAATCGAGTCGGTGTACTCTCAGGAAATCGACTTTTCGTGTTTCACTCGGTTCCTTACCAAGATTCTTCTTCGTCGGTCTTGATAGTTCGAATCACATTATTTCTCTTGTGTGTGTGTTTTTTTCTTTCTTGTATCGCCCTGAAGCACGCATTTCATTTCCGCGATTGATAAGTCGATTACTTCTTTTTCTATCTTCTGAAAACGATTGACTAGAATTTTTATTTTTATTTTATGCAACAAGCTCGGTACAATACATTTGAGATTGAAATCCTAGATTTTACATAGATATATATAAATATTTTTCTAAATATTAATAATAATATGAAGAAATATAAAAATTACTTATAGCAATGGTTTAATATCCATTGAAATTTTTCTTTTTTACTAGTCGGGGCCTTAATCTCGTAAATTTCCATTAAAGAAACTTTTTTTCTTATCGTGTTTTTCAACGGGTAGCGTTGATTTCAATTAAATGCATTAAATACTTACGTATCCACCAATGGTACAAGTCGTCTAACGGAACAACCATGCATGAACCACCACCATCACCGCCATTGGTACGCCGTCCCGTTATGAATGTGTCCCCAATTATAACAGGAACTTTTGATGGAATGTTCAAAAGGAAAAAGAAAGTAATTAATTTCATCTATGAAACACAAATTATGCTTGGACTGTCCTAGAATTCAAGGATCGAAACGATTTATGGGTTTAATTAGTTTCACGTTAGTTTTCGAACAAATTGAAAATGATAATTGTTCTTTCTTTGAAGTTTTATCTAACGAATCCTTTCCTAATAATAATCGTAATACTTCTTCTTCGTCTTCTTCTTTTTCTTCTTCTTATTATTATTATGATTTTTTCAATTGTCTTCTAATCAATAATTCTTCTTTTCTACAAGTATCACAATTTCTTTAAAATTTCCTTTCTTCCTTTCTTTCTTTCTTTTCTCTATACGATACGTATTTAAAGAATAAGCGAAATTTCCTATTTCTTTTAAAAGATAAAATATTTCGATATTTCCTAGACACGATGAAACTCATCTTGTTGCTAGTGTGTGAATAGTAATTCGATCTTCTGGCATTCGATTTCCCAGGAAAACCTCCGACAAAATTACATTCCAGCTTATACATAAGGTATGAAAGAACATGAGAGAGAGAGAGAGAGAGAGAGAGTGAGTGAGTAGGGGGAGGAGGAAGAGGAAGGGTGTAGAAGAAGGGGTGCGAGTGGGGGAATCGTTTTGAACGTATCACTCAAACGAATTTTCTTATGCATTGCCATCGTGGGTGCTTATAAAGTATATATATATAAAAAAAAAGAAAAAACAAGAAAAATGAAAACTCGTGACTGTGAGAATTGAATCAAGTGTAGGATTAACAAACGTAATTCTTGAAAAAAAAATAGGAAAAAAAGACGGTCATGCTCGATCGAATAAAATCTTGTCACGAAGCCCTTTTACTCGATCGTCGACCTCGGAATATGTTTGAAACACGCGAAGCTTTTTAGACACGGGTTTGGAAAGTAAAATAGAGAGAGAGAGAGAGAGTGTGAGAGAGAGAGAATTTGTTATGCTAACTATGGAAAAGTGATTATCTTCTAAATTACTCGAGTATGTTCTTTATTTACATTTATTTTTCTTTTTTTTATCGCGTATATGTTACTGTCCCTTTTAATATTCTCGAATATTAAAATAAATAATAGGTTTGACACCTGTTTTATATTCTTTTTTTTTAGGTGGGGGCGTGAAAAAATCACACGTGGTTAATGTTCATTCATTTTCATGTTAAGAAGTTAACTCATACTGCATAATGTAACTGTTTTCCGATACGTAACAAGTAAGGACACCGTTGGCCTACATAAATTCTCGAAATTCAGCTCGGTGAATCGACGAAAAACAGATGTGCTTTTAACAGATTGTATGGTTGGCCTATATAAATTCTTAGAATTTGGTGGTAGAGTATCGATTAGCATACCCATCTCTATCTGTTAAGAATAACGCCGGTCTATATAAATTCTTAAAATTCTCAATATCACAAATTTAAAAAAAGAATTTTCTTCTTGCAAATTGTCACGTTCTTCGGACTTCAAATTAAAAAATCGAAAAGGTCAGCGATTTTTTGTTTATTTTAAATCGTAATAAAAGAATTATTTTCATCGAAAAAACGGATACGAAAAGAAAAAAGAAACGAGCAGTTTTCATCACATATATATATATAAAAAAAAAAAGAAGAAGAATAAATAGGAGGAGAAGGAGGGTTTACCTTCGTAAAGGGATGAAAAATTTTTTTATATCTCGCAAAGAAATATACGTCGTCGTATTTATTACGTTATAGTTCCTTTTTATTAAGTTCAATGTTATATCGGCTAGAGCGAAGGGTGTCTTTATGATCCCACAACGAGATCGGAAAGCTCGTAAAAAGGATATCGGACGAGGGTCGCGTTCCGATGGGTGGATGAGAAGGGTGACAGAGAATAGGGGAAGGAGAGAGGGTGCGAGTCAAAATACAATTAGAAGCTCGACGGAAAATATGTGTGTGAGAAAGAGAGAGAGACCCCCTCCCCCCCCAGAAAAAAGGAGAAAGACATTAATAAAAAATGTTGTTAGCCAACGATTTTCATTTCATCGTGTTCGCAATTAAACGTTTTTATTTTTATCGTTCAGCATTTGCTTAAAGTAAAGATCAAAGTAGAATTGTTTACAATTGTTTGCATTTAACGGTATAGACGACGATGATAAATACTAAATATCGATGCAGTTATCGTCGTGCAGTTGCCATGCGTCATGTTTAAACAAAACATTAACGTAACTCACGACTAACGTTTAAAACGTGATTTATTAATGCACCTAACGTGTTCAACACTAGATTATTACCAAAAGCTTTCAGTTATTGGACGTACGGTTAAAATATAAACGCGTCTTTTTGTTACTTTATTATAGAGATATATTTATTTTTTTTTAATATTCTTTTATAAATTATTTCAACAGTATAGCGTAAGTAATTCGTTCATTCATGTCGAATAATTTCATTTATGAAAAATATGTATTATTATGAGGTTTCGATTTATTGTTACTACATTTTAATCGTAATTGTTAACAATTTAATTTCTCCTTTTGTTCTTTTTAATAATTTCGTAATGGAACGTAGAAAAATATTTTTATTATCAAGAATTTTCATTGAGGAATTCAATTAATTAAAAACTGCACGTATTTAATTATCATTTAAATTGGCATTGCATAGAGTAGAAGAATGGTACGTTCGATTGGATGATCGTACGATTAATGGTTTTAATTTAAGCCGTTTTAAACGTGCAAAATCTGAAAGTAGATTCGTAAATAAATTTTCACTTTTCGTTAGTTTTTGACAGTCTATAAATTCAACCCCAAATATCCGGTGTATCCCGAAAAAGAAAAAATAACGTTGCAAAAAAAAAAGGAAACGAGAACTTCGTACAATTTTTGAGTTACGAACAATTCGCTCGGTACCTTATTTGCTTTTAAAAATACCATTCTATCATTTTGACGATTAACCTATGGCGTAAATATTTCCCATTAAAAAATCGCACATATTTAATAATCACATTTTGATGGCCGGCACACAAGGTGGAGAAGAAAAACGTTGAACGCACGGTTACGACCGATTGAAAATTTCAACCTACAATTTATGGTTTTAATTTAATCCGTTTAACCATGGGGGAAAATATGAAAGTACCTTTACTTACGTTTCTTGTTTAGCTGGTGCTCACTTTTTAAGAGTCCATGATTCAAACCGCTTCCTCTATCTCGGACCCGTTCCTTTCTCTCTCTTTCTCTCTTTTCCGGTCTTCCTCATTTTCAGAGTGGAAAATTTCTTTGACGGTGTGTTGTACTGTACGCTTGCACGTCCTTTCCCGTGGTTGAAAGTATGCGACAATAATAAAGTATCCGGGGGTAGACCAGGTCAGGAAAATAGGCGTCGTAAGCTAAATTCATCGTCTTTTATGTTTGTGTACGTACGTGTGTATTAGCTGTCTGCTTCGTATATGCGAGCGTGTGTTCGCATTCTCTCTTATACTTGTTACCGCAGTGCTGTATTATGACGAGATGTTGGGAAAGGGTTACATTCGAACACTCCACAGTGTATAGCGCATTACGTATACTTAGATGAAATGCCCAAGGCAATGTTAAACGCTCGACACGCGTTACAACTACCTTTACTCGTTACCCTTACCCCCCAACCCTTATATTCCTTAATACCCCGTTCTTCCTACATTATCTTCCACTTCTCTCATATTTTTATTTAACTAGAAAAACAAATAAATGCTTTCTTCTTTTATATTTTATTATCAAAGCAATTGATTGTTATTTGAAGTTTGTACATTTTTAAAATGAATTTTTAAAAAAGATTTAGGAATGTATTGGGGGAAGAATAGAAAAGCCTATACATCTCTCAATTTTCTTTAACAACCCCTGTTTCTCTCTCTCTCTCTCTCTCTCTCTCTATACCGATTTAACGATCGACAGGACGAGCTGGAATCGTTAATTCCATTTACTAGGAAGCACGAGTAATTGGCTTAACGTCGAGCTTGACGATTGAAATGATCGTCGAATTCTCGAAACGAGGCCCCCATCGTATTCGGCCATTTTCTCTTTCTATGTTCCATCGGTCGTTGATCGAGTGACTTTGTACCTTCGACGTATTCGTACCCTTTGAAACCCAGTTACGATTGATTTCGAATCTTTCAAATTGTCCCTCTTGCCTTTTTATCTTCCATATTAATTTCATTTCAATTTTATTTCTCCAATTTTTCACGTAACTCTAGACAATCGAGAAAAAAAATACATTGAAAAAAATACATAATTCGACTACGATTATATCGTAAATTCTTTTATCGAATCGGTTGGTTTACACGTTGGAGAAAAACAGGTAAAAAGACAGAGAGAAGGTGGGGTTGGGGGATGGGATGAGTAGGCGAATGGGTGGGTGGTTTAAAGAACGATAAAGAAATAGAGAAAGATGGAGAATCCGTTAGTTTCTTTTTTTTCTTTTATTATTTCTTCCCTTTTCTTTCTTCCTTTCGTTTTTTTTTCCTTTTTTAGCTTTCCTCTATCGTATCCGCTTCACTTACTCCAAAGGGGCGTGTCGATCGACGTCGTGTTTGACCCCGGAAGACAGGTCGTTAATTTTTTACGCGCTCAGCCAACGAGGGTGCAATGCAAACCGCCGAGCCTCTTTCACGTACCGTGAACCAGAATGATTAAAGATTCATACGCGTAGTTATAAACGATAATAGTTAACGTTGAGAAATCCGGCTAAACCTAAACCCCTTGTCGCTTTCGTGTCTTCGATTCGTAACGATTCATTTTTTTTTAATCTACAATGTTCGATCAAATATCGAACATAAATTGGTCGATTGTAAGATTAATCGGAAAGAAAGTATAATACAAAACCATCGTAGGAATCACGACGTAATTTTGGATTCGATCGCAATTCTCACATTCTTTAATAATCATCAAAGAAATAGAAGAACAAGGGATAGCAATCCACCCTTGGTTGGAAAACCTCAAGACAAGAAATCCCGGAGAACCGGTTGTTCAATTGCAGTTTCTCTCAGATTCGCGATTTCAATTTCGTTTCTTTCCATCTTTCGTATATTCGTTGGTTCGTTCGCTGGTTCGTTCGCTGGTTCGTTCGCTGGTTCGTTCGTTCGCTGGTTCGTTCGTCGAACGAAACTTCATTCCACGAAAGCAGCAATTTTGCTTGGGTTCTGCAAACAGGAATGTTGTGCTTCGATCCTACACACAGGCAGGAACACTGAGCAAGTAGTTAAGTACGGGCGAAGGGTAGTCAGGTTTAAGCGCCACCTGTGCTTGTCAATTAAGTTTACGCGTCCCTCGTTTCAGCATTGTGCAACCCCTGCCACTTTTACCCTTGCAACCACCCCCCGCCCCTCCCCGAAAACTACCCAACCCTTCTTCTCGCTCTCACACTCACTTACTCACTCACTCTTTCATTCCCATCACTGTTAGTTATTCTCGGCTTCGACTATCTCGCACCTTTTCTCCTCTCCCTCTTCCGCCCCCTCCCTCGTTTCTCTCTCTCACCCTTTATCCGTTCACGCTCTCACCCTTTTTGTCTTCCTCCTTTTACCCACCTACCGTCTTCTCAACCATTCTAATTTTCTCTCATTCACTTCTCTCTCTTTCTCTTCTTCCCTTTCCCCACTTCGATTTTCCCGGGCCAACGATGTTACTCTGCTGCTGATATTGCTGCCATGCTACAATACTGACGATGGTGGTGGTGGTGGTGGTAGTAGTAGTGTGGTACTTGGTTGATTTTTCTATCTACCGTGAATAGAGGATATATTTTGTTCGTTTTATTTTCTAATTACGTATCTCATATTTCACATTATTATCTAACACTTTTGAACACTTTGCGAATTTATATTCTTACGATCAAGAAATAATTGTACTGAGAAAAAATAAAAAAGAAAAAGAAAAGTTATGAATAAAATAACCTCGATTGTATTACTAACAAAAGATGATGATCATCCTAACACAGTTCTCTCGTACTTCATTTTTTCTCTCTTTAACTCTGTTGCACAGGCCACAAAAAGCCTTTTCCCCTCCTCTCAGGATGGTTTTCCACTTTCGACGTACCCCGTGAACATTATGAGTTGCCGGTCATAAACGTAAAAATTGTTTCATGCACCTTTCGGTAAATTGGATCACCTTTCTATATACATTCTAGAATGAAATTCACTTTTTCTTTTCTTTTCTTTTCTTCTTTCCCCTTTCATTAATTTTTTGTTTCTTTACCGTTTCGCATACTTTCCAAGATCGAATATGTTAATGTTTTAGGATCTGTGCATCTTGTTGAACGTAAATGAAATTTAAGTAACACGTTTTTGTAACAAATGCAAGTGTATGTTCATGTGTTTCTTTGTCAAGTACTTACTCTCTCTCTCTCTCTTTAGACCAGTTCAATCTTTTAGGTGTTTAGAAAATCATTAGGGGCCAAAACAATAGGATTAATAATTCATGGGGGTGGTCGTTTAGCTTGACTCGCGCGGCACGTTCCTTTTTTACTTTTCCCTCGGCGTTCAGTTTCATTCCCAATGGCACCTCCTACGGTAATACTGCATCCTGCGGTGGGTGATTGTAAACCATGTTATTTCTTTTTGGCTATAACGCCAAATCGGAAGATACGAGCGTTTTACGATGTAAGGAATCTCCCACCTAACCACCCCTCTCTTTCCGTTTGCCCATCCCCCTCTAACACACATACATAATCTTTACTTCTTTTTCCTTATATTTTTCTATCACTATCATTTCTTCCTTTTGCGATTTCTATTTCGTCTTGCTCTCGTTTTCGTCATTTTTATTTCTTTAATTCTATCATATCAATTTTTCAATTCTCACTTTTACGATTACCAGTATCTTCAAAAAATAATATAACCAGTTGATATTATATAATCATAAATCTGTTATCATAATATTCAATATAATTTTCACATTATTTTTTTCGATAACTTCGCGCATATTTCTTTCAGGAAAAATAAGACGCAATGTGAATTCATTCCAACGACGAATAGTTTTATTATTACGCACAGAAATCATTTACCTTTTCTTCTTATTCTCTCGTTCTTTTGTACTTTTAGAAATTGATTGGCCAAGTAGGAAACTGTTTTGTCCCGCGGAGAATCGTTCTCCTGAGTTTTCCTATCGTTCTTGGCGTATTTCGGCCGCTTGTTGTCTTCCATCCGATATCCGGAAAAATGCACTCGCAGATATTGGGCCGAGGCGAAAGTACTATTCCACCACCACCACCACCACCACCCCGTTCCCTCTTTTTCTTTCTATATCAACCTTCTTTCTCCTGTTCAGCTGAGTGCACCGAATTGTTATTGCCGAACAATCGATTTCTGATTCCTCCTGCGACCAAAACTGTCCACCACTTCAAAGAACGTCCATCATCGTGTCTCCACCTGTGTTTCTTTTTTTCTATTTTTCTTTTGTCTTTTTTTTTTTTTTCTACTTTTCCTCTCCCTTTCGTCCTACTTTCTTCATTTTACAACATACACGACGTACAAAATGCGCAACCTAATTTTACTGGTTCAAGGTGGGATCAACATATTCACGACCATATTTCTTTATTTTTTTTTCTTTTTTTATTTTTTGTCACGAGTATAATAATGCATTCGCATGGGCACTTGCAGGGGAAAAGAAAGATATATATATATATATATAATCGTGAATATGTAGTTCACCTTTTGAATTATTCATATTTTTTCTTTCGCAATTTTTTGCTAACTTCAATTCGAGGTGAGGGGTGGAGGGGTAGAAGAAAAAAAGCGCGACCCTGCCCGTTACATCAAATAATCCAACATACTTTTTACCGAAAATATTTCGCGAATTCATTATTTCGTATAATTTTTTTTTATCCTTATGATTTGAGAATCATAGGCGCGAGGAATAAATTTATGTAAAAATAAACATGCGTGGAAAAAAAAATATATAATAAAATAGATTTAGATTATATATGGCACATCCCCTCCGTAGGATTTTGTATTATCCTAATTAATTATACGTCTGAGGTACATTATTTCACCTTATCCTCTGATCAATGTGCACTTAAAGATAATGGTGTATCTTAAAAATAGATTATATAGCATTAGGTGTTATAAAGGAGTCTTGTAGGTGAACAAACATTTGGGGTGATAAAACATTTAGAAGATTGGAAAATGGTTGGGATGTAACTTTTGGGGATATTTATTTTCGATCGAGGAAGATTCATAAAATTTCTAGTAGGAAAATCGATCCAACGGAATAAAAAATGGTATAATTTACAAGACATTTTGTTAACTTTGACAATGCACGAAATTTCTTAGCTCGATACTTTGTTTTTATAAACGATTCTATGCGGATGTATCATCGGAGAATTGTTACCACGAGAGATAACACGGGACAAAGAAAAGAAAAGGGGGCGGAGGGTAAAAAAAAAAGGAAAAGGAAAAAGAAAAGAAGAATAAAAATAAGAAACGATCTTTCGAAGAAAGTACGATCTATCATCGTTTGTCCCGCATGGTCTTTGGGATCGGCAAGGATGTGTGGTTGTTCCGAGATTTCCTTTTCCCCTCCCTCTCCCTCATCCTTTCCCTTTCCATTTCCCTTTTCTGGCACGACTTTGGCCCGACCACAAGCAACCGATCGTTGTTCTTCGAGATCTCAAGGGACGCATAGATAATGATTGTTCTCGTGGTATACGGCACCGGGTATTCGTGTTAGTTTTCATCTCTACTATCTTTCTTTTTGTCCTCCAGGTTATCCTACAATTTTAGAATATTTTCAAAACTTACGAAATCGAAAAATCTTTCTTTCGAAACAAATCGTTCTTTCGATAACAGTCATCTATAATATCGATATCGTAGATGCATATTCCAGGGGAGAGGGGTAAGTGAATCTAGATCGATACGATTAACATTATTTTGATTTGCATTCATCGGGTGATAAAACATTTGCATTAGATATTGGTAATTAATTAGTAAGATTCAATGACCCCATTTTTATATTTAGAAAATCGATAAGTGCTTTCCGAGCAATCAGCTCCTATTACTGAAAAAATATGCTTTAAATGAATTTAAATGAATAAATGTCCAATAGGGTGTCTATGAATGAAATGCTATAGATGATCCAGTTGTTAGTTAACACATTTAACCCGTGTGTGTGTGTGTGCGAAAGGGATGAAAATCTAACTGTATAGAAATGTGCATTAATCTTGATTGAATTGGTAGAACTACGATAGATGGTATATGTTTCGTAACCTTCGTGAGGTGGTCCTATGTAGCATAGTAGGGCTACTGTGTTTGTGGTGTCGAGACGTCGAAGGAAACTGGATAGCGAGTACTTGCATATCGATGGCAGTTACGTGTTGTCCTACCTTCCTACCCATCCAACCCTTCTCTCTGACTAGACCCCGAAGCTGGCAGCAACGCCAGGAACAGGAACAGCAGCTTTCTCGTCGACTGATTTACTGCCTTCCCTTTTACCTCTGGTGTATCGGATTCGTTGAAGGTCCGGACCCGAAGGTGCCGATCAGAAAGTAATATTAAAGTAACCCTGTCTGAAACGCCAGATTAAACTATTATTCTAGTCTTATTTATTATTAGTAGTATTTTATTTTAAATCCGTTGAGATATTGAAAGTAACATTTGGTCAATGCGAGAACAAATTCTTTAATATATTATTATTATCGCGAAATTATTTCACGAGTATGTATCTTGTGTCTATCAAATTTATCACCGTAATTTATATAACAATACAATTTTTATTCCGATACTATTGAAATAAGAGGTATTTTAATAAATGCATATTTTCATTTGAATCCGTAAACGCGCGTGTATTTACGAATGCACGAATCCAAGTATTTACCGTATTTCTATATAAAACAAAATAGACGTTAATAACGTCACGTGATATATCGCCGATGCACTAATGATCCGATTAATTGTACCCAACAAAGAGCGGGAGAGAGGGAGGAAAAAAATGGTAATTAGTAGCATCGACAATTTTTTATTTCCATACAATAATATAACCATTAATAACTCGTTCCGCTTTCTTTACTTATACTTTTTCCTTCAACGTTTATAACGAGAACAGATTGATTCGTAGTAATATGTTTAAAGTTTAAGACATTTCTTTGGGGAATGAAAAGGAACAAAAAAGAAAAAAAAAGAAATAAGAAGAATTACCGTTGGAGCATAGGCGAATTCGTAAAATAAAATTCGTAGTGTGTTGATCGGTTTTAAAATAGGTAAACCTTGTATGCGAGATGTAAACTATTCCCGAAAGGTGAAAATATTTCGCGAATTTTCCTTCTCTAACACTCCAAGCAACCCTCTACCACCAACGCCACTTCTTCCTCTGCTTCACCCCTTCCATTCTCGTTTTCTCTCTTTCCCTCTTTCTCTCTTTATTCGTTCAGCCAACCCCTACACGCTTCTCTAGTTTCCTTCGTTGAAAAATATGTGGACGCGGAAATACGGTGCCATATCGTGCGAAATATTACCCGCGTATTTCGCGAAATATCGTTAAACAAATATCATCCTACTAGACGAACGTATTTTTTAAATGACGTAATATAAATTAACGATCCCAATAACGAGAATCCGAACGTTATTTCAACAAAATTCGATACTGTAATACTTGAAGACATCGAAAATCCGTCTTAATTTTATTATTCCAAATTAGAATCTAATGAGACTTTTTGATTAGAACAAAAATATTATTAATAATTACTGAAATTATGTCTGGAATTTGATTCCTGAGATCTTGGAATTTCTGAAGTAGATATTTTGTAAAATAAAATTATTGCATTTTGATATCATAGTTTTAATCGTTCGTTATTTAAAATTGTTAAGAAGTTAAATATTTGCTAGAAAATTCCAGGAATCATTGAAATTAAAATACCCCTCTTTGAAATTCATTAAAATATATATATATATTGTTTATTCCTTCCCACAAACAAAATAAATCGACCGAGTATAATAAATGTACAGTAACGCGAAACCTAAAAACATTTTTTACACGTTTTTGTTTTACATAATAAGCTTTATCCTCCTACACTCAACTAATAACTTGAAATATAAAACGCATTGTTAAATTAAAAGAAATATTACGACGCGTAACGATCGAACAATTTTTGTTAATAAAATTACGTCAATGTATATTATGTATATATATGTACAGGATCGGAAAACTTTTTTGGAATAAAAAACGAACAATAGGAAATTAAAGGACGTTAACAATACGTTTCTGAAATAATTTAGATACGTTGTTCCACGTTTTTGAAAGGTTCAGGAGGGGATAATAAAAAACAAAAAAATCAAAAGATATTGTTAACAACCGAAAGGTATGGGTATAAATATAAAAAGGGGATATGAAAAAGGATAAAAATTTGATACGAGTAGTAGGATTAGAAAGAAGCCCCGTTGGAAAAAAAATCTATCTCGAATTCTCGTGAGAATTGATGACAGGTGATCCTTATCTCAGTAGTCGTAGGAGTTGCTATTAACAACTGCCACAAAAACCTGCAATCTGAGGTCGAAGAGAAATAACCTCGAACCCCTTTCCCTTCCCCCTCGTACCCCCGGTAACCAAGCCCACCCAACCATGGTGGTATTTCTCCGGTGGTGCCACGATCTTCCTCGTAACTTGACGTAGCCGTCATTTGTTTAAGGCCACGAATCGCGGCTTCGCGTTACACCCACCACCACTGAGTGAACCTGAAAGGGCTCGTTTATTTTTATCACCTCGTCGTCCTCGTTAAACGGATAAAGCAGAGATATCGGTGTCTTAAAAATAGGGAGAAAAAAAATATAATAATAATAATAATAATAATAATAATCAAAAAAGGTAACGGTAAAAATAACGGACAAAAAGGAACACCTCGACGAACCCAATTGTAATAAGAAATAAAAAGAAAAGGAAAGGAAAATCGTAACGCGTTGGGTTGGGTCGGGTTGGTATTACCTTCCAACGTTTGGTATTTCGAACGGGAATACGTTCTCGATTTTTCGCGACAAAACTTTTCGCGAGATAACGTTGGAAGGCGAAAAGTATTACGTTACGCGTACGGACTACTCGTACGGCTCGGTTCGGTTCGGGGCTCCGAATCTCGTAAAATCAGGAAAAATGAAATTCAAGAGAAGATACATAGATGTATATATGCATTCACACATATACGCGTCCTCCTATATGCGCTAGAAGGTGGGGGTGTACGTTTGCAGGATATATCGGGTTGTGAAAGGTCCCCGAAAAGGATGGATTCAAGAGGAACGTAAACGCATAAGGGTTGTAGATCTCTCTTTCTCACTGGGTCACGGTGAGGTCACACAGTGTGACGTGGTAGATCCTAGGATAGGGTGTATTAAATATTATACGAGAACAAGGTCTATAAATAATCTCAAAGTACCTGGAAGTCCCGAAATATCGTCCTTTGGTGGCTCCTGTCTAACGTTCAGAGAAAATTCGAATTAGAATTCGAATGCAACACCTAACTTGATTTCACCAGGGAGAGAGAGAAAGAGAGAGATAGAGGAAAAAGAAGGTTTATTCGTAAAATTGTATTCTCTTAAGCGAAATATAATAGTAACATCAATTTGTCTTTTTTACCCAATAAAATTACTACACGAAAGTGGGGAAAAGACGATTTAATAGATCAATTTGAATTTTTCTATTTCTAGTATCGTTTAATTTTTTCCTCCAACTTTTTGTTTGGCAGGCTAAATTATTTCTTCCTTCAATCTCGTACGTTCTTATTTTTTATTTGACTATTTGGTCGCGCACGTATGTGTGTGTTTTCGTGTAACGTGTACACGTACTCTTAGAGAGAACAAAAAAAAAAACTACTTAGTTTAATACAAACGGTGTACGTTCATACATATTCGAGGAGGTTTTAGCGGCGGGGTTTTTATTAAAATAAGTTATAGAATTTTTTCCACACAAAAAAAATCTCTCATTTTTGTTCTCGAAGTATCCGCAAAACAAAAGGATAAATGAAGGAAAATGAAGTAGGGGGGAGGATGGGAAGAAAGAGAGGAGATATTACGAGGGATAACGATTTAGAGATTTCCCTACCTAGAAATTATATTTTTATATTTTATTTCGTGTTTATAAGAGGAGAAACGAGCATGCAAGTTCTTCTTTTTTTTTTTTTTTTTTTCCTTTAGATTCGTCGATAGAACGAATTATTCTTCTTCTTATTCTTATTATTATTATTATTTCGAAGTAGCCGAGTAGAAGGAAATCTGTGAAAAAGAAAATAAAAAAAGAACTACTGTACTTTCTTCTTTTACTTCTACTTCTTCTTCCTTTCTTCGGTGAAGTTTATTTTCCCTCGTGGGAATACACAGTAGAGAGTGAGAGAGAGGCGTATTATCGTCGCCATATTGTCCTCGAAATAATTTCTACGAAGTAGGATGAAGAAGAAGGGTGTGGGTGGGTAGAAGAAGTGGTGGGGGGAAAGGTAGAAAAGGAAGTCACACCAACGTCCCGGAAACGTAGTTTCTCCGCTTGTTTGCGTAAATGCCGAGAGGGTAAAGTCGAGCGTCGGATTCCAACAACCCCCAACCGAGCCTTCGAATCCTTCCAAGATCCCTTTCCACTATCCTTTCCAGTCTCCCCTCCCTTTCATTCCCCCCCGAGGGACGATCCATCTCTGAAAGTTCTTGGAGATTACCCCGAGAAGGAAAGCACCGCGGACACGCTTCAACCCCCCCGACGCTTCCCACCCCTTTTTAAACCATCCCTCCTCTTCCTCCTTCTCCTCCTCCCTGTAGAAAAGTGATCGAGGAGAAGAAGAGAAAATACGGGAAAAAAAAGGGAAAAAAAAGGGAAAAAAAAAGGGAAGATGGAACACGAGTTTCAAGTTTCTCTTCCTTTGCGTTTTTTTAAAGACTTTTTTCTTATATCTGTTATCAATAAAATTGGCACGCTTATTTACTTACAAATTTTCTTATCGTCCTATCGTATTACTCTTATCTTTTTTCGATAGCTTTCTTTTTACGTGGAAAAAGGAAAGAGAGAGAGAGATAGAAAGAGAGAGACGTAAGAAAATAAAATTCAGGAGAAAATGTTTCGAGGATTTGTTCTAAGATTAATCATATCGTAATCGTTCGCGTTCGGTGTTTTTAAAAAAGATAATTATATTTCAACGCAAGTTGTTATACCGTCTAAAACGTATTTTAAAAACTACTTATTCCACCAATCCAATACAAATTCGACTTCAAAAAGAAACACGTAGGGTTACAAAATTGCTATCTTCACAGAAGCTGACGTGGGAGAAGAAAAAAAAAATGGAACCTTGAGATAAAAAAAAAAGAAAAAGAAGAACACGAAGAGTTACAGAAGAACAGGGGGTGTCAATGGGTTGGGGTGAGGGGTAAAAGTGCAGAAGACATGGGTTTGCTCGTAAAACCACAGGTGAAGCGAGGGAAAAGGTGGGGAAGGTATCTCGTAGGTGAAATAGGACTCGTCGAGGAAGGCGTCAAAGGGCGTCAAAGGGCATCAAAGGGCATCAAAGAGGAAGACGAAGAAGGAAAGAGGAAGTTACGGTGGTGAATAGAAGGTTGCTTTTTTTCTTTTCTGGGGGAGGAGGGATGATGGTGGTGGTGGTGGTAAAAAGAAGAAGAAGAAGAAAAAGAAGAAGAAGATAGGGATAGAAGTGACGATAGTAGCTCTTTGGAAAAGGGCCGTACGGGTGAAAAGTCCGATCACGTCCGAAGCTTCTCAGGTGACACGAGTCTACCTTAACCTTTGCTTTTTTTTTCGACCTCTGTCAAAGCACTCGCATCCTCCTTCTTTTTCTTATTTTTTTTTTTTCGACTTCCTTTTTTTTTCCTTTCCTCGCTCTCATCCTTCCATCTTCTTCTTCTTCTTCTTCATCTTGTACCCTCTTCGAACATCCTCTTACACTTTCATTGGGTTCTCTCTTCTCGAATGTACTTTCCGGAGACACTTCTAGGAATAAAGAGGAAGGAAAACGTCGACGTTGAGAAAACGCGTGTAAAAGGGAAGAAATATATATGTGTGTGTAAAAAAAAGAAAAGGTCTTGTACCCTCTTCGAACATCCTCTTACACTTTCATTGGGTTCTCTCTTCTCGAATGTACTTTCCGGAGACACTTCTAGGAATAAGAGGAAGGAAAACGTCGACGTTGAGAAAACGCGTGTAAAAGGGAGAAGAAATATAGATTTGTGTGTGTAAAAAAAAAAAGAAATGGTGAGAAAGAGAAAGAATGACAGATAAAGAACGTACGATCGGTATAGGTAGGAAAGTTTCTTCCTCGTGGTACTACTATCTTCTTCTCGCGATACATTAGGTAACCCATTCCCACGCGTTGATAAACTACGATCTTGCGTGTCAGTTTTAAAGCTTAGAAGAGGGACACGTACGTGGGATAAAAGTTTTTTAAAGCTCCTCTACTCTTCTGCTCTGCTCTACTCGTAAGGGTTGTAAAGACGTTCGCGCTTTAACGCCTATCACGAAAAGAAAATGAAAATAAAAATGAAAATGAAAATGAAAATGAAAATGAAAATGTAAAAAAAGAGAAAAAAACCATAGGAAAATTGTACGCGCGATAGTTTTAGAGTTTTTTTTATCCACGCGCAGACACGTTTTTCTTTCTTTTTTTCTTCTTTCTCTCCCCGAGAGAATAACACATATTTTCGGTTCGATTCGGACGAGGTAAAAAGAAAATAAAAAAATTGCTTTTCGGAAGGGTTACGGGGAGAGGAATAGTTTCGATAATACGAAAACGAGTACGCGAGCGAAAAATTTATATGCGCCCGATAGAGAGAGATGGGAAAGTCCTTTCGAAAAAAAGAGGTTAGGGTTAGGTGGAGATTGTTTTAGAAAAAGTAGACGAGTTTCCGGTAGAAAACAACGGGCAATGGTGCGCGCTCGTTCGTCGCGGCTGTTTTATTTACGTGCCGGGTCAGACGCGTTAGTTGAACGAGCAAACTTCTCTTTCGTGACTCGCTTTGTTTAGCATTTTACAACCGACGATACGACGCGGCCTTTTCGCTATTTCTTCTCTCTCGCTCTCCTTTTTTTTTCCCTTCGTAGCTCGGAAAGAACGCGCTAAAGTATGATGGTCGTAGCAAATTTTTCAAACGATCCTCTCTCAAATTTCCTCTTTTCCTATACCGAATGTTCGCGTATGCAACGTTTCCCCCCATCTTATATTTGATTTAGTTTATTGATTATTGCTCTGGTTGGTTGGTATACATGCCCCGTATTAGTCAATTGACCGTACACACTGCATATGTGTAATGAAGAAAGAATGAAAAATTCGTGTAATGCAGCTGTCCAGCATTACGAGTTTAGCGATGCGAGCATTTTCATGTTAAATGTGAATGCTTGGTCGCAAGCATCGAGAATAGGTTGGCCCTTTTGTTTTTTTTTTTCTAGAATTACATCGACAATCGATAAAATACTTTATCAATATATAATAAATTAATACATATTACTCGAGATCGATATTTAAACGAGAGCTTTAAGCACAATGGAAATCGATCGAAAAGTTCAAAATGTTTTTTTCAATCTTTTTATATTTCATTTCCTCTTTACCGATTCTTCGTTCGGTTATCTTTTTTATTTTCCTCCCCTCCTTTTTTCTTTATCCTCACCCATCTTTTCTCTTATCTCTGTGCACGTGTTATACGTAGGAGGGTGTACAATTAAATGTAAAAAATAATAAGTAAATAATAAAAAAAAGTAAAAGGAAAAAATATATAAAAGAAAAAAAAAGACGAAATATATATATATAGAAAAATAGGAGAGATTTTGCAACATTGTTTGCTCTTATCAAACGTTGCAACGGCGGGACATAAAATTTATACGCATTTCGTATCGAAGATATTTTGAGCTCGGCCGGTGTGTCGACCATTTGCTCGGAATAAAGATTTAATTTATTATTGAAAATAACAAAAAAAAAAAAGAGAAATAATCATTCGTCAACGAATTAGATTCGGGAGCGGATAGAAAAACTAGATGAAACGGAGACAATACATAATAGATTTTCCAGCTAATCTTTATCGTATTTTATTGAATTTATTTTGAGCTAAATTCGAGAATAAAGTTTGGTAGGTCGTCGAACTATCTTATTCCTTCTTTTTATCATTAGAAAAAAAAAACAAATATATTTTATTTAACGATCAACCGAAGGAATTGCATAGTTAATTATATTTTCTTTTCGTTAGATCGGATAAAACGATTAGCAAGATTGTTGTTAACTTTCTACGCCCCCTTTTGTTGATAGGTTAATTTATTTTACGGTGGTATTTATCGTCGAAAAGGTTTTCCCCGTTTTCCCGTAATCACCCTGCAGCACTCACCCTCTTCTTCTTCTTCTTCTTCTTCTTCTTCTTCTTCTTTTAGTTTTTTCTTTTTCATCTTCTTTCCGTGTTCTTTTTGTCTTCTCATCCTCAGAATTGCCCGCAACTACCCCATTAAACATGATGGATTTCGAGTAAGGGGAAGAAAAAAAAAAGAAAATTAGGATAAAATATTTTGCACTCGCGTACTCTCGTGTGCTCTTTTACTCTTCTTCTTGTTTTCTTTTTCCTCCACTGTCTAGTTTTCTTTCTCCCTCTTTTTCTCTCTTCCGACATGCCGGATATCGAATTAAGAATGCAACGGTTAAAGCAATATCCCTCCCGAACTCGTTCTAAATTTGAACTATAAGTAAGTGCACTCTAAAAAGGATCGATAAAACTGTTTTTATACGCTTTACGGCGATCCTTCTATCGATTATTCTACATCTTTTTCGAACTTTACTCATCCCTTTTCTCTTTTTTTCTTTACGTTAGTGATTTTCGACTAGATACCACGGATACACCGAGTAATCGAATGATTAGAAATTAGGTCAGATTGTCTTTCCTTTTTTGGTTTCTCTAGTAGAAATTCATTGAAATAATAAATAATGTAAAAATTCGATAGTAACACGGTCAAAGAGATAATTTTTACGCGTATCCATATACATTATTGAAATTATTTTCAACGAAGTATAATTCTATTACGGAAAATATTTGATTCGAGTGATAAATTATGTAAAACGGTTAGTTAAAAATTCGTTATAAGAATATAACATATTTTTGGAACATTGTAAAAATTCAATAAGAATATTTATGCAATATTTGATTTACTATATTTTTCAAAAATGTGTATTCGATAATATTATCGTTCGAAACATATTCTCTGAATTATGATTTATTGTTTCAGTATAATGCATAGATAGTGTCCCTCCGAACTACTATCTCTTTTAGTATACCATAGTATGGGAAAATAGAAAAAACGTGTTACCATTCTATCAAACCATTCAATGTCACTCATACAATATTCATTCACATACTTTATTATTCACTCTGTAAAATTTAGTCTCATTATCATATTATCATATTCCGGGTTATTTCCCCAGAAATAACCGGATAAATACATGAGAATGGACTTTATTGTAATTCGATTTTCCATATTCTTTCAATTACGTTTTTACCGTACGATTGATATTAGTAATGCTTTTCCGCAAAATCGTGACGAATATTTCGTTAATATTTATTATGATTTTTTTTGTATTTTCCCAATAAAACTCGTCGATCATTATTTCTCTCCCATTCTCAAAATTTTCTACGTATATCTTTTATAACTTGTAAAGTTCAGTCGCATTTTTCGCTTGATAAATTCGAAGATAGAAATCGGACCTTGGTACGCTGTTGAAAAGGGACGACGTCTGTCGAGCACACGTCCGTGTATTCATATTTGTTTTATTTTTAGAAGAAATGTGTCAAGTTCTTGTAAAACCGAAATGCCAGTGACTCCTCCTCCTACTTTTCAGTAACTTCACTTATTTTTAAACGCACACGTCGTAAATACTTTACAAGAATTCTATGTAACACATTTTTGAAATTTTATATATTTGTAATAGATCAACTTATTTCATAATTATTTGGTTGTACAAAACAGTCGACGAAAAAATTGAACGTATGATTTATATTCAAGAAAAGGAATTGCATATCAAAGAATAGGTGTCTCAGAAATTGAATTTAAACAAAAATCCAATAGAAGTATAATCATAAAAGTTTGTAAACATTCTTTAGAAAATAATATATAATAGATAAAAATGTGTACGTATTTTTCATTTATATATATATCTTGAAACAGAACTCTTTGAAGGTTTTTCCGTAGTCTATCGTGTATATCGGTACTCGTTGAAACGTAAAAGAGCAATGAGTGTGCAGACGGAGTTTACAAAGAAGGGACTCTCGTGTTCTGCACGAAAAAAGGAAAAGAAAAAAAGAAAACAAAAAAAAAAGTAAAGAAAAGAAAGAAAGAAAGAAATGCTTTTCGAGTTTACGATGCAGAGCTTTATCTTTCTAACCCCGAAAAAAAGTAATAGGAGTGGTTTTTATCACGAGGTATAGATATATAATCATGAATATATATGTTCGAGATACTATCACGTAATTTTAACGATACAAACGAGAAATCGATCTTCCGGAATTGAATTACTATCAAAAGAGAAAAAGATTTCCGATATTATTTAAATAAATATCATCGAGTAATACGTTATTAAGATCGTTGAATTCATTTCCCTGAATATTACAGGAAGTATATTCATTTTTTTTTTAGATATTATCGTTCATACTTAGTTCTTCTAACCGATGAAAGAGAAAAACAAAAAAAAGAGAAATACTTAATAACATATTGATTAATCTACGAGTAAGATTACGATCACCGATAAAAGTAAAAAATTCAACAGGGTGTGTACATTGAAATTCAAATGCAAAGAAAAACGCATGTTACGGAAGTATAAAATTAACGGTGTCGATTTAACGCGTCGCGTTATGTAGATAAAATTTATGTAAATTATAGTAATTAATCATATCGGATAAGCCTTGGTCAAAGTACACGAATGTATCCACGTAGAACACGAGGAAACTATCCTAAACACGCATAGTTAAAATAGAAAAGGATCGATCGATCGATCGTAGGTAAGAAGGGTTGCGTTGAAGGTAGAAAAGGGATTCTTCGGTGATGATGGGAATGCTAAGCAATGCCGCAAGATTACATTTGGATGTTTCGATTAAATGACATAGATTCGGAAGTACCAACCAACCAACCAGCCAACCGACCAACCAATCAACCCTCGCGACGGTATTTAAACGAGGGAGGGTGGATGAGTCAGAGAGTAAGGGGGAGGAAGTTGTTTGAAGGGGCTTCAATAGCCATCGTTCTGTCGGATAACCGCGAGAGAGAGAAAGGATCGGCGTTTCGAGCCGGAGGTCGATGCAACAGCTTGCGGTACGAGTTTCCCCATTTTCTCTCTCGAATGGAAAGGGAGAGTGGAGGGACGCGGAGGAGGGGCTTTTCGACAATCGGATCTCTAGGACCAAAGGGAAAATCACGCTACGGCATTCTCTTTCTCTCGTTCGTCCAGCACTCGCTGGAGGTTGGTGCGAGAGATTGCGTCCATCGGGAAAATTTGAGCGGAAACGCGGTCGTCCGCCGTGCCGATGAAGCTCTCGGTGGTTTACGAGGGGTAGAAGCTAGGCTGGGAGGTGGGGAAGGAGGAGGTAGGTTACAGGACGAATGGAGTAAGCAAAGGAGAGAAGAGAACGTTGCTCGACGGATCGGAGAATGAAACATACGAAGGGGGGAGAGGTATAAATATATATATCTATATATTTAGTGTGTATGTGTGGTGTGTGTGTGTGTGGAGAAACGAGCGATCGAGCGGAAGGGAAAACAAAAATAGAGACGCATCGGTTCGCGGTAGACGAGGAGATTGGCATTCACGGTTAGAGGAAAGCTTTCGGTGGTCGCGTATCCATATACCGTCCATAGGAGGCTTTCGGTTTGCGCACTACTGTCGACTGGGACACGACGGTTCAGGGAAATGGCAGAGAGATAGCGAGAGAGCAAGAGCACGAGCGAGCACCTATCGGCCACGCTTGGTCGATTTAAGCTGAAAATACAAAAAGTAAATTAGCCGGACAGAACGAGCGTTCGGTGGTTTGTCTCGCCGCACGGTCAAACCCTCTCTGGAACAGCCCCCAACCAAACCCCCCCTCCCTCACTCAATAATCCCTCTTTTCTGCTTCTCTGGCAACCCCTTCTTCCTCCTACCCCCACCCGAATATTTAACCACCTCTCCTACCGTAACCCTCGCACTCGCTCGGCTCGCGTCACGTGTGTCGGATCGTGCGGTCATTGCGGTCCACGCATTTTACGGACACCCGGTATATTATTACGAAACTACCGGGCCACGAGGCGCTCGCTCTAACTCACCCCCGCTCGCTTAAACGCAAGTATGCGAAGCTTTGTTTTGTATGTATATTTATGTGGCAGATCCAATCGCCATATGTTCGTGGCATACAGACCGACAGAGAGAATATATTCTAAACTATCGCGTATATGTTGGATTTTAGATAATTCGTTAACGATAAGGGACCCTTTGTCTTTTTATTTTTTTATTGCGAACATTCGTCGAAAACTTCTTGAGAGTAGTAGTATAAGCACCGCCGATGTTTCGAGTACCGTGTCAGAAAATAATCGTTTCGATTGGTACGACGTTTTATTTGATGTTCGATTTAAAAAGCTTTCCGAGTATAAATCGGATAATCAAAAATGACAACAGCATCCCCAATAACATACCTCCTTTACGACCGAAGAGATTTTTCATTTAAAATCGGTCTTTAGGATTTTTTTTTACGACTAATCCTTTTTCAAAATAGCTTAAATTCGAATCCTCGTTCATTCGGGTGATCATATTATGATTTTGTCCTTATTTGTTTTAACAAAATGATATATTTAATTTATACTTTAAACACAAATTTCTTTCTATTTTATCTCTCTCTTTCTCTCTTTCTTTCTTTGAAGAAAAAGAGAAACAAGTAAAAGATGTTGAATACTCGAGAAAGTAGAGAGCTCTTAGCCAAAGTCATATCATCGGACTAGGCGCGATTAACGTTCCACAGCATTACGTTGTTTCCTAGCTATGTGTTTACTCGTAGCAACAGCAGCGGCGGAAATCGCGTCGTATTAAAGCATACAAAAGCTTTGCTAGCCACCGAGAGAGAAAGAGATAGTCCCCAAACTTCGTGTTACCAACTTCGCAGTTTGCCAATGTACGTCGTTCCCTCAAAACTTTCTTTGGCCAAATATATTCTAGCATTTAGAAAAAAAAAAAAGAAACAAGAAAACACGTAAATGTTAAAAATGTGTTCATGGTTTACATGTGTAAACGATGACGAATTTAATTAAGTACAACGAATTCAACATACCTATCTGTTAACAAATATTTTCCATGTAAAATATAAACAGCAATTTTGATGGTAAAATATCTTTACACGTGTGGATTGATTTATGGATCAAATAGGGGGGAGGGGTTACATTTTTGAATTTTATCCTATCGGATGAAGTGTTTTCTCGTTTCGTTATTCCTTTGGTGTTACCGGATTACAATTGTACATAGTGTATAGGGTTCTTTCTTCTAACCCTTCTTCTTCTTCTTCTTCTTCTACGTTCGATTAAATTACCTAAAGGATTAGTTCGTATTGTCTCGAAGGGTTGAACATTTCTAAGAGAACGTTGTTCTCAAACAAGAGGAAACGAAAACTTGAAAGTTCAGTTTGAACGACTAGGCTATAAAGGATGCAGCGACAAAGAAAATTCATTTAATATCGATCTTGCCGAGTCGAGTTTTGTTCGTCGAGTGGTGAGCTGCCTCGGGCTGAGCAATCTTCTTCTCCTCTCCTCTCCTCCTTGATTCATGGAAGAACGAATTACGTTGCTCACGCGAGAGAATTTTATTTAAGACGACTTTTCGATCCCTTTCCCTTCCCTTCCCTTCCCTTCCCCTTCCTTTGCTACATTTGAATTTTTAAATAAGTACAAAGACAAATTTTTCCAAACTCATTTTCGCGTGATACTACACGCGCGAACCAATCACTTTTCCTGAAATTAATTAATTTCCTAAGAAAAAAGTCAAAGAAACGTTTATAAACGTTTATATATATCGTTGTATTATTTATTATTTAATATCTGCTTTTTTCTTGTTCCTTTTTTCAAATTAATTTCAATACGACGAAGCAAAGGGGGTGATATTTTAAGTAGTCAAAGGTAGACGTTCATATGCGAACGGATGCATATTTAATTTAATAAAATATTGTCGTTTAATAAGATTATAATGTAATATTAATTTATTTTATTGATCGGATATTGTGACGTTATAAAATATAAAAGAGTAATTCCAAAAATGTGATCAATCGTTTTAACTTGTATAAAAGAGATTTCGATTATTAGATAAAAGTTAATTATTAGCAGATAATTTCTTTCATATAAGCTTATTGTAATAACGTGGACATAATGTTATTTTCTTTTTTAGAATTCATTATCGGACTCTATCGTCTCTCCGTTCGAGGGAATTTAATTTAATAATATCGTATCATTAAACACACTCCTTCCCTTCTTTTTTTTCCTTCATATTGTAATAATAAAAATGATGATTATTATTATTATTAGAGAATATCGTAGAAGCAGCTAAAATGCGAATGAAATTCTCCGAGATAATAATACAATAATAATAATAATAATAATAATAATAATAAAATCTTAACTTTACAATATACCCATGAGTACAAAGGTAAAAAACAAAATAATGGTAAACAATTTTATTGGTTATCCGTAATATTGGCAAACGTCTTTTCCAAGACGACTGAATGCATATAAAAAGAAATATTTTCTCGTATTTTATACCTACTTTAACGATTATTTGATAGCAAATAAAATCAAATCGAATCGAACGAAAAGTTGGTGGTGGTTCCGGAGCCTAGGGGGTGGGGAGGGTTGTTTGGATTCTTACTAACGAAAGAAAGCGTCTGTCTCAGAAAATTATTACATTTTCCTCGATACATTGATAACAACTTAGAGAAGTTGGTAGACTACTACTCTCTCGTGAAAGAGGGAGAGAGAGAGTGAGAGAGGGAGAAAATATCGCTGATTCGTCGATATCGTAAATAGAAGTTTAATTAATTCGCCGCTCGGTTAACTCGGCTGACAGATCGTCGGAAAAGTAGGCGGAGTTGAGATTACGTCTAACGATATATATATAAGGGTTGCTTTAAGCCGCTGTGATATAGTTTGCGAAGGGGGTTTCTAACCCCCACCCTTACCTTCCCCCATCTCTTTTCACCCTACTCCTTCTCCTTCTCCTTTTCTATCTCTCTCTCTCTCTTTTTCTCTTTCCCCTTGCTAAGCATTCACCATCCCTCTCTCGTTTCGTCTAACTCGCGATCGTTTATATCGTTTCGAGGTTGGTGGTGGTGTTGCATTCCTCTTCCCCTGCGAAGGGAACTGCGGTCAGCAGATAGAAAACTCTTCTATTGGATTCGGTAAACCTCGTTCACTTTAGGGTTCCACCAAAAGTGCAACTTAAGAAATACAGATATATATTTTGTACTTTTATTTTTCGGATACTAGATAGATCATTCGAACAATTTTCACTGTGTTTTATCTATCGTCGTTTGATATAGAAACAAATTAACGCAAGTTTTGTTTGAAATAAAATTTTCAACATTCTTTTTCATTTAGTTAGAAGTGTTTATTTGAAATTATTAATATCACGAGTATATTGAGACTTTTATTCATTCGTCTTACCTTTAATCAAGAAATTATATTTTTTCGCGAAGTTTATTTTATCCGAACGTTTTTAAAATAACTTATTTTCGTGGGTTCATAATAAATTTAAATCCAATTACTTTCTTTTTTTCTCTTCGTAGATTAAAGTTTGTTTACAGTTCTTTTAAGAACAAAAATAGAAAGTACAATAGTTTCCAATTATGTATCCTACAATAGCGAGTAATAATTATAGAAGTATATTTTTAACGGTAGCCTGATTTTCTTCAGAAGAACAAAATAATAAAATTTATCAACAATAAATTGAACAATAGCATTTAGGTAAATCTAATATTTTTAGTAACCTATTATTAGGTTACAGGTTAAAAAAAAACACTTGCAGCGTGGGTGTAATGTATAAATAGTTGATATATAAACAGAAATGGGATTATTTCTTTTGAATATTGTAAGGAAATCAGAAGAAAATGATAAGAAACCTTTTAGCCGATAGTATATTTGTAGGATATAAATGGTTTTAGTACGTACACATGTTGACCAAAATACGTACGTCATCGGATCAAATCCAATCAAATTAACCAGGCCGAGAGGTAACCTCGATAAGCTTGGATAACAAGGAACGGGACGAAGATTATCCTACCGTGTTGGTTGCCTTATCAAGCGATATATTCGAATTCCATAAATCGTATATTATGTGTCACCTGGCATCAATGTGTATATCTATTTGCGTAGGTGTGCGTCAAGGGAGAAACTGTATACCTAGTCCCTTCATCGAAGTCACAATCTTTTCCCATTGATCTTCCTCATCGATAAAATAGTTATTACGACGAAGGATCCATCGATCATTGAGCTTTGCGACAGTCTTGGTTATGGTTGTAGTTTGATAACGCCATAACGTAGTAACCATTAATGTTTTCTATGATTGAAAGCAGAAAACGGAAATACCGAAACAGAGAAAAAGAGAGAGAGAGAGAGAGAGAGACATTTTTGAAAGTAATATTATTTAGAATAATGTGTTTGAAGTATTGAAACGTTATGGGATAGTAAAATTTTCAATTTATAGGATAGATTTAATGAAATAATTGATTTTACGATTACTCTTATAATTTTCGTCTAAAATAAATGGAAAGATCAATTTGTTTGTTAACTTTTGCGACCTGGTCTACTTTCATATTCATCACTTGAATTCTCTTGTTAGTTTCAACGAAGGATCTAATGTAAAATGAAAATGAACGATATATAAAAAGAGTAGAACGAATATCTTCTATATCGGTCACATTTTCCCAACGATGAATAAAGTTAATAACTAATACTTATTAGTACGTGGTAATAATTTCCTAAGTGAGTCTCTTTACCTATTGATAAATACCGACAACGTCGAAAAACCGATTACGATGTGGTTCGATAATTTTCGTAGTGCAGCAAACAATACGCACTTCGTTAGTTGAAATATTAACCTTCAGTCATTGTCGTAGATTTTATCGAATAAAATTCAACTCACCGAAATTAGTTTAAAATACTTACACGCGTGTAGTATTCGAACAATAAAAAACACTAAGCAAATTTCGTGAAATGGACGATATCGAGAAAAAAGAAGAAATAAAAAAAGAGAAAGAAAAGCCAACAAACCCCCATCATAGAAATTCGTATCGAGGATAGACCACTTTTTTTTTTTTCTTCTTTTTTTTTTACCAGGGGATAAAACTCGTTCGCGTGCTTGATAGTAAAAGGAAAAACAAAACGAGAGAAGAAAAGAGGAAGAGAAGATATTTCTTGTCTGTTTGAAATTTTTTAATTCCCCGTTCGCGGAAGGGTTGGACCCCATTCCTCCCCTACCATACTCGATGGTATTCGACGCGAGATTGGAACGTGGACTTCTTTACGATTTTTGAACGATACTTTAGAATTTACGATACGACGCGTTGTCAAACATAAATCAACGGGGGAAAAGCGATAGACGGGAAATTGGAAAAGCCGTTCGCAATTGCCGATTCGTCCATGCGGGAACGCATACCGATGCATATTTTAATGACGAATGGTCAAACGTAGTCCGTCGGTAACTTTGCGACAAATCAATCTCGTTTCTCTCTCTCTCTCTCTCACACTTTTTCTCTCTTTTTCTTTTGCTTTTGATTTTCGATGCTCTTTACTACCGTCTACGTTGTTATTCGATTTTTCTTTTTTCTTTTTTTTGTTTGGAGAGGGTAAAGTGTATGTATTTTCGAAAAAAAAATAATAATCATCGTTTTCTCTCTTTTGTTTTCTTTTTTCTTTTTTTTTTTTTTTAACCAATGAACGATATCGATCGATAAATTAAAATGACCCATATCTTCTTTTTTTGTACAGTACTTATCCTCATTTCAATATTTTTTTTTCATATATATATATAATTAAAAAAATTCGTATAGAAGTTTACTAGGGATTGGTTTGGAGGAAGGATGCGTTTTTATACTCGTACGTATGTTCCGTTCGGAGAAAAAGTCTCTCCTTCGTATTTGTCTGATAAATCGTTTCGAAATAATTAAAATGAATTTATGTAACACACATCAATGGTATCACAGTGAAACATTCAAACACATTGATCGGAAAACAATAGGAAGAAGAAAATATTTTACTTATTTTCCAACTAGACAAAGATGCGATAAAGAAAATAATATAATTTGTTTAATAATGTTTTCGAAAAAATGTATATATACGAAACACACGAAGAAACATTTTCTCCGATGGTGGTAGTCGTCGTCGGTTTAAGCTCAAACACACCACGGAGTATATTACGGTTTCATGACACTAAAAAAAAATAAAAAAATAAAAAAAACAGAAAGAAAAAAAGAAAAAAAAAATATATCATGAACGAGGGCGTTAAACAAACCGCAAAATCCATGTAATAGTGTGGTGGTAGTGGTGGTGCTTCGGTCGAAACCAGCAACGAAAAATAAAGAACAACTTTCTCTTTTTCTTTTTTTACCCGTTAACGTGCGTTCCGTGCGTCAACTTTGATCTGGGCGCATATAAACGACACACTAAGGATCTCCCGTCGTGCGGACGACGAATTGAAAAGGAGCAACTCATTGCGGTTAGATCGCACGACTAATTTGGAAAGTAGAGAGTGGAGACTGCTACTACTACTACTACTATGTCGTCGAGTTGCCTCTTCGTTTTCGTCCTCCCTCCCCCCTCCCCCTCTCTCCCTCATCTTCTCCACGAGCATTTCTGAATCGCCATGAGTTTGAATAGACCCCAGGTTCCTTTCTATCTCACCCTGTCTACCTCTTTTTCTCATAACCCTTTCACTCTCTCTCTCTTTCTCTCTCTCTCTTCTAATTCCAATATGCCTTTCCTTCTTTCACATTCATATATTTATTTCTCTTTCTGTCTCTCTCGTATTCACTTTTTCTATCTCCCTTTTCTCGTTTACGTTTATCTTTCTTTTTCTTTTTCATTTGGCTTTTTCGACAAAAATATATTTTCCTTTTCTTCAACCTTTTTTACTTTCATATTTAATTAGCCTGTTCCTCTAATTCTCATAAATATATTTTTCTCTAATACTCTTCCTCTTTTTCTCTGTTTTACTTATAATTTCTTTTTTCTTTTTCTTACTTACATATATTCTCTTATTCTTTTCTATATAACTTTCACTCAAAACTTCATACAGACCATTTTTATTTCTCTCTCTCTCTCTCTTTGGTTCTCTCTTATTGTATAACTATGGCCAGCACATTAACAGTTAAATTGTTCCCGGCAATTATTCCCAGACATTTGATTACACGTTCGCCAAGATATATTTGTAAACCTCTTGTATAATAGTATTTGAATTTGTAATCTCATTTAGTCGTTGCGCACGTCGTTATTACTACCTCCACAACCCCTTTCCCAACCCCTCTAAACCTCCACCTCCACCCACCACTCCCCCTCGGCTTCTCCTTCAAACGATTTACCTGATATTTAACGCATTTATCGTTGTTGCCGCACGATATTTCGTTGCTATTGCGTTATCATAAACGTTTACGCTTTAACGTTTATTGATAATCAAATTATTACGATGATTTTACTAGGACACACAATTATTCTTATTTATTTTAATTTCAAATCGAATTCAATCTTTTGTTAATATCGATCGAGTATGTTAGAGTTAATCGATGACTATATTATAGTAACCGTGTTCAAAGTGCATCTCTAATGATTTCATTGTCTTCTGAATAAACGTTTCTGTGAAACTGAGAAGTACATATGCGCTTATGTTCTAATCTATCCATCTCTTTCTCTTTCTCTCTCTCTCTCTTTCTCTCTTCGAGGAAGAGCAAAGACAATGTAAGTTCGAATTTGCTCCTGTCTAATTTCGTCTCTATAATATATGTGTTTGTATGTATCGGGTGAAACATTTAAAACGGGTCAATCCAAATATCGTTGATATTATCGATAGAAACGAATGTATTTGACGCAACGTATTGTATTAGTTATAACAGTATTACTCTTTACGCGTTTTTACGTATTTATATCTCTATTGTTTGCGTTGATAATAAATAAAAAAACAAAAAGAAAAAAAGTTACAATAAAAATTCTAAAGGAGGGTAACTTAATGTGTAATCTTATTCAGCTTGCCGAATTTTACTCGGTCGTTTTAAATGTATCACCCGGTATACACGGCTGAATATACGTGGTACATACGTATACGTCGTACATAAGTATGTATAAGAGATACAATAGTTAGGTTTCCCAAGTAGTTCTTGACTTCTATTCGCGATTAATTTCTAGCTTATCACGAATGGTGGTATCGTATTCGTCGTCTTCGTAAATTCAACAAGCCCACCCTCTTCCGTACGGGAAAGATAGATAAGGCAGTGAACACAATACAACTTGAAACTTTGGCATTACAAATGTTTCTTCTTACACCGTAAGAAGAAACGTTAGAGTAAAGTTTTTTAAATCGTTCGTGATCGAAAAAGAACTTCGTTATACTCTTCTTAATCGATATTGTAGAAAGATTGATACCAAGCTTGCTCGCTAACGTAATTACAATTGCTTTTAATGTTTCATTGGGTTGGTATTAAAAATTTATTGGAGTAGAAGGATAAATTATTATTTAAAACTTAAACGAAAAGCATGGGATATACAATATTGTAATAATTACATCTTTATAGTGTAGTTTTATTTCAAATAAATTGCATAAAAATAAAAACAATGCTAAAATGGGAGTAGTTAAGATTACGATTAATCTACGTGTCTCGTAGTAGTGGATGACTATGAGAAAGGGAGGGAATCTGGTAAAGGTATAACCAAGGTAGAGAAAGAGTTGGAAACTCGTGTTTGGAAGCGTTTGCCCAAGTTGTCTCGCGTAATCTCGAGATTGCAACGTAGAACGAAAGCGGCGGGTAGACAGGGTTAGAAGATAGGAAGAGGGTTGTCTGTGCTTTACCGAAAGAAAAAGGGTGGGAAGGAAGAAGAAGAAGAAGAAGAAGAAGAAGTCGGAGGTGTCTGAGAAAGAAAGAAACAAAGATAGAAAGGAGGAGCATGAAATAGTAAGAAATAGAAAGAAAGAAAGAAAGAGTAAAGGAAAGGAAAGGAAAGGAAAGGAAAAGAAGAAGAAGAAGAAGAAGTAGATAGAGTAAAAGTAGGAAGGAGAGAAAGGGTAGTCTATCCGTAGAGGAACGTGCGACTAAATGAAAGGAATGTAAATCATAAAAAGTTACGAGCTTTTAAATCTCCTACAAGATGGTGCACGTTCGCTTTAATTACCTTACATCTCTCATTCCTCCCCTGACCCCCGACAAGGTTGGCTTGCCTTCTACAGTGCTCTCTCTACTCTTCGAGAGAGTATAAGAGAGTAAGTATAAGAAAGATAGAGAAACGTTCTCTGAGTAAGAAAGATAGAATAAGAGAGAAGAAGAAGAAGAGAAGTTCCTTCCTTGGCTCTTCTCTACTTTTCCTTCTCTCATTTGCATTCCTCCTCCTACCCCTCCCTCGTCGCTGACCCTCTTTCCATTCGTCCTTTTACATTTTCTTCTTCCTTCCCCTTTCCCCCCCCTTTCTCCTATTTCATTCTCTCTCTCTCTTGATACTTCCCCATCTAGCTCATCGCTTCGCTTTCACTCGAAGAAATTCCTCGCAGCGAATAGATCACCCTTCAGGACCTTCCTACCCTCTCGGGGATAATTAGCTACGCGGTAGTGTGGTCCCCCCTTCACTCGCGTTTTGATACGCCCTTTCTAACGGCTAAGAGAAAGAATAAAAAGAAGCGGAAGAAGAAGAAGGAAAAATGCAAACCTTTTACTTCTACCTTTTTTTTCTTGCGTTTTTCTTTTTTTTTCATTTTCTTTTTATTTTTTTTTTTTAAATGGAAAGACGAAAGTAAAGAAATTAAACAACAACAAAAAAGTTGCACTAGTGCACGTTGCCAAGATCGTTATTAACGTTATCGTCGTGGGATTTCTTTGCGAATGATTTTTCTTATTGTCACACTGTTGCTACTACTTTATTCGCAAAGATATGCAATTCTTGTTAGGTTGAGGATTACTATTATACCGGCGTGCCGTGTTCCCGAAGGTGGAGTTTGCTGCTAGAAGAAAGGATCGCTTTCTAAGTGATTGTGAGATAAGTGGAGTGCTCCTGTTCGCTTTGGTGCCTTCACCACGACAATCCTGTTCAATGAGCGCGACCAAGTACTTCTATCTTCTTCGTGGTCGCAGCTAAACTTCATTGGAGAGGACCAAGAAAACCAATCAATTTTACTAGCTTAAACTTAGATCGAAAAGTGATAGGAGAGACTATTCTTTTAAGAATATACGATGATTGCGTTAAAGTTATGTCAGATTTATAAAGAATACTTCCTTAAGGTTTTTCCCCTTTCCGAATAATGCTACATTTACAATTTTGTTCGGTAAAAGTTTAGTTAGATTTTAAAATGAATCTAAGCAAAAGTTTGTAGATTTTAATAGACGAAATGTTCCTCTTATTAGAATACTAAGATCAAGTTTGACAAGTACGATATTGAGATCTCTTTTCGAAGAAGTTTCGTTACCAGGCCACGTGTACCAGTAATGGTGCACGTGACACGGAACGTGTTAAGAATGTTCCAGGTTTTTGTTTGAAGTTTGGTGTAAAACTACTACCCGGTAAATTTGTTCTCCATTTCCTATCCCCCTCTCCCTTCTTTCTTTGTTTTTTCCTTATGGGGTCTTTCTATCTTTAACTGGAAACCCTTTAGGGAACAACTCTTGTTTACGTTAGGAGAAATGTTTAGAACGGTAGAGTCAATCGAAACTCTTCGATATTTCACGACATTACTTCGACAAGAAGGCAACTCTATTTCAGCTCTGTTTGTATTTCAAACATTTTAGATGGAAACTGGTTCCCAAAGAGAAAATTAAGGTCACTATTAACGAAATCTATGTTTAATTGGATAAAACTTATGGATATAAGAAGGGTACTCATAATTGATAACTAAAACCTATGTGTACACATAAGTGTGTATTATATATCGTTTACGTTAAGTCAAAATACATTTATGCTAATCTGAGGTATTGCAAGTGAAATAAATTTTTAATGGGGGAGAGAGAAATAAAAACTAGGTTTAAGAAAAGTATGCTATACGTTTTACGCTTTCTATCGGTATGATTTTTGATGATGTTAGTAAGTAATCTTCTCGTCAAAAAAAAAAAAAAAACAGATAAAAATACAGTTAGCGACTTTTGCTGGAATATATTATTATTTTTCGTCTCTAAAGCAATTACGTAGTTACTATGCATTCTATAAGTTAGACGTAAAGAGCCATCAGTATGGGGAAAGTGTGTTGGGTCTACGTATACGTTGTCGGCATGGTAAGGACATATGTCATAGGGTGACAAGCGGAACAAATGGAATCTGATCTAGCAATCCTCTTCGGTGTAAACTGTTTATGTATAGTGATTCATCTGACTTTTTGTTATAAAATGATCGAGTTTTCCAATGACTTCGATGATACAAAAGATTATAATTCCAATTTAATTGAATAAACGTAGGAATAATAATATTCGTAATATTAAATGAAATAAAATAATCAAAGAAATCAATCGAAAGTTCAACGATTTTGACATATCCACTTTAACAATAACAAAAATACACACACACGTAAGAGAGAAAGAGAGAAGTAGGCTATTTAAAAACATACATTTGACCCAGTTCTTTGCTTGATTTTCGTATCCTAAGAATGGACGAGTTTGGTGGGAGGGGAATGATCGAGGTCCTCTCCTGGTACTAAACTTGGCCCTCCTGTTTGCGCATGTGCAGGATCACTAAGATCGACGTATGATTTTCGTTTGTCAAACCACGTTGAGAAATCGTCGCGTAAGGATCGTAAAATCGATATATTTTTTTAATTACAAAATTCTACTCGTACCTAGTGAAAGTTTTTAACGAATACGATTAAACAGAAATATTTACATCGTACGTGTATATATGTATAATATGTATATGTATATGTGTATATATATCAGTTGAAATTTATTTAAAATAGATCGAAATTTTATGATTAATAAAAGTGGAGTGATATCTTGTATAATAATTTTTTAGGATCGTGTCTTTGACTCTTGTGTCTGATGAGAGAGTCCTTTTTCAAGGATCATGTATGTCGTATCGTATAAAATATGTAATAAACTCTATCGATATCGAATATAGCTTCCTACTGGATAAATTGGATACTTTTTTTTTCAAATCCATTTGAAAAACTTTCCAAGGTAACTAATAATATATTATTATATATTTCTTTTGTTAACGTTGTTTAAACAATATACTCATTAATCACAGTCATTTCAAGAACCCACGTCAAAAGATTTACAATTTTTCCTGTAAATCAGATTTTTGAGACATCTTTTATACGTTAGAACTGTTATTTTATTTTAATTTAGAAAAAGTAAATATTTGTAGTAGTTTTTCTTTGTTTTTTTTTTGATAGAGTATATGTTAGTCTTACTTACAGAAATCGGAGGAATATAATATTTCGTTGTTATCGGTAATCGGTACTCATCCATGGGAAAAAAAAAAACACATAGATTAAAGACGTATGACAGTGTTAGGCAGCTGTTTTCCGTGAAAATTATGTAGGTCACTGTACTAACGTCTATTTCGAGAATTTATATGCTCGAACTAGACGTTCATGTTTAGGGGAGATTTACGTTGGAAACACGGAACTTCGAATTCGGAGGAATTTTTTCTTTTATTTTTTCCACCTACCCTCTCGTGTCGGGGTTGGCATGGACTCTGATTCGGTGAATTTACGTTAGCGATCGACTTTTATACGTAAACGCATACATTAACGGGATACGCTTTGCCCTTTTTTTATTTTAACTATCCTGTTTTATTTGTCCACCCCCCCCCTCTCTCTCTCTCTCTCTTACTCTTGGTTTTTTAATTTTATGCTTTTTTTAAAGAGAAAGAAAATATATGCAGTGGTAGTGGTAACGGTATTTCTACGTTATTTAAAATTAAACTTTTTATAGGCTAAACAAGGAGTTTCGAAATTTTTGAATGAAACATGCATAAATTAGTAAAATATATGAAATACCTCTGTAAAGTATGAAGAAAAGTTTTTATATAAAGCTGTTTTTTAGTATTTCTTTTTTTTTTCATGCAGAAATATGTAACATAATCCATTTGTCGATGCAACTATCTCATAAACGTACTATTTATCTTATTAAAAATGATCTATTTATAATCATTAGCTTATACTTTTTCTTAATCAATTGCAATATTTATTGTTTTATCATTTGCTAATGAATTTTAAACTATTTGTTACAAAAATGCATTTAAAATTGTTCAATTATTCTTAAAGTGTGGATTATCTTAAAGAAAATTCGAATATTTTGTCGGTTAATCAAAATTTCATTTAAAAGCTCTCGCGTTGAATGTAATTTTGATAAGCGATCTCAATGAAGAAGGGTATAAATATACGTATAATTATAATAACGTTCATAATAATAATAATAATAATAATAATAATAATAATTTGATTAAGAAATGACGTTACAATTGAAGTCTTTTTCTGGTAGCACAAATTATCCGATACTTGGTAGCAGCTAAAGTATGGCTGACGAGAACACGCGTATATTATTCAAACACCTCTCTACTTGCACTGTCCTTGGATACTTCACGCGGTTGACCCACTTTCTTTTCTTCTTTTTTCCTCTCCCTTCCCACCCCCTTCCATCACCCTTCCTTTCTTTCCCTTATTCTTTTTCTTTTTATTCTTCCTTTTATTTCTGTGTCTTACAAAGGACACGAGGTGGTGACCGTATAAGGTAGGTCAGTCTATCTCTTAAATATCAATCGTACGATTAGTTGTACCGACGACAATCTATTTCAAGACTTTGACCTTTTTTTCCTTTACGAACGTTTCCTTTAATTACGTCAGTTCCTCTTTTTATTTCATTTATAAATACGTCAATCGATCAGTTAAACCCGAATTATCAATCGATCGTTAAATAGGTTCGAATTACATACGATTAACTCGAAACTATTGTTATCCCGATCAATCAAAATGATTGACTTTTATATATTTAGGAAGGGATATAATATTTTGGATCGATCGATAAACTAATAAGTCGAGTATTATTTTGTAATAATACATTTAAGATTTATGTCAAAAATTTAGACAATTCGATCGTGACTAAGTTCAAATCCTACTCAATTATATAAATTTATTACTTATAATATTATAAGATTATGTTATATATTTGTGTATATCAAATAGATATGTAATTTATATATTTTTATATGATACTTAGGGCCCCCCTTAGTCAACAAGAAAAAATTGTTTCTTTTCTAGGAACTAGGACCAATTACAACCTTCTTCCCTTTTACCTTTCTTTTTTTATTTCTCTTTCTCGTCGTATTTAGCAAATCCGTCGAAAGAAGACGGTACATTCGGTCGAGTAATTTGTTTGGAAATTATAAAGAAAAAGAAAAAGAAAAAGAAAAAAAAAGGAAATGGCCGTAGAAGTTCCAATCCTGTCTATCCTCGTAAGGAGCTTAAAAAAATATCTCCTAGGTAGTTTTTCCCTTTGAGAAAAAGAGAAAGTAAAAAGACGTTTAAAGATTCTTAAGATTCTTTGGAATGTACACGACTAAGGAAAACAAGAGAGTGGATAAAAAGAAACCAAAAAAATAAATAATAAAAAAGGAAGTTAGAGTGGTCGCTTTGAAATTTAGGTAGAATCGATTATCAAGAAAAACGAGTCAGGTTACTCTCTCATGAACCATCGAAAACTCTTAAAACGAGACTCGTGCTAGTCATTAAAAGTTTAAACATTTTTTTCTTCGCGATCATTTTAAACGGTTTTAATTATAAAATACGTAGAAAAGGAAAAAATTCTTCTTTTTTTATTTACCATTGAGCTAGGAAACGAAAATTTTATACACTGCTCTTATAAAATTTGTAGTACACGCGTTTCAATCTATGTAATACCCAGAATATGTATATATAAAAAAGAAAAATATAGATATAAAAGGTACCGTTAATGCGTAAAAGCTAATGGGGGATGAGAAAGATAGGATGGGGGGAAAGAAGACGAATTTGAGAGAATGGGGGTACCGCGTGGAAGGGATATACGAAGAGAATCGAGAAGAAAGAGCCCGTTGTTGGGTTGGGGGTTTTGTAAAAGGGAGAGAAAGAGCTCATGCATATGCCACAATCTCATTTGACTGCATAATCGCATTCCAGTCTCGCGGGGGATCACCCGTGTCAACGAGTTACATATTTTTTTATCCTACATATTCCCTTTTTAGTCATACGTTTCTATTCGAGACCACCATCCGTTGTCCTCCTCCTCCTCCTCCCCCTCCTCCTCTTGCATTTTACTTTTACCTGTCGTAGTTTATCGTCTTCGTCAAACCTACGCACGCACACACGCACACACACACATATACATTTCTACCACACCTTTTCTATTCCCTGCTAATTCGCGACGATTGTTTGATCCCAGTAGGACTCGTACTCTCGTAGTTCTCTCAAACCCTTCCTTCCATTGAAAGACCTTAAGATAGGAAACGCTCGTTCGCTCGCGGCTCTTTTCCCATAATCCTTTATACCCATGACTTCAAACCACACGGGATTTAGGAAAGCTTTTTCGACTCGACACTATCGAGTATTATACATTTACTCCCGTGTAGTAACGTGAATTATCTTTCACGACTATTTTATAATATTTTTCTTTTATTAACATTTATACGATATATATATATTTGCTGTTTAAATAAGTAGAATTAAGTATGACGAGTGCAATAGGATTAATAATACGTTACTGTAATATATTTTTGTTTTAACTATAATTTGATAGATCCATTAATATTTTTAGAAAGAATTTATTAAACAAAATTGGTAAAAGGTATGTGTAGACAAATTATTATTATAAAACAATTATATTACAATAATATATAACAATTACAAATTTATTCAAATATAATTTTGGCTTTTTGGGTAATTCTTTTCAATGAATCGAATTAATTTAAAAAATGTTTCCGGATCGGTATATAAAATAATGCATGATTTATAAAATACGGTAATAATGTGACATGTAAGAGTATAAAAGAACTACGTGTATAAGAGAGAGAGAGAGAGAGAAATATAGCATTTGTTATATCGCAAGAAGAGAAAGATGGTGAAGTCAGTGATGGTGTAGAGCTTGTCGCATAGGCGTGCTTTCATTACGGTGATGTATCATTACGTCAGACTTATGCCATAGCCTAACGTCGCTCGACTTTCACCCTATATCTCGCGTTATTTTATATTTATACGTTCTACGTCTTAGTAATTCATGGGGGTTTCGTGCACACGTACTTTCCACCAGCACAACCGACAACTCAAGACTTCACTTCCTACTACCTAACACTTTTCTATCCTGATTCCAAATATTCCTGTTCGTTAGTATTTTATTATCTGTCTTTTCCCCATAGAAACGTTTGATCTCTACTTTTTTTTTTACCCTTTTTTAGATGTATATATATAAATTTAATAAACTCAAAGTTTATGGGGTACTTTGTATTATGAGATTTTAATATTTTAAGTCTTGATTTATTTCCATCCAAATTCTGACACTTAATTATCTCGCGGAAACACAGTGTTTCCAAAATTTCATACACAATTTTATTTTCTTTATATATATATATATATTCCAATCATATTTTTTAAATCGAAAATCAGCTCCCAAATAAAATCTGATCAAAGATGCAAATACGTGCATAAATTCTAATGCAAATATTTCTCGATACAACATCCATACGATTTTGAATTATATCTCAACCTTCCACCTCCCTCTCCTTATTATATCTAAAAAAAATGTTTAAGATTAAATATCACCCCTGTGATATATTTAGAAAAAAAAAAAGAAAAAAAAGAAAGGTTAAGAAGTCGGTCGAGTATCACGAGACAATGCGTTCAATCCTTGAAAGTTTTAAATCATTCCCAGGGGGTGTTATTATCATCTCTTATAAAACTCCTTTAGAAGATAAAGAATAATAAGGGAGAAATAATAGGGAGAATGGATATTTGAAATTTATATATATATATATAAAAGTAGGTCGTAGCCTTTAGGTATATCCACATTGAAAAGAAGCAAGAAAAAAAAAGAAAAAAAAAAAACAACAGTTTTATTGTTAATACACCAAACCCATTGAATTCGATAATTATGCGTACGCTTGAATATGAACGAAAAAAAAGAAAATGAAAAATATCAAGAAATAATAAGATTATTTTGACTAATTTTATTAAAAGTAAGTTGTAAATCGAGCTTATCTACATAGGAACAGCCCAAAGAAACGTTTCATGGTATAAGTGTTGAAAATCTTCAAACAGTTATCATCGAAGTCTCCAAGGTTATAACGTATAGCAATCCTCGTTTAAAGCTCGGTGCAGAGAATCAGGATTCCGAATGCCTAGACTTTGTCCCGTGGTAATGTTAGCAATTTTGGGAATTTCTCTCGATCAGAACATATATATATATATATATATATGTATGTATATATACATACCACACATAGAATATGCATAGGAATAGTAAGAGATAGTGGGAGGTTAACGCATGAAGTCTAGGACTCTAAGATTGCGAGAAAGCAGTGTGCTATTCCTACAAAATGACTAGACTCCTAGCGCATTATACTAACTGAGACTCTCCCTCCGAGTTTCCACCTATCCTCCCTTTCTCTTCCCTACAATCAAGAAGATTCTCCCCTTCTCTCCGATTTCTACGGAATCTCTCGAAGGTGTCTTTACTATCCATTGGTCTACTCTACCAACCCTTTCAAATACACTACCCATCAAAAGTTTTTAATCATTGTGTCATTAACGAATATACATATAAAACGAACTAATATCTATAACTTAGACGTATACATCAGTAATCTTGTTAATTTAAGATAAATCGTTTAAAAATCTACTCCTATTGACGAAAATCAACGAACCACGATCTCTAACTTTTGGTCGGTAGTGTATATGAAATGAAGAGAGTACAGAGAGTCTCTCTCTCTTCCTCTTCTCTTAGATGTTCACGGTATCGAAAAGCCACGAGATCGAATTTGAGAAGGTTCATAGATTGACCTTAGCCACAACCTTTCCTAGTCCAATCCGATTTTCGAACGATATCGTTAGGAGACACGATAATCCAACTGTAAAGTACGATTCTATGAGTATTAGCTTCAACAGTTATGACCCTTATTCTCTCTCTCTCTCTCCCTCTCTTCCTCTTTCATTCTAATTCTCTCTCTTTCTATTTCATACGATCGTTCATTCCATTTATATTCAAAGACAGTAACGATATTCCGGTGTATATACAGGAGAACGAGAAAACCGGTCCGAATCAAAGCTGTGTATCAAAAAGAAGAACAAGTAAAACGTTTAAGATGCGTTTTTAAGTACTGTTAGGTAGTTACAACTGTAAGAGCATAATTATCCTACCTCTCTCTCTCTCTCTCCTTCTCATTCTCTTTCTTTTTCTTTTTTTCTCTCTGCTTAACCTACATTTTTACAGTGTAAATTCTTAGAAAGATACCGAGAAAGAAAAGGAAGAAGATCGAAGTAATCGCGTATCCTTCAAGCAAAGATGACATCAAAGGGACAAAGAAAAAGGATTTAATGAAACAACGGGTTATCGATTCTCCTATAATAATGCTCGCTAAAATGAGAACTAAATTATAATAATAATAGTATATTCAATTGAATTGGAGATTTTGCAGATACGAAGAAACAAACAAAAATGTGTATACCAGCACGTGATAGAAATTCGGTAGGACGAAGCTGTTTAAATTTTAATTGACCGTCTGGTCTTTCTTTTTTAAAATAAACAAAAATATAATAATTTATCCCGACCTAGAGAGCGACGTTGAAAAAGTGGTTGGATTAAATAATTAATCGATCTTTATGTCTGCTCGGAGTATTTCTGCGCATGTGTTTTATAACTTCAATTGGAATAATTTTGTAATATTTTTGTGTCTGACCACTTTGAACGCGAACAGCACATTGAACATTTATTATTTATAAATGTCCGATCGTATATGGCTGTTGTTACGAATGTGAATTAACAAAAAAAAAGTTTGCGATATTTTATATTTAATTTAGGATCGAATAGTTAAGTTAAATTTAATACTAAACGTGTAAACGTAGCAGAGTCTGGTTAGAAAATAATTCTCAGACTTTCCTTCCTTCTTCTTCTTCTTCAATTGTTGCAACGAGAAGTTAACCAAAAAGGAAAGGAAAAAGGAAGGCAAATGATTTGATTGATCTTAAAAAAAAAATAAAAAAAGAAAAATAAAAAATAGGCAAACACTTCGGCGTAGCTTTTGTTGGTAAGATAAATCGGTGGTGGGAATATAAAGAGAGAATACCAATAGCGGTTAAATCCGTAGGAAGGCCCAACATCGAAAGTAAATTTACGATCGGCGTCGAAACGTTATTATGTCGAGCGTTTCGATGTTAGCCACCACCACCTCTCTCTTTCTCTTTCTCTCACTCTCTCTACGTGTGCTTGAATATATACCATGACAAAATTTACGGTACTTCGTGGATAGCCACCACCCACCACCACGGTGATCCTCCCTGGACGAACCCCAACCCTCCCATCGACTCGTTTGCTGTTGTTTCGTTTCGATTGCTTATAGGGTTTATATATCTATTTTAATTATATCTTTCAGTTTGTTAGTTTTAACTCTTCTTCCGTCTAACAATAAGTAAAATTAGTATAGTCCAATTTTTTACGAATTCCAGCTCGCTATTCCTTTTGTTTTTGCGGTTTTAACTTATCGTTTCTTTTATTTCTTTGCCTTCCTCCTTTTTTCGTATCGACAATTTTTCCTCTTTCTTTTTTTTTTCGGCAAACAAGTCAACCGCGATATCAAAGTACACAAACATTTCGGTATAATATCATGTTAAAAGTGATGACGGAAGGTGGGGGGAGGTAGCAGCAGGAGAGGAAGGTAGAGTCGTTCGTTTGTTGAAATAACGAATACTTGATATCGTATAAACTAAATCTACGGTTTATAGAAAATATAGATTGCTTCAAATTGGGGGAATTTTTTTGTTCTCTTTACATTTTCCTTCCTTTTCTTCCCCCTTACTGTTTTAATTGTTATTTTTAGGTAGGATTTTTCTGAATAGTTAACGACCATACTGAAAATCTGGATTTTAACTTCCTGCAAAAATAACCGTCGAGAGTTAATCGATTGATTCCCTTCGAATATTATTTCAATTACTTTTTATATAAAATCCAAGCAAACTTTTTTACATCAATTCATTTTTCGTAACCATTCGAAATACTTTTCTCGAGATACGTAATATTTTTCAAACACCTAAAACAGAGACTCGACTCGTACCACTATTATTACACTGTCAAAATTATTTCAATCATCAGGGGTTGTTTACAGCTGTTTGTTCTCAGATCACCGAAAAAACTTAGCTGATATTTTCGGTGCATCACGCATTAGCATTTTTTTTGCGTCTCGAATACATCGTTTTCCCGATTGAAGTAATTCCCCCGTTCGATCCTCCGCCCCTTCATTCTATGTCGAACTACCCATCAGGTTTTCTCTCAGATAACCATTTTCGATCGGTGGGAACGGTGATATCCGTTGCATTGCAGACCGGTAGCTAATTTTCCGGGCGAACTATTGCACCGGAAAAATACAAGCCAAAAAAATACAACTACTATAGTAATAGTAATCGTAATAGTTAGCAGCAGCAGTAGTAGTAGTAGTAGTATTAAGAGGTATGGTTTGTGTTTGCCTATTAGCGTAACGCCCGAAACGATTTTTAATTATTACAAGGCAACCAACCATCGGCCTAGGTTCTCGTTAATAGAGGCCACCGTGAATCGTTAATTTAATCGGCCAGTATATATGTAGTCGTGTAATTCAGGCTCGTATTAACGGTGCACCAGCTTGGCAATAATTTCGTAATGTAAACAACCGGGTGAAGTAGGGTGAAATAGGGTGAAGTAAAGTAGGGCTAGGGTCAGGAGTTTAGGTATGTTTCGTATTAATACTACATTACCCGTTTTATACATTTTTTAAATCCCCGTGTATAACCTACACACACATACACAAAATAATCGTAATATTAAAAAGTATGCAAGATCGAGAACTCGACTTGGTTTTTTAACATAACAAGAAGAAGAGTTTTTATCCAACGATTATGAGAAAGAGTTGGGAGAGATGGTTAGTTTAGAAAAGTAGCGAACCCTAAAAAGGTACGAGAGCAAGGGGTTTGCGGTGGAACCTTAACGGACAATATTTATACATTACGGGGAAGATGAGATGTGGGAGAGGTAAAGTTTAGCCGACAGGTAGGAAAAGTTTAGTCTCTTGGTGGGTGATTAACGCGGTTAATTTGTTGCAATTTGACCCGACTAGGAGAGCACCCTCGATTCAGAACTGCTACAGGGCTACGTTCAACCCTCATCCCTTTTCTCTACCCTTCTCTCTCTCTCCCGTTGTAGGGGTGGCTTAGCCAGCGTTCTACCTTCAACGTTAGCCAGAACAGAGAACAGAACAGTTCCTAAATAATTTACGAGGTGTAATTGTAATTTTGTCCCGTCGAGCATGCGGCAGGCAGACACCTGGACTACTACTACTACTCGTCTCTGTAACTCACGTTACAAGAGCTAGGGATTCGACGGCTATGGATAAACCTACCAACTCGAATTGACGTTCCGATTTTCGGTTCGTCGACGGTGATACCGCGAAAGCGAGAATCGACGTACCGTGGCTAGATGAGAAGGTGGAGGAGGAGGAGGAGGAGGAGGAGGAAGAGGAGGAGGTGGACGTGGAGTTGAATGGCCACCGTCGATACGATTGCCCTCATCCTAAAGCCGATGATCGAACGTTCTATTCTCACTGTTGTTCCCCTGGATTTCCGTCTATGTATACACACTTCAAGAGAACTCTGCTTGCTCGCTTGCTAGCTTGCTTTTGTGCTAGAACGATCACTCAGAAGATGCTTCTTTTTAAGCTCGATTTTAGGTCTTTGTCGATCGGGAAATTGAGACGATCGTTAACCTGAATAAATCAAAGATACTCAAACTTTTCAGATTTGATGCTACACTATATATAGTGTCACAATAACTTTTTATATTCTTCTTTTTATTCGAAACTAAGTAGATTAGGCAAGCCTTCGATTTCAATGGGCATCGCAAAAAGAATTTTACTGCAACGTCACGTTCTAAGAAAAATTTAACGTTCAATTTTTATCGTATACCTTTTTTTCTTATTATTTCTGAGAAAAGCGTAATGAAAATTCTTAACTACTGTTGTTGAATACTTTTGTACGATTGGAAGAAAAGAAAATTTACGATTAGAATTGTCGTCCGGAAAATCGGACTTTATTCGATGCTTTTGCTAGGTATGTCCCTTAGGACACGAGTACGAGGAAAAGGCGATAGGATATGTGCGCGTCGGAATACGTTTTAAATCCCGCTGAAATCGTCGCATCGATCACGATGAAATTCCTATTGAAAAACCTTACACATCTCCTACACAACTGTGACATTCTTATGATTCGTCTAGGTACTATGAGAATCTTGTTTTAAACTTGTCTTTTCGAAATTGTCATTTCGCCGTGTTAAATAGAAAAAAAGGAAAGAAAAGGAAAGGAAAAGAAAAATGTTGCGACGTTAAAACAACGAAAGATTCTAATTGATTAAGACGATTAACAAGAATGCAACGCAACGAAATAAAATATTATCTATCGAACGAAACGAAACTTTGTACTTTAAAAGTATTCGGGAGGAAAAATATTGGAAACAATTGGGAAACTTGAATATTATTAAGGGGAAAAAGCGAAACTTTGTTTTAATCCGTGAAAATGAAAGAAAACAGTAGCCTCTATCGTTCGAGAACTCGTATATTCCCCCGGTATTTGTTTATTATTCTTTCCTTTTTCTTTTTTTCTTGTTTTCTATTTTTAATTCTTTTTTCTTTCCGATACATATATATGAAAAACATCGAAGAATTTCGCGATAAGAAAAACAAGGAGGGCAAAATTGTTCTCCTTAAATATTGGGGCAAGCAACGTTCGAAGGATTGTTTTCGCGTTGTCCAACAAAAATGATCTTTTTTTTTTTTTTTATTATAAAATGAAATAAATTCAAAAACAAAAATAGAAAAATATTGTTAAACGTCAGTTAGTTCGGTGAACGAACGAACGGGATAGAATTTTTCTAATATTATAAGCAGACGAGTAGGATTTAGTAAGAGCAAGTAGAGCATGAAAAGTCGGACAGGTTTATCCAACATCGTGGAAAAGGAGTATTAGTAGTAGTAGTATTAGTAGCAGCAGTACGAGAAGGAGGAGTATAACCTCCGACGTGAGATTTTTCATCCGAGATCTTAGAGATGGAAGAGGATAGAACTACTCGGTGGGATCCTCTAATTGCGAAACATTAATCCCCGCGTTCCAATTTCTGTTTGCGAAACGGCGGAAGCATAAAGACGAGCTACTGTCCCTGGAGGAATCCGCTCGAAACTGAGGTCCGAACTGGAAACGATGCTAGGGATATATAGTAACAAACCTATACTCTACATATACACCTACTGTTGAAACTGTACGGGGTGTCCCGTGTTGAAATTACCTAACCCCAAACATCTCTATTCTCAACGAAAATGCAACTAAATTATTCAGGCATGCAGAAGCTGAGCGGTTTTCACGCTAACATATATATATATATTCGTTTAAAATGTATGCTTCCTGCCGTTTCTAGAAAAGGTACGATACATAAATATTATATATATATATATATATATTTTTATTCGATATATTGATTCTTACTACTTATATTTACTTACTTTTAACACTTGTTCCTTTTTACAATTAGGCTTATTTTATTTTCTGTACATTCAAAGGATTATAAAAATATTATTTGTCCATAAATGCAAAAGTAAATGCAATTGTTTTTAACGATAGAAGTGAGTTGGTCAGTGTTAAGAATTTATTTCGAGTAAGTGGAGAAATAATGTTTCATTGATAATATTGATGGATTACAATGATGTACGGGGACTTATTAAGAATGGTTACAACACGAAATAGAAAGCAAAAGCAGAATCTATAATTTTGCAGCACTCAGTACGACACAGAATACGGGGATTTGGCTTTTCGTTGAAATCCAAGAGTGACAAGCTAGAGAAACTCCATATATATATACATATAGGATCTAGACAAGTTCTAGTACCGGTCAGAATCGGAAAAGCTTTCCCTATACGTTTGCTATACATACCAGTTGTAGTTACCGTATAACCGAATGGAGTTTGTTCAGGAATATACCATAGAAGAGGAAGAAAGAGAGGGGTAGGTAGAAAGGTGGAGGGGATAGGACGAGGATAGAAGGGGTGGTTCGCTTTTAAACCAGAAGGATGATGACTCGTCCTCCCTCTGCTCGTGACTAATAACGAAAGTGCTTCACCGTTTCTATCCGTTGGACTGTTTTGCTAAGGGTAATCGGCTTATTTGGTTAGAAAGGTGGAGGGGATAGGACGAGGATAGAAGGGGTGGTTCGCTTTTAAACACCAGAAGGATGATGACTCGCCTCCCTCTGCTCGTGACTAATAACGAAAGTGCTTCACCGTTTCTATCCGTTGGACTGTTTTGCTAAGGGTAATCGGCTTATTTGGTTAAACTTAAGATTCGAAAATGACGCTTCAGACACACTACACGGAAAGATATAATAATAATAAAAAGAAAAAGTATGATATCTCTCTCTCTCTCTCTCTCTCTAAAAATTGTAGAAGGATAAACCGTCGAGTGCTAGTTTTCTTGTTTCTTTTCTTTGATTTTTTTTCTTCTACAGAATTGTATCAAGAAAGTTGGGAAATGTGGAGGGGGTAGAAGAAACGGTAAGAATGTTGGTAGATTCAAAACAAGGACCGTATTCTCTCCTTACTATATCTTTCTTTCTCTTTCCTTCTCTTTATCCTATTTTATGCATCCTTTCCTCGTATAAAATTAACTATCAACCAAAGACTCTCTCTCCGAGAGTTCGTGTTGACATCATTGCGAATATAAACGCTTCTTTGCTGCCTCGGTATTCCGATGAAAAGCTTTAATATTGCTCGGGAAGAAAGCTTCTTCGTCCTTCTTCTTCGAGAAAACGTCGTTTTCTCATTCGTGGAATATTCTCAAATTTACTCTCTCTCTCTCTCATTCTTGTTTTCATCTCCCATTTTTTTTCGTATATTTTTTTTTTCCTTTACGTAAAACACTTTAAAAGTATAAATTTGACGACAAATTCAGTGATACTGTCTCATCTTATTGGCTTTACTTCATTTGATTGCAATGGCTGACCGTATACGTAAGATTGACTCGTACTACTTAATAATGTCTGACCACGTACGTACGATTGATTCGTACTACTTAATAATGTCTGACCATATATATTGAGGTTTCACTTAACAATCTTAAGAAAACGGGATAACAGAATACATTTGTTTGAATTTAATGGAAATCAATGAATGATTTCAGGGTACCATTAGAATAATCCTTTAAAAATAATGATTAATATATTATTTGAATAATTAGGTTAGATGACATGAAGAAAGATGAAACATAATGAAAGATAGATATGATACTTAACGCGTAACTCGATACACTGTTCGTTCGTGTGTTCAAAGTATGACCTGCACGAAGAAGACAGTCATTTAATCCCTTTAATCCGGCTTACGAGATACGGCCTGTTATCGCAAAAGCTCTTCTCTCTCTCTCTCTCTCTCTCTCTCCTGGTATTACTTACGGGTACGCTATCGGTCGTTGCAAAAGTCTTTCTAGCTTGCCCATGGTATCCACATGAAAGAAAAAGAAGAAGAAGTAAAACAAGGATAGAATAAAGAGGTAGTCAGAAATGGAAGGGTGGAAGGGTGGAAGGAAGGAAGGAAGGAAGGAAGGAAGGAAGGAAGGAAGGAAGGAAACAGGGAACAGTTGTGCGAGTAACTCGACTCCAAACTTTAGACAGAGTCTGACTTTACTCCGTTAGATCCGGTAGTCGTCAGAACTGGGGGAAGGAGGAGTGGAGAGAGACACACGAAAAAAAAAATAAATGGAAGATTGCGATATGCTTTGGAATGATGCCAAATGTTAATAGAATGTACTTAAACTACAAACGCTATTCCTATTTCTAAACGTTTATTAAGAATTATTTTCGATAGGGTTGAAATTTATTTCAATTGGTTCACGACTGGTTTATTATTATTTCCCACGTAATTACTTTTAAATTGGATATGATTTACGTGGAAATAAACTAAATTACATTTATACGATAGATTTAGTAATAATATAAAAGTAATAATTAATGATAGAAAATTTGGAGGATAATTATCAATATCAAAATTTAAGCAAACACAATTTATAAAATCTAATGAATAATATCATCGTTCTTTATACTTAATTAATTATAATTGGACAATAATTATGAAACTTGGTGGAATAAAAAAGACCGGCGTGAAACTTAAAACTTGTTGACCAGGAAAAAGCAAGAATCTGCAAGATAGAGTCAATTTAATAGTCTGAGAGAGAGAGAGAGATCCACAGGTTCGGGTGTCGTAAAGCTTAGAGCTTGCAAGTCCGTAAGATGGGCATTAGCATGCATAGGTTGGTCCGATGCATTTAACCACCCCCGCGTCTTTCTACTAACCAACCCCTGTTTCATCCCCTACCTCTTTCATCCTACTTTCACCCTACCCGAGGGTGTACTCGACTCGTCGAGGCGGACCAAACGATACTCCGAGTGTTCTAGGATCGGTCGAAAGGGGTAAATTTTCTAAAGAAATTTCACACACGTAGACACACACACATACATACACAGAGAGATAGAGAACGGAGACATCATCGCGATAGCGAATCTCGATTTAAGGATTCACCCCTTTTTTCTTTCTTTCTTTTTTTTTATCTACCTATCTATCTATCTATCTCTCTCTCTCTCTCTCTTTTTATCCGATTGCGAATGGGTGCGTGTATACGTGTACATGTATGTGTGTATATATACTATTTTATCGTAGATTCTTATTACGTTAAAGATAATACACTCTCTACTTTGTTCTCTCTAATCATTATTTCGCTCGACTAATGGTACAGCTCGTTATTATTTCTAAGAAAGGGCGTTCCTCCGTTGTCGTACGACGAGACTCACCCTTTTTCTTTTCTCTTTTTTTATTATCTTTCTCTTTCTCTCGTTGAGTTTCTCGGCAAATTATAAAAAATACACGAGTAAAATGGTCCAAGAGAGTTAGGACAAGTATAAAAACAAATACGAAAATAAGGGATATAAAGAAAAGTCGTACGTGTACACTGAAATTTATCGTTTGAATTACTGTTTAAACTTAACTCTCATGAATACAACACTACTGTATTATATATTTAGAAAAGAATTTTGATGAAATTAAATTGATAGAGGGAATCTATCTAAGCATCGAAAAGATCTTTGAAGAAGATTTTTTTGTCTGAACTATACGCGAAATTAATCGATTTCCAATATCGATATCGAAAATTTTATTTTATTCGGGTTACGAAAACTTGCTCAACGAGTTTTTTGGTTTGATACTGACATTAAATTATATCCATTAACAATAAAGAAATCTTTTATTTTATAATATTACGCGAAACATTTTTATAACACATTATCTAAGATAATTCCGTTAACTATTGGCGATAGAAAAAGATCCTTTCGTAGAAGAAAAAGTGTTTCATTTCTTAAATCAAGTTTCATTAAAAACACACTTTTTATCATTATCATCAATCGAATTAAATTTAAATAAAGCCTTTATTTTAAACAGTCTCGTATAATACAAATTTTATAATCCGTAAATTCTCAGCTCGTGTTTTGCTCGGTTATGAATCATTATAAAAATATTCCAGGAGAATCTTCCCTCAGACATTTTCTTCTCGGTACAATAGTTTCTCTCGATTATTCGAGACGTTGTGCGAAGTAGACACAAGAGAGAATAAGAGAGAGAGAGAGTGAGAGAGAGAGTGAGTGAGAACGCGTGACTATTCGAAATCGTAGGAGGTACCCGGACTGTGTTTCGGTAAATGCGAGTCGGGTGTAACATGTGCGAGATAATCCGAAACTGTTCCCAACGGTGCCGTCTTAACCTAATTTCAACCGTATCTATCCTAAGGCTGACCTGTTATGCACCATTTCGGCTGTTCTACTCGAGACGTCGTCGTCTTCGTCGTACGCCTTCCCTTGTTCGCATATATACCACAGGCATATCTTACATCATGGTGTTTCCTTTCATCATTTCGCTACACTACCCAACTCTATATTCTTCTTCTTCTTCTTCTTCAGTATTTCTCAACTATATTTTATTATTATTAATATTTTTTTCTTTCTTTTTGTTCTTAGAAATATAAATCATTATCATCATTTTTTGTTCTCTACTTATTTTTTTGGGGAAAATTTGTTCGACAAATTATTATTGAAACGATATTAGTGTCCTCCTATTTATTCGTTAATTCAAATTTCTTAATTTAATAATTTTCAATCGATGCTAAATACTATAGGTAAGTTTCGTTGAGTTGAGAAACACTGTAGCAGATAGATAGACCTTCTAACTTTGAAGGAAGTATGAATCTTAACGTGGTAAACCTCTTAATTATCGAACGTAGTTATCTAATTCTTCCTCATTTCATTGAATATTTTTTTTTCTCTTTCCTATTTATGTGTTGTTGCTTTTTTTTTCTCTTTTTCTTTTTTCCAAACTTTCCGTCAGTAACTAACTAACTAACTACTTTAGTTAAATATAGCTCAAATATAATTAACGCTATTCGAAAGTATCCTCTTACTTTTCTTACTGTCTAACAATTTTCCACTAACGGTTGATTAAAAGAGAAAGAAGGAAAGAGTTGAAGAGCGAGATAAGGATTAGAACGAAACGTTTCTCCTTTCATACGTGAAAGACAAAGAGAAATGTAAGAGTACCAAAAGAAGTATTTTTCAATTTCATTAGGAAACTTATCAATCGACATTCGACTTTAGAGGCTCGTCCCTTTTCTTATATATTTATTTTCTTTTAAATCTTACCAAAGTTTCATCGGACTTTTTGAAAATACCGAATACAACCATAGCTTTATGATCGTTCGCACCGCGTTAGAGTTAAAAACTTTTTCAACTTTTCTCTCTTGGTAAGCTCAAAACTTTTCAACCCACCAATGTATATATTTTTTTCTACGATTTCTCCTACTTCTTCTTTTTTTTTTCTTTTTTTCTTTCAATTACATCGTAAAACATTTATTTTTTTTTCTTTCCATCTAACGCGAAACCACGCGAAAGCTTTTTTTCTCTCGTAAAGTAGATTATTATTTTTTCTCTCTTTTTTTTTTTTTTATTCTTCGGCAAATGTGGAAGCAATAAATCCAGCATTTATCTCTCTTTCGGGGTACAGATAAAATATATTTATCTTTTATTAAGATATTAGCGAAATGAAATTGGTATCGAAAAGATAATTGAAGAGGTAGTCACTTATTTTTCTTTTTATATATCAGGAGCATCACGATAACGTGTATCGTGTCTACACGGGAAATAGATTCCTCGTTTGCTATAATTTTTCGTGCAGATGATAGAGAACGCTATTCTAGGGGAAAAAGAAAAAGAAGAAGAAGAGGAGGGAAAGGAGAGGAAAGGAAACAGCTATCGTTTTCCCGACAAAGCCTTTTATTCTTGAATCTGGCGTGGTCCTGTCGACGGTAAGAGCAAAGCAACGATATCGTTTAAGCTGACGCTCGAGAACCATAAAGCAAAATTATGTGTGTATTTGTGTGCGTTTTCGCGAAAGCACACATTGGTGTTTCCCTGAGAGGAAGATACTTCGAGGGGCGGAAAGGGGGGGGGACAAAAGAGAGACTCAGAGGGGATAAGCTAAGCATTTGACAAACCAAGCATTTTATCTTTTCTTCAAATACAACAAATAATAGTAATAATAATATTAACATAAAAATAATAATGATAATATACTAACGGATAATCCGAGAAAACTTTTGATTTAATTTTCATGAAACTTTAACGAAGATAGAAGGACAGAGAGAGAGAGAGAGAGAGAGAGATACTACTCTACTTGATATATTAAATCTAAAACGTTAAGAGAGATATAATTTGAGCTGTAAGTAATTGGCAAATCGATCCTACCGACGTACGAGATATCGAAAAGAAAAAAGAAAAGAAAAAAAGAAAAGATACACGACCCGGAAAGAATTATCTTCTGCTTGACCGTTCTACGAAGATCTAGATAACGAGACGATAAGCATAACTAAAATCAATTACTTTTTTCTGTGTGTGTGTTTTTTTTTTTATTTTTCAAGAGAAACCTTCTACTTGAATACTTCTATCTCGGAGTATTTTTTTTTTTTTTTAAATGAATTACATATAAGGGTACCTATTCAATTTTACGATGATCGTTAGTTTCAAGTTCTAAAGAATTTCTTAAATAGAAAGATGATAATAAAAAGAAATTACATATAGGAACGATGATAGATTTAGAATGAATAAATATAAGAAGTGAGAAGGAAAAGAATAAGAACAAGAATAAGAATAAGAAGAAAGTATAGGTGAAATTTGGTAGAATCGTAGTTAGGTGACTCTAAACATGATATAAGGGAGGAAACATTATTAGCTCAGTTGTATTACGAGTCCCAGCAGGTATACCGAGACGCGTGGATTACGCTTTTAAGTGTAAGTAGTGGTAGGTAGTTGTGCGTGTATTTGGGGGTATGGTCGTTCGTTGGTGTGGATACCAAGCGAAACGAGTATGCTAATAACGGCTCGGATCCAAGTGGGCCCCGTACACAGAATCGCACTCACATTACCAACTTCAACGCCCGAATAATTCTGCTATTAACGTTTTCGACTATGAACCGAGAGCGGATACGTATCCTCCCTACGTCATTCACCCCTCTCCCTCTCCCCTTTCCTCCCACCCTCTCTATCACAACCCAGGGGTATACACATTCTCCGATTTCACATTTGAAAAACGAGATTTTTGTCCTTTGATGGGAATATTGTAGATTTTTTATTTTTTTTATATTTTCTTTCCCTGTTTTATATTATGCATAACATTTTTTCTTTTTGCTCCTTTTACTTCTTCTTTTTTATATTCCTTTCCGTCAAAGTCATTCGATTATTAAATATATTTCTTCGAGTCGAGTTATCCTACCGGTTTTATTTTTTCTTTTTTATTCTTTTTCCATTCGAATAATCTTATAAAAGCCAATTCATTCTTTTACCCATTGTTCGGTATTGTTATTATTAACCTTTTTCAGTTTTAAAATATAAAATTCACGTGGAAAAAGGGAGTAGAAAGAAAATCGTTGAAAAATGTTACTACCTCCAGAGAAAGAGAAAGAGAGAGAGAGAGAGAGAAAATCGTAACGAAATGATAATAGAAAGCACACATACGTCCTACTATTTACTTACATATTGGGTCGTACCAAAAAGTTTCATCGTTATTTTAACTTTAAAATCGTATAAATTCTAATAATATTATTATCAAATCCTGTTTATAATTGAAAGGGTTTTAAAAATTTACATGATATTGTACGTAAAGGCAATTAAACGAATTTACGATATTCTTTGATTCGGTTAAGACTTTATTAAGACTATAAAAAAAAAAATAATGTAATAATAAGATTGAGAACGAATATTATATAACAGTCATGCTATTGGTAAAGAATTAAATACGTTCTACCGCAAAAAAGATTTTTAAAATCGTTTGAATAAAAACCTGAATGGAGAAAGAAAACTTGTTTGACGAGTTTTCTTTTGAAATAACGAATAAACTTTTTCTCTTGATTCTCGTGTACGTTGCTGTCGCAAAAAGGGAAGAAAAATTGTCCCTTTTTTTTTGTTTTATCTCTGAATCGAAATATGTTAGTACTTTTCGACTTTAAATACGTCCTAAACCTGTTAGTCAAGAAGTTTAATCGAAATGTAGTCTCGCTTTTGGTTGAAGAATACCCCAGCTATGTATTCATGTGTATACGTATGTGTGTAAGTGTATATACACATATACGAGAAGTAAAACGAAGCAGGAATTGTATACGGACCCTCTCTAAAAGCGTTTTTCGAAAAGGAAATTAAAGAAAAAAAAAAAAAGAAAAAAGAAAAAAGGAACGCGTGACTCGTTACCCCCGATGAATCTGCAAAACGAAATTGCAGTTAAAGGCTTGACGATACGTCGTAATGGACGTTCGATTTGTCAATTTGAACGGTTTGCGAACGGAAATTCTTTCTTCCGGTTTGCTAATGCTCATCCAAATAAGGTAAGTTAGTTCGTTGAATCAACATACTTACGAATAAGCATTTGTATTTTATTTGTATTATCGTCTGATGTATTTGGTTTCACATTTATCAGTCGGGATTGTAAGCTTTCAGAAAATTATGATATATATAGTCCACTAAAATAGTGGACTGAATAATCAGAAGCATTCAATGGATCAACACACACAATGGATCAACACAAACAATGGATCAACACAAACAATGGATCAACAACATCAGTTTAAGAACAACGTACAACGTTTTTTTAATTAATTATTATCAATTATATCTTATTTATGTTAAAAATCAGATCTACATTAAAGAAATGTAAAAGAAACTTTATGTACAAGATTGAAATTTATAAAATATACTTGAATTAAATCAAATAATTTGTTGAATTATTTATATTACGAAAAAACAACACCCAATTCCTTTTTTCTAAGAAATGAAGTTATTTAAAGAACTGAAAAGTATGATTTAAAAAACATAAAGAAAGGATGGCGCGTGCCACTTCCTCGCACATCATGTGATCCTGTTAACAATCTCAATTTTCGAGAAAACTTAGAAATTTTGTCGAAAATTTAATTTTGTAACAGGATCACATGATGTGCGAGGAGGTATCTTGATTTCGGAATTTCCAAGAAATGACGTCATCAGAAATTCCAAGAAATGACGTCATTTCCAAGAATTTTAGATTTTTCCAAGAAATGACGTCATTTCCAAGAATTTCTGATGACGTCATTTCTTGGAAAAGTTCGGAATCGAGATACCTCCTCGCACATCATGTTATCCTGTTACAAAATTAAATTTTCGACAAAATTTTAAAGTTTTCTCGACAAAATTTCAAAGTTTTCTCGAAAATTAAGATTGTTAACAGGATCACATGATGTGTGAGGAGGTATCTCGATTTCGGGCTTTTCCAAGAAATGACGTCATTTCCCAGAATTTCAGAAATTTCCAAGAAATGACGTCATTTCCAAGAATTTCTGATTTTTCCAAGAAATGACGTCATTTCCAAGAATTTCTGATGACGTCATTTCTTGGAAAAGTCCGGAATCGAGATACCTCCTCGCACATCATGTTATCCTGTTACAAAATTAAATTTTCGACAAAATTTCAAAGTTTTCTCGAAAATTGAGATTGTTAACAGGATCACATGATGTGCGAGGAAGTGGCACGCGCCATCCTTTTTTTATGTTTTTTAAATCATACTTTTCAGTTCTTTAAATATCTTTATTTCAGATTAAATTTTCGACAAAATTTCAAAATTTTCTCGAAAATTGAGATTGTTAACAGGATCACATGATGTGCGAGGAGGTATCTCGATTCCGGACTTTTCCAAGAAATGACGTCATCAGAAATTCTTGGAAAAATCCGAAATTCTTGGAAATGACGTCATTTCTTGGAAAAATCTGAAATTCTTGGAAATGACGTCATTTCTTGGAATTTCTGAAATTCTTGGAAATGACGTCATTTCTTGGAAATGCCCGAAATCGAGATACCTCCTCGCACATCATGTTATCCTGTTACAAAATTAAATTTTCGACAAAATTTCAAAATTTTCTCGAAAATTGAGATTGTTAACAGGATCACATGATGTGCGAGGAAGTGGCACGCACCATCCTTTTTTTATGTTTTTAAATCATACTTTCAGTTCTTTAAATATCTTTATTTCAGATTAAATTTTAGACAAAATTTCAAAATTTTCTCGAAAATTGAGATTGTTAACAGGATCACATGATGTGCGAGGAGGTATCTCGATTCCGGATTTTTCCAAGAAATGACGTCATCAGAAATTCTTGGAAATGACGTCATTTCTTGGAAAAATCCGAAATTCTTGGAAATGACGTCATTTCTTGGAAAAATCTGAAATTCTTGGAAATGACGTCATTTCTTGGAATTTCTGAAATTCTTGGAAATGACGTCATTTCTTGGAAATGCCCGAAATCGAGATACCTCCTCGCACATCATGTTATCCTGTTACAAAATTAAATTTTCGACAAAATTTCAAAATTTTCTCGAAAATTGAGATTGTTAACAGGATCACATGATGTGCGAGGAAGTGGCACGCACCATCCTTTTTTATGTTTTTTAAATCATACTTTTCAGTTCTTTAAATATCTTTATTTCAGATTAAATTTTAGACAAAATTTCAAAATTTTCTCGAAAATTGAGATTGTTAACAGGATCACATGATGTGCGAGGAGGTATCTCGATTCCGGATTTTTCCAAGAAATGACGTCATCAGAAATTCTTGGAAATGACGTCATTTCTTGGAAAAATCCGAAATTCTTGGAAATGACGTCATTTCTTGGAAAAATCTGAAATTCTTGGAAATGACGTCATTTCTTGGAATTTCTGAAATTCTTGGAAATGACGTCATTTCTTGGAAATGCCCGAAATCGAGATACCTCCTCGCACATCATGTTATCCTGTTACAAAATTAAGTTTTAGACAAAATTTCAAAATTTTCTCGAAAATTGAGATTGTTAACAGGATCACATGATGTGCGAGGAAGTGGCACGCACCATCCTTTTTTATGTTTTTTAAATCATACTTTTCAGTTCTTTAAATATCTTTATTTCAAATTAAATTTTCGACAAAATTTCAAAATTTTCTCGAAAATTGAGATTGTTAACAGGATAACATGATGTGCGAGGAGGTATTTCGATTTCGGACTTTTCCAAGAAATGACGTCATCTGAAATTCTTGGAAATGACGTCATTTCTTGGAAAAATCTGAAATTCTTGGAAATGACGTCATTTCTTGGAATTTCTGATGACGTCATTTCTTGGAAAAGTCCGAAATCGAAATACCTCCTCGCACATCATGGTATCCTGTTACAAAATTAAATTTTCGACAAAATTTCTAAGTTTTCTCGAAAATTGAGATTGGTAACAGGATCACATGATGTGCGAGGAAGTGGCACGCGCCATTCTTTTTTATGTTTTTTAAATCATACTTTTCAGTTCTTTAAATATCTTTATTTCTTAGAAAAAAGGAATTAGGAATTGTTAATGTTAGGAATAAATAATTCAACAAATAATTTGATTTAATTTAAGTATATTTTATAAATTTCAATCTTGTACAAAGTTTCTTTTACATTTCTTTAATGTAGATCTGATTTTTAACATAAATAAGATATAATTTATAATAATTAATTAAAAAAACGTTATACGTTGTTCTTAAACTGATTTTGTTGATCCATTGTGTGTGTTGATCCATTGAGTGTCTTATGATTATCCTCCTAGTATCAGGAAACCTTGGAAAGAAGATAGAAATGGGTCCCATATAACAAAACTAAATTTCTCTGTGTTTTCTTGTCTTCTTATTCTCAGTTTTGTTCTTCTTCTTATGCCAGGAATAATCTTTGTCAGTTTTATTAGCTTTTTACCTAAGAGTGAAAAATATAAAAAGATTAGAAAAGCATACACACACACTCGTGAAACATTTGTACATTTAGAAAATTATTGTTATAATTTACCTTCGTGAAAATTCCTTTTTAAAAAATCTCTCTCTCTCTCTTTTTCAATCTTCATTTCGTTGTTGTTCGTAATTCTCTTGTTGTAACTTAAATCAAAACGATTTAACATTAATCGTTATATCATAGCTCTCGCAATAATATAATTTCATAGAATCTACGAAACTCTTACATAATATCGTTTGTCTTGTAATCTACGACGCAACCAATTTGCATGAAGTTACCAGAGGAAAAGCCTTTTTGTCAGAGAGAGAGAGAGAGAGAGAGAGAGATCAAAGAATAAACGAGAAGATCTTTCCCCGTTTCGAAGGATCATTTTCTGTGTGACGAAACTCCTCCACTTCACTTTCTCTTGAAGTAAAGAAAAGGGGAAAAGAAAAGAAAAGAAAAGAAAAGAAAAAGAAGAAAAGAAAATTACCTAAGGGAACAATGTTTTTCCAAAGGTCCCTTACTTTAACCCCACTTGAACTATTTGTTTACTCTATTTTTTTTTAAAATCTTACGAACGAAATATTTTCTCATCGTTCCTTTTACAGGTGTCCCCCTCCCCCTCATTAAAATAGAATTAAAAGTTCCACTTTATATTCCACCCAGTTTAGTTAATGTAACACAATATCGAGGAATGTAACAAACAAGCTTGTTGGTTAATGGTTTGATGTAATATTACAAGAATCGAAATGTTAAAGGAAAAATTTCAAAGTTTTAAGATTCTTTTCTTTTCTTTTTTTTGAGAAAGAAAAAAAGAGAAAAGCTTTAAAGGTAGAAACCGAAAACTCGGTTATAATTAAAGTAATTACTAAGTCCCATTTCTCCTCCCTTCCTTTTTCCCTTTTTTCTTTTTTATTTTGTCGGTTTTATAGAAAAGGTGACTCGTTCGAAAGGCTTCTTGACAACTTTAACTACGCGCTTGTATGTTCTCTCTCTCTCTCCTATGTGTATTATACGAATGTGTGTACCTATATATATATAAGTGCATACATACGTAGTCAACGATATTGCAATTAAAACGAGAAGAAACCACGTTTTATGTTGCTATTAAAATAACGACGGTTAGTTGAACACAAATACGCGTATTATCGTTCTACTCTTGACAAATCTGATTCATTTGCGATACTCGACCAATATATCAATATAAAAAAAAGATAATGTTTCAATCATATAATATGTTTATACAGACATATATAACATCGTGTTAATCTATTTTTTGTCTTTTTTCTTTTTTATTGACATTAAATTTATTAAAAGTTTTATAATGTATTCCAATTGAAACCAAAGTATTCAGATTGCTCTTAAAACTCGTATCAATTTTTTTCAACATAAAAGTATTTGCTTTAATATTTACATTCGGAATGTGTACGAACTCTCTTCCGTGCAATGCGATATAATGCATACTGTTATTTTTAATTAATTAATATTTACTCGTGATTTTTTTATTTGATTTTTATATTGTCTACTTTGTTATTTCTGTTAAATTTTGTTTAGTTTCGGTTCGTTTAAGGTTCGTTTATTGTCATTTTTATATATGATTGATATATTATATATATAATTTTATATAATTAATGATACTAATATATATAAATTCAATATAAGATAAAATATATCAAAATAATATATACTTTATGTAAAATCGAATCGAGAAAAGAAAAGGAAATACGATATAAAGAGAAATCTTCTTTTATTTTCCCTTTCTCGTATTTGGAAAATTTCGTAGTCGTTGCATGCGTCGTCTAGCATTGAACAATCCACAGGATGACTTCATTTCAACATCCAAAGTAGAAATTAATTACGCGGAATAATCTAGAATGTTGGGGAGTTGGTGGTAGAAAATTTTCAAAAGCTCTCGGTGCAATGCGTATGTATGTTGTAATGTCTAGAAAAGTAATAGAATAGTTGACAAGGTATAAAAGCGCTACGGCGGACATTGAATATTCATATAAGTTTAGATTCATCCTAATTTTAAATATAGTATATTTAAAAGAAAACAAAATTTACCTACATATTATAATAATAATAATAATAGTGATAATAATATTTCAATGAATTTATTCTACGATCGAAGTATTCTTTCATATACTTAAGAATAATACGTAAAATAATTCTAAAAAACAAAAAGGGACACTAGAGTTTCTATTTTTTGTACAGATAATACATGACCGAACCTAATTAACAGTAAAAGATCTTAAACGAGAAACAATTGTCTTCAGTGTTTTAGCAAAAGAAAAAAAGAAAAAGTACAAGTAACTTTCTTCTTACGAACTAGACTGTAAAAATCTTGCTAAACAATTTTTCCTTTCTCTCTTGTGTCTCCTTTTCTTTGTGACCTTTTTTTCTTTCTTTCTCTCTTTCTCTCTTTTTCTCTCTTTCTTTATGCATACGCATTACTTTAAAAACTGTTTCCCCATAGCATCCTATTTCTCGTCCCTTTCTTTTCATTTTTTAAATATTTCCCTCGGTACCACACGCCACCTCTTCCCTTTCCTTACACTTTATTCACACCTGTCTGTATAACACACCCAGTCACTTTCTTGTTTTCCTTCCTCTTCTCTTTTTACTTTCTTTTATTTTTCATTTTTATCTCTTTTATTCCTTTTTTTTCCCCTACCACCCCCGTTTTTCATTTCTTCTTCAATTTTCTTTGTTTTCTTTTTTTTTCTTGGTACTCTAATCTTCTTCTACATCGTTGTTAACATTATTCTATTCTTCGCGAACCGCGATATTATTTTTCTTCGTCCCTTAAACCGATATTTTGCCATTTAATCGTTTATTCCAAATTATACGAACAAATATAAATAAATCCAATGCAAACGTATGTATGTGTGTGTGTTTTTTTTTCCTACATATATATATATATATATGTATTGATAAAAATAGGGCGAGAAAAAGCGGGGGAGAAAATTAGCGAGGAAGATGGAAAAAGTACGAATACCGATTTTCATGCACCAACAATCGTATCTAATTGGACCGTTCTTCTGTTACTACATTTTTTTTTTTTTTTATTCTCCCCTCTTCCTTTTTATCTTTTTTTTTCATTTTTTACTTTTATTTCTCTTTTCCTCTTTCTCTTCGTCAGTAAGTTTATATTATTCATTCGTTATTTCGAGTTTAATCTTTTTCCTTTTTCCGATATTGTGTGCCAGTCGCGAGTCATGCAATACGAAAAATGGGGGAAACAAAATAAATATGAGAGAAAAAAAAATAGAAAAAAAATAAAAGGAAGAGAAGAGAAGAAAAAAAAGGAGAAAGAAAAGTCGAGATACTCGTTTGGTCGTAGAGTATAGTAAAGAGAGAGGGTGTAACGAGCCACGAGGGAAAAAAAGTGTACCACAGACAACGTGATGAGGATTCTCGCGAAACGATTCTCACGTAATTTCGAAATAAGCAGCTTGCTGTGTCGTCGTAAAGTACGAAAGAGAGAAGAAGCTCGGATTGTGGGATACAGGCACGTAGATGAAATCAAAGATAAACGTTGGGTAATTGCAGTTTAAGGTGATACTTGAAAGTTAAGAGAATGAGAAAGGAGAGGGAAACAGAGGGGATAGAAATAAAGGGGAAAAAGAGAGAGATAGAAGGAACGTGACAAAGAACGATAACAACCGGGTTAAAGTATTTTTTCTTTTCTTTTTTCTTTTTTTTCTTCTTCTTTTTAAAAGGTTAAGATTAACGAACGTGATAGTAGTACCCGTTTGTTTTTAATGGCCCCTACTGTTTTGATCGAATTTGTTCTTTTCTTTTTTTTTTGTAATCCCTGTAATAACCTTTTCTTTTTCTCTTTTTTTTTTTATTTTTGGATTGGTTTAAATAATAATTAAATGAAATTTAAATAGAATTTATAGTTGCATAATTTTAATCCAAATTTTCTTTCTCTTACTAATTCCTAGTAAAAATATTTCTCTTTGCTTTATCAAAAAATATTCGACATTAATAAAAAATGTTAGCTACCAGATGAAATTAAAATAGGAAACAAAATTCGAAGTGCTTTGGGCGTTCAACATTTTTTTCTTTTTTTTTATTTTTTATTATTTGACAGTTGTCCAATTTTACCCAAATTGGTTTCCCTTGTAACTCTCTTTAGGAAAACATTTTAATTCAATTTTATTTCTTCTTTTTTGTCTGTTTTATTTCGAAAAGAAAAGTGTTACTACCAGATGACATAAGTGGGGAAAATAAAAAATTCGCGGTTGTACAATTTTGACGCCCGGAAACGTGTTACAACGAAATAAAATTAAAAACTCGAAACTAAAAATAATATAAAAAACTATATGAGAAAAAAAAAGAGAAGTTTAACGGCGTAAATATAATATTTCGACGAGGATGAGGAGAGGAGGGGGTAGGAGGATTAAATTAATTCGATTAAACGATAGGAACTAGTTGGATACGAGTGTTAAATTTCGAAGAGCATTTAGTACGAGACGAGATGGGTAATTTTTAGATGAGATTTGACTAATTTTATTTCCAATAGGGAATACTACGAGCTCGTACGAATATATATAACGGAAACGGGAATGGAAAAGGAAATGGAAACGGGAATGGTTTACGACTAGACGACTGTGCGAAGTCTAAAACTTCTTTCACTTTGCTTTTTACGTATTAACTATTCGTTAGTAGCACGAGTACGGCACGTTGGTGGTACCCTCATTAGCGACCACTGCGTATAAGCAACGATGCGATGCGGGGTAACGAATTACCGTATGCTGTTACCCCAGCTGCAAAGCAAATTGCATGAAAACTACAGGTACGAGTACACACTTTGCACCGAACCATTTTGTCTTACTATCGTCGTCGCCATGTTAAACGCATGTTAATGTCGACACCACGAGTTTACTCCTACCACCACCATAATTACCACCACCACCACCATAATTACCACCACCACCACCACCATCACCGTTCACCACTTTTCTATCTTTTTTTTATCTCAAATATTCGGTCTATTTATTAAACGATTTTTCTCAATTTATCATAACCATTTTGTTTCGTTCCATACACTTGTCGTACTTTAAAATAATCGTTTAACAAGATCAATATTGTTGGTATTAAAACAAGGGGGATAAAAGTTAGTTAGCTCGTTAATTAATAAATTATCCGGACAATCGTTTGACGTTTAATTAATTAATCGTGCTTCGATAATCCCTCCGATTAAAACTATAATTCTTTTAATCGGTACAGATACATTAAGTACATAATTATAAATGTAGAAGGAAAGGTAACAAATGGGATGACATTATTAATAATTAATGAATTATTATTGTTGATAAAACAATCGATTTTCTTTGGTGTAAAAATAAATAGAATTGAAAAACATTGTGCAACGGTATTGGAAGGAATCACTGTCGTGATTTTCCAATCCTTGATTTCTCATCCTCTTTCTGTTCCTATCGAAAGCTTTCTTATCGTTTTACTTTTTTATCTCGTTTACTTCTTAACCTTGCTAAAGCGGATAGGAAGAAGAGGAAAGCGATATGCAGGTAAAAGAAAAACTCGACGTTGGGAGTAGCTTCCTTTTCGTAGGAAAGGAAAGTAAAGGAAACAGTTTCCGCTCGAGAGATTTCGAGCCCTTGAGCTTATTTTTGGTTTTCCCTTTTTTCTCGCTCTCTCGTTTTTCGTTTTCTCATCGAACTTTCGAGTTTTCGCAGTGTGACTGGCGAGAAGAAGAAATCTAAGAGAAAACCGGTGGACTGTGAGAAGAGAAAGAAAGTGAGAGAGAGAGAGAGAGAGAGAGAGAGAGAGAAATCGGGATTGGAAGCTTTTACGTATCGACGAAAAAAGGGTAAATCTTTTCCTTGTAAATGTGTCTGAAAACATACGAAAACTTTCAAGCACGCGTTAGCATTAGATACGCATCGAGCTTTCTTAAAATATTTTCTCACCCTTTTACCTTTCATCTATCTTTGTAACTATTTTCAAATATTAATCATATTGATCCCTTTCGTCAAATCCAAATTCCAATCGATTTATGTACAAAATATAAAATCTAAAGCAAAGTTACAGAGTGTCCTAAAGATTCTAAATCTAAATTATTAAACCATTATACAAACTTTATGCAATTTTAAAAGGAATATCATTTCCCAATTATAAATTAACAAGAATTTAACGATACTTAAATATATCAGATTATAATTATCGCTAAAACGAATTTTATAACAAGCCGCGTGTGCCCATATTGCGATAATAATAATAATTAAAATAGATCACAACATCGTGGACGTAAATATTTCAATTTTTATCGTACCCTTTTCCTAAATCGTAACGCAACTGTTTGAAACTATCAAACTTAACGTTCCATCCCTTGAAATTTATATTCCGATTGATCGTCAACGTTTCGACTAAGTACCTATCTCTATAGGAAAATAATGGAAAGCGAAGGGTTAGGGTGTCCTGGCGATGGTATACGAAAAAAAGAAAAAAAAAGGAGGGTTTGTCCTGGACGGAACCGTGCCAAGTGGTTCGCCGTAACTGTGCCAACTTTTACTCTGCGGATAGTACAACAGCAAGCTGGTAGGTTTGCTGGTACGAGCCAAGGTGTACGAGATAGGAAACGGTATTAGGTGCTTCCTCCTGACGTATACGCGGAAGGATCTGTACCATCCCTGGTAACGGATGGAAAGGGGGATGGGAGGAAAGGGGGAGAGTTCCTCCGTTGTCAGTGTTTCCCCAAAATATGTAGTAATACGTGCATGAGTTAGAGTGTTAGTTGTGTGTAAATCGTAGTACGGTATCAGAGGTCGGTGGCCGTCCAGTTGGTGGTGTCCGATGAGCGTCCGGTTGATACTAGGGATTCTGTTGGTGTTACTCATACTAAAGCAAACCTTTCACGCATACTGAATACGTTTGCTTGTGTTCGAAGTGCTAGCAATTTCCCCTTCCTTGTACACATCGTCGAGGAAACCGAGACCCATGGTGTGTAGGGTTGCAGAACGCAACCCTCACCCTCGACGTTTCCTCGACTCCGGCTTACCTCGACCCTGCGTACATACGAAAGATGTAAGGTCTCGTGTCTGTATTCCGTGTGTATGTATCTATATCGATTGTCTTCGTCACTCTATCTCTCTTATGTATTAGTACGCATGGTTAGTACCACTCGTAGCGGTTAACCCATCTAGCGGCCCGTGAATAGAGTACTTCGTTGAAACTACACGATGTTGGACACCCCTTCTCAGACTCCTTTTCTTACCAAAACTTAAAACACTTGCCACGATCTTTATTTAAATCTGTTACTACGTAATTTTATATCTGGTTGATCGTAAAATTTTTCACGACATTTTCAAGACAAATATGTATGGAAAGTTTCTGCTAAAATTTTTCAATATTAAATAAAAATTGTATTTTATGCTACTACTCTACCCTTTTACAAAACAGGAATAAAAAATGGATGAATTATATTTGCGGAAAAAAGAGGGATGGTTGGAAAATCGTTTATTTAAAAAAATACTCAGTAGAAACATAAACTTTGAAGACGTTGGTAGTAAACTCGAGGTAAGAGGAAAACCGCCAATTGTGATCCTCCGAGGAGTGACCTCTTCTTTATATTCTACATAGCAAACGCTGATGCAAGTCTTTCTTTACCAACCTCTACCCCTACAACTATCAAACCCAACCAACCCTTAGTTGGTTGTTTCGTAACCATTTTTCTGTCTCCCTCTTTTTATTTTTCGTCTTCTCTTACCACGACTCACGATCTTGGTCTACCTAAACGTAAATTGAACGTTTTCTTGACGCTCATCGATCTTTCTTTCCGTGCTTTTTATTTAGTTTTACTATTTTACAAAAATACTCTTGGTCGGATCTAAATTGTATTTTTTTTTATTTCTCGTTATTCTACGATCAAACATTGTTAACGGGATTAAATTTGGATGTGCAATTGTCACGAGTTCGATAAATGATAATAGGATCATACGATGGCAAACAAAAAAAAAGTAGAAAACCTAACAAGAAGAAATAGTCAGGAACAGATATTTCGACGTGGAAAGTAGAATTAGGGAAAAGCAAAAAAGAAGAAAAAAAAATAAAAATACAGGTAGTCGTATAGAGGGGGTGGGATGATGGGTGTTGGGGAAAAAAGCGAGATTGCAGCTCGCACGCGCCATTCGTGCGGCAAATTAATCGTTTCGCTTGCCAAAAATCCATTACGCTCTTACTACTGCACTACACCTTTTCTGGTGTAGACCCTTCGACCCTCTCTTCTCGTCGTTGATGTCGTACCCAGCGGCGGGTCCGCGGTAGCGAACGTTAAACGAGTAAATAAAATAAAAAAATAAAGAAAAATAAAAAAGAAATAAAAAAAATAAGAATGAAAATGAATAAATAAAAATAAAAATAAAAATAAAAATAAAATAACAAGAAAAAAAAAAGAAAAACACAGAGAAAGAGGGTGGGGGAGGGAAAACGAACGCGCTCGGCGAAACGGAGGCCCAGGGAAAAACACTCGCGAATAATGCCGCGATGCGAAATGCACGGTTCACCGCGCATAATTACGAGTGCACGACACGGTACGGTACGGTACGGTACGGTACGGTACGGCACGATACAGCAGAACCCGTGTACCCCCTCAGAGTTCTGGAATTATTGCGGGACCAAAACGAGCACCGCGCTGTGCTGTGCTGTTGCTGTTGGTGTTGCTGTTGCTGCTATGGCAGCAACCTAAACGAGAGAGGTAAAAATGTGAGGAGGGAAAGCAACGAGTGGAGGGAAACAAGAAAAATGCAACCTAAGAGAGGGGGAGAGGGAGAGAGAGAGAGATGGTATTTGTAGAGAACGAAAGGAGGGTAAAACAGGCAAATAATAATATCCGGAGCTTTTGAATCCCTGAACAATTAGCCTAGGCACTTGAGAAACTAAGCAGTTGAAATCTAATAACGGGGTAGTTTCTTTATCCCATCTTACTCTTACCACCCCTCCCTCCACTCCCTTACCTTCTTCTCTCTTCGTCCATTTTTTCTTTTTTTTAGATTTTGTCCTCTCGCTTTTTGAACTTATCATTCGAGCAGACCCCAGACTACTGTTCACTCTCATCCCGGCGTTTTCTAGTCTCTATCTTCTTTTTTTTCCTTTTAATTCAGATATTATTCTAGCACCTTCTTCTTCTCGTTAAACGAAGGGAAAATCTCGGGCTGCTAACTTCTTCGACCGAGATTCTCTCTCTCTCTCTCTTGCGCAACATCAAAGCACCCCGAAAGGGTTTCGATAATTATTTTATTATTTCCTGGTAATTAAACACGTGGAAAGCATAAAGTTCATATCGGTTTCTAGATCGTTTAGCCTTTTTGCACTTTTTCCTTTTTTTGTTATTTCTCTTCCCAATAGTTTCGACTTAAGCTATCGAACGAAAATAAAAACAAACAAACAAACGAAAAAGAAAAAAAAGAACAAACGGAAAAAAAAAATAGAGAACAAACAAATTCTGTCCTTAATCGCGAACGATACAAAATAGAAAAGGGGAAAAAAAAACAACAAATATTCGCGTACACGCGCACACACACACACAGAGGTGCATTTATTTGTAGAGAGAAAAAAGAAAAACAAGAAAGGGGAACAAAATCGCAATTGGTCGAAGCTTTGATTCCCGAACTGCCAAGGATTTTGTTTTTCAAGATACCTCTCTCCAATATTCGTTACTACGGAATGAATATGGAGAAAAACACAAATATCAAGATACCCAATAGAGAATAAAGAAGACCAGTCCTTTTGATACGAAAATATTATATTTCGCGCAACTAAATTTCAACTATCTTTTCGTGATCATGCATAGAATACACCAGTACACCCTTTATTTTATTTCTTTTTTTTTTCTATCAGACAAAAAGCGAACGAATTTCGTTTAAACGATTAGTACTCGTAGACGGATGAATGAATTTACGCGAAGAGAGTACTGCAATTAGTCAATGTTGAGTATGGTTTTGGCACGTTCAGTGAAGTTAACGTTTGATTTCATAAAAGATATCTGGCCCGTTTTGTTGGTCAAGGTGTACCGTACGGGCCAGTCAGCTAGCCAACCAGCCAACCAGACTGCTGCTAGCCAGCCAGCCAGCAGCAGCAGCAGCAGCAAGTTAGCTTGGCTAACGAAGCACCTACCCCACGTGGAGGGTGAGAAATTAGGGAGGTTTAACGGTGGCCACAATGCGGCAACCCGCGCTCTAAGTGATCATGGATTAGCTCGTAGGAGGAAAGCTAGATCGTCAGAGCCGATATATACAAGAGAGAGAGAGAGTGAGTGAGTGAGAGTGTGAGAGGGTCGGTGCTAAAGGGAAAGGGGCTTGCTTGGCAAAACCATGCCATCGCTAGCCGACTAATTACCGTTCCACGGTCCTCGATTTTGCTCTAACTAAACCGCGGCTAGGTTCCCCGATGATCGTTACGGCCATCCGTTACTTGATAAGTGTACATTCGATCTTTCCATTATCTTCATGCTTATGTCATAAATAAACATGTATAAGGAAGATGAGAATTTTAGAAAAATATATGTTTTAATTGTAGATCATCCCTAAAAGTATATCAACTCGTTTTAAATATCTCAGTTACTTGTACGAATGATATTAATCTCGAAATTGTTGGTAGATTTAAGAGATAGTCTATTTGAAAATAAAAAGAAATGAAAAAGAAGAAAAGGAAGGTAAAAGTGAGAGAGATCATCGGCTCTTATTTGGAAAGCCTGTGAAATGACTGGAACGGTACTAGTTAAGCAAGTACTCAGAGTGCTCTTCGTTTCCTGACACGAGGCATCCCCCTCGGAAGATGTTTATGCCGTGAGAGGATGCTTTAATCGAGTTGAAGAGGCGACTCGAGTAACCCAATTAAGTCTCTCTTCCGTTACTTCTACGCTTTCCTCAATACCCTCTTACCATCCTACGTTTATCCCCTCAAACCTTGAACCCAAACCCCTACTACTCTCAATTCTCAACCCCTTTAGCTAGACCCCCCTTTTCCTTCCCTTTCCTTTCCTTTCCTTTCCTTTCCTTTCCTTCCTTCCTTCCTTCCTTCCTTTTACCAACATCTCGACTAATGTCGCGGGACATTTGAGGTGGGTACATAAACATCGTTCCGTACCGTTCCGTTCCGTTCAGTTCAGTTCAGTTTAGTTGAGTTCAGTTGAGTTCAGTTCAGTTCCATTGCAAGGATTTTCACGACTCTCCAAAAGAGAGATCGCATTTTGATATAATGATTTTCATACTCAAAGCTAAAGACCTTAAGATACTTTCCTTTATCCCTGACTTCATACTCGAAACCTAATCTTACTTGGTTGGTTATATACTTTCCTCTCTAGTGTTTGCTATCAAATCGTTTCCCAGAGAACTTTAGTTATCTTCATTGGTTAACCTGGTTTTATATTTTTAAATGAGAATCTGATTTATTTTCTCTTACGGGTTGAATTAAATTTTTATTTTTAACGATCTGGAGAAACTCTTATGTATATTGATTTTTAATAATATTATATTATCAAATTACGTTCAATTAAGTAATATATTAATGCCGATTGATTGTCAAACGTATTAAACGATTGTAAAAAGTGAAGGTAATTTTTATTCGGTTAAGATTTTCATAGCAAAACTTAATTGAAATTAATTGATCGACATAATATTATAATTTATTATCGTTATCTAATTATATATATTTATGTAATTTTATTGATCTCTCGATTATAATATACTTTATTTGATTTAATTTTCCTTTTTTTGCTTTTTATTTTTCAATTATAATATAGTCGGTAAAATTGAATTTTCCTCTTGTAGAAATATATGAGCAAATCTCGAAGTACTTTTTTATCAGGGAAATGCACTCTCCGAGGGAAGATTCCGACTCTTTCCTTTTCTTCAAACTTTTCAAACTACTTCCGGAATGCAAAAGTCACGCGTGACCTATGACACGTTTTAAGATAAACTTTTCGTATTTCGTGACGAGCATTGGCGTATACACATCGGCGTTCAGGTACCATAACTTTGCCTAACATTCAACACCGTTGATACGACAGATTCCAAAGTATTCTTATACTTTTTCTTTTTTCTTTTTTTTACGAAAAAGAAGAAGAATCGTTTCAGATTCTCTCGTTATCCGATATTTCAAATTCTACAAATTCTACACAAATTCTCTTATTTAGTTAAAAGTATTATTCGTAAATGTTAAATAACCTAATCGTTGGATAAATCTATTTTATTTTTTCAACGGTAAACACTTTGTGTAAAGATAAACAAGAAAACAAGAAGAATATACGAATGAAATTGTATTCATTAATATTCGTATATAATAAAAGTGCATAAGCTTTCATCGACGATAATCGAAAATAATGAATCGTTAAAACGTGCTTACCCACTATAAAAATATCCCAACGAGGTAATAAAAAGAGAAAGTTAAAGGAAAAAAGCAAAAGGACGTATACCATACGTGCATAAAAAGAAACACACGAGCGTAAACGCGTAAACACGTACGTATATACAAGTATCGGTAATATTACGTGTAAAAAAAAAAGGAACACATGAAAAAAAACAAAACAAAACTACGAAAAAAAATGTAATAGAAAAATACACGCAAATAATATAGAGAAGAAACATGTAGGAGAGAAAAATACATACTAATGTACATGCATAAATGCGTAAAAAAATATATTTAATAAAAGGCCCACATGCGAGATGCACAAATGCACGTTCTCGCACACGCACGCAAAAAATATGAAAGTACGTATGTATACATATATGCGTATAAACAAATAAATTTGAATAGCCATATAAACGGGCGCATTCACTTCGTGGGAAAAGTCAAACAATCGTATATACCACCCCCATAAATATATAAATAAATAAAAAATAAATGTTATTACGAGAGAGAGAGAGAGAGTTTCTGGTTAAAAAGTTAAATAACGCGTTTTGTCGAGTAGTCACTTAAATAACTCGACGTGGTACGTTCTTTAAAGTACCGAGCAATACAACAACACTGCACCAATACTAACACTTACACTACTAGTAAAGTTGTAGGGGTTTGTAAAGAGAGAAGAAAGGGGATGGGGAGGAAAAGGGTGGCTCGTAGGAGGATTTGAAGCAGACGCTTTTTATCGGAGCTTCGTTCGAAGGGCCGACGATCGATAATCGATCCTTTGCGGGGGTGATGGGGGTGGGAGGGGGTGGTCTCTCTCGCTCTCTCTTCCTTTTCGATATATCGTTATCGTACAAGCAACCTTTGGAAAAATGAGTTGCCATGTTAGACGCGGTGTATGTATCGTAAAAGAAAAATTATAGTCAAGCTTACTTAAACTGTTTCTTTTCTGTTTCGCGTCACAAACAACACTGTGAGAAAAATTAATCCTAAAACCGTATTTTAAGAAAGAACATTTATTCTTATGGCGTACTTGAGATACGAATAAGAAAAAAGAAAAGAACCATGGGGAAACTGGGAGGAGGAAGAGGAAGGATCGGAGATTGTAGGTGGTTGGCTGTAAGAGGAAAAAATTCGTTGGTTGGTTGGTTGGTTGGTTGTACAAAATTTTCCCAATAACGGTTCTATTATAGTTTTACGTGGCATAAACATTATCAGTGGGTTGGATTCGAACGAGCATTTGACGTCTATATAAACGATGGATAACACGGAACGAGTGCTCTTTACGCTCTAGAAGCTACCACCCCACCACCCCTTTCCCTTTCCAGTCCTCTCTATGGCGTAAAATTGAATTTTCATTGTATCCGACGGATTGAAAATCGATGATCCGAAAAAAATATATGGATGACACCATATTACGATCTCAAAACATCTACGGGTATAACTATTTAATAACACAGCTGTATTTCCCCCACCCCCCGTCCCCGTAATTTCAACAATCGTATAAAATACTTAACAAAATTAGGAATAAATATTAAATTTATTAAAAACGATATACGATAATATCGTGGAACCCCTTTTCCAAGGATTGAGTCACCATTTAACAGAAACGCGTTACAACCACAGTTTCTCTATTTCTTTCTATCTCCTGCATCGGATTATTATTTTAATGATTTTGTCTTTTTCTTCTCCTTCCATTTCTATTAAGTTCGTTTTAATGTATAAGAGAGGTATACTCACATTTACATAAAAATGTATACACCCACGTGCACCGAGGAAAGGGTGGTATCGTTGTAAACGAGTAGTTCGTTTGGGTGAGGTAAAAGTAGCATGTTTTCTATATTCTTTTCTTAGCCTGAAAAAGCCTCCCTCCCACACTCCATCCATTTAATACTCTTTCTTTCTTTCTTTCGCATTCTGTTTTCCTGTTGGAGAGTGGTGGTGGTGGTGGAGGTGTGCGGCGTGGCAAGCATTAAAGCCAAGAGGAGCGATTTGTTGCCTCGACGGAGTTATGGCTAATAAACTACGCACGCGAATATAACGCCTCGAGAGTGTATCGAGCGTGCACAACGAGAGAAGATACGACGAGAAGAACAAAAACAAGGAGAACAAGAACAAGGAGAAGGAGAATGAGAGAAAGATAGAAAGAGAGAGATGAGGGTTAGTGGATAAGGGGGTAGAAGACAGGGGGACGTGGTGTACTCAAAGGGCGTAAAAGGGTGAAAGGTAGATACAAGACCGCCGACGCAAACACCAGCAACAATTCTCCCACCACTAACACCACCAACAACACAACCACCACCATCACTGCCGCAACTCCGCAATAAATGAATATTTAATCGATCTTCTCGCGTGAATGTACCTAATTTCGTGGTATCGCGAGGGGTTGCTTTTAAACTACGCGTTAAATCTCACGAATTTTCGAGCCCCGGAAACGAACGAGAAGTGTCAATGAATAATTTATAATGAATTAATTATTCCTCGGCTCGTTTGCTTCGTTCGGTTTGTAAAACGCAAGGTAGAATCGAATCAATTCTCTCAAGCTTTCTCTCTTTCTCTTTCTTTATTTCTCTCTCTCCCTATCCCTTTATCTTTCTCTTTTGTTAAAATGTTACTTTGCGCTTTTATTTGTCTTTACTGGCGTTTACGATACCCATACTATGGTTTTTAGTCAAACGAAATGGACTTTACAAAAGGGATACCAAAGTGTCACCCTTTTGAAAAGCCCATTTAGGAAACTCTCACGTTTCACACAGTTTGCTGAATTTTCAAGATTTTACGACACAATTCATTTTCGTTATTAATTATAAACTAATAATTATTGAGAATAATGAAGAGATCTTGTATTGTTATATGACTTCGATAGATTATTATTATTATTATTATTATTATTATAAAAATATTTTTCGATAATATAAAATGATTCGAATATTATAATTACGTAATTTAAGGTTACTAAATTTCTTTATAGATTTTACCGACGCTTAAAATATACCAGAAGGTTCCATATTTCGTAATTACGATTTTCTTAGGTATGACTCGGTTTATAAGAAGATTTATTTTCAACCGTTTACGTCGTCTAAATGCTTTATTTTCTTAATAGTCGCCTCGAGAAATGTAACCTCGTTTTTTTTTCCCAAGCAAGAAAGAGAAAATTAGAGAGAATGACGGAGAGAGAAAGAAATAGGAAGAGAAAATGGACGTTAAAAGTGTAGAACTACGGGGAAAGGGAAAAAAGAAAAAAAGAAAAAAAGAAATAAAAAAAAAAAAATATATATGAAAGTAAAATCATCGACCAGAACCTTTCGGTTGTTTCGTCGCTAAATTACGTTCGGATATCCTTTGACTGCTTATCCTAGAATATTTTTTCACTGGAAAATACATCCGAGTCAAGCAACCGGGTCACTGGCAATTACGCAAATTATGCAAAGTGAAAATGCAGTGATATTACGAGACGTAGGATTATCTAGATGCGTTTATACGATAGAGAGAAAATAATGCGAAAAAACTAATCAAATCATATAAGAATTACGTACGAATCAAAAGTACTAATTAAAATCATTTCTAAACGATAATAAAAAAGAGTAATATTTATTATTACGATTTAGCATTAAATCAAAGTACGATGGTGACAACAAAATTGCATTTATAAAAATGAAACGGAAGGAAAAAATCAATAAAAAATTCATAAACATGAAAATCATATCAATTCCGTGGTCTCATCGAATATAAAAAAAAAGGGTCGGGGGTAAGTTTGGAGGTGGGGATGGTAATGCAAAAGATAAGAGAGCAAAGGGCGAGGGTATAAGAGTCAAATGCAAGGGAGGTTCTCGCGATTGAAAGCTTGCCGTGAAACGACTCGGGAAGTCTCGGTGTTATGCATTATGTATGGGGCCTATGCAACGGCACCTGTACTTTGGCATGCGAACCCCATACGTACTCGAACGTACTCTACGTACTTAGGTACTAGGTCCGATCAGCGATTCCGCAACACGAACGTGAACTTGCGACCCTCTGCGCTTCGACCCTTCGAAGTCGATGCACTTTCTTTTTACGAAACCTTCTCAATATTTCCAACGTTTTACCCTTAACTTTGAAGAAATTTTCTCTTCCTTCTTTTCTTTTTTCTTTCTTTCTTTCTTTTTTCTTTAGTAGTAGTAGTAGTAGTAGTAGTAGTAGTAAATTCTTTCTTCAACTTTCTTCATTTTTAATCATCAACTTTATCCCCCTTTTCCTATCCCAGTCTCCCTTTGTTCTTTTGTTTCTATTCTTTCACGTTTACACCATCATTCAAGGAATAAAAAAAATAAAGAAACATAGAAAAGTTGTGAGAAGGGCAAAAGTAAAAGAATAATAGATTTGTATGTTTATACACACGATTATTTTAAACAATGAATGAACTAACTTAACAAAAGGGTACGTTCGAGAATTATTACACGTTATTTTAAATTAAAGCTACATTAGAAGATTTTTAATGGTGTAACGCAATAATAAAAATAATACAATTAAATAAACGAACTCATATTCTCTCTCTCTCTCTCTCTCTCTTTCTCTTTCTCTTTCTTTTTTTATTTATTTCTGGAATAGTCGTTTATTACATTTTATTTACTACTATCGATGCTTATTTCAATAGAATCGATACACACATTGTAATTAATTCTATTACCCAAAACGATAGGAAGTGGTAGCACGAAACCGAAATCCAAAGGTTCAACGATAAATGGTTGACCATACGCTTCATCGAATGTTATACCTTTCGGATTGCAACAAAAATAAAGTTATCTTCCATTCTGCTATAACATTTGTGCTTTTTTTGTATTTTTATATTATTTTTATTTCATTTTATATATTATATTATATTTTATTTTATTTTAATTTATTTCATTGTATGTTTTGACTTTATTATATATCTCATTTATCTCGTTTCTCTTAATATCATAAAACATGAAAATTTAAAACAACCTGTTATTCTCAACAAGATGAAATTGCCGCGATATACCTATAAAAATATTTCAAAAGGAAGAAGTTAACGAAAAAAAGAAAAAAAGAAAAAACAAAAAATAAAATAGAACAACCAACAAGGCTACATTTTATATCTTGTATCCTTTAAAGTATCTCGAGTAACTCTTTGAATCATTTCTATCTGCTTCACCTTTATCGTATCCTTTTTTCTATCCTTCTTCATTTTATTCCATTTCTATCGTGTCGTCTTTGTTACGAACATTATCTTTGAAAAATCGTCGAAATAAGAATAAATGATTTGTACGATGACTTTTGCACGAATAAATCTCTCCGTAAAAAAACGAAGCATAATTTAACGCGATCCATATGGAATTAAATAAATATATCAATTAGTGAACAAAATTCATTTGAAATTATCTCGATATATTTTCTATAAAAGGATGTATTGCAAAACCGTGACGTCGTTAGGCAGGCCGATTATTTAGTGGTTAGAGAACAGAATCGTTTGAGAAATATGGTCGACGGGTGTGCGGGTCGAGCAGCTAATAGATAATTTATCCGCAAAGTTCTGACGCCCTTTAATACACCGTACCTACGAATACCACCATAGAAAGGGACTAAATGCTATATAGTTCTCATAGACGAAAATAAAAAAAGAAAAAGAAAAAAGAAAAAAGTGTTGAAGAAGATAAAGAATAAATGTCAAAAACTTTCTTCACTTTTATCAATCTAAAAAAAATTAATTTAATGTAATTTGAAATCAAATCTAATTGTTAACGAAAATAAAAATTATATTCGAAATATATTATTTAATTTGTTTGATAAGATAAATATAAGATATAATTATTGGATAAAATGTTGCAGGTATCCGTTGGAAATGATAGAAACGTAGTCGTTTTCGTAGTCGTCATAAGATACGCGAGCAAAGATTTCTTCTTCTTCTTCTTCTTTGGACGTGGTCTGAGAAGAAGTTTTCCCCTTTTAAGTTGCACCTCCTCACGCATACGGAATCGGTTAGTATAGGAGAGAACGGGGTACATCCTTCGTTTCAGCGGTTTCCGATGAAACCGGAGAGATACTCGCGGCAGGTTAATTACCATCGAGATTGACTCGAGGCAACTGTAATTAAGACGTACTTCGGGCTTTGAGGTCTTACGAATCCGAGAGAGAAAGATGGATAGGTTAGCGAATAGAAATGCTATTCGTTTGCTGTCGTCTCTCTATCCAACTACGTGTTATGTGGTTTATGTGTGTGTCTGTGCGCGATTAGGTATGTATTTGTGCGTGTATGCAGTTGGTTGAAAGAGCGGAGTAGGAACTATAGTAACTGGTCGCTGAGCTTATTTGCATCTAATGGCCTGTGTCTGACTCGATAATGAATTCGTCCTATCGCTATCGTGTTACCACTATATTGGGGATTTACTATCCTATATCTGTAGCATCTTATTTCGACGATTCAATTTCAAAGATATAAGTTAACAATCTTATTTCTGAATGAATATCACGATTTAAATAGAATTGTTATATCGAATGCAATGGGATAATCATCGTGAGTGATTTTTCAGTAAGATCAACACACTATTATAGATTTGAATTGAATTCTGTTCTGGATAATATTTCAACGTTATAACAAATATGTATAATAAATTTATCATTAAACTCATGGTTAAAATTACTCGAATAATGCAATAGTATGGTAATGTTTTACGAGAGACGAACGTTAGAAGATAACGGTAATAACGAAACTGTATAATGTAATAATACAATGTAAAATAACGAATTCGTTTGAAGAAATCCAAGCTTTGATATTACCTTATCATCGGTATAATTAAAACATTAACCAAAGTCAATTTCCTATTCTTTTATTATTTATACTTGCCAGTGAATAAAACGCGTTCGACTATATTAACGTTTCTCTCTCCTAGTTTTAGATTTTTCATTCGTCCTTAACGACTGACGAAGAAAAAGACGATACGCGAGAAAATGAAAGAGAGCATACAAATGGAAATGAAGAGAGATGAAATGAAAGAAAGAAAGAGAGAAGGATAGGAAAAATGAAAGTACGAAATGCTAAGCCAACGTAACTCTAAGTACAGATACAATAGATACAAATTCATTTTCAACATCGAAAGAAACTTGAAATCTCAAAGAATACCACATTCTCTCTCTCTCTCTCTCTCTCGACTTTTTGATTTTCTTCTTCTCTCCCTGCCTTTGGGCTCTTCTTGTCTCTCTATTTATGTTTCATTATCTTCCAGACTCTCGAAGATTTTACAAACCTTCCTACCCAATCTTGATTTTCCCTTATTTCTATGTACTCTTCCTGTCTCTCTGTCTTTCTCTCTCTTTTTTTTATCTACAGTCAGTTTCTTTTGTTCGACGATCTTTCGAAATGTTCTCGCGAAACTACCACCACCACTTTTTTCATTTCCCTTATACGTTAAAAATTTGAATGAAAGAGATAGAGAGTAGTCAGCCATTCCGATTTACAAATTACATCAATTTTTCCTCGTCGTAATACACGATCGGTGTGATAAGAAATCAACGCACGTATTGTAATGTCCTATCACTCTTTCTTTCTACAAGGATTTTCAACTAATTTTCACTTTACTGTTTCTTAACTGAGACACCCCTATTTTAAGTGACCCTGTTAGATCATTTCATATACTCATACTTGTTCTAACAATTTATAACAAATGTACGGAATGAGTTAATAAAAAATCATTGAAATAACAATTAAACATATAGTATTTTAAATATATATCAAAGAAGAATAAATTTTCTTGTATACACTGCTCAGTTTATGGGTCAAGTAATATCATTCAATTGTTAAACGATGAGTTTTATTTGAAATGATATTATAATTCTTATTATTGACTCACTGGATATAATAAAAATGTAGTTTTAAGTGTTGGAATCGAAGGGGAGAAAGAAAGAGGAACGGTTAAGGTGATCCAAGACGTATCGTTTTCCGTTCACTTGGCAGAAAATGCATTCGTGCGGAAACGTGCACGCGCTTGGACTCTTTAGAAATTTCCGATAAACCGGAATCGAGTACGACGCCGATAGTCCCTAATGGATTCACCTGCCTTTAAGTATATCTCGATCATTGTATACATGTATATATATATATATACATACAAATGTCCAGTTATAGATCATACAATAAAATACAATACATAATGTAATAAATTATTTCTGTTTACTTTTACATCAAATATAATATCTCGCCATATTTTAAACGTAATAAATAATAATTATAAAATGCATTCATTTATATAATCCTATCGTAGAATATTTTTTTATGTAGTACGATAAACAAAATTCTCAATAATATATATATTTTTTTAACATACTTCGAATATTATTTTGTTCCTTTTTTTATATTAAATGTATAATTCGAATGTTGCATTAAATGTAATTCAAACTTTTTATTCGACGTGAAATAAGAGAAGGGACTATCCATAAAATTTACGGAAAGAGCATCCATAACTTGTGAGTAGGATGTTTCTTTTCTCGTGGCTTTCTGTCCCTTTTTCGCACTCTCTCTCTCTCTCTCTCTCTTTCGTGGGAGATCCTTCGAGAATAATATTTTACAATATCCGATTGTTCGAAGGAAAAAGCGATATCCACTTATTTCCCAACGATCGATGCGATGATTAAGCGACCGCGTGCAACCTCGTAAAACTTTACTAACACCCTTTACCTATCCCCGACCCCCATCTCCTCTATCCCCCTCTTCCCTATGGTGGTTCGATGATTTTATCTTGAAATTATTTTGTATCTCATCTCTCTCTCTCTCTTTCTTTCTTTCTTTCTTACTTTACTTTTCCTTTTATGCAAACAAAAATGGAAAAAGATAACAACCCCTTACCCCTCAGCCCACCCCCGGCAACCTCGACTGTCGGCGCTCGTTCGGAAATTTGCGGACGAAACGGACGAAAGTTGGAAGGATTTCTAAATTGGTTAAAATTGACGGCGAACGAGGATAATGGGAATTTATCGCTTTTGTCTTCGGCACACACCGTGGTGTGCTAGCTGAGGGTAAGGACGAAAAGGGAGGGCTGGAAGGAAGGAGGTGGTGGATACCAGGAGCGAGCTTTTTCTGCGATTCCAGAACTTTCCTCGGGTTGGTATTAGTTCGACTGTTTTTTTCTTTTTTCTTTCAATCTCTCATTTTCTCTCTCTCCCTTTCCCTTTTTATCTCTTTTCCAATCTTTTTATATATCTAATCGTTTTGAGAGACAAGTTAAAAAGAACAAAAGTCAAAGAATTTTCTTGCAAGTTGATTTACAGGCTAAGTCATTTAAGATTAATTTCAATAAGATCCGAGATCAATTTGTATAACATTAACGATACTTTAAAATACGTTTGAATATAAAAATTAGTCTCAAGTGCATTGAAAAATCGACGATATCTGTAATTTAAAAATTGTAACATTTTTCTTTTAAAAGGTAATGAACAATTTTAAGAATCCGGTTGAAACATTTTTTTTCGTATCCCCGATATAACATTGGTTGATTTATTCAAACAAATAAAAAAAATATGATAAAACAGAGGTGTCAAATCGTAGATAAATCAAAAATGCGGTAGTGGCCGAAAAGGTAATTCGATCCATTCGTAAATTTCTCTCTCTCTCTCTCTCCCTCCCTCTCTCTCAATTATAAACGTTAATGAAGTTGGCGAGTGCACACGTCGACGATATAGTAGGAGGGACGAAATGCTGCTAGCATTTATAATCGCACAGATCTATACGTTGTAGAACGTAAATTTCACTCCCATTAGTTGCATGTATATTCATCTGGGGTATAGTCCGATGTCGTAATTCATCAAGCACCCGAACGGAAGCTTATTGTCGATCGTATTTCATTCATATCTTTTCGAGGATATCGCTTAATCATCCCCCTTCTGACGCAGATGAACGCAGTCGTTAAAGACGTTACACGTGCTTCCCATATCGAAAACATATAAATATTACCTTTACGAATATAATAGAAAAACCCACCTCCCCACCACCCCCTCCCCCCTTCGCCAACCCCTATTTATAAATCGAATTTAAATCGTTGAAAATACGAATCGTTTTGCTACAAAAGTATTAAAAAAAAACATTCTATATTTTCTATGGAATATATATAAAGGAAAAAACGTTCGGGAGATATCAGAACTCTCGTATCGGTTTCTTTCCTCTTTGAAATTTTCTCCTGGTCGAATATCAATGATCGTTTAAAACATTAACGTTATGCACGCATGTATGAGAGAGAGAGAGAGAGAGAGAAAAAAGAGAAGAGAGAAGCTCCCTTTTTTTCAGATATCATCCGTATTCGACTATTTTCGTATTTATGAATCAGCGTTTAATCAAATTCGGTTTGTGAAATAAAATCGATTCGTTTTCAGAAGTACGTTATAAATGTGAAAAATGAAACTACGTAACGTTGAATGAAGAAAAAAAGATGAAACAAAAAGAGAGATAGAAAGAGAGAGAGAGAGAGAGAATAGGAAGACTGTCGAACAACGATAACGTTCGGATGAGTGAATTCTTTGTTAATTACAACGCGGGACTGCGATAAAAAATAAATACAAAAAATAATATTAAAACTAAAAGCAAATTATTATTTCGTATTCGTTCGGTGCACTCGTTCGGTAAAGGGAGGGGGGAAAGAAACAACATCAAAAAGGAAAAAAAATAATAAAAGAATGAAATATCACGGGGGTGTAGAGTAATTTCGGTTGGCATGATTGTTATACAAAAGATGATTGAATAAAGGATTTTGCGGAATAAAGGATTAAGAATTAATTACGAATCATTGAGTAGAGCCCCGAGATTGCAGAAAGGATTCGCGAAATACGTGAGTCTGGGGACGAGGATAATATTTGGCAGTTTCGTCCTCGTCGTCTTCATAGTTGTCGTAGTCGTGGTCGTAGTCGTGGTCGTAGTCGTAGTCGTCACCGTCATCCTCGTCGTCTACGGTGTGAGTTGTTATCAAAGAGAAGTTCATTTGTAAACGCGAGCTTGATTAGAAGCGGAAACGCGAGATGCGTGCCAGAGAGAACGTTCTATTCATACCGATTGCGCACGTTCGACTATACCTCCCTAATAATAATCTACGTTAGACGAATATTTCTAAATAATTATTATTTATCGTGATAATAATTGTACACTTTTGATTTATACGCGTTAATATAAAATATTCCGACTAATATTTTTGTAGTTTTTTCTTTTCTTTTTCCTTTCTTTCTTTTTTTTAGATCGGTTTTACAAAGGACATTCATTTAAATTGTATTATTATTACATTTAACGTTATTAATCATTTTAATCGTCAACAATTAATCTCCGACAAACAATCGTAATATATTCAATATAATAATATTTAATTCCACAATGCGTGTAATTATTAATCCATTGTCATAATTGCCAGTACATCAATGACACTAATTCCCGCATTCATTATAAAAAAAATCATTTCTACCAAAAGTAAGATAAAATAAAGCTTAAAAATACCATTTATACGCAATACCGTTTGCCAATTGATATCTCGTCATGAACGAGGGGAGAAAAGAAAGAAAAAAAAAAAAAAGGTATATACCGTTATCGGTATTGTTACTAGATAAAACTTGAAAGATGTGTACACATATACGCGTGTATCTACGCGTCTATATATGCGCCTCGTGCCGTTTAAGCAAACATACAGAGAGAAAAAACAAATGGAGTACCCCAAGTTGTCAGCGTGGATCGTCGATAAATCGAGAAAAGGTGGGTGGGCGGAGAAAGTCGGATAGGTGGAAAGAAAAGGAAAACGAGTTATAAATAATCCAGTCAAAAATAAACAGAAAGAGGAATAGAGAGAAAGAGTGATAGAGGTAAGCGACAAAAATGGAAAAGAACAAGAAAAAGTAGATAATACCATATATTGTAGAGTAGTATGGTGGAGTCAATACGTTTAACGAGCGAATCGTGTAAGAGAGAAAGAGAGAGAGAGAGAGAGAATTCCCTTTGCAGAGGGGGAGACCAGGTCGGTGTCACGTACTCAATAGCCTCTGGGACACGGCTGGCACGTGACAGCATCAACGCGTCAACCCCTTTATGCTATATTGGGTGGCATTATGCTACTGTATTATCGCGTTCACCTACAACGACCAAGCCCGTCTCTACATTTCGGTGCGGTTTATAGCCCTGTCTCTGTCTCTCTCATTCTCTTCTACATATACACGCATACACACACAGATATATTCTCTGTCTCTTTCTCTCTCTCTCTCTCTGACGCTACCTCTATTCCTCTATTTGCAATCATATATACATAATACGTGTCTATAGATTTGCATGTACTCGTACCAATGTCTCTTCGTCGATTGAGATCGAAACTGAAACTCATCGTTGCACAAATGTATCTCCATACCCTTTACTAACGTAAATCCTAGATATCCGTTATTTCGAGTTAGTATTTCGTAATGAAAAATTCTTGATATTACTAGGTCTATACACGTAACTCTTTTTGATATTATTATTATTTTTCTTTGGGATATTATCGAATAAATAAAATTCGAGCAATCGATTGGGAATCGCGAAGGCGTGATCTAGCGTATGTCGTAAAAAGAACGATCCGGAAGATAAATGGAGATTCTCTTGGAAATCTTTCCAACGGAAAGGAAACTACACGCGAGGAAACTTGTAAAGCGTTGAGGTAGCGACAGTGAAAAAGAGGGAGAAAGAGTTTCAAGGGACAAAGAAGCATTGTTCCGTGCATTAATTACGAGAAGAATAAGAAAAAAAAAAAAGAGTAAAAAAAAAAAGGGGTCCTCGTCTTTCGAACTTTCGCGATCTCTCGAGTTCGGCAAAAATTTTCTTCCCTGATAAAATTTGTCTCTATTTCGCTGACGTTTGCCGCGTTAGCTCGAACCAATTCGGTAATAACTTTCGGTGACTTTTTGATTTGGCGACTCCAAGAAAAACTTTCGATCATCCTCGAATTAACTATCGCTAAAATTGATTACGATCTTTTCTATATCTAACGAAAAAGAATATCAAAAGTATTCAAAATATCGATACGTTAAAACGATCATTTCGGTTTTAAATTAAACACGTTAATATTGTCGAATCGCGTGTAATATAAATTTCCGCGTGTAATTATTTTCATTGAAAATAATGCAAACATTTGTAAACCACCGAAATTATTCTTCATATTTAAAACAATACAACGCTTGTATTTTGTTGATTTTAATTTGATGCTCGAATAAAAATTTCCAACGGCTGTACGAATTAACTTTTGATAACGAAAATTATTTTCAGCAAAGAACAAAAACTTCGTCAAACTTTGGAACGGTCATTATTCGCATTAAAGCAAAACTCAAGTTTTTTTCTCGCTGATTTTAATTAAAACGTTCTCGAATATCAAAAAAACAAGAAAAAGCAAGTTCAATTCGCGCGCCGAACAAACTGATTTGGTAAAACGTAAATTTTAAATTAAGAAAAAACAAATAAAAAAATAAAATAAAAATAACATAATAAAAAGAAAGATTAATATTCTCTTAAACAAAAGCATAGACGTTGTTGCTCCTTCGTACGATCAACTCTAAAAAGCTCGTATTGTTTATTACATAGTCTGACGCAACGAAGTCACACCGGAACAATAACTTTCATCCGTAACTCCGATAGGGCAGCTCTTTTCCAGGATTATCAACGAGGCTATTACTTTAGTCTATTTAACGTTGCGGTGTGATCCGTACGCGTGAAATCGTGTAAAATATGCAGACCGTGCGTAATGAAGGTATGTTTAATAAATGCCCATCCGAAATCGCAACGCTCTCGTTTTACCACTCTCGCGAACAAAATTTCTACACGGTTGGGGTGCAAAACCTGTTCACGTTACCCACCACCCAACCTCCGATGTGCATATACAATATATATATTTGTTCTCGCTAACAAATTCGAGTACGTGACCGGACCGTACCGGTTGCTTATATTTTACAATATAAAAAAACATAAAGAATCAAGAAAATTATTTGTTTGATACAACAATAAACGTAGAACGTTTATCCAAAATTCCTTTTCAAAACATTCGCTACGATAATTTCGAATTGTCCGAACTTTTATCGATACGTTTTATTTTTTTCTAAGAATATTTCTCGAGATTACTTGCGTTTTATCCATTTTTTTTACTTATTTATATATTATTATTTTAATTGAATGAATTGTGGATGATCGTATTGAAAATACCGTTTTTTTTTTGTAATCGTTGATTAGATTAAGCAATAATAGCTTCATTACGATTATGTTAAAAAGTAGGTAGGAACATTTGTTCGACGAAACTATCAATCGCGAGGAATTTAATCCGCGGGAAAATTTCACTCGATAGAGCGGAAAATGGTTTCTTTCTATTTCTCTCTCTCTCACACTGTCTCTTTAACCTTTTTCAATGACCCACCCACCCCCCCCCCATTCCTCCTCCTCTTCTCTTTCGCTTCGTTCGCTCTTTTCTCATCCAGAGAAAAAGAACGCGGAATGCAAACTTTTTGACGTCCGCAACGATCAACTTCCTTTACGGTGACGGTTATTAATTAAATAAAAAAAAGAAAAGAAAGGAAAAAAATTAACACTGATTAAGTACACACATTATCATCATCATCATCATCATTATAATAGACGAGATTATTCGCTTATTAAAATGGCAATTCCAATAAAATCGAATTGAGAACGCGCTCGTTTGTTTCCAATTATCTTCCGATAAAATGTGGCGTTGACAAAAATTAATTACAAATAATTTGATTGCTCCCTAAACAATTTGCGTGCTGTATTGTGATTATTATTTTTCTATTACTATTATTATTATCTATTAATTATATACATTTTTCTCTAATTAAGATATATACGACGATTATGAATTTGTAAATCTGTAAAAGATAAAGTAAAAAACAAAGAAAAAGAAAACCGATAAAGAGTCTAACGATTATGCGAACACTAATGACGGTAATAATACGATAGTAATTAACATATAATGATTACAATAATAATTATAATTTAACCAACAATTCCGCACGATTTATAATTAAACAATGCAACATAAACTGCATAGATCTATCGGCCAACCAAATTGGTTACCCCAAATACGAATATTGTATAATATACAAAATAATACGTAAGTTCAAATCAAATAATATATCGATGATAGTAGTAATAGAAAGAAGACGATGATTTATATGGAAAGATATAAAAAAAAAAAAAGAAATAGAAAATATAAATAACATCGTTGTATGCGTGTCCCAAAAGAAATCTTGATATAAGAAAAATCTTTCCTTCAACGTTTTGCAGTGAACTAGAGCTTGATAGATAGGAGCAAAGAAACCGAAAGATAAAGAAAAAGAATCGGAAATAGAGGGGTGGATGGATGGAGGGGAAGAAATCGACCACCCCCTCATGGCTTCTGGCATCGGATATGTATGACATCGTGCCACCGATACGTTTCAAATTCGGAGCAGAGCGATGTATCAGATCACAAGAGCGCATTCGTGCGTGATCGTTCGAATCTCTTTCTCGACCCTTTTCTCCCTTTCTCCCGTGATTTCCCCCATCCCTAACCGACCACCACCACCCTTTCCCATCCCCTTCCCGTTCACTCCGAATACGCACGCAGCTACTTTTCCGCGAAAGTCTTCGGCTTTCCTTTCCCCCATCGAAGAAATAAAACGAGAAGTAAAAAAACAACGAATCATCGTGCCTCTTGCAACCCCTTCTTCCCCTCCTTCTCCCCTACCCCTCACCCTTTTCTCTCTATCTTCTATCAAAGAACCTGCTTACCTTCTCTTATCATAACTTTGTGTTTTATTAACTTTTCCTTACTGCATTCTCTTCTCCAGTTTGATTACATTTAAATAAAACCACGTTGCATATATAATACATACTCGTGTATTGTTCTAACGTAGATATGATAATGTTGTTGTTTAAATGGTCAGTGTTTCGACTAGTATATTGATGTAAATTTAACGAAAGTTATTGTTACACTTGAAAGAATATATTGAAATTGTTGAATAAAATAGGAATAACGAAGTATTGCGTTTACTTAGCAAAATTTAGAATAATCTTGTTTTACGAATCTAGTATCTACGAGTATAAAACTATGCGAACGAACATTTTGTAATAATTTTCATAGACAAAGATTGAATGCTTTTTCGTTAATTAGTTCATCTCGTCGTAAAAAAACTGAATAATTTTATTCTATTCTAGCGTATTTTATTCTTTATGACGTATACTTTATCGACCATCAAATGCGTTTTCCATGAAAAGTATTTCGTCGCAGAGAGGAATGAAAGGAAAGAGCTTTTGTTACTTTTTCTATTTCTTTTTCTTTCATTTTTTCTTTTGTTTTGTTTTGTTTTTATTTTTCACAGAACGATTGAGTCAACCATTTTTCTATATGTTTCCATTCGTTTGCTCGGGTATGTTATTTTTTAAAATCCATCCTGCCACGAGAAGTCATTTTAATATTAATTCGTTTCTTTATTACAAAGCGTAACAACGTATGGTCAATCTAGACGATAATAGCCGCGTATATATTCAAAGAGATAAATATTTAAAATATTCATTACTCTCAAAAGCGTATGGTTTTATCTCCCTCTCTTTCCCCTCTACCTCTCTCTCTCTCTCTCACTCTCTTTTACTAAATAGTACAAAACAAATGATTATTTCATTTCACGTAAACTAATAATAACGAGTATCAGTAACACTAAAACAACTTCGAACGAAAAGAGACGAGAATTCACATTAAACCGAAAAACGCTGCTCGAATTGATCCTTTTTACGTAGAATTTTTGATTTACAAAATGTTATAACGTTACGAATTTTGTTCGATATTTATTTCTCCTCTTATTTTTTTTTGTTTTTTTTTTTTTTTTTTTTAGAAATATATTTGACCTATTTTATATATCGCGATTAATCAATTTGACCACTTAAAAAATGTATAATGTTCTCTTTTAAGACTTTACAATTAATACGAAACAGAAAATAGCTATCTGAATGTGGTTATGAAAGATTGAAACTTTGATATTTTCAATATTAAAATGGTCTAATGTTAGTCGCGTATCGACGAACAAAAATTCAAGCTCTTCTCAGTGAACCATACATTTTCGCGAGTTATTATTAAACAATTTTGAAAATTCTCACTCAAATTTCTAAGAATATTTTTTCATTTAAAAAAGTAATAAAACTAAAGCGGGATAAATGTGATATCGTAGTATTGCACAGTGAATGTATCCGATATCGAATTTATCGAAGTGCTTCTCTTTGGTGTGCTCTCGTCGACGAAGATTTCCTGTCCACGGTACGCTTGATAAACAGCCACTCGATCCCAAAGGAAGGAAGGAAGGAAGGAAGGAAGGAAGGAAGGATGGGGATCGGGGATCAGGGATCAGGGCTCGTGGGGAAAGGGGGTTGAAAGATCAGGAGAAGGAGAGTAGATCGTGGGTAGCTCGAAAGGAGCTCCTTCGAGGGTGTTCGGGACAAGGGATGCTTGGTTAGAGGAGTTGTGTACGAAAAGAGAAACGATCAACTACTTGTAGCAGTGGTAGTACTTGTAGTTGTAGTAGTTGTATCGGTATTAGTTAGAGCAAGAAGGAAGGAGAGTATGTGTACGTTGACAGGTAAGGTGCGTGCCAGAGAGACATGAACTCTGACGTAGGGGTGAATAATGGGCTGGCACTTTGACACCAAGAGCTGTTGGTGCAACTTGCTGCCAAACGGGTTCCTATCGTAGACGAAGAAGAAGAGTTAGAGTAACAGAGACAGAGATATAGAGTGAGAAAGAGAGAATGAAAGAGAGAGAGAGAGAGTGTTGGAGGAAGAAAACCTTAGGATGTGACGAGAAGGAAGAAAAATGCAGAGAAAGGCTTGGATACCTTTGTAAGGGTGTATGTAAGTAGGTAAGAGTGAAACGAGGTTTGGGTGAGTAGATAGAAAAGGGAAAGGGGAGAGAGAGTAGAAAAGAAGAGGGAACCTACCGGTTCGTGATTTATATTCATAACTTTAATACGAACGAAGCTGCAGTCACGTCGCTAGAACCCACGCCGGCACCCACGTAATTTACGTATTTCTCTCGGCTCGTGTTCTCCACTCGAAAATGGTAGCCTCCTACCAATGAAAAGAGAGAGAGAGAGAGAGAGAATCAGTGATATGACAAGTCACTGATATTCCAAAGATAGAAGTGGAAACAAGAGAAATGTATATCACAAAATGTTATAGATCGTAGGTGTTGGATGTTCTACGGAAAAGTATGATAGTTTTAACGAAAAACTCGTGTGTCTCTGCCTCTCGACGATATTTCTTACCATCTTGACATTTGAGAGAACAGCTCGGGAAACGTTCTCGGAGACAATGGAAGACACTGTTAACTTCGAAAAGAGCTTCAAAGCGACGTGCTCGCCTTTCGATAATAAAAAGGATAAAAGGATCGATTCGAAATAGAATTGGTCTGACGCTTTTAAACTGGACACTATTCTAGTCTCTCAAACTAAGTTTATATCAAACGAAAAGTAAGAGAATAAGGTAGAGAGACAGAGAGAGAGAGAGTGTGAGAATGATTAGGTGAAACTACCTTTGAGATCAATAACGGATTGCTTATTCAGGTGGTAGGATAATTTCCTTGAAACCTAGTCCAGGATAATAATCGAAGGTTAGGTTAATAATCATTCGAGCGTGTACACCGTTGGTCAATAATACAATGCACTCATACAAGTGTCTTCGAGTTTGATATCAATTGTTTTGTTCATCACCGATGGACATAATTTTTATCACGCATTTTTATTCAAATCAAAGCGATAGCAAAATTCCCACAAATCGTACAAATGTAAAATCACGCGAGCGCGCGTGTAAAAAAAAAATTGATAGAAAAAGCAATAGTCGGTTTTACGTTTGCAATAAAGAAACAAAGAATCGTGTCCGATTTGTTAGATTTCTTTTGTCAAACGTAGAGCTAGACTGCGATTTAAATTTTATTTGACAAAAATGAGAATACCGTAGTGGCTGTTACGATGGTGTTGCGAAGAAAGGAAGGGTGAACGCGACGCGAAAAAACTGGAACAAGTTCAACGGCGAAAGCTCAACGTCTAAATGCATCCGTTGTCCTGATGTTCGTGGAAATGCATTTTCTCGCTAAGTTAAATATATATATCTCGGGGTAAGATAAAAGTAAAAAGAAATTTGTCTTGGTAAGAAAATTTGTAGATGAAAGAAAGAAGGTAGAGTAGAAAAAAAAAGAAAAAAACGGAAAAAAAAAAAGGAAACGAGAAAGAAAATGGACTGAACGTTAAACTAAGGTTCTAGTAAACTGAACTAGGTTTAGGTTAATGCGTAGAACAAACCGGTAACACGGTGTGATTCGAAATTGTCCTGTTTAATTACGGATTCTAAAGGCTCATTCTTAAGACTTTTCCTATCCAAATACGCGAGCAGTAGGTTCGCTTGACCTAACCTCTGTTATTGCTACTTTTATGTTCTTCCTTCCACTAAAGGTGCCGTAAAGAAATCGATTTTCCATGTACTACTGGCTTTCCTTCCTACTCGATGCTTTCTAACAACCATTCAAGAATCTTGCGTTCAACGAGTCCTAGTTAGAAGAGCTTCTTCTCAAATCTTCACTCTTGACTCTACTCTCCCTCTCTCTCTCTTTATCTTTATTTCTTACTATAACATGTTATTTGATCCTCGTATTTCCGGCGAGTTAACATCCGATTAATGACCAGTTAGAAATGTTACGAGCTTGAATTTACGCGATTTTACAACTGTCCACCTTTTAATTCGACTTTTTCCTTAAAGTTCTAAATATATATTTGTGTAGTAATAATTACTGAAATAAATTAGAAATATAAAAAAATAGGTTAATAGATTTAAGAAGGGAATAGTATCAACGGGGGGATTACTTCGAGTTCGTTAAGTTTGATTACTGTTTTCAAATTGATGGAATACTTAAGGGAAGCTTTACGTTCGTTTACGATTATTGGAACATGCGATCAGTTTGTTTGGCCTTATTTTACGCAATACGGATTAGGATCTTAATCGGTAATCACGGAGAATCATGCAAGAAGTTGAAATTGAGATTTGAGTGGACAGTGAAAATAAGGGAAAGGTAAAGAATATAGGGAAAAAAAGGGGAAAGAAAAAGGTTAAAGTTACTTGACTCGAGATAGAGTCGTTAAAAACGCGAACGAATCATCGCGTTTCAACGGCCAGAATAATTCGCTTGGCTTTTGCATTGAACCCTTTTTTTTCCCTTTTTCTTCTATTTCTTTTGTCGTTTCCATTTTTTTCATTTTTCTTTTTCCCTCTCGGTATCGTTGAATTAACGTTCGCCGTGCGAGAGACGTATTATTACGAGGCTCTTCTCCGTTCCGAGATATTTAAAATTTTTCCCTAGGTGTAAATTATCGGAGTACACGAACTGTTATTTTCGGGCCACGCCGAAACGTAATTCTTTTCTTGAAACGTAGACAAATTGTAGGTATAGGTAATTTAATGTGAATCATAAATATTGTCGAGCTAAAGAGAACGCAGACTAATTTATCTTAATTATTATTATTTAACGCAAAGAGAGCACCCACCCACTTCTAAATTGAATATTTAACTATTCCATTTATAAAACGCACGATACTTATACAATCTTAATTATTGTATTCATTTCTATTCGCATAAATTAAACTTAAAAAAGAAAAAAAAACAAGAAAAAAATATAATGTAAAATATCGAACTTAATTTCCCTTTCGGCGTAACCGAGCGCGTAAAAGAAAATCCACGTCATTGGTACAATCATTTATTTTATTTTATTTTTTTGTTCTCACAGTTTAAACGTAATTACCGCTTAGTAAGACGATCGTAATCCGTGACTCGTTGCTAAGAACGACCCGAGAGCGAGCAAGCAAGCAAGTAAGCAACCAACCAACCAACCAAGAAACCCGCGCTTCGAAAATAAGGACTGGGAAAGCTCTTTTCATTACAGAAAGAGAAAGAGAGAGAGAGAGAGGACGAATTCAGCAGTCTCCAGCTTAAAATACTAGCGAAATGTTTAATTTACGCGCCTTACCCTACTCTGCTACAGAAGTCTCGAGCTTCCGGGTTGGAGGGTTGCTACCCCCCGGTCGTGAATATTCGCGAAAAGTCTGTGCTCGTTAAACATCCGAGCCCGATCGCCGATTTGTATAACCTTAATGACGACCCTCGTCCTTTCTAGCACCCCTCCCTCTTCGTTCCAATCCCCCTTCAATCCCCACCCTTTTTTTACTCTATCTATATCCTCAACGGCCTCGTAGTTCCATCTCTCAACCCCTTACCCCCCAAACCCCCCTATAATGATTCTCTCTAGGTACTCGTTTCTAAAACTCCAATTCCCCTTCCCCTCCCCCCTTTTGGTTTTCTTCGACCCGAACGTTTCACCCAAAGTCTACCGCACCTTATCGACTTATTTTTAATTAATGCTCAACCACCCCTCCTCCGCGTCCTCCTCCACACCAAATCAAACCACACCTCGCTTTAATGACGCAAATTTTTTCAAACGTGTGCGTGCGTCCTCGCATGACGTTTGAGGGTACGTAAAAATGTGAATATAGTATACGAATATGAGTATAACGTTGCTCGAAATGAACGGTGGAGGAGGTTAATGCGCAAACGTTAAAGTAGTTGTGACACGACATTAGTTTACCCGGTTGAAGGGGTGGGGGAAGATCTTAGATTTGTATAAAAAGTATTTCTTACTCTTTGAAATAGAATTTATTGCTTCGCTCGGCTATACTCGAGAAATATAATGTTCTTATTAATAATCGTAAAGGATGATATGCTCTCTTGGTCTTCGGGTAGAAAGAAGCAATGCTTTTTAAGACAATATTCATAGTCCTGTAATTTTTGTTCCCCGTTCGTAAATAATAAAAATGAAATTTAAATAGAGAAAAAGGAGAACTACCAAGCAAGATGGCCGGCGTGAATTAAAACCGAGAAATTCCTCCGCAACCAACCCTCGCATTTCCCCCTTCTCCCCCATTCCCCCGCGCTCCAGTTGTTGTAGCTACGTTCTCTTTAATTTCGAAACGATTTTATTATTGGGACGTTTTAAAACAGTTCTCTTAACCCCCTTTCCACCCACCCTCGCCAACAACCAGAATTTTCCGTCATTGTTAATGCGAAATTATGCATTTAATGGACACACTCGAAATGGTTAAGGAATAACTAACCTCTAATGAAAGTTTCTGCCAGGATACGATTGAATATGGCAACCCCCTTTTCGTATATTACTTTTGAATTTTTAAATACGTCATTTAATGCGTCGAGTATTTTTTTCTTTTTCTCTCTTTCTCTCTCTCTCTCTCTCTTGTATTTTATTCTTCTTATTTTGATTTAATATTCTTCAAAAGAAATATGTGCTCTTTTCCGAATTTTTTGTTTGACAAGATTTATGATTGGAATTTTTACAACTTGCGAACGTTACAATACGGATTTCGTATAACACGCTGTAACGTTTTGTATATATTATATATGTAACATACGCGAGCATGTGTATTTTTATTCATTTACGAACACATTGATATTTTTAATCATTGTAGGCATCGGTTTTAATCAAAAACGACATTATTAATATCAACGGACCAAAATCATGAAACAACGATGGAAAACCCGATAGAATAGCGCCGCAAAGTTTTCCAACGTTACTACAAAATGTTATTTATAGTTATCAAGCTTTAACGATAACGAAAAAAAAAAATGAAAAGGGAAAAGAAGGAAATAAATAAAACGAAATGAATATTTTAAAAAAAAGGGAACGAAATGGAAAGAAAAAAGAAAGGAAAAAAAGGTAGAAGGACATTTGCATTACGCATTTTCGAAGTCTTCCAATTATCACTTTCGATGTATCGTTATAACACACGAACGGTTATCCAATTAAGGGGAACTACAAGTGGATGATGAACAGCTACGATATAGAATGTAAATTTTTTTAATACTCTAATTAAACAAATGTAATAAAATAGCCATACCGATCGTTGGCGTCGATGTAGACATTTGAATATTCGCTGTTGAATAGACTTTATTTGTATCGGGAGAAAAAAAGCGGAACGTGTAATATTAAATAATAGAATTAAAAGAATAAAAATAATTAAAAAAAATAAAAAAAAAAAGAAAGGAAAAATAGACGAATGAACGAACGAGCACAAACCAACAAAATCGAAGCGATATTAATAAAAAATGTTACAATGTTTTAAAAAAGTTTTTCATTTCGGTATCAATGCAAATAACCGATTGTTATAAACATTGATTTCAAATTTTTCTACGGGAATATATGCATGCCTCCTGTTTTTAATAAACTATTTGATTTTTAAAACTCGTAAAAATATTTTAAAAATATATACTTTTTTTTATTGATCGAATGAAATATATATATATAAATATTATTTCGAGAAAGTCTAAAAAAAAAGGGTAAAACGAAAAATTCTAAAAATTGTATTTATCTATCGAAATATTGCAATGTGTTCCGAATAAAGTACACAGCTCTCGAATATAATACAATTGTAAATCGCAATTAACTAAAATAAAAACTGCATTGATAATAAAAAGAAAAAGCGGTAAGTACGAGATGATACAAAGAGATAAAAAGAAAAGAAGAAGAAAAAAATGTAAGAAAGAAAGAAAGAAAGATAGAAAGAAAGAAAGCAGGAAGGAAATGAAAGAAAAGAAAGAAAGCGACAATATTCTTTTGAACGGTAAAAGAAAATTCCAGTAGTTGGGAAACCGGAATAGTGAAACTTAAAGCTACGAAGAGATCATCTCATCGAGTTTCGTTGGTTCTTTCACTCTCAATCTCCTTTTTCCTATTCGTCCGTAGCTTTCTTAACCCTCCGTGGTGGTGATGCGGTGGAACGCAAATAGAAGACTGAACTTGACTGAAGTTCAATATATAGTTGGCACGAGTCAGAAACGAAAGCAGAAAATAGGAAGAAAGAGACAGTGAGACCAAAAGAAGAGCAAGGTGAAACTCTTAAAGGTTACAAACTCACTCGAACTCTTCTAACCCAAGCCCCAACCCCCGTTTCATCCCTTAGAACCCTCCCCATCCTCTTTTTACTTTGTCTCTTTTTATTCTCGCACACAACGATGGATTGATTTTAATATCGACTTTGTTTTCAAACTCACAGACTGTTAAGTCTTCGCTACTTTTGCGGTTTTCCTTGCTGCGTGATCGAATGGAATGGCTGACTATGTTCTTTATTTCATTTTTAAAACCCCCCAACGCGCGTTAAAATACCCACCGATTTTATTCGCCTTTTTCGTTTAACCTAAAGAATGAAAGAAAAAAAAAAAAAACAAGAAAAAGAAAGAAAGGAAAAATAAAATTAATTCTTTATACGGTCGGAAGACTTTCTTTTAAGCTAGCGAATACTTCGGGATGAATTTGTTTTAAATAAATAACGCTCCGATTTTGTAGCAAGTATTGTAGTTATGACGATGGAAGAGTTTCTCGTTATGCTATTAAAAAATATCCATCGAAGAATTTATTCCACATCTGCGAAAAGGAAGAATGTCCGGTTGTCATATTTGTAAAAATAAAATAAAATAAAATAAAATAAAACGATAAGTTGAAAGCTGAAAAGCTGAAACATACAAAAAATTATTTTTAAAATATTTCTTATAAATTATTTCCTAAGGTAATACACGTTAAAAAATATATTATATATAAAGAATCAATGTTATAAATATCAAAAGACAATCTAATAATCTATGACCAAAATATAAAAGTTAAAAAATATTAATCAAATTATTAATATAGAAATTCAAACAATACCAATTGCATATAGGTCTAACTACTTGTAAAAAAAATACATATAAAGTATGTAATATTAATAAAAATTATTAATAAAGAAAATCTTTAAAGTTTTCTAAATAAAATAATAATACATAGTTAATAAAAAAATAATCTAAAGAGTAAACTAATATTTATATATTCTTTAGTAATAAAAAGCTTCCTGTAATATTAAATTAATAATGACGTGGTTAGAAATAAAAATAATCAATAATTTAATACGTTGTAACCGTCCTGTGATCCTCACGCGTCGAAGTACTAGAGATAAATGATACTTTTAGTGTGTTTATCCTTGAGATTGTCTAACGTTCGGATGTAGTGTATTGATCGCGGCTCGAGATTACCTTGAAATGTACATACGTATTAATACTTTTCTATATACCGAGTGTTCCGTTTACTCTTTTTTCGTCCTTTCTTCTTCCTTTCTCAGTTTTTCTTTCTTTCTTCTTCCCTCTCTCCTCTCACATTCTTTCTATTTTACTTTTCTATATTATAAAAGAAAAGAAATAGAATTACCTCGACGAATATAAAGAAGATAACAATGTCAATACAATTATACGTTTAGGTATGTGTATTCGCGATGTATTCTCGCCCTGCTCGGAAACCTGAAAAAAGTAAAAAAAAATAAAATTGCATTAGTATAATATAAAAAAAAATGAAATATACGAATTTATATAATTTTTATATAATTTCATAAATAGAATACTTCAATCTTATAATAAAAGCATCGATAATTAGAAAATTATTATAAAAAGAAAATAGCAATAAAAATATATCATCGTTTTAATATATAAAATAAATGATACTTTTGAAAAAACGTATATAAAAAAGAAATATAAGAATATTATAGTATTTGGTAACTTTGAAAAGTAATCACGATTGTTTGACGTTTATGGTTTAAAATCGTTTGGCAGTACGATTAATGCCACTCTCGCTATTCCCTTCCTCCCTTCCTCCCTTTCCCTGCTTTTCACTCGATGTTCACACTTTTGTGCGACGTAGATACCGCGAATGGTTTAATAATTCAACGGACGGGATACAGATCGACGCCGGAGCTTTATACCCCCTCGTTCCTATATGAAATACTTTTCGCGATATTGCTGGCCAGTAAGCCGGATATGTGCCTTTAAAATACGCGGAAAACTTTCCGCGTGCTTACCTTCCTTTTGGAAAAATCTTTTTCTATTTCTACCTTTCTTTCTTCCTTTCTTTCTTTCTTTCTTTCTTTCTTTTTTATTCGCATTTTTAGATATACGTTGGTTTGTATCAACTTCAACGTACAAACAAACGAATACTTTTTCGAGAAACATTATTAACACTTTCAAATCCGATGAATTACACATCCGTCATGGATGCTTTTTTTTTTTTTTTTATTAAGCTCCCGATTATGTCATTGGAATTTTTATATATTATAATATCTTAAATGTAACAAAGTCAACGACCTAATTAATAATTCGATTATTTATTCCTGTCAAAGTAATTATACGAAAGGATAAAAAAAAGCAGAGAATTATTCGTTTTTAGTACCGAGACCATTCACTATGTTACTATTGTATAACATAGAAGGGAGTAAACGAAAAGGGTGAGTCAAAGTACTTCTAGAATCGAATAGAAAAAACTCCCCCTCCCTCCCTTTCTCTCTTCTTTCTTTCTTTCTTTCTTTTTTATTCGCATTTTTAGATATACGTTGGTTTGTATCAACTTCAACGTACAAACAAACGAATACTTTTTCGAGAAACATTATTAACACTTTGAAATCCGATGAATTACACATCCGTCATGGATGCTTTTTCTTTTTTTTTTTATTAAGCTCCCGATTATGTCATTGGAATTTTTATATTATAATATCTTAAATGTAACAAAGTCAACGACCTAATTAATAATTCGATTATTTATTCCTGTCAAGTAATTATACGAAAAGCATAAAAAAGCAGAGAATTATTCGTTTTTAGTACCGAGACCATTCACTATGTTACTATTGTATAACATAGAAGGGAGTAAACGAAAAGGGTGAGTCAAAGTACTTCTAGAATCGAATAGAAAAACTCCCCCTCCCTCCCTCTCTCTCTTTCTTTCTTTCTTTCTTTCTCTTTCTTTCTTTCGTGAAAACGGAAGGAAGTTTTGATTGGTTGTAAGAGAAATTGACGAGAAAGTACTTTCCGTGGAGGCTCTTCTAGATTGGATAGTTAATTTCAAAAGTCGGCCGTCACATCGCTTCTGAGATTCGCTTACTTTCCCTGTTCAAAGTGTTTCTCTTCATCTCGAACACGTATACATATATATATATGTATATACTCCCCTTCTTACACATACACACACATACAGTTATACATCCCGTTATTCATTCTTTTCTTTACTTCGGAAACTTCGACTTTGTTAGCAAGGTTGTAAACCAATTAAAAGATTGCACTCTAAATTACTGATCAAATAATTGACAATAAAGTAAGATATTGATTTATTCTTATTATTATTTTTCAATTTGGTTAAACGAATTTCAGGACATCTTGTATTTTATTAGATTTTATTAGATTATTCAGAAAGTTTCTGTGCTGAAGTATACATAAAAGGTGTCCTAGTTATTTTCTGTTAAATTATACCAAGATATTTTATGAGTATAAAAATAAGAAATAAACGTTTTGTTAACACATGAACTCTTGAAAGATACGATGACGATACGCAAACAATTTATTTCCAGGATTTCTCAGTACTATTTAATGTTTCTAAAATATTACATAATAGTTTATTTTATTAATTAAAAATAATAATAGTTATTCACGCATAGCAAAATCCACGTTGGCAAATAAATGAAATATTGAAATATTGAAATTTGTTTGCGGATCTTATTGAACGATATTAATTGGGAGAATATTCTATCTCGAAAATGTGTACAAGGTATTCCATAATACTTACAAATTACGTACGTTCGTTTTTGGGTTTTCACGTGGCGATGAGAGAGGCTCCTTCCCATGTCTCGTTATCTCGAATTTGTATCAAAGCAGTTTCCAATAACGTCCTATAGGCGAAAGCGCATAGTCGAAATTACTCATGCAAGCTAGGATGCATCGTTACGAAAGCGTATTTGGCGTACAAGAGTCCATGTGTCTACGATAATATGACACGAGAGAGAGAGAGAGAGAGAGATGAACTACAACTGAAGATTCCTATACTTTCCACAAAACCTTCTTAAGGCAAATGATTTTCAAAATGATTTTAATCTCATTTAAAATACCATTTTTATATCGAAAGATTATCAAATTATCTTCGAGATCGCAAATACCATCGTTGATTTACTTAACCCTTTCAACTTAACAAATTTTCTCTTAATTCAATCACTCGCAAGCTGTAAAAAAAATTCACTTTGAAATATACACGATCTTTCGTTTATGCGTTTATTTATTTCCTTATGCATCGTTTAATTTCTTTTTTATGCATCGCGTAATTTTATACGCATTTTTAAAAATGACGAAAGAAATATTATTTCGTTTATAATATATATTATCCAATAATATTTGCGATAAATAATATTAGATCGTATTTCTTTTTTATTGTTAAATGAAAAATAATGTTTGCAAAACCTATATGAAAAAAAGGAATGTATGACAATCGTCAGAAATTTATATCCCGGAATGTACTTTCAAACTACGTCATGTAATGCATCGTTTTACTTTTATTTTCTTTTTTTTTTTCCCTCCCCACCCCTACACTTTGGACATATAAAACGATATATAGGGGTATGACTGCAACGACCTGGCAAATGCATCGGAATTATTTCAGTGTCGTTAAAAAAATATTTTGTTTTACCAGTTTATTGTAACTTATTTGAGGATGAACGAGATAACGTTTCTCAACCACTTTTCGCATATTCATAAAACACTAGAAGAATCGAAGTCACGTGTTCAAAGTATTAGATCGTTAAAATATATGAAACGTCCGATTTATATTATTCTATTTATTCATTCACTCAACTATCAACGCGATCTTTTTTTCCTCGTATATACGATCAACAAATGTATCCAATACTGCAACTACAAATATTAACAAATTAAATTAACCAAATTTTCAATAGGGGGTACAAAAATTCGGCACGAATTTTTCCTACAATCCAATGAAATATTTCAATTATTCGTATTAAAAATATTTCAAATAATTAAAATCAAAGTCAACGTTCTCTCGTCGGATTTAAGCATGCAAAATTTATTGCCGAACATTCGAGACTACTATTAATTTAAGAATTTTACTTGACGAGTAGCGAAATAGTTTCCTTTTTTTTATTTTTGCTTTCTATCTTTTTTTTTTTTTGGCGGATCGTATCGACCAATGGGTAGAAACGAGTTTAGTAGTAGGCGAGGATGAGAGCTGTGCCTAATGTCGTTCGAACGAAGTTAACGAGTGGCTCCTTTAACTGGTTTCAACAAGAGCTATCAAGTATTCGAGGCACGCGCCGCTAACTGAGTATTTCAACTGGCGTATTCAAATCACAACCGGCGAGCCGTAAAAGTAAGAGAAATAGTTTTATCCCCTCCCCACTTCCCCACATCCCCATCCTATGTTCCCCCTCACCCAACCCAACCCCACCCAAACCCCCAACCCCTGTTCCAACCATTTTCTCCAATCGTACCGCCTCGACTATTTAGTTGGCTTTTCCTCTCCTCTTTCGTTTCTCTTACCACCCCCCCACCCCCTCGTGTTCTTCTTTTTCTTCTTCTTCTTCTTCTCTCCGTAGGAAAAACTGTCCTGTAAATCTAATAATCGTGAGACTTAGTTTCCTCCCTCTACACTCGCGACAATCTCAAAGCCGATCGAGTAAACTCTTCATTTTTTATTCGTAATTAAATTTTCTCTTTTAAAAAAAAAAAAAGAAAAAGAAAAGGAACAATTTTTCGTCTCATTCGTTTAGTCCTGTATAACGTCGATCTATTATTCATCATTTTTACGAGGTATATCGAAGTATAGAAATAAATTTATATTCGAGATAAAGAATGACTTGATGTTTTTTTTTTTGTAACAAACCAATGCAACGATAGATTGAACGGTAAAGACACTTTCCTCGACCAGTTCGTATATGATTATTTTTGTAATTTCATTTGTAGATGGATAAGCTCGTCTCATTGGAAGACTTCATTTCTCTAACCATAACTTAGGTAATAACTACAGGAAGCGTGCTCGGTTCTCGATCAGTTCTCACTATCTCGAAAAGCAGCAGGCAAGCAAGCAGACCATGCAACCATCTTCGTTTACTTGCCTTCAAATAGTTTGCCAGGCTACTTCAAAGGTGCTCACGAGATAATTACTCTCTCTCTCTCTCTCTCTTCAAAATGGTGGTTTCCTATAGAAATCTACTGCGAACTTTATCAACCGGCAAAAGCAAATGCTAGACGAGTCGTCCCGTACTTTTCCTATTTCTATCTCTCTTTCACACACACACACACACACACACACATATTTTATTCCTTTATCTCTATCTCGTTTATTAAAATAAATATAAAAGAAAAATAAAAAAGAGGAAAAAAGAAAAACATTTGTAAAAGTAACTTTTCAACAAACCCAACATCCATCATCTGTGCTTTCATTCAATGGAATACAAACAGTTAATTATTTCCCCCCATCAAAGTTTTAAACCTCCATAAAAAAAAATAGTATATATATATACACGAGTATAGGATTGAATTAATTACTCTTTACTTTGTGAACTGGATCCTCGTTGGAATGTAATCCAGTGGTAGGATTATCATGCGATTATTTAATTTTCTTTGACGAATGTGACGTAACGGACAAATACCCACCACAACCCAGTTTGAGATTTAACGGAAACGAAATCAGTGGACTCGGCAACGAGACTCTCATCCACCGATTTCTACTACTAAAATGGATAAAAGAAAAAACGAGAAAGACTCGAATGGAAACGATGTAAAGAGAGAGAGAGAGAGAAAGAGAGAGAAGAGGGTGGCTGGTTGTTGGGGTGGTGGTAGATACGAAAGTTAGTTACGAGAGGTGCAAAAACGAACTTTTCCACGTGATTCTATCCATTTTTACGGAAACGGAATCGCATTATTCGACGCATACTTCAACCCTTTTCCTTTATCTTTTTATCCTTTCTCTTTCTATTCTTTCTTTCAACCCATCTTCTTCTTCTTCTTTTATTTTATTTCTCCATCCCCTTTTTACCACTTTGTTTTTTCTTGAACCACAACACAAGTTTAATTGTAAAAAATATTCTATCAATTTTATTACTCTTTCTTCTTCATTTTATTATTCGTTTTCTCATCGAAATACATGTTTTACGGATAATTGGAATAATTCGTAATTTGTACGATGCCAAGTAAATCTAATAGGTTAAAAGAGGGATGAGAAGATATAGAAGAATGGATGGGAGGAACGTTGATGCCCAGTAGATTTCGAGCTAACGGGTTTCAGATAAAATAGATTGAGAAGCATTCGAGTTAAGAACAATTCTTAGTTAGGAGACATTCCATTCGCTAATGAAAACGCTACCTTTCATTCGCAGATGAACGCCGTTGTTCTTGCAATTGCTAGCTTACTCCCGCCCTTTTTCTATCTCTTTCCTCTTTATTTTGTTCTTTTTCATTTTCTTTTTATCTTAATATCGCTCTTAGTTATTCTCTTTTTTAAAGAAACATTTTGTTATCATCCATTTCACGAATATCACAGTAAAAACTGACATTTACAATCATTTTATTTTCAACAAAGGTATGCACCCTTTCTTTTTTTACGAACGCGCGTACACGGCGCGTGTATTTGCGCTGACGCGAGAACAAAAATCTAAATTAAATTGTTAATAATAAATATGATGCAAAGAAATACATCGCGTGGTATTAAGTATTCCAGTACAAATTGGTATTAAGATAATTAGAATGCTAACTTGTATATATCTATTTCCCTTCCCTATACCTTTCCTAGCCCTTCCTTCTCGTTCCCATTCCAGTTTCTTGTTCACCTCAACGACACTTACGAATCATTAATAAAACCAGACACAGTGAGTGGTTGCGCGCGCGCGCGCGCGTACACCACTTGTACGACAAGGCTTACGTACTTCACCCCCCCCCCCGTTCAGGTATGAATGTAGATGTAAAATGCAAATTTAACCTGAACGGCTGGCTGTGCGGCCAGCGGGAACTCTAAGGTACGAAATTTGCATAGAGAAATCTTAAGAGAACAAATTTTTCCTCTAATGTAAGTATCAAACCGACCCTCAAACCCCACCCCCAAACCCTTCAACCTCCCCCAAACCCATAAACCTCCCCACTTCTATTCGTTTCTTTCATTGTAGTTTCTTCTTTTTTTTTCGTAATCCATCTTTGTTTCATTCCAACTCAAATAAACCGTCCTCGTTCATTCGATTCAAACTTTCCTATCCCCCCAACCGATTCCTAAATTTGCATCTACGAATACAAATGATATTTCTAATTGTGACAGGTTTTCTGTTCTTTTTGTAATTGTTGATTTTTTAGTACCTCTATTCGTTTAATTATTTTCTCGTCATGAAATTTTCTCGATAATATGGATAGTACGTTTAATTTTTCATTTTATTTCGTCATTAGTCGATTAAATATTTATGAGAATGATGTTAATTGTTTTAAAAAAGAAGAGGATTTGTACGAATATTGGCTAGAAATTGGCATAGAAAAGCCGACATACTATCCAACAATCAATAGTTGAAACATCATTGCGTAACATTTCTCGTGTGATTTCAGGAATAAGTCGATAGAACATGAGTTTCTAGTCAATGTACAAAGCTTCGAGGGATTAAATACAATTATTATCTCGGTGAAAGGATTTGGTGTCTGTTATCGAAACTTTAACAAATTGATTGGATACGACGAGAGTAGATATAATAATTTAAAATGAATTATAACGAAGAATTGTTATTCCTTTTTATAATAATTAATCGTTTGAAATACTTTTATAATGAATCAAGCGTTAATTGCCTATAAATTAGGCTGACTGAAAGATGTTGCCCATTTAAATAGAGATAAAATAAATATATTTTGTTATTAAATATACGAATTAAATTTTTATATTATTTTTTAATCAAAATGAATGCGTATGCTTTTAGTAATAAAAAAAAAAATATATATATATATATGTAAAATATATATCGAGTTTATAAATCGATATAAATCTTTCGAAATAATTCATTTTTATACTCCAACGGCGCAAACTGTTTAAATATTAAAAAGAAATATTTCATTCGTAAAATATTCGTAACGTTTCATCTCTAACGTTTGGATTTATTTTAAATAAGATTGAAGCATCAATTTGAAAAAGATCAAATTTAATAAAACCCAATTAACCCGGCATTCATCCCTTTTTAATCCATAAAATATTAATAAAATTATTCTTTCGAATTTAGTACTCTCTCACCTTTCTTTTTTTCTTTCTTTTTTTTTTTCTTTTTTTTATTAAGCCTATAGAAGTGCAATGATTACAGTGCTCATTGGAAGAGTGTCTCTCATTTGCAAATTTATATTTATATATATATATATATATCTTGTAGTTTCCGTGTCGAGTACAATTTTCCTCTCCCTCTTCACCCTCCTCCCGTCCTCGCCACCCCTTTGTTCCAACAATATTCAGACTCGAGTTTAGAGAAAAGAAAAAATATCGGACTTTCGCGGAAATGCGCGTCGTCGACCTCGGCTATTCAGATTTATTCAGTTAAACCGCAACAACGAATCTCAAGCTCTTCCTGCCACGGCTGGATCGAAAAGGGAATGAGATGAGACTGAAAGGTAACTCTATAGGTACCTATCTACATCAAAATAAATATATCTATATATATTGGGTCGAGTAAAAAGTTTATTCGTGTTTTATTCGTGACTTTAAAATCGCATAACTTTAATAATGTAATACGAATCTGTACTTAATACTTGCACGCGTTCGAAATACTTACGCGTCGTTGATAAATTTGAAAAAAAAAAAAAGAAACAAAAAATAAATCATTTTCAACACTAAACGCATCGACGTTGTTTCATGTAATAGATTATAAAAATAAATAATTAAAACTTATAACAATTTTAGATATTATTTCAGAAAAATACTGTATAAGAAATATGTAGAAAAAAGAAAATATGTTATTCGTATATATATATTTTGCATTAAAAATACGATAAAACTACTAAACGCATCGACGTTGTTTCATGTAATAGATTATAAAAATAAATAATTAAAACTTATAACAATTTTAGATATTATTTCAGAAAAATACTGTATAAGAAATATGTAGAAAAAGAAAATATGTTATTCGTATATATATATACATATATATTTTGCATTAAAAATACGATAAAACTATTAAACGCATCGACGTTGTTTCATGTAATAGATTATAAAAATAAATAATTAAAACTTATAACAATTGTAGATATTATTTCAGAAAAATACTGTATAAGAAATATGTAGAAAAAAAAATATGTTATTCGTATTGCATTAAAAATAGGATAAAACTACTAAACGCTTCGACGTTGTTTCATGTAATAGATTATAAAATAAATAATTAAAACTTATAACAATTTTAGATATTATTTCAGAAAAATACTGTATAAGAAATATATAGAAAAAGAAAATATGTTATTCGTATTGCATTAAAAATACGATAAAACTTGTTCCCCGACCCGATATATATATATATATACGTGTATAAAACGCGCGCCTACGTAGAAAAGCAGCCGCGAGACTGCTCGGCAAACAAAGTATCGTATATCGGATAGTATCGTGGTGGCAGATGCCGCGAGCATAACAACCCCTTTCTATCACGAGTATCAAAACCACCACTCCTACCACCACCATCAACCCTGTTGGCCGAACCCTCCAACTACTACCGCAAACGCCACTACCATCAACCACCCCTTTCTGTGTAACAAACTTGGCTGGTCTTATTTCGCAAATAGGAAAAGCACGACGAGTCGTCTTTATGAAAACCCTCGGTCGACGTCGTCGTCGTCGTCGTCGTCGTCGTATCGCTTTGGATATTAGCATAAGAAGTGACACTCTTTCCTGTTTCATCTTGTTCAAACTGTAGAATACTTTTCTTTCCCCTTCCCTCTATACTCCATATCTTATTTCCACCACCACCACCACCACAACCAACACAATTTCTATCTTTATTTTACTGGTTAAGTTCTTTTTCAATTTTTTTCCTCACTTTTTTTCTTTCTTTCTTTCTTTCTTTTTATCACGATTATTATTAAGGATTTGAACGGGATTGCTTGAATTTATTTGAAATTGTTCTTAACAATTATGACGAGTGATGCGAGTTTACTAAAAAAAAAGAAACATTTATCATATTATTTATTTCATTATATTTGTATATTCTAATTTACATTAATGCTCGAATATTAACTATTTATTTATTTGTTTTGTCGAATAATTTTTGTTGTTTAGAATATTTGTACGATTGTACGAACAGAAAGGATTCAAATGAAATCAGCTGTTTACTAGTACTACTTCGGAAACGTTTCTATTAAAGAGTCCATTCGTACCGTGTAATCTCACGTTCCCTCGGGAATTCTTTTGTCTAGAAAATGAGAGAGAAAGAGAGAGAAAGAGAGAAAAAGAGAGAGAAAGGGAAGAAGAGAAAAATAGAAAGAGATAGAGATAGCCTAGGGGTGGTTTGGAGTCAGAAAGGAGACCTCGGTAACGTTTATTGCCACGTTTCTTTTCCACGCTCTTCGGCCACTTTGAAATGTAAAAACCTAGTTGCTTTACGTGAAGGAAAGAGAGATATGTCAAAAGAAAAACTACATTGGTAAAAGCACAGAGCGAAAAATGAAACTACGAATCTACTAATTTTTTTTCTCTTTTCGTATTTTTCTCCCGATAAATTTCAAACTCAAATATTTGTTTCCGACTAAATTAAACCATGGTTAATAGTCAACTAACAACCCGAACCTCGAATTAAAATTTTTCCTCCTAAAACACCTTAGCGTATCAAAATATCGCGATGAAAAATTATAATTATTATTATCGTAAAATTATTCGAGCTTTATGATACTTTTTTGAAGCGATACACGAAATACAAAAAAGTATTCTTACAAAAGATAAATCGGATCAACTTTAACGGAGAACCCGTGGGCTATCTACGAACGTTCACAAATTACATCTGGTTAATGTACCCTCTATCTACTACATAAAAAACCTAACTATTCGCGATAGTAGGAAAAAAGTGAGATACAAATAGAAAGTAGCGAAGTAGGGATGTAATTCAGAATGCGAGAGAGAAGGTTAGGGGGGAGTACTGATAAGCAAAGATTCGTGGTCGTTAATGCGAAACTGATCGAGCTAAAGGAGAGATTTCTCTCTGGCAAAAGTAAGAGAGGAGGGGACGCAAACGTTGTAAGGTAGGTAACGCGGGTCGCGTTGGTATTTTCCGCCGAGTTCACCCCATTAAACATTTTTCCTATCTCTCTGGGATCAGCTGGTAGAGGGTAGAGAGACAGCAGACCCGCGGTGTTACTGCTGCTAGAAGAGGTGCTGCTGCTTGGGGTGCTTGAATAGGGGAATCGGGAAAGGGACGAAGAGGGTGGGAGAAGGGAATAGTTAGGGGATAGGGGATAGGAGGGGGGAGGCGCAAAGTTGCGATGGAAGCTATAGGGATGCTTGCCTGCCTGCCTGCTAGCTAGCTAGACGTCCCCACCTGTTGCTTTTCCAGTCGACCTCCTTCCCTCTCGACCCCTTTCTCTCTCTCTCATTCACTTGCTCGCTCGCTCACTCACTCACTCGCTCTCTCTTTAGATTTACCTTTCTCTTTCTATCTTGTTCATTCGAGTACAGTGTCGTAGTACCTCTCGCCTCGTATTCTTCTCTCTACGAGGTCTCTTTTCTCTTAGTCTACTTTTCTCGATTCTTCACAGTGGACAGAGGCTCGGCTCGAGAAGGTAAGATGCATCCGCTCGAGGACACACTTGTGCGATTCAGATTCGATCGAACGGATTGTCCTTCCTCAAATCTTCCCCCCTCCCCCGACTTTACTATTATTTTATCATCCTCTTCTACGTATTCTTACATTTCGCTTCACTGCGTTCCAGGTCTCGACGAAATGTTCAGTCATTTATTTCGCATCGATCATATATTTCGATTTTTTAACCTTAACGCTCGAAACCAGCAACGTATAATCCAACGTTAATTAAATATTATATTTCTCCTCTGCTAACTCGTTAATTCGATTTCATTTGATATTTGAAAAAATTGTATTTATTTTTATAATATTTCGCTTATTATTATAAATTGAATAATACGATTTATATTTCTCATTTATTAAATGTAATATCCAATTAAACATTTCACTAGAACAATGTTCGCGAATATGTTATTATTCCTACACACACGTACGTAGAACCTATCGCATTCTTTCTATCAAATAAATTACTCGTGAAATGTGAATTCCACTATTCATAGAACTAATGGATATTATCGCTCGAACATGAACTAGGAGTATGTAATAATTGTTCTAGTGTAACGTCAGGAATGTTTTCTACTATCTATAGTCGAACATCATCATAGTCAAGTGTTAACCGATTTAAAACACCCGATATCCGTTATCTCGAATACGATGACAACCCTATAGTTAGGTATAGTAAGAGAGAGATAGAGATAGAGAATAGAGCAGAGTAGTGTAGAGTAGAGTAGAGTAGAGTAGAGTAGATCACTGCTCTTTGCTATAGGGCTTGCAATAATCAGTGGCTGCTGTTAGTGTCTCATATAGGTATCCTATATCCTCGTACTATCCTGCACGTGAGTATCTCCTATTCAGTTGGTCGATGTTCCAATACATGGAACCCTCATACATAGACGTGGAATACCATTGTGACGTGCATGATTATGTGACACATACCAACGTACGTCGTCCCTCTTCCTACGGTCTCATTGCTTCCTCCTTGTTTCACTGGGAGAGAACAACCCGACGTTGTGTTTTGCGAGAGCCATATTGCCTGCAGAGTACTCTATGAGGATCGCCTCTGGACATCCTCGAGCATTATTACGTCGGTCATTATCTTCTCGCGACAAAGGAGGAGTCGATAGTTCACCGTTAGCTTTATCTTTCAAAGAAACAACCCCATCTATATCTTCAAACTCAACAACACTTTCTTGCTGGCCCACTTTGAGTAATCCAAATGATTGATGATTAACTCCAATTTTATATTATTATTATTATTATTATTATTATTATTATTATTGGTTTTTTTTAAGCTTGCTACGAACACGCAATCTGGAAATAATATTCATTTTATTCTTAATAGGGAGTGTTAAAAATCTCTAGATTTTTAGAAGAGTCAAATTAAGGAAATGGTCGGGATTTGTTTAAAGGAGTTGATAAGGGGTTAGACAAATATCCTGAAGAAATAAGAGGAAAAGGGAAATTCGTTTGATTCGTGTTTTACTCGTGAATTAAAAATTATTCGTATCCAATGGTTTAAATTTCTTTTTTTTCACGAGACCCAACATTTATGAACGTAAACGTATTCAAGTGTAATCTACGAAGACAAGAAAAGTTCTGCAACGAGATAAAGATATCTAGGTTTGACGATCTAACAATGATTTAAACATAAATAATAACAATAAAAATATGATAATGATTGTCGCAGTAAAAATGTAATATAACAATCGTCATCAACATTTATTGTACGCACAAAAAGTATATAGAAAATAAATCAGAATCGATTATATAACGAATGCTTCACACAAATTCCTATAATACTTTCAAATTAATATAAAATTCAATCGTAATCAAGCGTCTAAATATGTCTCGTTGTTATTTCCGTTGAAAATTATTACGAATGATGTTAATGCGTTTTTATCGGAACGATACGATTCTCGTGAAAGTGCATTGATTGTGAATTCAGTGCGAAATAGTCTCGTGGGACCGATGCCGTTACGGTGAATCGACGATCATTGGCTCTTTAACGATGCACGGTCGGATGTTCTAACAACAACAAAAAATAGAGGGTTACAGGAAGAAGGGTGGAAACCGAAAGACTACTACAAGTAAACGAAAAACAAAATTAAGGCTGACTTATGTTCTATGCGTATAAAAGAATCAAATTATTCATGAGATATCGTGAATAGTTTTCAACATTTGCGACAAATGTTTTTCCTTATTCGATTTTCATTTCAATTTTTTCTTTCGCGAATTTGATAAGAAAATATCGAAGAAGTCTCTAAAAATTCGTTTTTATTTTACAAAATTTTCCGATGATCGAGTGATTTACAATTCTTTTCCACTTGTTTTTTATTTCCTACCGACAAAAGTCATTGTTTTGAATTCCAATTAAAAATTAAATTAAACGCAACAATTGCTCATTTTACGATTCATTAATGTATTCAAAGTTAAACCGTATGATTTTCGATCCAAAATCAATTTTCATTTCTCCGTTTTGAACGATCGAAAAATCTTTAACCTGTTAACTGAGAAATGTAACGAGTTAACTCGTCGCGAACGTGTCGTTTATCTCTCGATAATAGAACAAATGAATCATTTGTTTTCCATTCCAATTAAAAAACTATTATGCGTAACAATTCTTCATTTTCGAAATTGATTAATTTCAACAGAATATATAAATCATTTCATTTTCAATCAATTACAAATCAATTCCTCCGCATATATGTCAATGATCAACAAAATTCTTGAAAAAGAAAAAAAGAAAAGTTCAACGGGGGGGGGTTCAAAGAATTGATTGGTAGAAATGAAAATAAAATAGGGAATGTGTTTCTTCTTCCTTTTTTTTCTTTTTTTCTTGTTCGAGATATAAATGACGTTGACTCGGTCCACTTCTTCTTTTTTTTCTTTGTTCTTCCCCTTCTTCATCTACCTTTTTTTTTTTTATCGCGTTCTCCTTGAACTCGAAGAACTTTTGGGTGACGTTCTAGCGATAAATTCACGTTGGATTCGTAAGAGGTACGGGTATACAAACAGCAACGTCCCCCCGTAGAAATACCATCGATCATCGACCTTTTTCCGGCGAGTAGGTGCCACTGAGTCCACTGTCAACGTTTGGAAAGGATATCATAGGAAACAAGAAAGAAAGAAAGAAAGAAAGAAAGGATGAAAGAGAAGGTACGAAATTCGTGCGTGTGTGTGTTTGTGCAGATGCGTAAAAGAAAAATCGTCACTTTTCCCTTGAAGAATCGAAGAACTTCTTCCTCGTCTCTCGTAAAACGAATCTTTCAAAAATTCGTCCGCTTATATTTCTTACTATTTCATACAAACGTATAATACAAATTATTCTATCACTCGTCTAACGCGTATCAAATCGGATTTATTATTTATCGTATCATTCTAATGGAAGAAAATATTTAAAAAACGAAAAGGTTCCTTGGGGCTCGGAAAAACTAACGTAGAAAAAGAATATTATATTTTTCTTTTTCTTTATTCTTTTCTTTTTACGTAACTTTCAAGTAGCGTTACCCCTTTCGGGCCTTGCACTTGGCCCTCGAGCCTTACTTGACCCATGAGATAAGTACGAGGGCCGAGGGGTAGTAACCTTGCTTGAAACTTATGTCCAGAAACAAAAAATCTTCTTTTTATGCTAGTTTTTCAAAACTCCAAGATGGTTTTAATCCTTCCAATTTGTTTATATTTTTCATCAAATCGGTACGAATTTAACGACAACGTTGTGGCATTCGTTTTTGATTGTTCAAACAAAAATTCTAACTAAAATACAAATTTATAAATCAACACGAATTATCCGTGTCAATCGAAGATATATTTTTCCTAACGAGAATACAATATTTTATCAATAACAACAACAACAACGACAACAAATAAATGAATAAAGAAAGATAATGAATGCCATTAGATTTTTTGTTCGAGGAAGAAAAAAAGAAAAAAAGAGAAGAAAAGAAGGAGGATTTATTCATAATCGTAGTATGATCGGGCTATTAGCAGTATCTCTCAAACGACGAAGGCGAGGGAAATTAATTTGGCTTGTGCAGTCGAGACAGAGAACTAATCGGAGTACAAAGGAGTCCCGTGGAATGGGGTTTAAGCAAAAGGGGGTGAGGGTTTGAAGGGGAAAGAAAAAGAATCAGATAGAATAGACGAGAACGGTTGGAGGTAAAAGAGAGAAAGAGAGAGAGAGAGAGAGATAGTGAGTGAGCGAGTGGAAGGTTAAGAAGATGGGGCGGGGTGGTGGTGGTGGAGAGCGAGTGTTAAGGCAACAGGGTTTTCAAGGAGAAGAAAAGGGAAAGAGAAACGTAAAGAGAAAGAGGGAAGATTTGAACGAAGAGATAGCCGGTACGCGAGCAAATGAGTTTCACCGAGTTCGGACAAGACTTTAACCGTTTAAACCACGGCGTGTACAGCGGGCCGGCGTTTTAACACCAGGCTGAAAGTGACTACTACGACGAAAACAGGATCTTATCTGATTGGGGGGTACATACAGTAGAGGGTAAAAGTGTTGACCAGTCTCAGCTTTCGCGTTTTCTATCATCCAACCCCTTCTTCTTCTCTTGGCACCCCACCACCCATCTCAAGCTCGAACCCAACCCCCGACTTCCATCCCTAATCTTTCGCGAGCTAACTCAAGCACTTCTTCCTTCGGAAGTCTCCTCGTTAAGGTAAACCATGCTACGAGAACGACTACTTCTATATACCTTCATCTATATGTATGTATATGTATATTCCATTCGTGACGCAAAACGATTATCACGATTATTCCGTGGGCGTTATACGTGAGAACACATTTCTAACGGACGATTCCTACTCAAATGATTTCTCGCACGTAGATGTCTGACTCAATTTTATTATACCTACCTGATTTAATATCCTTTAAAAGTATTTTCTTTTTCTTTTTTATTTCATTTTATTACACTTAATCTGGATTATTATTATATCGATTTGATACTCGTTCGGAAGAAGTTCGACGATTATTGGATTATTTGAAAAATTGTATTATAACTTATAACCGTGATACCGTTTTAGTTACACGTGATCTAGTAATGACAGTTATTGTTAGATCAATGCTTCGAAGTTTCCCTGCTAAAATCATTTCACGAGATATAACAAATCAATTATTTTGATCCTAATCTAAATCGATATCTAACGCTAGTCTCAATCTCGTTGTTAAAAAATAATTAACTTAGACCCCATTTCCAATATCAATTAATTCCTGGTACAATCTTAAATCGTCTAAAAGAACGATCTTAATGAATTACAAAGAGGAAGATTTGTAAAAGTTCACAAGTGTTAAAAGCTAATAGCAGCGTAACGCGGTAATTGCAAATGAAGGATTTTAGGATAAAGTAACAACGTCGAACAAGAAGATGGACGAGTTGGGGGTGGGGGATGGGAGGGGGGCTAGGTTGTATGATGAAGAAAGAGGAAGAGTCACGGTTAAGCTATAAATACGACACGCCACCTGCAGTTAACGTCCAGCGACACCATGACTTTGGTTCGCAGACCGAACCAAATCGTGTGCCACTCTGCGTGGAATTAAACGCAGTTTCGCGTGTCATCGTCGTGTGTTGGGTTGGGTTGGTTGCCGCCTTTACTTAACCGAAACTCAACCCACTGCTACTCTTCCACTTGGATTTTAAACGGCAAATCGCTTATTCATTTTATTTCCAACGTTAACGCCACGCAAACGTTCAACACGCAAGATTTAAACAATTCGTATTCTATTATTTGCTGCTTGCTTATTAAATGGACAATTGAATATCCTTAAATGTCGTTGAAACATTTTCTTACATTTGTTTTATCCTGGTTTATTAAATTATATTATAAAATCTCATATCTCCTGTTAAAATATTTAGATATGTTATTTTACATTAAGAGAATATAATATACGCGTGGTTTTTTTTTTACATTTAAATATATATATATATTTCTATTTCTACGTGGGATTTTATATAATTATATATCTGAAAGAAAAGGTGGTATTTAATATCGGATTACCTGGAAAGTTCATAAAAATATGGAAAGATTTTTAAACGAATAAATTTGATCGTTAATAATTACAAATGATTCTAAGTAAGTAAATTAAATCAGTAACGTAAGTCTAAAGAGACAATTTAGTATTGTTAATGAGGAAAAATAAAATCAAAAGAATAAAGGGAGAAAATTGATTGAAGTACGATATCGACAGTCCCGTCTTTTGTTGCTTAAGGTATTCGTGCTCTCGTTGAAAAATAAGGTGAATTACAAAGAATAAAGTAAAAGAGAAAGAGAGCGAGAGAGAAAGAGAGACTCGGGTACGTACGTTCGTTCATACGTTCTCGTTGGTACGAACTCATTCGTTTGAGGACACCCTTTTTAAACTTGACACCCTTGAATACGAATTTTAAAGCAAACTAATACTCATCGGATGTGTCACGAAAAGTGAGAACGACCGACGGTGAGTAAAAGAGGAGAACGAGGCTGCAAAAAAAAAATATACATATATATATACGTGTAGGTGTACGTGTGTGTGTGAAAAAGGAATGAAGAGAGGGAGTAAGGTTGGAATAGGGGGTGGTACGAGTGTTAGAAGGAAGACACGATGAAGGTTGAAAAAGGAGTACAAAATATGGTATGGCTCGGTAGAATAAGAGAGGGATGAAAGAGAGGGAGGGAGGGTTGGTTAGGTGGCTGTACGTGGCTGTAGTTTACTGCGAGCGTGTTAATTAAACAAAAAGCCACTTCGTATACCAAGCTAATTAGAGAAGGGGCTCTCTCTAACGCGCGCGTTCTTCTCTTTAAAAATATTTACCTCCTCCGCTCATGCCGACACCGTTTTTACCTTCTTTCCCACGCACGGCTCTCTCTCTTTCTTTCTTTCTTTCTTTTTTCTTTTCTACTCCCCCTTTTTTCCCTCATTTTTTTCCCGCGTTTCCCCCTCCACCCATTTCTCTCTCTTTCCCTCCTGATTTTGCTCTTGCTCTTGCTCTTGCTCTTTATTTTTATATTTTTTCTTTTTTATTTTTCATTTTAATTTTTTTTTCTCTTTCGTTCAACGGTTTCTCTATGCTTGTTCTTTTCTCTTTTTTTTTTTTCTCATCTTTTCAAGCCGACTCTTGAGACTCAAACGATGAAACGAGATCTTTACGTGTACACGGGGCATACTCGTGCCTTTTATTTTTTCTTTACGTGCTCAGAAAAGATAGAATTGATTTTACCACTGATTGAGAGCTCGTTTGACACGTAAGATAGTCAATGTAAGAAATAGAATGAGATAGAATTGTCTGAGAATTTTTTCAGAAAAAATTCTCAGTTATTTATACTATTTAATAAAAAAAAAATACTTATTATTTGAATACAAGTGTTAGAAATTTAGCGAATATTCGGAAAAAGGCTTCGAGTGCATGGTGTTTTTAATATTAAAAGTCACGAATTTTCTCGGATTAACGACCGAATAATATTAATAATAAAAAAGAATAAAAAAAAATAATAGAAAAGTTAGTTGAAAATTATTCGCTTTCCCTATCGCAGATCGAACAAGCGAGACAATTCGCTATGCGTTTGAATATTCGATCGTCCTGTGATTCCTGCCTGTGAAGATAACTAAATTCAATGATGCATCGTTATAGTCCCGCATTTCGTATGGCTTTGAAAGCGTCCATCATCAGCGAATTTCATGACACTTCGGTATGCATGTGCGCAGAGAACCGATTTACAATGGAATATCTGCTCTCTAAGCCACGTTTCGAATAGAATGTTGGATAATAATGTTCCTTTAAATCGTTAACTTCAAACTTATCGAAAAAATAATTATTATTATTATATTTATGATTAATTAAATGACAAATATTGTTTCACGTATTAAAACTAAAAATCCTTAATCATAAACGTTAAATTAATAATATAAATAAACGTCAATTGTTTCTTACAATACTAAAACAAAATATAATTCTCATATCTTTCTATTCTTTACTTTTTTATTAGAAAATCGCCACGTATTTTTACGACGAACATAATAAAATATAAAATAATAAAACAGAAAAAAAAGAAATCACATATAATTACGAAAAAAAAATCTATATCATTCAGCATATGTTAGAATTGATTAAGATATAACACATGCGGGTCCGTGTATCCGATGTTAAACGTGATATAGGCCTTGTATCTTTGTTTCTAAGTATAACGAAGGGATACACTAAAGGACTTAGTTTCCAGTTTAATCAAATGAAAATGTTGAAATAGTCGTTCGTGCGTAAGATGGATAGATACTCGGGGAGGGTTTCTCCTATTGTTTAATTCAACGCGTAGTTCTCGTTAATCGTAGATTTCGTAGGAAAGCAGGCCGACCACGATTAGGATATATACTAACGTTGGTAGCCGCAAACAAACACTGCTGCGGGTGAAACGCGATGAGCGAGTACCAATGTGAAATGAGAGAGAGAGAGAGAGAGAGAGAGAGGAAGAGATGAATACGTAGATGGATAGAGATAGTAAAGGGAAAGGGTGAAAGGAGGGTGGAAGAACAAACGGAACATGAACGGATGCTACTGGATGGACAGTTGGAGACATTGAAAGGGGGAGAAAGGGGGAGAAAGGGGTGGGTGAGAGAGAGAGAGTGAGAGAGAACGAAAGGAGCATCTGCGATCGGATTAGCACCGTGTAGCGGCGACACTTCTCGGTGATTAGGCTGATTTCACATCAGCCCTAAGCCCACGCTTACAATGCCTGCTACCGATAGAACGGGCAAAGCACTCTCTCTCTCTCTCTCTCTTCTCTCCATACAATTGCCATTAGATCCGCTTGAACTGGAAACACTTGATGCACGTTACATGCATTCCAAACATAACAAACAGTTTATCTTTCTTATATTATATTCGGAATGTATTTTACTCTTTTTTTTTTTTTTTTTTTGAGGAAGAAGGGTGTATTTTATTCGATAGTGATACTGATTAGGATTCATCACTAAGGTTCAATATGGGTGTACGAAATATTTATGAGAAATAATATGAATTTATAGAAAAATTGTTAGGGTTATTCATTTATACATGGTGAATAATAATTTATATCAAATCAAACGCGATACAAATCTTTTCTACTATATTGACTAGAATACTATCGAAGTAATTAAAAAAGAAAAAAGAAGAAAAAGTAACGAATCGAATTTTAATTAAAAACAAAAATTTCCTAATATCGTATCATCGAATGAAAATACATATACGGTTGACCATTGAATCGGTCGGTATTCGGTTTCACGTTTCGGTTCGAACGAACGAAACCGTTTTTTTGTGATAGTTGAAAAACATCGTTTTGGCAATCGAGTAAAATTTTATTTCGTAGCCCTTTTTCAACGTTGTTAACTCGGCACGCGCGTCATTTACAAAATCGAACCGCCAGCATAACCGAAACCACGGGGTTTGACTACTATTCGACGATTTTGAATGCACGGGAGGGAGCTCCGCTGCTTGTTTTTCATCAAAGTCACCGTTGTTCGTTGAAGCATTATAATGTAACGAGTCCGTGATTGGTTTTTGCAATAACGAACGCTTCGCTTGTTTTTTGTTCCTCGTATTATTTTTTGCTTTTGCTTCTTTTTTCTTTTTTTTTTACACCATATCGTACGCAACATTGCGTGACCGCGAACGGCGAACCGGTAGTCTACCTGACCAAAAATTCTGACACGATTTGTCGATCATTTATTTATATATATATATAGATATTTATTTCCTCGATTTATATTTTGGTTTTATTCTTTCTGTTACAGCCAGGCAAAAGATATAAGTCGCCGGAAGAATCACCACGATCCGAATTGAACAAAGTTAGGTGAGTTGTTCGATAATTTTTTCTTCACTTCTGATAATAACTCGATTGGTGAACAATACTTTTTGACTTTGTTTTTTTTTTCAACATTTATTCCATTCTATAAACGTTCTTAAGATTTTCGAATCGTACAACCAGTCATTTCGGTATAACGCGAAACCTTCGGCACATGGCGTTTGCTAAAATTATCATAGCGTAGAAATTGTTGGGAAAGTTGAACGACTGCCAGGTCAAAGTCGTATCTTTCTAAAAGAAGCAAAACGAGAGAGAGAGAGAGAGAGAGAGAGAGGTAAGAATTTATTTTCTCAAATTAACCGAATATTTTATATAAAATGACGACGGAACATGGTAGAAATTATTCGGAGATCTAACTTAGTTAAAAACAAATCCAGCTCTCGAATAGTACGATTTAACATTAATTAATATTACAAAGTAGATTTTGCGTTTAAAAAAGAAAAGTAGATTATATAAACGATTGCACGTGACGCCAAATAAAAAGTAATCGAATTACGTATATATACTCAAAATATCCGGATAATAATTTTATCATTCGAATGAAACGTTGCTGACTTGTCGAACGGAAAGAAGAAAGAAAAAAAAAAGGTCTGACCGACACAAAAGTTTCCTATAAAAAAGGATTTCAATGGGGAAGGGAAAAAAATATGAATTTAAGGGGTAAGAATAGGTATAAAGAACGTTGCTGAAAATCGCGATGCGTGCAACATCGCAAGGATACTATCAGGGAGGATGTAGAATAGGTATTTCTCGCATAGGTAGGTAGAAAGGTAAGAAAAGAAGGAATGAAGGAATGAAGGAAGGAAGGCAGGAAGGAAGGAAGGATTTGATCGTAGTAAGGAAATCTCATTCCCTATATATATATATATATATATGCTATTTGGGATATCGATTTCTCTGTGTGACGGCCAGTATATTCTCGTCTCGTAACCACAATATCCATTCCTCCAAAGCTATTTTGAAAATGCACTAGCCCCATGGACCACCAAGAACGGAAACGGTACGACTCCGTGACGATCTATATTCGAAACCCGAAGAGAGGATATTGAACGATAGTAAAAATCAAGATCCTCGTCGTCGTTTGAACCGACTATGAACTTTCCTTTTATTATTCCCCTCCGTTTCGTTTCACCATTTCACCGCCACCACCACCACCACCAACCATCACCATCACCATTTTATGCGTATCTATATCTAACTTTCTTTACCTTTGTTATCTATATTTTCAGCACCGTTGTAATCATTTTTTTTTTTTTTTCAAATCGAACCAATTTTACGAACGTTATTTCAAGCAAAAAGTATTCGTACCTGAATTTGTTTGTATTTTTTTCGATGAAATATCGAATATACGACAAAGTTTGTTTTATCGCAAATTTATGTTTGAACATTTAATAGAATATTTCGACAAGTTTTAATACATTGTATGCATACACGCGCGTACAAACAAACACACAGGTACGAATATACTTGCGAAATCCTACGATTACTATACCCTTTTTCCGAACGATCGTACCTACCATTCCTGATATCTACATTTTTAATACTTTTCACGTTTGAATTCGTAAGCTATTCTAGTTCTTATCCTATCAGGATTGTTATTTATAATGAAAGGAAAGAGGAGTTAGGTCGAACCGATTATCTTTCCTTACACCTGTGATTCCCACCTGCAATACCTGACGATTAAACCTTCCGTTCGCTAAATGGTTTCAGTTCGACGTTGGGTAAAACCTGAGATATCGGCAATTACTGTCTACGTGTATGAGAAATAAAAGTTATTACTTTGTGTTTCCACGGTTTCAATGTGAAACGTCGAAATAAGAGAATAAACGGGAACGAAATGTACGATTTTCTTTTCTCCTCATTCTTATTTCGTTGTCGTCGGTTTGACAAATGGGGCTAGGTGAGAAAATAAAAATGCATTACGCAATGCAAAACTTAACAATTCTTTTTACCACCCCTTTTATCATTTATTTATTTCGATCTCTTTTTCCTATTTCTTTTCTTTTCTTATTAATTTCGTACATCTTGAATAAAAATATCTCGAATATATAAAATTAATATTTCAATAAAAATACAAAAAAAAATAAAATATCTTAAAGCGTATTTATTTCGAATATGTTATTCCGATTAATAAATAAAATAATAAAATAACAAAAATTTTTTCATTTTTTGTTGGCATACCTGCATATATAGTTCGATATCGATACAATTTATAAACGGGACACCTTTTTTCTTTTTTTGTTTTTTTTATATAATTCTGTGAAAACGAAACTGAACGAATGATCGATTGGTTTCTCTTCGGTGACCCAGTCTGCGAGGGCGTTTGCACGTACGTGCATACACACGTATACACGCAAACACCTACACTTATACTAAAGTCCTGAAAAATATTTCCAAGTAGGAATACGAGATGACGAAACAATTTCGTACTGCAAGGTTTTAATAATAATTTGAAAAATATTGAGAAACAATTACTTTCTCATTTCTACGATACTCTGCACGAAGGAAATAATTAAATGTACGAGGATTTAATAGTAACGAGAAAAGACGTTGTTAAAAGTTTATGCAAAATATTTCGATGTTTTGAAAAAAAAATAATTATATATGCTGCTATTGTAATTACAGTAACGCGAATTAATTTTGAGAATAAATTTTTTTAGGATAATCAAGAAAATTCAAATTTTAACATTACAAAATTATTCAATAAAAATTCATTTTTGCGATTATTTATTTATATTCATATGATCTATATCGAAGTAATTATTCTAAATATAAAAATAAAATAAAAATCACACGATAAATATTCTAACACATTTTCATATTCCTTAATTCCCGTAGAACAAAATTATTTTCGTCATCAATTTTTATCAAAGATGTTGCATTTTTTGGTTCTGTCAATAACGAATAGAACCTCGTGATTTAGACGTAGAAAGACGTTTAAAAGCCTAGGGCTAGTGAAAAAGGGATTATGACTACGAAGGTGAGTGCGAGAAGTTAAATTTCGTTTAACACGCGTGCGGTCCGACCGAGGAGAACAAACGCAAATACGATTTAACCGAAAAGCTTACGCTTTTGTTTATCCTCTAGGACGCAGTTTCGACACGAGAGCGAAGAAGGGCTATTGCGGAAACGTATTCAACCAAAAGTCTCCTCTCTCTCTCTCTCTCTCTTCGAGTTTACTTGGAAACAAGCCACGAGAGTCGTATCGTTGGTAAATCCAGCTATTTGCAGTATCCTTTACAAATTGTATAATCCTGAGTAACCAATGATGAGTCGTCATGGTCCATCGTTAAAAAACAGATGAACTATGTATGGTACGAAGCACACATATCCACGTATCCACATATGCACGTATATGTCACTCGCAACGCTACACGCATTGCATTAATATGCGTATCACTTGGGATAAGAAAAAAACACACACACACACACGCGCGTATCGCGAAATAAACGTTACGTTTTTATTACCGATGTTACGTGTCTCGTAGTTCGAACAAGACTAACAATAAATACGAAAAATAACTGCGCAGTGTACTCGAAGTAAACCGAACTCGCACGAAGGTCAAGGTGTTTACAAGCACGACGACGATATTGTTAATAAAATAAAGACGATTATACCGGAATGGCTGAAGAGTGAGAGGTGGTACACGTAAAGGGAATAAGACAATGGTCTCCCTCTCCTCCCCCCTCCCCCATCTATTAAAATTTTCTCCGTGAATATTTTCTCTCTAACAACTTGGTATTCTCTTGGTTAAACAAATTTGCTTAAATAAAGTCTAGAAATAGTAGGAGATTAGTCTCGATTAGTATTAAATATACACGCTTTTGGTTATCCCATCTACCTTAGTGTTTACATGATCCTTTATGCGTTTCTAAATTTGCACAAGAACCGAAATGCAAATATTAGAAACGTACCCAAGCCACCACCTAGCCATACGTATGCATGATGTATATGAAAGAGAGGATGATAAAATAAGAACGTACTCGGTTAACAACGTAAGAACAATTCATAATACACATCGTGAAAAGAAGACAATTAATGAAAAGTAAAAAAAGAAAAAAGATATAAGGTTGGGGGACAAATATTTTCGTATTATCCGAATAGAAGAGTTGTAAGATTTTGAAATTTGGTTTATTCCGTATTATATATTATATTAAAATATTATTTAAATACACGTGCGTGTAATCATGTGCACAATGCATTTATCTTACACTAGGTAGGGGTTGTTGACGGTGATCTCCATAGAATTCAACGTGTTAATAGGATTAATTGGTTTTATATTTTTGATATGTAATTAGAAATATGAAGAATTTTATTCGTGAAAAAATCATCGAGAAGCAAATTGCGATTACTCGGGAGAAACCTTTTGCTTTTGCTGGGATGGGAGAGTTGGGGGTGAAGTTTTCTAGAAATAAGGTATAAGAAGATATCTCTCTCTCCTCTCTTTCTTTATTTCTTTCTATCTTTCGTTCGGAGAAGAGATAACGATGGTTGGTAACGGAAAAGATGGTTGAAATAACCTCGTGGTATTTTCTTTCGATTCTACTGCGAACGAAGTGAAGAAATCGGCAAGGTCCAAACGAGATCACCTGAATCGACGAAATTCTTCCGATAAGGTGGTATCGAACGAAACCCGTGGACTCGTTGATTTTCCACGAAACTCGTTAGAAATCGAACCCGAGAGTAAAAACATCGTCTTTTCGTGCCACGGATGAGATAACCCCTGACTCTCATATTTATACTTTATTTAAATATTAAAAATCAAAATATAAAATAAAAAGAGAGAAAACTTCTTGGGAATTTAAAAATAAATTCGTACGATTATTATATACTTATTTATGAATTATTATGTTAAATATATTCAAGAATTAACTAGTGAGAAGTATTTATATATAATTTTAATGATATGCGGTAAGGAAAAAAAAGAAAGAAAAGAAAAAAAATGAATTGGTATTAACGAAAGTAAGGAAAAATAAGTATGTAATAAACGTGAGTCAGTTAAAATGATTGGTTTTATTTGGAAAATTGTCCTAACTTCGCAGACGCGAAAGGATATTCATCATCGGACTACTATCCGCGATACCTCGACGTTAATTTAATTTAGTTTACAACGACCCAAAGAGACAGTAATGCGTGTAATTTCTCTATCTTTCTTTTTCTCGTCACCTGCTATACATATATCTATACGTACACCCACACATACGTACTTATAATACGAACGCGTGAAAAAGTTATCGTTAATTACGAAACATTCTATCGTCATACATAATTGGAAGTTCCACGGTAATTAGCAAGATAATCCAACACACGTTCCTTTGTCAAATTTAATAACTTTCGCCATTATGACACGCGTGCTTATTATTTCTCAACAGTGATTTGCTAACGGATAAAAAAGGTAAATAAGAGGGAAGAGGAGAGAAAAATAAACGAAGAATGAAAAGGGAAGGGTGGGTAGAAAAGAAAAGAAAAGAAAAGAAAATAAATTAAAATGGTAATCTTCATCGACGTGTACGAGAGAAGTTTTTACCTTACCCAAACGAAAATAGAAAGAGAGAGAAAAAAAAAAAGAGAGCAAGAGAAGTGTATTTATGACGTCACGGATACGCAGCAAGGAACGAAGGAACCAATTAAAAGTTCGCGGCCAATGGAGCCAATTATCTACATCGGTGCGAATATAATACACCCGCGGAATCTACCTCGAACCTCGAAAATTGTATTCGTTCGAAAATGCGAAAATCGTTTGGTTTTTGTTTAAAGAACGAACGAACGAACGAACGAACGTACGAGGGAAAGACAACTACAATGACCGTGTCGTGGAAATTTTAGACAATAATAAATTAATTATTATTTTTTTAAAATATTACATTCTTTTCCATTGACAATTATAATAAATTATATTTAAAATAATCAAGCATAGAGAGAAAATAACTCACGAAAAAATATATATTTTCTACGATACTGCGTATTACCCCCTCGATATACTGAAATTCTTTTAACTAAACATTTTCGATTAATATATTATTTTCATGAGAAATCACGTGACATTTACCGAGAACACCCCCCCCCACCTCCCCACCCTTTGCGGTATCCCATGAAACTTACAATAAAGTATGTTTTTTTTTCCTTTCTTTTTTTTTACTTGTATTTCCGTGATATAGGATGGAATAGAAAAATAAGCTTCATTTCGTTTCCGTTCCGCACGATTACTCGAATGGAAACGTTCCCGACGACTTAGGGGGGTTGGTTGCTGACGTTCAGAGGATGGTTGCCATGGAATGGAATAGACGAAGGGCTCGGGGGGAAAAAGGGTAGATGATACTTTTGACAGATTCACGTAATACTCTATAGGATCAAGGAAGATTTGGAAAGGGGGATGGGTAGGGGGGAGGGATAGGGGGAGGGACAGCACGCTTCTATCGTCCGCCTTTTCTTCGTCCAACAACGACGACGACAACGACAACGACGACGACGACGAGAACGTAGACGAAACTCAAGAAAACTTTGCGAATAAACTTTCCACACGCGGAGATAACGCGTGAAAAGAAAAGAACCTAAGGGAAAAGAAGGAAAGGAAAGAAAAGGAAAGGAAAGTAGATATACCTAGACACTGCGCTAGGCTACGTAGTAGGACTTGGTATCATCTTGACGTAAAATATGGATTATTCCGGATATTTGCATTTGGAAAATAAGCCAAAGAGTTTGTTCGGATCTCTGTGGGGGGGGACGGGGAACCGGGTTGCAGAAGGTAAGGTAAAAGTTCGTAAAACTTCTTGTACTCGTTGACGTCGAGTTCGAGTTTCATGCGCTAGCCCTTTTCACGGTTTTCCTTCCTTATTCTTTTATTCTTATTTTTCTTCTTCTTTTTCTTTTTCTTATTCTTTTCTTTAATAATTATTGAATCGTTTCCCCTAGAATATATTCTCGTAACGAAATTATGTTACAATAATTATACGCGTAATAAGATTTAATCATAAAATGATATAAACTCGTCGTTAAATTTATGATGAAATTACGAAAAACATTAGAAACAAATTTGCGTCTAAATCAATATATATATATTGTACATTAATATTACGTTGACATTAATAATAAATTTCGGTATACTTCAACGATCATCATGTTTCCAGATCGTGCATGGATTGACGTTTTCCCCTTCCCCTCCTGCCTACCCCTTAACAATATACTGCATGAAATCGCATGAAATTTATATCGCAAAGCATATTGCAGAACTGGCTGAAACGATACGTAGCGCGAGCAAGCGTTTATTTCACGTCGGGAACCACGAAAATAATCGTTATTACCAGCGACAAGCGTGAGCAACGATGACGAGATTGCATTACTCTACCCCGACGCGCCCGTTTAGCTGCGTTTTCGGCTTTCTCTGCTACCCCACCCCCCGCACACCCCCTACCCATCTCTCCACCTCCCTATATCCTATCCCTTTTGCATACCCTTCCCTTTCCCCCTCCATTTTCCACAGTTTCCACAAACCCGTTCCTCGCACCCCCCTTTCTAACCATTTCCAACCTTCTCCCTACCCCCCTCCGTCAAACTCCCCCTCTTCTCCCTCGTCACTATCGTTCACTACTAACGCCCTCGAAATTGACGCCTGCGGCTTAAAGGTTCCTTCCAACTATATAGATAATCTATCGTTTCGAATCACTTTATATATCAGTAGGAAGATATTCGAATTTTACTGTTGTAGAAAATAGATACAGTTACTATCAAAAATATTTTCCTTACGTTTTTGTATGAACGATTGATATCGTATTGTTATATTTTTTTCAAATTACGTTTATAGCTCGTGTCTGGTAAATATATTTAATCTATTTCACAAAAGTTTTATTTGTAAATTTATAACGAATATTATTAAGTATAAAACAGTGTACAGTTATGTGATAAGGTATAATAAAAATCGAAAGAGTTCAATTATAGTAGAAATTATTCTGAGTCTTTGTGCAATTTATTAAATTGCTCGAAAAATTGCTAATTTCAAGAAGATCTCTTTACGAACAATTCAAATGTGAAATAATAAAATTGATCATACGCTAATGTTCATAGAAATATTTTTGCGAGTCACTGTACGTGTATATAAAGATTCTTTATTCGGTGATACTGTGATAGACGTGAAAACTAGGTTGAATGGTAACGCTTTCGAAAGCTCGATCACATTCTTTTTCTTTTTCTTCTTCTTCTTTTTCTTTTTCTTTTTCTTTTTTCTTTCTTTTTTTTCTTTTTTTTCTTTTTTTTTCTACTTGATGGAAGAATTCTTCCCTGTTTGGCAGATACTTCAGTGGCATAGCGAGCATTACTAGTACGACACAAAGCAACATACTTTATACACTTTACAGACGTCTGTGATAAATTCTTAAGAGTAGTCGAATAGAAAAATAAAAATAGATTTTTAGAAAGAAAGTTTTTCACGAATAGACGACAGGCGCTTGCTTCGATGACTGGAAAAAGTCTACACTACTTGCCTGACTTCCTTTATTTATTCTCTCCCATTTCTATTTTATTTCTATTCGTTGTTTCTTTTCTCGTTTATCACGAAAAAGAAGAAGAATAAAAGATATTCGTTCATTAGAAATAAATGGAAAAAGAATTTCTATAAGATTGAAAATAATTAAACGAAATGATTTAATGCGTTATCGTAAATCTTTTTCGTATTATGAAAATAATGAAAAATAATGATAGTTTATATCATTCCCATAAATGTTAACACGTTATATCAAACGATCGATGAACTATTTGTCCAGGAGTAAGCTTTGATTTAACTTGAAATTTCCAAAACGTTTACATATATACATACATACATATCTATACGAAATATTGACTTTTCGGCATTTCGATATCGAGAATAAATCGTTATTACATCAAATAATATTATTTGTAATTCGATTACGTGACGGCGAATTTCCTAGTTCAAACTGCTGAACCGACCAACCAGACCAAACCGACGACCGTTGGCTTTTCCATGAAAGTTCCGGCAATTTATTCTGACGTCGCTGAAATATAGATTAATTTTAGCACGTACTTTCCTATCTGTTATGATGAATTAAACTATGACGGTGATGTTGGAAAATTAGGAAAATCTAATTTATTCATTATCGAAAATAAAAAAGAAAAAAAGAAATAAAAAAAAGAAATCCGAACCGTTCCATCCAAGTCTCGTGAAAAATAAAGGGAATAAAGAATAAATCTGTTTGACCTTGATCGTAAAAATCATTTCTCCGTCGACGCTTGCAAAGTTTGTCTCCAGTCAAAAAACGAAAAAAAAAATGAAAAACAAAGAAAAAAGACATATATATATTTATCGTCTCTCGTCGACGTGTTTCCCATAAATTTATTCCTCGTTTTCTCTATTCCATGTGTTCGACACACGGGAATATCCAGGATTATATTCTTTTCCCAAGCGAGTCGACGATAGGTTCGTAAAAAAGAAAGAAAAACGGTTGTGAACACTTCTTGTACGAGGAACACACACACACACACACACGAATTCTTTTATATATCTCTCTAACACAATCCTAACTTCGATGACCAATTCACCTTTTCGTTACTCTAATATATATCGAATAACTTGGGATAGGTTTTACACAAAGTATTTTACCAAAAAGCAAAATTACATTTAAAATAAAGAAAACTCTATCGTAAGTATAATTTTGAAGATCAGGATTTTCGAATTTGTTCATTGAAATTTTCTCGTATATGTTTATAGTATATTAACGTTACACGTTTTATTGATTCTATTATCTACTTCTCGACTTATATAATAATAATAATAATAATAATGTTATGTTATCTGAAAATGTGAATTACTGTGTTTTATTATTAATATTATCAATAATTATGATTATTATATATAAATATATAATATATGTAATGTGTGAAACACTAGGAATACCGCAGCATACTAATTGCTGTATTAACTGAATCATACATTTTATTGATCTCATTATTATATTTAGAAACCAACATATAATATTGCTATTATTATATGATAATAATAATAACAACACTAATAGTAATAACAATAATAATAATAATTATTATTCTACGAAAGTAAAGCATCGAAATATCACAATAGTGATTAACCTGATATTATAATTGACCAAAAATGAAATCGGTTTTATAAATTGAAAGGGGTGTATATAGGGAAAGAAATTGACAAAAAAAAGCAGGAATAAAAATAAAAAATCAAAAAGAAAGAAAGGAAAGGAAGAAAGAAAGAAAGAAAGAAAGGAAGAACTGTAATCGGCTTTATGTCATCGTGTTAAAACAGAGCGTAGTATCTATCAGAGTACCGAAAACGAGGACAGGTATCGGGGATTGGAAATATTTTTCTTTCCTCGACAACGTCCATCGTTTGCGGGACGAGGTGGATGGAAGTTTCGAGGGGTGGGGTAGAGTGTTGGAAGTATTCTCCCAGGGAAACGACAAAAAAAGAAGAAAAAAAAAAAAGAAAAAAGAAGAAGAAGAAGAAGGAAGGGAAAAAAAAGAAAAAAGAAAAATAGAATATTGGCGAAGCAAGAGTGTAGAGAGAGAGAGAGAGAGAGAGAGAGAGCGGAAAAACGAGATGCTGGGATGCGGATGGCTTGAAAAAAAATAGAAGAAAAAAAAAAGGCAGAAGAATGAAAATGTTAGGGGTGGTAAAACGAACGTCTTCGTTCGCCAACGTAGAGAACCGCTTCGTGCGAAAATGAAAAAGTCACGAGGCCGGAAGGTAAGGGGGTGCACATCTAAATACATGGACGTAGTTATATGCAAAAATGAGAACGAAAAGAAACATAAGAAGAAAAAGAAGACAACGGGCTCGAATAGAAGTAAAAGAAGTAGAATAAGAAGAATAAGAAGAAGAAGAAGAAGAAGAATAAGAAGAAGAAGAAGAAGAAAACTCGTTAGATCTTTTCTAACCATAATTTCATTTTACAAAATTTCATGACGTATTTATTACTTCAAGTATGCAATAATATCGAGTATTTGACTATAATTGACGACACTTCTGTTATATCAGTTGTAGAAATGAATTCGATGTTTCGATATTAAAATTATTCTTTACTCTCTGATTTGAATGCATATAATCAATCGTTCGTTAATTTATTAGCTACGTAAACGATTAAGAAACATTATATAACAGGTATTTTTATTAACGGACAAATCAACTTCGATTGCATCGAATGCAATCATTTGTTTTTTAAAATCAATTTCTCATTTCTCAAAACTCAAGTAGAAATATCAAACTTTAATCCGTCAATATGCAAAGGGTAAATCAATCGAATTATTTCGTTAATCTCATGAAAAAATGTACGTTAATGAAATAACGATGCGCAAAGGAAAGGAAAAAAAATTGCAAATGATAAAAGATGTAATTGCAATGTATTAACGGTGCAAAAAACAACGTTCACCCTTGGCGTTGAAAGAGAGAAAAAGGAAATGCACGGAGTGTTTCGACTATCTTGTTGTCTGTATTGAAGCATGCATCGTACAGTTAAACCTCGCAGTAACACGATATCGATATCAATAGGAGAGATCGGTGGTGAAACCGTTTGACATTCGATACTGCCTATTTATGTATCGACGAGGGAGGAAAATCAAGAGAGAAAGAGAGAGAGAGAGAGAGAAATAGAATGGGGGATGGATAAGGGGGTAGTTTGGAACGCGTTACAAGTTACATATATTTTCTAACGATTAACGTGTTATGTAGAAACGTCGATTTTCAACATGTATGAGTAACCGTACACACATAAACGTACGTACGTTCGTACGCACACGCACTCGTACACACACGTGCGTATATTATCCTATGACGTGCACCTGTGACGCGAAGGGTGTAAGGGTGAAAGGGCGAATAGGGGCAAGCTCCCGACTGTTACACTCCGAGAGAACATGGACGAGCGACCTGTGACTGGAATACGGCACGTGACGAAAATACACGCCAGAATTTAACTAAAATTAACTAAAGTTGCTTGCACCCTGCAATGCATCGTATCGTCCAGTGACAAAAGAAAAAAAAAGAAAAATAAACGATAGAAAGATCGGTGGGAGAGATTCGTGAGAAAGTATACACGCGCGCGTGAATAAATATATTATACACATGGCGTTGAATTGTCGGAAGTGTTCGGATTCTCACATATTACTTACTACTGTGTGTACGAATGGGTTTAATGGTTTAACCGCATTGGTCAGTACTTGTTCAAATATTACCATTTTATTTAACGCTTTATTTATCGAGAGTTTACGTTTAAATATTTGCACTGGTATCTGGTCGAATAATTGGTCTTGAAAAAAAAAAATATATATATATATATATATATTATATTTAATTTAAAATTAACATTCTCTCTCGATAAAGAAAAATCAATAATAATATCGAATCGGGTAAAATTTGAAATTGAAAATGAGAATTTATGGTACGTTTAGTGTTGAATAATACGAAATTCAATAAAATATAAAATATTACAGCAGCTTTAGGATTTTGTATGGGATATGAAAGGAAAGAGAATCTCGGTTATTTCAATGAGCATATCGATAAAGTTGAGTACCCATTGTATCTTGAATTTCGAGATTACTCTTTCTCTCTCCCTCTTTCAATTCTGCGTTTTCTTCTCATGCGAAGTACGTGAATCTCACGGTGCAGGAAAACGATGAAAAGGGATTTCACGAGATGGCGGAAGGAGAGGACACGGAACGATTAATATCGTAAAATAGGTCAAAACGGTCGAATAATCTGGAAGAAACAATTCTCATGGATCCTTTCCTCTGACGTCCATCTTATCAGACTACTCGAAAATACAGCTGCTAGTACGAGAAAGAAAGAGAGAGAGAGAGAGGAGTAAACCACAGCAGCAGCTATTTTTGACTGCAAATACACCGGCTGCATTGTTTGACCAACAACCTAAGTACATGCATTCCAAACATTTACATACACGTACTCTATAATATATTATCACGTTTACGATTATATACTGGGCGAGTTATTTAAAACAGGTCATCCGAATAATAACGAGACTTGTTTGATTTTTAACCTGCCATAATCTCGCGTTACGTGCAACGTATTTACTACGTTACACCTTACGTTTGTTATTTTTTATTAAAAATACAAATTACAATAAGGAATTAAAATAGACCGCGAGTAAATTTTGCCTGAAACATTTTGTTTTTAATCGATCATAGTAATCGAGTTATATTAGGTTGTCCCATAAGTACGGGTGATTCGTTTTAAATAACTCACCCGATATATGTGTATGTACTGCAACGAAACCTACATATTATACCTGAGTTTACTTATATCCAACGAATAAAGGAAACCTTTCATCCGTCGAAACAAGCATTATCGTACGAATATATACATGCACATGTACAGTTCTATTTACACATAAAACATATCGTTGCCTTCCTCAGCATTTTGCCAATGTGCTCAACGAGCGAAAGACGGATGCATTTCTACGAATCAACAGATAACACAATACGATTATGTTACTCCGACGTAAATATTCTCTAGCTAGCAATTTTTGTATTTTCATGGTCACGATAAGGATTTAAACAAAAATAAAAAAACTTGATAATTTCTCTTATACGCTATTTTTACAATACAATACAATTTTCTTTGTACCTTAATTAATTTTGATTCGCGTTGATTTGAAATAGATTTGGTAGGCATATTATTGAATCGTCCCTGTCATGTTGATCCAAAAGAGACTAGGTGGTGTTTCTAGGATTTTGGTAAAAAGGTAAAAGAAAATGACGCGACAAACGACGTTCTTTTCATCCATTGTGAGACAGACGACGTATCTCTCGATTCAAGGATTACCGGAATAGGATGCACCAGGTGTCTACCTTTTTCGAAACTGCGACGGCGTCGTTTTCGAAGATGGAACATACTACTCGTCTTCCGTTTCCTCCTCAATGCACAAGCCGTGTTCCACGAAGCGTCCTCGTTTGATCAGCATCGGCCTTTTGTACATACGACTGAGAGAGCAACAGAAAGATAAGAACGAGAGAGAAAGAAATAGAGAGAAGGAAGGGTTTAGGTGGTGGTACAAAAGAAAAGTTCTTCTATTTGCCTTCCTCACTTCATTCCTATTTTCTCTGTCTATTCCTCAACCCTCTCTCATCCTGCATCATTCTTCCCTTTTCTCGTTGTCTGCTGTCGAACGTACGTCGGAAATAAAGGGACTCCGGTACCAGGAAAACCTCAATCGGGAAACACCGATGTTACGTCGCGAATATCGAAAAATTCCAAATGGGTTAACCCTAGGGATTTCATGACGTTCGACTTTCTTTCTTAAATCTCTTTCGACAAATATTTATTATTTCATTAACTATTCTTTAACAATCATTTCCTAATTTACAACATTAAATATATATTTTTTTCGAATTTAAAATAAGTAAAACAATCGGATAAAAATATCTAATATGAATCGTACGTATAAAAACGCGTTTGTGAAAAAGTAAAAACAAAATTATAAATAAAGTATAAAATAATATATATATATTAAGTTCTAACGTTATTTTATCGCGTTAATGTTCTTACGTGGATCGATAATTATTACGAGATTTAATAATTCATCATATCGTTAAACGATTTTCATTATTCTCGCCAATCGCATAACACCGATCGTATAACTGTATTTAAAATTTAGAAAATGATACTTTGGTGACTCGCGAATTAATAATATATTCAATATCTCGTTGGTTTCTGTCCCGAGTAACGTATCGAGAATCACGGGAAAAACGTTTTATCCTTTGAGGATAAAAGCAGCATTGCCATGTACCGAGGACGTTTGAATTGGAAAAAGATGGAAGATACCTTTGAATTGATCGAATGGATATATGCGATTCGCCAGCTTGCCGATATTTTAACGATCATTCGTGCGTCTTTCGATCTTCTCTCTCTCTCTCACTTGCGTACACACACAAATTTCCTACTCCTACGGTTATTCTCACGGATAGACGGTTATATTCAAGATAGAGAGGATAAGAGATTGCGTTGAGGCAAAATCCAGCGCGTAAAGTTGCAGACGTCTACTAAGGACGCCTTACTTTCTCTCTTGGACTAAGGAAGACGAGAGAGAGAAAGAGAGAGAGAGAGAGAGAGGGGGGGTTGCTAGTATAAGGTATAAGATGCGCAGGATCATTGCCAAGATGAACAGGCTCCTTTAGATTTATTCCTCGCTTCCATTCAGACATGATCGTTTATATTCCTGGAAATAGGATCTGGCATGGGATCCCATCTCAAGTTGTACTTTTCAAATACCCTTTCACCTTATGCCGCCTCGGCTGCCACAATCTTGGAAATACGCAAGAGAAACCGATGAAGGTTTCTACTTGTCGCATACGAGAGATATCAAGAATGAAAAGGATACATTCACGCGTACAAAATATTCTACTTGTTATACGCACAAGGGTTCAGTATTATACTTCTAACTCTAATGAAAATTTGAGAAATACCTTTAGTTCTATACGAAATTTCGTCTAGGATAAGTTAAGGGATAGTTAGGGAGATTCGGTGTCTTTATTAATTGGATTTCATTATTTTCTTTGATTTTCTTTGCTAATAAATACAATTTTAACGAAGATGTATACAGGATTGCGTTAAATTGGTTACAGAAACAAATTATAACTTTGTCTAATTCGCAAATAAAACTAAATTGTAGAATATCATTTGATATTGTTAAACAAGCATTATTATAACAATGATTCCAGAACTGCATAGTCAGTAATTTTAAACAACAATTGTATTTGTATCTTAAACACGAATCCTAATAAATATTATTATCTAATTTTACATTTATCTATTATATATCAATCCTTATCAAAAAAAAAAAGTATTAGTATTTAATCAAAATTTATCAATAGAAATCTGAAATATGTCTAAACGTGATCATCTAGAAAAAAGAAAAAAAAAAAAAGAAGAATATATCAAATTCACGATTTCAATCTGAAATCTCTATTATTGCTTGACGTTGGGGGTTGAGACATTTTATCTCGCATATATATGATGCCGATGTCAAATCGTTTGGCAAAAGGATCCCTTATTTCTCGGCCATCTCGTGGAAGGATAGAACACAAAAGGACGAATTCAACAGAGATATGCATACGGCGGTCATGTGGCATGAGACGAAAAGGCTCCCATGGGTCTTTATTATCATCTCTCAACGTTAGGTACCTTGTTCAAGACTAGAGAAGAGAAGAGAAGAGAAGAGAAGAGAAGAGTAGAGTAGAGTAGAGTAGAGAAGTGAATCACACACACACACACATACACAAGAGAGAGAGAGAGAGAGAGTCAGTGTCGGATATATCGCAACCCTCGACATATACCCACCTGCAACTAGGCGTACAACACGTGTATACGACTTGCATAACGTGCGATTTCTATGGGAATGCAGCCAGGCGCAGGGCCGCGTTTGCATGCGAAAGATAACCCTGGATGCCCTGGCATCACCACCACGTTCCAACCCCAATCCTCTCTTCATCCCCCTCTTTCTCTCTACTCCGCTTGGTATCTCCCTCTCTCTCCCACGATTTCTAGCAACTACCCTTAGCGAAGCACACACACCGCGCGTTGGTAAACCCATCGGCATCACGACGCCTCTCAATGTCCAGCGGTGCTTTTCCTCCCTCCAAATCTTCTCTCTCCCTCTCTCTCTTTCTGTCTGTCTGTCTGTCTGTCCGTCTGTCATCCCTACGGAGTCTCGGCACACACCTACACTTCTCGTTCCCGAGAATTCTCTTGAGAACCGTTCGGACTCGTCGCTCCAAGAGATACACGAATTACTTGCCAGCAAAAATACCCACCCACCGATTTAGTCATTCCATCTCTCTTTCTCTCTCTTTCTCTCTCTCTCTTGCGCTCATTTAAAAGTTTACTTTTAAAATTTACATTATCTTATACGAAGGAAGAGAAGAAACACGAGGGAATGAAACTGGGAATCCCCTTTGCAACTAAGGAAACATATAAACATCTTCCGAAATGACTATTGCGGTTTTCCATTGAAGAAAACAACTACGAAAAAAGAACTTTGCTATAGTGTTTTTATCTTGATAGTTCCTCTTTATACGCTTCCACTAACGTCAGCATGGCTCCTAGTTTTGTTTGTTTCAGTATGTGATCTTCCGAAAATTGCACTTTAGCTCGAGGAAGCGTGTAACAACATTATTCTAGATACTCGTCCTTCTCGTTCTCTCGCGAGAGACGAACCCCGACCAATCCTCCCTCTTTGCTTGCCCCCCTCCCCCCCCCCCGCACCCACCTTCGTCATCCTATCAACCAACTGGTAAAACACTGACAACGCGAAACTTTGTTGATGCCACAGCTGAAGTACGTTTTAAACTCGCTTCTTCTCTCATATTCTTGGCTTCTTCTTATTCCTATCTTCTTTTTCTTCCCTTTTTCTATCTTTTTCTCTTTTACACGTGCACACACACACACACATACATATACACACTGTAAACTCAACACAGAAGGAGATTAATTTTTTAGTTATTTGGAAATAGGAGAGAAATTTCAAAATACAAAATCAAATGCAACGACCTGGACGTTTGCTTTTAGTGCGACACCCGAGGTGCCACAGTTTGTTTGTTCCGACTACAGCAACGACTACAGCGACGACAACTACGACGACAACGACAACGACATCCTCGCGATACCTGTGAATTAAACAATTAACCACGTTACCGAGATAGTCGTCTCATTTTCTAAACGAATCCTGTGCAGTGGTCGCGTTAATCGAATCGGTCCCTTCGTGTAAATGTATATATGTATATGTGTATGCATGTGCACGTGCATGCGTGGGTGTCTGGAAAATCCTACGTGTCTCTTATCGCGAATTTCTATGTTTAACGCTTAACGAAAATGCATCTCTCCAAGTGGTTCTTTATATTTCGTTGAATTTGATTCAACCCCTTCGCAATTGTTTTTACAAAATGTAACATTTCGTATCAATTTATTTATTTTATTACGACTTTTTTTTATTTTTTATCTTTCCCATGTATTTCGGTGCTCTACTTTAATTAAGAATTACGAGTCAGTATTATATTTTTGTTTAGCTCACATTAAAAGCTCTCCACGCGTCAGAGATATAAATAATATATAATAAATAAATTCAGAGAGCAAAAGTGGTACTACTTCTCATAGAAATCTTGGAGAAAAGCTTTTTCAGTTTTACCCAAGAATAGGGATGAAAATGCAAGAGGGGTGGGGGGGAAAGTACAGACGAAGAATATCAAGGTAAGAGAGTGGGGCCAACGTTGTGCGTCTAAATGGACATCATCAACAACGGTGTTGATACCAGTTGTCTTACGTGGTGGCCATAAACTCGAGACAAATGGCGTTTAAGAGTTAAGGGTTCGTCGGGAAAAAATAAAGAAACAAAAAAAAAAAAAGAAAAAAAAGAGATAGAAGAAAAATGGAATCAGTTTTGCGTGATGGAAAGTTGCAGCAGCAGCAATGGCATCGAACGAAATGATAAAGAAAAATAAATAAAATAAATTCTCTTCTAACGAGGAAAGAAAAGAAACAACGACAAAAATATGTGTATCCTATGTTTGAATTTATCTCTCTGTGTGTGTGTGTGTGTGTATAAAAAAGAAAAATAAAAAAAAATGAATGAGAAAAGAAAACAGTCGGAAGTGGAAACCCTGTTGGATGATAGAAGAGAAAAGAGTATTCCAGTTTCGTACGTGTTCGTTTTGCTTTACTCACATCCGCGCGTACGAATTCAGAGGGTTCTACACATTCGGGTACACGTACGACATCACCATTAACATTTTTACGAGATCACGTAACCCTCTGTTGGTAGGACTTAGCGGTTTCTTCAACGTACAATACACTACCTGAGAGATTTAATAGAGAACCTACCGGGGATACTAATTTCCTGATAGGTATATACCAACTTTTTTAAGAGATCTAAATTTGAAATAAAAAATAATTATATAAAATGTATGCCAGTGTACGAGTATCCTTCGAATGATCCTTAAATGAAAGTAGGAGTATATGGAAAGTAAGAAAACGAATTTTTTCTCTACATGTTTCTTATTCCCAAGACTTCTAAAATTGTTTTGTTCTTCATTCGTGTCTGAATTCCATCCAAATGCACGTACTATTCCTCTCTGTTATTATTTTATTCCCCCATTGCATGGTTAAAAAGAAAGAGACAGAAGTTAGGGTTTAAAAAAAGGTGGTAAATGACTCTACTAGATGTCACGATGGCAACCGAGATGTTGATCGGTCTTGTGCACATCTTTATCTTCTTGGATCTTAGAAAAGGAGGATAAAGTTAGCAGCAGTATGCTGATACATCAACCGTGCACGCCAGGTGTACGGTATGACCTAACGAAAACGGAGCAACGACCCTTTTTCTTCGTCCCTTCTTTTCTTACTTTTCCTTCCTTTCTTCCTTCCTTCCTTCCTTACTTTTTCGCTCAATTTTTTTTCCTTCCGCGCTAACTTTTCTTCGAAAAAAACTACAGTTTGAGAGCTTTCTCCATTATCGGTATTTTCCAAAGATATCGAATTTTAATAGCCTAATTTAATGGGTTACTTTTATCCATCCTAAATTTTGCAATCAATAAAATTCATTATACTTCCTATGTTTAAATTATATAATACAAAAAATCCTGAATTTTGATTCGTTTACTCTTAACAAATTGTTTCCTAAAGATCTGATATTATTTTTTAAATAGTTCAAATTGCAATGTGGATTGTTTTCGATGCGCACGACCTGATTATAATATTTACAATTAATCGAGTACAGTTTGGTGGGAAAACCTTTTAACGGGTTAACCTTATGCTCGTTCAATTTGAAACAAAAAAAAGAAAGGAACATTTGCTCTATCAGATATTTGTGAATTTTTTGGTTAATTAATTTTAATCGGTTTACTCATTTAAATGATTATAACTAAAAGTCACGAATACTAATTTGTCTCTTTCTTAATGGAATTTTTATTTGGCCAAAAATCAAAGCTCATTAACATCAACATTTAAATCCATTATATTCGACTCGATCGATTAAAGATAAAAATCATGAAAAATCCCGCTTATTAAATCAACTATCAAAAACACGAACAATCGTTATCTGATAATGAGAAACAGAAAAAACGCATTTTCAATGGGCAACCTAAAATTTAAATCGCAAGGAATAAGAATAACGGATAAAATACTTGTTACGATATCTGACGTGATTAAGGGAAAAGAAATATGACAGAAAAAGAAGTAAAAGAGGAAAAAAAGAAAAAAGCAGCAGAGTAAAAACTTACTTAGACGGAAAGTAAAGCTTGTATCGTGTAATATAAGTCATCGAACTGCTCGCATAATCTCTGCGTTAAAAGAACACTTTCTGTGCTTTTTTTCCCCTTTACTTTTTTTCCACCCTACTTAAAACGACACGCGCCGAGTTGACCTTTCGATTAACGAGAACAACGTTTTATTTTCTCTCCGACACGGCACGAACTAGTAATTAGGTAGTAACTGTCTATATATAAATTCGTAAACCTTTTAAACGATTGTGACAGCATACTCGCTAATGTCGTAAAAAGTTATTCGATAATACCGTTTCCTTCTCTACTTGAAATTATACAACCAATTGGCAAAATACTTCTTACGAGTCTCCTTTGGTATATTTCTTTCATTTCTTTCATACGAAATTAAAAAAAAAACAATCTAATTAAAGTATTACAATATTTATATTTTATTATTTTATTTGAACATATATATATATCAAAATGATTTTGAATTTTTCATTTGAATGCAACATTGTTAATACCGAGATGAAAGAACAAATTTAAATGACTTTTAAATTGCTTCATTAACTCGTGAAACATACTCTTCTAACTGTTTTACTTTTTTTTTTATACACACGCAACTAATAAGAATCAGAAGTTTTTATTGACTCGCTCTGTATATAAAGAGGAAAAGAAAGCAAAATAAAAGAAATTGAACTAACGAGCAGAACGAGGAGGAATGAAAAGAAGGAAGAGGGTAAAAAAAAAAATGGTCTCTCTAATTTCACTTAACGAACTATGATTTTTGAAAGCAGGGCAAGTTAACTGTTTATACGCTATAACGTAGATCTGGCAATGTGCCCAGAGGAATTCCTGTGGCAGCGGTTTGCCACTTTGGAAGAGCAACTGGATGAACTAGACTAAATGAGTACGGTGTGTATCAAGGAAAAGTTCGTTATCGCCATCTGACAATATAATAATCTTCGAAAGTGGTCGTTAGTAGCATATGGTTATACGATTTGTTGGCATTAGCCAAAATCAAATTAGATTCGTAATAATTAGAGTAAATGAAATCCTTCTGGATTGCTGTTAATACGCGTTTCATTTGATAATCTTCTCAAATGATTTAACGTTTATTTACTTATCCCTTTAGTATTGTTACACCTCTACGACAAATTACAATCAACCATGTTCTACTTAAATTATGTCAATTAGATTTATGTATTTAAATATTACGTATGTAAATAAAAAACCGTATATAAATTAACAAAATTACTGAATTATTCGTAAATTGCGATAAGAATTCATTTAATAATCCTATTAAAAAAACAACATATATTTAATAATTAAATAATAATACCGGGTAAATCTTTAATTAAATTTCTAATATCAATAAATTGAAATAATGAAATTAAATAAATTGATTTCATGGAAGATTTTTAAAGACACGGGTGGTACAATTTAGCTGATTCTTATTTGTTGAGATGGTTACCGTAATATATCGTATAAAGCATGGAAGAAACGGTAAATTGTGGGAGGGAACCTAGAGGAAAAAGTAAACAGGAAACCATAGTAAAAGAGAGGAAAAGAAAGAGAGGTAAGGGATGGAAAATATGGTAGGTGAAGTAAAGCTAGCAGAATTTCTTTTGACTATACCGCAGGCAATGCATTTTACTGTATAAATATACGTATACAACCATAGTTGTTCGTGTTTTACCTCTAAACCATATGTTCGACCACTATCGTCCGTAAAATTTTATTAAATAAATACCTTAGACTCTTAGGCGAATAGTAGAAGGGTACGTTAATAGGAAATAAACGGACTATCCTTTGTCTGTCGGCACCTCAAAGAGCTTGAAAATGCCACCCTCCCCCCATCCTTCCCCCACCCCTTCCTTCAACTCCTTAACCAGCCAGTTTCGTGGCTCCTTTCTATCTTTTCTTTTGTTATCATCCATCCTTCTTTGTTGTTCTTTGCTTATCTATCGTTTACATCTATCGTATTCCTTCGATAAAAAAGAAAATAAGATGAAACTATCGAAAACAGAATGTATAAGGGGATGGTGGTAAGGTAGAAGATGGTGGTTGCTTTTATAAACGTCGATAAAGGAAAAGAAAATTCTTTCTCGATTAATACGACAATTACGAGAATAGAGGATGTTAGAAATAAAATAGAAAACAATTTATTTGCCGATAAATAGTATATACGGGGCGAGTCGTTATTAATGCCAAACGAATCAATTTTTTTCTAGTCGAGAAAATGATATTATAAATGTTCACTTTTCTAAAGTTCTTACGATGGCGGAATAAAAAAATTCCTAATCGAATTTCTTCTTTAATGGAAACGTCAAGGTCATTTTATGGTCAATTCTGAATTTTGTTAATGGATCGATGAATTATACAACACACGCACACACACACACACGCGCATACACATATTATAAGTATAATACTTTTATACTTACTTCGACTGGAATAAAATGTACGAGTGGTAGTAGAGTACTCGAGGAAATATTTGTCGGAGGAAGGAAATTTATCTCTAAGCTTAAATCATTTCCACAGTAATAGGTTCACGTCCGGTATACTTTCCCGTACCACACATAGAAACGCGATAATGACGATCGATATATTTGCGCGTGAGGGGTGCACTGTATACAAACCGTTAAAAACACGCTGGACGGATAAATGATATCAAGGCGTTTGATGCATGCCGACGTTCCTCCCATGTACCTACACACGTTTTACGAGTTACGACCGATGTATTTTTCAAATATTTTCTCTTAATTTTACATGCCAACCCTAAACGTCCAAGATTCCCAAATTCGATCGATACTTTGCCAGAAATATTTCTATCATAATTATTTTTCTTTTTTTTTTTCATTTTACATTAAAAATATCACGCGAAAAAGTTCCACGAATGCCATACATAAAATAAATAACTCCAATTAGCGTAATTTTAAGCAATCATTTCAAACGATATAACCATTCTAGAAAACTTCAATAGCTATTGATTAGTATCATCATTCCATTCAGTTTTCGTTCGCTCGTATTGGCCAATCGTTGATTGATGTTACCAATCCTACAATAATAGAGAAAGTAATAGCCAAACGAATTTTTAAAGTGAACGACATAGAACCGAAGAATCTCGCGAACGTTCTTTTGTTCATTTCGGACAACAACACGTTTTCCCCCTTCTTCTTATTCTTCTTCTTCTTCTTCTTCTTATCCCAAAGCTCGTTCCATTTCATCGTTCGGAAAAAAGGCTAAAAGATTTTATACGCTTGGTGTATACGTGAACATACCAATACCCTGAAAGATCCGTAACTGGAATTTGTCCATTTCATTTACCACAAGATATTTTCGTTGGATCGCGAAGAAGCAGTATACACCCCCTCAACCCCTGTCCCCCCCTTCTCTCTCTCTCTCTCTCTCTCTCGTACAAAACGGAAGTTATATTGCATTTATTGCGAAATAAAGTTGGTTCCTCTGCCTCTTCGCTACTACCTCAAACTCCCACGACCACGAACTCAAGTGAACCCAACCCAACCCCCCATCTAAACTACCCCTTCCAACCCACCTAGCCCGTTCTTTCCTCTTCTCCACCACCTTCTCCGCGACAAAATGTTTCCATCGTCGCAGTCGATACGTGGACGTAGACGTAAAAGTAGGAAAAGGTGAAAGCAACTTTCCTTCTATCCAGTTTTCCTTCCATTCCAGGTCTTTCCGTTATACCTCCTATTCCCGTGGGGAGGTGGAAGAGAGAGAGAGAGAGAGAGAGAGAGAGAGAGGAAAGGAACCAGGTGGAGGACGACGAGCAGGTAGGGGTGGAAGAGGAAGAGGGTTGTGGGGGTTGGTAGAGAAAGACTCGACCGGAGACAGGGGTGAACGTCTCTCCACCCGACCATCTGGGATGACCAATGTATGACCATTGTGAAAATGTTCATTGTGCGCCGCAAGACCGAGGAAACGAAAGAGGTTCGACCGGCTTCGTGGAGTTTCTAACGAATTGCTAAACCGGAAACTGTCTCCTACCCTCCAGGCGATTTGCCCGAGATCTTCGCTAAATAGGAACTCTACCGTCCCTGCACCATTCTTTCCACCTTCACCTTACTCAACCCCTTCTGATCCCGTCCTCTTCCTCTTCCTTTTCCGCGATCCTTTTTTTTCCCCCTTTTATTATTTCCTTTTTTTACTTTTCTTTCCTTTCCATTTTTTTCTTTCTCTCTTGCTTGCTCGGTTGCTTGCTTGGTTGCTTGGTTGGTTGCTTGCTTTCTTGCTTTCACCGTCTAAATTCCTACCACTCTTTCTTCTTTTACTTATCCCAACTATTTTTGAATTCTAAAGATTTCTTTTTATTTCTTTTTCTTTCCCCCCCTCTCTCTCTCTGTTCGTCTATTAATACATTTTCGCTTCTAATGTTTCTTTAGATATTAAATTGAACAGGAAGAAAGTTATCGCGATATTCGCACGACCGATACAACGTGTTCAACGTTTGAGAATTGGTGATCATTCAAATGATGATTTAATAGAACATTTATTTTTACGTTAACAAATTGATATTGTTGGAAAGAAATTTATAAATTAATTATACAATTTAAAAATTCAATTTTAACTAATTATATATATTTCTAAACTATGTTATAATACTTTATATGAAATACATATATATATCTGGCGTCGTTAACAAATGAAATGATTTGAAATTCTTCTTTAACAGAGCCAACAGAACGTTATATTCCCTTAACGCCTAATCACTTATCTATGTTACCCTTACCAACCCTTTTCTCATCCCTTTTTATCCTTTTCATAGTAGCAGAGGTACTTCCGCATCCTCCGAACTGGATAGTAAAGTGCTTAGGAAAGTTTCAAAGAAGGAAATATAAGTTCGTTGTTTCTGAGGAAGACCTGGAAGAGGAGGATAAAGAGGGGTTGAAGGGATGTAAAGAAGGGGATGAAAAGGAAGATGCCGCATGGCGCTTAGAAAACTAGGAAAGTGGACGATGGTGCAAATTGAAAGTTCCTATGTAGATCCTCCCATCTTTACCATCCACATCAACCCTTCTTCCTTACCCCTTTTTTCCCACCCTTAACCTTTCTTTTTCATGTTATATAAGATAGTAGTACTCGACCCGAAAAAAGGGATAAAATTCATGCAATCTCAGAAAAATACTTTACTTTCACAGAGAGACAGACATAACTTCAAAGTTTCTACATTTTGTCTGCTTAGGATGTTTCTTCTTCTTTTTTTTTCTTCTTCTTCTTATATCTCATCTTCGTTCTCAATCTTAAAAGAAGACAAAAAGTAAAATGGAAGGAAGGAATAATAATAGTAATAGCATCGAGTTTAGATAGTTGCAGTTGAAAGTATTCGTATATCTAGTTATTTAGTTAGAATTTTTTAAAAAGAGTCTCCCTCTCGTAATTTAATGAAAAAGTTGGAAGATAATCAGAAATCGTATGCTTGAGGGAAAAATATCAGAAAGAGAGTAAGAGAGATAGAGAGTTTCTTGGAGTTATAGGAATGATGGTAGTAGTGGTGGTAGTAGTAGTAGTAGTAGTAGAAGTATAGAACAAAGGCAATGAACAGAGGCAAGGAGTGTAGCGTGATATCGGTCGTGAGAAGGAAAGTCTAACCCCATGGAATATTCCATGGGGGTTGGGTTGGTACCACGAGACGTCGTCGTCGTCATCGTCGTTGTCTTCTTCGTCGTCTTCGTCGTCGGCTCGACGATAATGGAATCACCGTGTGCGCTCAGGTTTGGGAGGTTAGATGCAAAAGGGTTGCTTGCAGTGTGTTGTCTAAAGGAGGAAGTGGGAAAACCTCCTGCTATGCCGCACCGTTTCCTACAAGACTATGAGAAAGGGTGAGGAAGAGGAAGGGTAGAAAGGGAAGATGAGGGTGGTGGTAGTGGTGGTGGTGGTGGTGGTGGTTCTGGGAGTGGTGGGAGAGATAAAGTAAAGAGACAACAGAATGGCGTCGGTGACAAACAAAGTTTAGGTCGAATTTCCCTCGGAACCAAACTGTTCCTCTCATACCTTCAGCCGAGTTAACCTGCCGTGTCGATTTTACCGTATGTCATCTTCCTTCCATCTACTGTTTTGTTTTCTGCTTTTCCTCTCATTCTATTCCTTTCTGTTTATCTATCTATTCATCTTATACATGTATCTCAAGTCTGAAGCACGCAACACATACATATCCGACACATCTACCCCCTTACAAACCATGCACAGATACTCTCAAATATGTTCCAGGAGAAAAGCTAATTTCTAACTTACGATATTCGCGACAGGAGAGAAGGTTTAATGCGTTTAAACCGTGCTTCTACCGAATACTTGGCTTGAACTTGTTATAATGAAATGTCAAGTACTTACAATTAGATTCATTGGGTGAAGGGGTGTGTATCCCTGTCGTGATACACTCTCACCATCCTCTTCCATTTCTATTTCTATAGTTGTTTATCTTATCATAAGAATATTTAATTTAGGTTTTACAAATTGTACGAAGTTTAAGAGATCTCCGATATCGTGCTCAACAAATCACGGATATTTGTCTTCTTCGCATTTGTATAAATATTAATTACTTCGTTATCGGAGTAGATAGTATCTTAAAGTATTAAGTTCATTTCCATATTTATAGAGGGTCAAACCAATTGGATGGGTGCGAAAAGGTATATTACGGAAACAGGAGTGTAAGATGAAAATTCGTATCAAACTAATCATATGCATAATACGCGTGTCAACTAACATTTATTTTTATCCTATTTCGTATAAATTTATATATTATATTATATTTTATCTCGAAAAAGTAATCTTAGAGAGATGGGTGTCAGAAAGTTAAATGAATTTTCTCAGAAAAGCAAATTGTAAGTTCAAAGAGTCCGTTCAACGTAATTTTCTAATCGATCTCCAACAGTTTTCCAGAGATTCCAGATAAATCTTTAGAAGATAAGCTCTACTTGCTTTTAAACTTCGAGATATAATCTGAAATCTCGATTATCGCATAAACTCGATTATACTATAGAAAGAGGAAAGGAGAAAGAGATAGAAAGAGAAGAGTAGATAGAAAATCTATCTGGAGGGAAACTGTGACAACGGTATGGTCCAAGTTCTTCTCCATCGTCGAGTAAGAGAACAAAAACGAATAAGGAAACACCTGAACAAAAAAGGTCGGGAAGAATAGGGAAAGAGAGAATGTCAGAGAGAAATAGAATTAGAGAAAGTGAGAAGAGACGAAAAAACGAAGAGAGAGAGAGAGAGAGAGAGAAAGTTTGGGAGAGAGAAGGGAGGATAGAAAGAAATAGACTGAGTGGCTGACTGGGAGAGAGATAAAGAAATAAAAATAAAGAAGTATAGAGCTAGAGAGAAAGAGAGAGAGAGAGAGAGAGAAAGAGAGAAAGAGAAAGAGGGAGAATGACATTGTGAATAAAAAAGGGATAGGTTAAGTAAGAAAAAGGTAGAGAGTTTTAGAGAGAGAGAGAGAGAGAGAGCAAGAAAAGGAGAGAATTTTCTACGGAAAGAGAGACAAATAGTGGAATAGAAAGGGAGAGAGAGAGAGAGAGAGAGAGAATCGCGGTCGTTACGATCCTAGCGGTACGACCTTATCTCCTACAAGGTAGATACGTGCCTGCCGGATTAACGCATTACGGAAGTTCCGCGAGAGCTTACTCGACCTAAAAGCCGAGAGGAAGTCTAGGAGTAGATAGAATGCAAGGAGGAACGATATACTTCTCTCTCCGTTCATGTCTCTGTCTTTCTCTAGACAAGAAGAGAAGAGAAGAGGAGTGGAGAGGAGTGGAGAGGAGAGAAGACGACTAGAGTTCTCGGTGACACGTACTACCTAGTGCAAATCTTGAGATTCCAGACGCGAATCTCGATGTACCAGTTCGGGTTCCTTCCACGGCACGCCTTCACCACTTAAACCTTGCTATATTCCTCTCCTGTCCATCTCTCTACCCTTTAAACACCATAGCATTTTGCGACCAAGGGCGTTTCACTCGATCGTAATTCGACGAACGCCAGTCATGAATGTTTGCACGAAATTTCGTTATCCTTAGTATGTCTATCTCTCTCTATCTCTATCTCTTTCTCTCTCTCTCTCTCTTTCTCTACCATTATTCCTTTCTCGCATAACTCTTCCCATACTTTTGTCTACCCTTTAATGAGAACTATTCAACGTTATTTAATTATCTCTAACGCGTCGCGCGAACAATACGAGATTTTATCGTTTTGTATTATTTATTTTAAGTTGATCATTTGAAATTTAACGTTATTCTTTTTCTTTCTATGTATTACATTTTTTCTTCTTTTTTTTTATTTTTTTAATTATTATCGGTAATTATTTTTACTCGGTATTAACGATAAACCTATCAAATGCTTCCTGTAATTTGTAAAGAAATGTTAAATATAAAAAGAAAATATTTTCTTCGTTATCTAATTGACGTAAAATTTCATTTCATATTTAAGATATATGTTTTTTATTAAAACACTCACTGTAACAACAATTATTATACATTAAGTATCGATAGGTTTAACGTTAATTATAATATTTTTTATTAATAAAATAAATAATTAATAAAATATATATACGAACTATATCGATAGATTTATTATATTTAAATAATCAAACACGCGACACACATAATATCGAGAAAATAGAGACGTACCGAAAGAAAAAGAAAAGTAAGTACATATATACCTGTAGAAAAAGAATAAAAAGAAAAGAAAAAAAAAATGTTAGATATAAAAGAGAGGAAGGGTGAATGGTAGATCAAAGATCGTAAACTCGAAACCACACTATCTGTTCGTTTGTTTGACTTGTAAGCCGTGCGAGTAACTAGATAATATAAGCTCGTAGCTCTACGCAGAGAGGGCACCGTACCTAGGTTGACTTTGCGGCTGTACGCTCGCACAAATGTGTACGTAAGTGTGTGTATACATTGGGGGGTGAAGGGGTGGCGGTGAGAAGGGAAAAGAGAGAAAGGGAAAGGGACAGAAAGAGAAAGAGAAAGAGAGAGAGAGGGAATTAAAGGCTACACCAATGTTTGAGTTTCGTCTCGAATGTCGCTTTGCTTCGTTCCTCTCTCTCACACACACATACACACTCACCCTCTCTCATTCTCTCTCTCACTCTCATTCGTCTTTCTCAGTCCCTTCGAATCCAACATACGTTTCGATTTCCGGCTCGCCACTTTACTGCCATTTCTCATTCAACTCCATCTCTGTCTATCCTTTTTTATTAATTTTATTATTAATCTTACTCTAATTTTGGATTATTTTCTTATTATACTCACTGTTAAATGATCGTGTGAATTATTCCAATCGTTGATAGAAAATATCCAGCGTCCAGGAAACGTGTATCCCTCCAATGAGTTTTCACTCTGATTAACACTTTATATTTTTTTGTATAATAGCACTCACCGTTAGATTTTAATATTCGAAAGAAAAAACAAACTTATATAAAACTTAATCTTATTTTTTCGTTTATATTTGCGAATTCATTGTGTTAATGATTACGTTTCGATTTTAATTGCGGTTATGTTGTTGGTTTTCTTTTTTTTTTTTTTGTTAAAATTTATGCGAGTGAATATATGATATATAATATGAATATAATAAAAAACAAAGTTGTTCGGCGTCTCGTTCGTCCAGTATACTGCATTACGTTTCATATTTATTGTCAGTCTTCTTTGAACGACGATAAATGTAAAAACGATAATAGAAAAGTATCAAATTTATTTTACGCATACATGTAAGTATGCGTAAGAAAAATCAATACAAGAAATTCGATCGAGTTTCATTATTGATAACAAGCCAGTCTAAACGGTTGATTTCGAAGAAAACGGTACGTCGAATTTATATCTCGTGCTTTTTAACTAAAATATAAATGTTTTTTCGATTAATTAATAAAATTATGTAAAATATATTTAATACAATACTATAGTCTAATAATATTTAGATTGTATGAACGAAAATTTGTAAAATATTTTAACGTTCCCGGCCAGTGATAATTTTCTATTGAACATTTTCATCTAATAAAATATTCGATGTATTATATAAGTAAATAATGTTTAAAAAAAAAATATAATATTATTTAAACATTATTTAATTATACTTCGTATATATTCTATCTTAATTAAAAATACGCTTAGGAAAGAATATCGATGTTTTTCGTACGACGAAATATGTTTTAATATCTTATTCTATAATATTTCGATAATCGAAGGAATAAACGATCTAAACGACGGTGCTCGGCGATAAAAAATATTAAGATTAGCTGTAATAAAATATCTAATTAATTAAAATGATCTATGTAAATGAGATGAAAAATGAATAGCTCCGAATACGTCTATACCGAAACAGAATAGAATGACGACTAAGAGGGAAGAGATAGATGAAAGTTAAACTTGTCGAAAAAACTATTTCTTGCTCGCCTAATGTTTTGTTTATGTATACCACCTCTCACTCTTCTGTCGTTCTAGTATAACCGTCTTTATTCTATTAACAATATCGTCGTCGTGCTTATAAACACCTTGACCTTCGTGCGAGTTCGGTTTACTTCGAGTACACTGCGCAGTTATTTTTCGTATTTATTGTTAGTCTTGTTCGAACTACGAGACACGTAACATAGGTAATAATTAAACGTAACGTTTATTTCGCGATACGCGCGTGTGTGTGTGTTTTTTTCTTATCCCAAGTGATACGCATATTAATGCAAGTGCGTGTAGCGTTGTGAGTGACATATACGTGCATATGTGGATACGTGGATATGTGTGCTTCGTACCATACAATAGTTCAATCTGTTTTTTTAACGATGGACCATGACGACTCATCATTGGCTACTCAGGATTATACAATTTGTAAAGGATACAGCAAAATATAATGTAAGTGTGTTTCTCATTTATTTATTATATTTTAAATCTTTGCATAATTTTTCTCGTAATTATTTATAAACGAATATAAATTACGGAAACCTAGCTGTCACTTTTTTATTCTTGATACATTTACAATTAATTTATATTATTCAATTTCGTATAAAGAAATATTATACTTTTGTGTGATATTAAAAATGAAAAAATATATTATAAAAATTCTGCTATTTCAAATGCATTTAAATGTAACGTTATAAATACACGATTTTTATCGAAAACGTGTTATTAAAACGATAAAAAAATCTTATCTACTTTGAATATTAAATTACTCTTAGACCAATCATACCGGCTTCTTATAGATAGGATAGATAATTAACTAGAGAAAACGTTAGTTTTTGCTTATCTTTGAGTTCTTTGGTAACATAACTTAGTCTCTAAAGTTGTTCGAGAAGAGACAACGCAGAGTTTTCGGACAACGCTTGAATAATTTCGTGCGAGCTTATGCTCGCGTCCAAGGAAGTTAGACTAAACGGATTGTCATCCCTCTTACTTTCTCTCTCTCTCTCTCTCTCTCTTTCTTTCACTATGTTTCTCTATATATGCATCTCTAGGATGGTAGTATTCTCGTTGACATACTATTTGCGAGAGAAAGAGAAAGAGAAAGAGAAAGAGAGAGAGAGAGGAGAGGAGAGGGATATGTTTCAAGCTAGTAGGTAATGTAATTCTATGTTCTATCTTCGTTCCTCTCAAACTCTGTACGAGTCGATGCGGTTGGTCCTCTCAACTCGACAACGACTATGGCAACGGCTCGGCCCGAGTAGCCCACTTGTACGAGTCGACCAAAATGATGGCATTTTAATGGACAAGACAACGCATCCCTCGTCTCGTATTTGTCCACGCTAGACTAAACTTCTATTAATCGCATTAAGTTTCAACTAGAAACTGGAACAATCGGGCCTACACGCAAGAAAGCTTCTCTTCTTTCGTATTATAACATATATGTTTTTAGATAATATTTTTATTATATGTATTACATACGCGTGTAATTTTTATCTCGAAAATGCTCGATCGGATTTGCGATATCTCTCGATTTCCAAGTGTTCGATAATTTATACTCGTTGTATTGTTTTTTTGATTTTTTTTTTTCTTTTTTGTTAGTCTATAATTAATCATAAATAAAAGGAATGATTAAAAACTTTTCTAAATTATTATATAATGCAAGAGCGAAGAAAATTTGATTAAACGTTTAGATGTTGCGAGTTAAGTAAATCTTCGTACTTTTAGTATAGTTTTCTTTTCTTCTTTCACTTTGTATTTTTTATTTTCTTAGTCTCCCTCTCTCTTTTGTTCGATCTGAAGCTTGGAAGTCGAACGTCGTCGAGGTTTCGGTCGGATGCGGGTCGGTGTAAATCCTAGGCAACGCAAGCTGGACGTTTGGGGAGCTTCGAGAAGTCGGTGCCAGTGGTCGCGTCCGACGAGGGTTGAATTTATAACGAGACCTGGCGAATTTATGAGATGGTATTTTCGGGATCGAAGTTACGTGTGGGTGAAGTTACGTGTCCCCCTATCCAAGTCATTCGTTCCTTGTTGTTGTGGTGGTGGTGGTGGTGGTGGTGGTGCTGGTGGTTGGGACGATGTACGAAAGCATTGGTAAGAATAGAAAAGGGAACATGGTGATAGTGGGTTGGGGGAACGAATATGTGCAAATGTAGACTCTAATCCGAGAGGTGGTGAACACACTATCGACGGAAAGATTTATCTCAAGGAGAGTTGTCGCAAGCTGACTAACCCCATCCCCTATTTTTCTATTTCTATCTCTTTCTTTTTTCCTTTTCTTTTTCTTTTTCTTTTTCTTCGTTCGTTCGTTCGTTTTTAACAAGTCTCGTTCACCTTCGATCCGACGAACGTTAACAATAAGAAGATTCAAACACAGAGAATTAAATTTGCTCGCGTATTCCGCGTTAACAATATTTTATATATCCCAGTCTCACAGCTTTCACGCCCACTTTCTCTAAAAGTTTCCGTAAAGAATTCGACGTTCATTTTCGAGAAGAGCAACGATCTCTCTATCTAAACTCCGGAAATTCAAACTCGCGAAACGTCCGTAGACGAATCAAGTCACCTTTCGACTCCAAAAAGTCTCGCATTGCCAAATCGAATCTCATGACGTGCGATAACTCTTGGAAAAGTTGGTCCAAGAAAAGAAAACGAAGAAGAAGAAAAAGAAGAAGAAGAAAAAGAAAAATATAGTCGTTTGAACGATCATGTCGATAATTCAACATCGACCTCGATTCTCGAAAAAATTATCGGATATTTCTGGAAAATGATCTGCCAGTGGACTAATCGTCGATTTAAAGCTCGCGTTACGTACGACTGTTAAATTCGAATAGCTGGATTGAAACTATTTTTTTTTCTTTCTTTTTTTTTATTTAAAATAAGGAAGACGAATCGATTCGAATATTTTATTCGAAACGTGTTAACTCGGTGCGTTTCGATTAGTTCTCTTTCCCTAAAAGAAAATCGCGTTTATATTAATTCGATACGATATTAATTTGAAGCCTCGAGCGAAATCGAAAGTCGTTTCCTCCCTTTTCCTCCCTTTTGCAGGTACAGTCGATACCTCATCCCTTCGTTACGTTCGGTTCCTTGTCTCTTTTATGCTCGTTCAGTCTCCCCTTTCTGGCCACTGGGATTCTCTCTCTCTATACAGAGGGCTTGAGCCTTCACCCTCTGGCGAAACTAATCGAATGAATAAAACAGCAGCCGTTAACGAACGGCTAGGTCCCTCTTGGGCATCACGGTAGCGATGCTCTAGAAACTTTGCTAATGGAATCGCGTTCGTTCCTAAAGGAAATATTAAATGCCGCTTCTGTATTATCAGGTTTATATACTTTGCTATCATATCCACGTTTCTTTAACGACGTACGTCAAACGAACGTACAATAATGGTTACATGATTTTTTCATTCCTTCTAAATAAATTACAATTCCATTTTTTTGTTTATTCGTTTGTTTGTTTGTTAAAAAAAAACTTATGGCAATCGGTACGATAGATTTAGAAGAAAATTTGAATTGATTTCTTTTATTAAAAGTAACTTGACTATTACAATTTCGATATTTATTGAGAAATACATTTATTCGATGAGTATTTAAATGCCTAATAGTAGGTTAATGCAAAAGTGTCATTTTTTTAGTCGAAAATCGAATATGAGACATGGTAGAATTGCATGTATCTACGAGGAACAAGTGGTTTCTCATCTAATTTGAAATTTAAAGAAGAATTCTTCTACGTTGAAAGCAAATATCCAGCTTTCTTCTTCGTGATCGATGGTTGAGCATCATTTTCATTCGCAGAGAAAATAACCAACTTCCAAGCGGAATAAGAGAATAAAATAAAGTAAGAAAGGAAAAGGAAGAAAGAAAGAAAGAAAGAAAGAAAGAAGGAAGGAAAGAAATATTACAGTACAGGTGACGTTAGTTCATGGAAAATCCCATGTGTATCGAATCCAAGTACGCATCCTTTTTATCTTTCATCCTTTTTCTAACTTCTTTGTTCACTACGTTACAATTTATGGTTAAATCGAAACCATGTATGTATATATATTAAAGTGAACATATCCAATGATTTTATTCTATAAAATTTACATTGGCATTCAAAAATGCATCTCTGAAATGCAACCATGGTTATTTCATTTATTATACTTGACAAACATTTGCAATTTATTTTAATAATTTACATACATCGCATAACGAGAAAATTATTAAATGAAGTAACGTAGATCTTGTTCCTTAGTTTAAAAAACTCTACATATATTTTTAACGATGAAAAATTCTTTTTTATTTCATTTAAATAATCGATCTACGTTTATAATAATCATTATCTTAAATACCTGACGTTAGATTTAATTGCGTGAAAATGGTCTATCTTATTCTAAGAAAAAGAAAATGAAAAAAAAAAAAGAAGAATAAAAAAACAAAACAAGAATACCATTCTCGTTTTTATCACGTCTTCTTTCTTTCTTTGTTTAATACTCTCTTTTCGTTCTAGAATAGGAAGAGAGGAAGCAGTTTAGGATTTTCAATTAGTTTTAGAAAATTGGCTGACGTAACCGGTGTGGTATTAAGCAGCAACAGCAGCAGCAGCAGCAACAGAAGCAGCTAAAGTAGAAGCAGGAACAGGAACAGGAACAGGAGCAAGCAAGCAAGCAAGCAAGGAAGGAAGGAAGCTGAGCTATCTTCGTTCTCAGCTCGTACGCCTCGTAGAATCGTTTTTGTTTAAGTAGAGAAGAACAGACAGGACAGGACAGGACAGAACAGACAGACAGACAGACAGATAGACAAGCAGAAAGGTATGGGAAGGCGAAGAAAGGGTCGTTGGAATTCTACGGATAACATCAACCACCATCCTGTTCACCGTTTATATACAAGAACGAGAAGTTTCTATTCTCTATTTCAATCCCACTCTTATTCCTTGTTTCTTTCACATTTTTCCGCTCGTGCGAAAGAGGAACCGAAAGAAGAAGAGTATTACTTTATTACCCGGCAAGTCGTAATACTCGCTTACGTTGCGTACATTGGCGTAATAAAAAACCTCGAGCGAAAATAAAACTTAGCCTTTGTCGAAAGTAAAACCGCGAGAGAAGGATAACCGCGTACGAGAGAACAATTCTACGACACGTTTATTCGAACAAAAGGAAAAGAAAAAGAACAACAAAATATAATAATAAAATTGTACTATAAAATGTATGTGTTCTTTTTTTCTTTTTTTTCTTTCAGGTTAAATCGATCGAGAAATATTATTATGCGTTTATACGCGTACACGTAATTTGCATAGAAGATACAAATTATTTGAATTGAATATAGAAACGCGTAATTATCGAATTAAATGAAGAAATATTGTTAATATATATATATATACTACTCGTTTATTTATTTCATACATATATATATATTTATTTACTTAAAAAGAATAAGAATTATTAAAGTTAATCAAACGTAATTATAAAGTTGGATTGAGACTTTTGAATGTAAACTTGAAGTTTTAGCGAGTAACGTTGATTGCAAGATGATCGAGCTTAATTCGTTCGACTTAGGCAAATCGTCTAAGGCAACTGTTTGAAAAGCGGAAAATGTTTCTCGCTGTGTGTTAAATTCGACCTGTCGTCGTTAGCTTAAATTTCAGTTGAATTTCTCTAAAGGAAAATAATCGACATTTAATTTGTTCGCTTGACGAAATTTCCATTTATAGGGAAAAGACTATTAGGGGAAATATAGAAAGTAAAAATTGATTCGATAGAATTCTCTCATTCTCTGTATGATCGTGAATGCATTAACGGTTTACAACGTCGCTATAGTGGTGCGATAGGAGTTGCATATAGGAACCAATGCCCTTCATGATCCCACCTACATTACTCTGTCAATATACGAAGGTCTACGTTAAAGTTTACATATTACCAGCACGTAGTTTCGTGTCCATATGCGTGTCCGTGAACTACTACGTGAGCGCGTTACCTCAATCGAGAGGAAATGTGTACACGGATCTACATATCCAATGGGCATGCAGTATCCATTAGGAGATATATTCGGATAACGTAAAATGTTATATATCTGCATGCACGTATAAACGTTTCTATGTAATATATATATATATATATATATGTATGATATAACGTAACCTTGTCGTTTTCTTTCCTAACTCTCGTTCGTAAAATAGAAGTAGACGTTTGGAAAAAAAAAAGAAAATAAGAAATATAGAAGTAGTGCAAATTTAAAAACGAAATATGTTTTATTTTACATAAAAATACAAATAAAAATGTATACGGTGTTTTCTATTAAATATCTTGCATGTATCTAGCATCGAATTTAAATATGTTTTTCTTGTTTCTATTTTACCAATTGCAATCGATTTATTCAGGCGACCTGTTTTAAATGTCTTACTCGGTATACATTTAAATATATATATATATATATATATAAAACTAAAGTTATAAAGCTCGAGGACTAAGAGATCGAAGACGGCAGCATCACCTTTCCTTGTTGTAATTCTTCTTTGCCTGCCCATTGGGAAATGTCAACGACGCCAAAGCGAAAAGTCAACAGTACCCTTTACACTCTTTATATCTTTATCTCTTTCTTTCACAGTATTTCCTCTTTCTATTTAAAACCGCAAAGAGAGTAAACCACCTCATCGTTGTCGTCTTCGTCGTCTCACCAAGTTCTTTTCCTTCCACACATAGTTTCTTCTAATGTCGGTTTACGTTTGCAAATTCGCTTAGTGTCTCGTAAAGAAATAAATATTGAATTGTATGGTTGCAAAATTCGATTGTAATCTCGTATTTTAATTCGATCCAACAAATGAAAGTTATAGGTTGAGTATCGGGTATTTTCGAAAGTTGAAGGATTTATTTTTTTCTTGATTTAGTATCTTTTGAATTCTTAGTTGTTATATCCTTCCTGTTGATAAAAATAATCTACGTGTGATATGAAATTACTTTGGAAAAAAAATGAGACACCACAGATACTCGTTTCAATCAAGTACTTGTATTTTTGTTCTATTAAATTCGTTCGATGCTCAGAAGTAAACTCGCGAATATCCTTGTCTTTTTCATTTTATTGAATTTAATTTAAATATGATTTTTATTACGGATTCGGAGATGTGAATTTCTCTTTTTTGTCAATAATAAAAATACGTGTAATATTAAATTATTTTAAAAACAAGAGTAGGACACTTTAACTGTCAATTTTTGTCCAATAATCTTCGTTCTCTTTAGGGGGTTAATTGTTGATATTTTAAGAGTATCGCGGACAGAATTGTTTAAACGCTTTCCGTTAGCTTATTTCAATGGATGCGATCCGTTTTATCGGATAAAGAAAATAATTTCAAATATTAAATACAATCAAACAGAAGTGGGACATCTAATTGACAATTTCGGCTAAAATTCTGCATCATCTATTTAATCAGGGATTAATACTTGATCATTTTAACAATATCAACATAACGTAACTTAGCATAAATATTAATGGACCGATGACAGGAGTTGGTGAGGAATTTGGATTGTTAGAATGATTTAGGGAAAATCGATATAGTTTAGTTTTGAACAAACCCAAATTGATTATTTCAGATAAAATTCCATACCTTTACAATGGATCAATTCCTGATCTTTCGGTAATACTTTCGTAATTGAACTTGGCGAGAATAAAATAATAATGATTACGGATACCGAGTAGTTGGGTTAGTTGTATTAAGTTGGAAATAGTTGGGGTTGGGTCTCGGAAAGATGAGGACTAACGTTCAAGGAAAAAATAGTCGAAGATCGCTCGTAATCCGTGAGATAGGATCGGTAACGTGATCAAGACACCTTCCGGTTGCTAAACCGATTTCCTTTCTGACTTCTGGAAACGTGCCGCACACCGTATTGCTTCTTTTTCTTCTCTGTCACTTTTACTCTCCCTCTCTCCCTCTCAACCCTCTCTCACTCTTTCTTTCTTCGGTACTCTAACTCGAGAATCCTTTTTACTTCTCTCTCGCTATTTTTCTCCTTTTCTTTCTCTGTTTCTCGTATTCCTTGTTTTTTCTTTTTCTTTTTCTATTTCTTTTTCTTGACAAATTCTTCGAAGTGCTACATTTTACTCGGAGTCTTTCTAGCTTGACCCACAGAGTTCCCAACATTTCTTTCATTCTTATGACTCGAGAATCCTATCCTAATGTTATTGTAACCTTTTTTTTTTCTTCTTCTTTTTTTTATCGAACCATTGTTCATTTTACATCTTTGATATCTTTCATCCCTTTGTCGTATCTCGCAATCGTATTTTTAGATTTCCAGATGAATAAATTCAACAGTTATGTATAATAAATCTTTTGAACTTTTTCCTGTATGTGCGAGTACGACAGATATCGAATGAGGAACATTGGAATTTGATTCTTTTGTCAAAAACGATAATATTATTTCGAAGATTTTTTGAGCAATAATAAGAAAAAATTCTTGCCGAAGTTTAAAGACGTTCATTTTTTGTTTGTATATAGTAAATAGGAAATAGAAAAGATAAAAATACACTTGTTACTCGTGATAAAGAACAGTTGTGTGAAGGTAAAAACGATTCGAAAATGTAGGAAATTTCACGAAGTGATTCTGGTAAACAGCCAAAGTGAGAGTGCAATGGACCCAAGAGACAGAAGCTCTACAACGTCGATTCCACGACGGTTTACCCAGCTTTTTCCCTTCCCTTTTCCTCGTGTCTTCCATTTTCAGTCTGAGAATTGTAAAGGGTAAGGTACGGATTATCTAAAAGGGACAACGATAATAAGATATTATAAATCCAGCTTACGTTCTACAAAGTGTAAGCAAATCTTATTTATAACGGCAAATTTTCAATTTTCAAATCCCTCGAAATATATAATAAACGACGCGTTCAATTATAATAAAAGAAAAATATTTGTTAGAGGATTTAATTATTAATAAAAATCATTTATTTTTCTAGAAAAAAAGGACACATTGATATAAATTTTTAAGTTAGCCAATAAATCAATTAGAGTTTCTATTTAAATAAAAACGTCAATTATTTCACAGACTTATTGGCTAACTTAAAAATCAAAATTATAAATTATAATAATTACATTTAGGACTCAGGAATATAATAATAATAATTAATAATAACAATAATTAATTTTCGTTAATGTTCGATTGAAGCCACTATAAATTCGAAATTTTAGATGATATCCGAGACAGGTCAGCTAATAAACATTTATAGATTATAAATGATATGTATGAGCATAACCATAGCAATCCCGTTTTCATATCTCTTTGGAAGTGATCGGAAACGATCCGATTTATTGTCATTATTATCACGTTTATTGCTCAACCGATAGTAACCTATGGTGACAATCCCTATTTCGAATAAAATCAACCCTAAATTTAGTTCTTTCGGTTATCCATAAAGTTCCCACCGATAGGGAAACACGTGAAAATTCCAATGTGAAATTTCAAATCCGAACTGTACGATACTCAAAAAGATTCTTTCTTATTGTACTGCGGTATTTTTCTTTGTTATTTTTTTTTCTCTTCTTCTTCTTCTTCTTTTTCTTCTTTTTTTTTTTTTTTGACTCAGAGATACCAAGTTAAACAAGAAGTGTGTTTACGTACACGTAGTGTAATTTTGTCGAAAGTCAGAGGAAACTAAGTTGAAACAGTGACGTGAATTTTCACGAAACGTTGATGCGGTAGAACACAGCGTCCACTTGTCGTACCACCGTTTGATTACTTACGCTCGCCACTCATTTTCTCTCTCTCTCTCTCTCTCTCTTTCTCGTAAAATTTATTATCACACCTAACACGTGAGCGCAAGCGTTAGACAGGTTTTCGTGCAAAGAACTGAACCACTCTACTTTTCAAGAGAGAAGGAGAGTAGAGTAGAGCACTGAGAGAATGGCTGGTATATTTATTTTTAGCACGGATTAGTGCTCTTAATGAAGAGAACAGTGCCCGATAGAAGAGGAACAGCAGTAGTAGCCCGCATAAATTAAGACAAGTTTGAACTCTTGCCATAGAAATAGAGAGATGATGGAGGATAGAAGATGAAAGTTCGGGGAACTCATAATCGGACAATTTCGAAAACTTTGATAAATCGATAATCTTTTGTTTCCGTTTGCAATAATCAAGTGAACGCGAACCATGTTTAATAATTTCTTTCTCTCTCTCTCTCATTTTACGTTATATTATAATTCGTAGAAAATAATAACAATTTACGCGTTAGACGGATTGTTAAATGAAATTTCGTTTATACGTGGTTCCACAAAAAAAAAGAAAAAGAAAATTCGATGAAATTGCCGTTAACTAATTTGTCGGATGATTATTTCTCGATTACGTTATGTAACACGATTTACGATCTGACGTATAAAAAATAAAATAAAGGAAAAAGAATGGAAGGATAAAAAAAAAGGGATTTGTAGATTCTTTTATATTATATATAATAGGAAAAAGAGGAAAAAGATGGTGAGGTTGGCACGTTTCATCTTTCGATTGAATCCTACGACCAATAACTGACCACCCTTAAGGGTTTGCCCATTCCCTCGGGAAATATCGAGCCCTTTAACATCTTGCGCTCCAGAATCATTTTACCTTTTCGCTCTTGTCCCACGATTTTTCTTCTTCACCTATTGCACATCCTCTTTCTATTCCACCACCCGCATCCCCACCACCAGCACTACCACCACCACTGCAACCACCCTCGTCGTTTCCTCTTATTCCACGAGCGAGTGCAATCGACAAAATGTTCAACCCATTCTCAGCTCGTAAACTCGATAACCATCGCACGAGTAATTTCCTCGATATTTGTTTCCCCAGCAATATCTTCGCATCTTTCTTTCTTTCTTTCTTTCTTTCTTTTTTTTCTCTTCTTTTCCCTCCTTACTTATTTTTCTTTTAAATGCAACAGAAACGTCGTTTAGCACCGATCATCGACAACAAAACAGTCAAATTATTCTCAACAGTTTTGAAAATGCAACTGGAAGAATGAGAAGAATTGTTTAAAGATGGGGTGGGGGAGAGTTGGTTGGTTGGAAACCGGTAGAAGGTGGTTGAGAAGATGGGTTGGGAGGGTAGAAAAGATGAAAATATTCCTTGTATCAGTCCTTTTGGGTAATTCTTGGTAATACTTGTCTAGCTTTTAAACAGGACTTTGTCATGGTCGTTATATCTCAATGAAGGTCGGTCCTAGTCTTGGGTGGGGGGCGGAGGGTAGGGGGGAGATTGGAGTTGAGGATGTAATTTCCGTGGCACACGTCCCCAACAAAACGGGAACGAGGATGGCCTTCGAATAGTCGTATTGTAAACCTCTGGCATTTTTCATGGAAATTACCGAGCAATTTCCGTTCCGTTCTATTCAACGTGTGAAAGGCTTCAAGGAAAGTGAGAAAGAAAATGAAAAAATAAAACGGGAAAGAAGGGAGACGTGAAATATATCAAAATAGGTCGTAGAAGAAAAAGAAAAGAAGGAAAGAACAAGTAGGGGGTGGGGGGTGTAGTCTATTCAAAAAGGATTCGCATTAAATTATTTCTTTTTTCGTATAAATTGATTCGAATTTGATGACTTCTCGAAAATGTTTTAAACAACGATTATCCATTATTCGTTCATATTTAATATACTTTAGATGTGCTAACGTTTAATTAGTATCTAAGGAAACACGGAATTGTATTTTTTTCAAACCAACAACTAATCTAAACTTTTTCTAACGCAAGAAACACACAAGTTACGAAGATTTTGTAAAATGAACTCGTTCGCGTGTCTTTGAAATACTAACTCCCTTTACTATCTCATATTATATTTCTAGTTTTCCATATTTTTTTCTCTTTGATAAATTCTCGAGGAACACTCCAAACCCCTTTTTCTCGAGTAGTTTCCCGTCTGAAAGGGTTGCGCAGTCTCGGTTGTTGTTGTTGTTGTTCTTTTTATTAGGTCATTAGGCAAAGTCTACAAAAGTTTTCTCGGATCGTTGGGGTAACTTAGGAAAATTGTATATCATTTGTTGTTGAAAAATATTGCACGGATGATAAAGATAAAGTTTAGAACTCGTTTTTTTCTTCGTTATCAAATGATTTAGATTTTTAGTTGATCTTTTCTTTTTTATCTTCTTCTTTTTCTTCTTCTTCTTCTTCTTCTTCTTAAATTCTTGTCTTTCCAGTTCTTCGATGGATGTGTATTTATTTGCCGAAGGAAAATAGAATACACGATGCTTGTTTATTTCCTTTTAATGATGCAATCGAGAAAGTTTCTATTTAGGTGCCTCCTCGATTCGTAGTTTTCGCTTGAACAACTTTCACCAAATAGATTTTCTCTATCTCCTTCTTCTATCTCTTTCTCTTTCTTTATTTCTTTCTTTCTCGAATTGAGAAAGAAGGAAAAGAAGTAACAGTTCGGTTTAAAATATCCAAGTATCCTGAAAATGTTACTCCCATTTGTTAGATCGTTTTGTTGGGATACTATCCCCCTCCCTCCCTTTCCCTTCTGCCCTCACTTAAGCTCTTCCTCGATCGAAAACGAGCAAAGAAACGATGAATCTTTGATTCGACTACCCCTACCAACTCACCACAATACTACGATCATTTAAACATCATCTTTTCGTTCTTTCATAGGGATAAAGAGTTAATTAAATAAGAATCTTATTTCTTGATTATATTCCAATTAAAATAATTGAATAAATTTTGGCATTTTGGCAAAAAGTACGGGGATTGATTGGAGATAGATTATATTTTATAAATGTTGCAATAAGGATCATAAAACAAGTGTTCTTTTTATACAAACTCATAAATTGGAATAACTTTGATATAAAATTATGATTTGTTGGGTAACTAAATACGAGAATGTAAAGTCAATTGCATATTTTTGGTATTAGGATACCCAAGCAAGAGTCTTGATATATAATGGTTAACAAAGGTTGAAAACAAATAGGAATATTTGCTTCGCAGACACGATTTTCCAACAACATTGAATGCGAAATAATAGCGAACAATGGTAGCCATAATACTAGCTGTTGGTTATAAGACCGAGTTATACTCGCTTGAAACTCGAATCAAACGCGTGCAACAAGGTATTCGATGGCAGACGGTATAAGCTTGGAATACAGTATTACATAAGCGTAAGCAATATCTACTGACATACAAATGACAGGAAACTTGTACGTGTTGAATGTTAGATTTTCCTTTCCTTTATGAACCCATATCCATCTCATCTTAAGTATGGGGTTTCCATGCCAAAAGAAATTACCTCAATCTAATTACTCTTGCAAATTTCACCTTCTAATCAAATTACACACACACGCACGCGTGCACAGATACATATTCCAATTTTAATATGAAATACATAAGAACCTAAAATAAAAATTCATCGAATATTTCAATTACTTCAAATACTTCAAAACATTATACTTGTAATTTTGTAAAAAAAAAAAATAAAAAACAAAAGAATCAACAAAAAATATTGTACAAGCTAAGAGAAAAATTGTCCACTTTGCTTGGAAATTCATTTGCAATTTAAGTAAGGTACGGCTAAGCGTATAATTTTATTAAAGTACCATCGTAGTTGAAGCCACGGGGTAAATTATATGAACGTTTTAACAAATAGCTTTTTCTTCTTCTTCTTATTCTTATTCTTATTCTTTCATCCGTGTGAATAGTTAACTTTTTTCTTCCCCTAATCCATGTTTTTCTTTATCTTCTTTACTTTTATTATGCTTCAAGTTATCGTGACTACAAATCGTTATCTTCCAGGTCATCGTAGTGGTTGTGCTAATGGTTGAGAAATGTTAGAACGCAAGGTGTTGTGTGAAATTATTCCTTTACGTGTATGCAAGTTTGGAGCGTGCGTCTTTTGGATCAATGAATCGTAGGATTAATCGAAAGTTCAATTCAACAGTCGCGTGTTTATGGTCGTTTATTGAGGCGCCAAGTAGACGACCATTCTGAATATTACCGATTATTATCATCATAATCATCATCAACAACGTTCACCGATGCATTATTATTCTCCGAAAATGTCAGTTTTCCCTACGAATAATATTAATAATAATAATAATAATAATAATAATAATAATAATAATAATAATAATAGTAGAGGAAAATAATATTTTAATTAACGTTCCTCGATGTTACGTAAATTTATCGAATATACGATCAACGTGTTTAAGGTGAAACCAGGTTAAGCAGAACTTCCGATGCATTAACAACGAAAAATGAAGGTTTTAACTTTTCGTTGATGTAAAAACGTGCGTGTTGTTAGAAAGAAGGATAGAGAAAAGAGATATAGTTTAACGGGAATAAGGGAGGGGGGGGAGGAAAAGGGTAACGGAATAAAAGCTGTAATAGTGAAAAGGGGGAGGGGGCATCAGAGAAGAGTGAATAAAAGGGTGGGAGAAGATGAGTCGAGTTTCCACGTACCACGTCGGACGCTCTTAAGGGATTTAAACAGGGTTTTAAGTATACAATGATGATTTCGTGCGCGGTTAAACCAACACGTAACTTTTTCATTCTACCTCTTCGTTACTTGCTACTTACTCGTTTCAACTTGTACGTACCTGCTAGGTACATTATTCATTCGAACGTGCGGAAATGTAGGTACATGGAAAACAAGCGTACCTCTACGAGGATTTAAATTTGTTCATTAATTAATCTTACCTGCGCAAATTGGATTTATCTGAACAATAAAGAAAAAAAGATCAATGAAAAAAGAAAAATAATTGAATAATATCGACGATCGATATGTTTCCAACGATCGCAACGTTTCGTCTTTTTTTTTTTGTTTTTGTCCCGTCCTTTTTTTGTTTATATTTTTTTAGATCGATGCCTTCAACAAGAGCAAAAAAAAAAGAAATACATAATTCGTACGCGTTCGGGAAGTTCGAAATCCGCCCCCCACCCCCTACCCCGATCCTCTTGGTTTATATCGTAAACACGCTCGTTATATTTTAATTCGTATTAATTTGTGACTAATTAACGCGACTAATATAAAGAATATTTATTTCGAAGAAAAATTATACAATAAGAGAATAATCGTTAATAAGATTTTATTTTTTGCGGGGGGGGGGGTAAATAATTGCTATAATAGTTAATTGATAAATTAACAATTTACTCTACTTCCATTTCTTTCGATTAATAATCGTCAAAATCTATTAACGTTTATTACATTTCAATCGAGATATCATTATGAAACAATTAACCCGACAAATCTATAATAGATAATTAGATTTATTATGAAAAATAAAAGAAATTATATTAATATACCGTTCAACAGATGGATGGTGTTTTTCAAAGTCGATGAGAGAAAAAAACACATAGGATACCGATTTAACCTTTAACGAGAAATATGTAATAGGATAGAAAAGGGTTGGCGTGAAATAAATTCATGTTTTCCCCCCCCCTCCCCCTGCTCCTAGAATTTTAGTTTACACCATAGACACGCGTAAATATGCTGATTACGTTTTAATCCAAATTTATGATATCGTAAAGGAAATTTTCGGAAAAGCTTTTTCCAATTTCCCCGGAGGCCTTTTTTTTAACCCCCCCTGCCCCCTGCTCCCTCCCCCGTAAGCAGACGCGAAAAGAAATCTCTTTTCGAGGACGCGAAGACTTCCCCCAGAGGAGAACGGAAATGAGTGGGGGAAAGAACGGGGGTCGCAACGGTGGTGGGGTGGAAGGGGGTTGTTAGAGTATGAAAAAGAAAAGAAAGAGAAAAAAGGAGGAGAGAGAGAGAGAGTTGGTGGAAAAATGCAAATAGAGAAGAAAACGTTTCGAACGTTTAACGCTAACGTTGAATAATGAAACATCAAGCTCTTGGCATTTTTCTTTTACCTTTTTCCTCCTTTTTTTTCTATTTTTTTTTTTTTAACCTTCGTGTTTTACCTTTTCTATTTCTATCCTCTTTTTTTTGTTCTTTTCTTTTCCGTCTCCTTGTTTTTTTCTTTCTTTCTATCTTTCTTTTTTCAGTCTTTTCTCGAGTTCTTAATCAGCGGCACGATTTGCTCGAAAGTAAAAGGTAAAAGAAAGAAAAAATAAAACAGGAGGAGGAGGAGGAGAGGGGGTGGGGTAGCAAAACGGTACCGTGCTCGTTTTCACATTTTTTTCTTGGAGACTTCGGTCTTTGGTATAAGAAACAAAAACAACCAAAAATAAGAAGAAAAATTCGTAGGGCAGAGAAGCGTTAGTGTATATGTATATATATATATATTCCCTTGTAAGGTAATAGTGGCAGCACGGCATTGGCAGGAAAAACTAGCATGGTACCTAACCAAAGTACCATACTGCGAATCCTTTCCCCGGGAGAGTTTATCTTCGGTGCTTTTAATTTCAGGTAGACCGGGCTCTTTACTACCACGAGAGGCATAATTATCGCGAAGGTTGGGGGACTGAATATTTCAGTTTTCTCTCTTTCTTTTTCTTTCCTCTCTCTCTTTCTTTCTTTCTTTCTTTCTTTCTTTCTATCTTTTACATTCTTTTTACTCTTTAGTTTTTCCTCCTACGGCAAGCTTCTCTCCATGCTCGATTCCTTTCGAAGATACAAACGAGCTAAGATAAAAAGAAGGGTGAGTTGCCAATGAGAGAGAGAGAGAGAGAGGGTGAGAAAAGAAGGTAGATGAATAGAGGCGATGACGAGGAAAAAAGAAAAGAAAAGAAAAAAGAACAAAAAAGGAAAGAAAGAAAGAAAGAAAAAAAAAAGCGTAATAGCGAACGAAGGTGGCTTGTTCGTTCGAGAAACTCCAACCGAGGGATTAGGAAGGAAAGTAATGTCAGGCATTTTGCGGACAGATTTGCATAAGTTCTCTTCCACCTACCATACTTCTCACGCTTCTCCGTATTTCTAATCTTCCCTCTTAACACCCACCTACACCCCCGTAGCCCACCCTCGCTCGTTCCTCCTACTAAATTCTTCTTCGAGGAATACAAACGGGTCTTAAATTTGATTTCCATTGCTTTTATTTTTCTTTCCAGAAGTGAAAAGCTTTTCGAATGATTAGATCGTTAGCGAGTCAATCACTGGATGAAATTTCGATCAGGGGGATTGTATTATTATCATTATCCGGTAAAATCTTCACTTTCTCGAATCTAACCCTCCCCGTCGAATCTTGTTAATGGTCTACTATCAACGGTATATTATTTACGGTATATACGTCATAATTTAGGAGGTAAATCCGATTTTACATTAACATGCACAATCGCTGTTTAGTACGATGATAATTATTAGTATTATTTATTCATAGTCGGTTTAGTATAGGTACTGTTTTCGTTTGATAATACGTGCGTGCATTAATCAGTGACTATTGAAAATATTCAAACAATTTTATGATCTATTTTATGGTTTTCGTATGTTTGCTTGTTTATAAAGCAATTACTCTCCGGTCATTGTCATAATATTCGTTTTGATAAATATTTTGCTAATTTATTTCAATTGCGTTGAAAAATCTAAATAACCTGGATGATTTGTATACGAGTAAAGATACGCGAAAAGTCAGAAAGTTAGTCATAGCGTTGGAATATTTTGTGGAATCCCTGTATATGTACGAGGACAAATTCAATAGGGAAGATATCAACTGTTTTGCATAACCTGTGGGTCTAATATCCTAGACTCTATTTTCTATCTAACATAAGCTACTATCTCTATCTGAAACTTTAAGAAGTTTAACCGTGAAACCAATTTGCAGTTACCGACATCTATAAAATAATCATAGTTAAAATGAATCGATACTTATTACGAATTGATATTAAAAAGATCATAGATCTAATTAGAATATCAAATCGTATATAAAATAATGAAATATTCTTGCGAACTTGTAAACACGTTAGTGAAAAATTGTTTCATTTGTTTTTTCGAAATATTTCGATTTAATTTTCATGTGTTTCCATTCATTCATATTCGAATGTCAGTTTACTATACTACACGGATACTAACGGAACTATTTTAATCATCGATTTTCCAGGATGTCCCGTAATCAAAGCGGATGGTCGGAAGAGGCAGGAAGTTCCGAAGGTATTCAACGACGAACTGGAACGAGACAGACGATTGGTACAACTCAATCCTTAAAAACTAATAGTGCTATATTAGAAGACAGGACATCTTCCGGTACAACTTGTAAAGGTGGATTCAGATTAGGCATCTACGGTTGGAGAAAAAAGTGTTTATATTCTTTGGTCCTCACTCTGATGATCATCGTCATCCTAAACCTTGCTCTTACCGTCTGGTTACTCAAAGTTATGGGATTTACTTCGGTGAGTATTCGAAAAGTATTAGCTCGTTCACTCCGATTCTAATCCAAGACAATTATTTTCTTTCACTAAGGTTTCCACGGAAATAAAATATTTCATTCCTCTTCTTTTTTCCTCCACCAAAAACAAAAATCTAAAATAAATTAGAGTATCCTGTTAAAATTGTGAAACGAGTGTACGTAATTATCAATATTATTCGTAATTATAAAAAAAGACGGATATTCCCTTTTTTCGAGATAGAAGCTGAGCACAAAAAAAGTGACATAGATAGATAGACGAGAAAAAAAAGAAAGGAGAGGTGAAATAAAAGGTGGTTGAAGTATTCAATTCATAAAAAGCAATCGCAATCACTCGAGAAGATCAAGCATGCGCGTATAATATCCTTTGTTCGATAACGAATCTTAATTTTTGACGTTCGACGCGGCCGTTGCATCCTCAGTCGTGATCGGTGCGAACGAGGATTCCCATTGTGTTTCAACCACTCGAACTTTGCACGTACGTACGTACCAACCTATCTACCAGCTACCAGCTACCAGCCTACTACAGCTACAGTTACCGATTCGATTCTATCTATGTGCACACTTTTTCCCCCGAACGAATTTCGAGTATTGTTATCAACCGTTGTATATGTCCCGAAATACCGTCCTATAAATGGAGATTCCTCGAGGTTCAACTGCGTCTCTTTTCAATTTGCATTTCAACCGAAAATTTCAACGTTTGTTTCCTACAACGACGCGAACGATGAATTTTTTTTTGCTGCCCCACCCCCCTTCTTTCCTTCTCTCTTTTTTTTCTTTTCTTCTTCTACTCTCTCCGATCTAGTTTTTGTTTTTTTCTTTTTTTTTTTTCAAGGCGCGAGGGATGGTGTTTCGGTTGAAAATCGTCGACGAGAGTTACGCATCGCGAACCAACATTGGCAATCGTTCGTTCATTCGTTCTTTTTTTCTATTGACGTACGAAAAAAAAAAGAAAGAGAAAAAAAAGGAAGAGTGAATAATTAGAGAAAGAAACAGGGCACAATGGGGTGTGCCGTGTTTTAGGTCAAAAGATCCAACGGTTGTTAACAGGTTTGAATATAATTTTCGTTTTAATTGCCGGAAACGGCGGGCATATCGGCACGCAGAGAAAATCGTCTCTTTTCATATTTCTTCTTTTTCTTTTTCTTCTTCTTCTTCTTGTTATTTTTGTTCTTCTTATTCCTCAACTCTACCTACGTGGGCTTTAATTCGAGCAATCATAATTAACCGACCCTTCTCAGTCGAGACTCGTAATTCCCTGGGGTGGTGCTAAAGTAAACGCGTTTAAACTACTGCGAAAAGCATGAAATATTCTTACGCTATACTTGAGAATAATTATTTCTTTAAACATTACGTTTATTTTTTATTTTTTCTATAAATTTACCATAGCTTATTAATTTATTTCCTCGTATCTTCGATCAGTCGTGATTTTATAAACGTGCTCGCAACTTTACTCTATATTATTTAATTATTTAATTATTTTTTATTATTTATATCATTATTATTTTCAATAGGAAAAAGGAACGCATGAACCAGTCAAAATATTGTTTTATTTTATAATAAATGAAGAAATTTGTATGAAATAAAAACGAAAAGGAACGTGTGTGACGTTTGCGAAAGGATTTGAAAGGAATCGTTTGATAGAAAAAATTGACGTCTCGATGTGTGAAATATTTGAACGGTGTTATAAAATATAAGAGAAATCAAGGTAATTCAAGATGGCGAGAGTAACGTAAAAGAAAACTCGGAAAATTCAGGCTCGTGTGAGAAATGCTTTCGAAAAATGTAGGTTGGGGAAAGATAAGTGGAGGAAGAAGAGCAGAAAAAAGAAACTGGAGAAAGAGAGAGAGAGAGAGTGTGAGAGAGGGGAGTAGGGGGAGGCTTACATTTCCCATGGGATATTCTTAGCTGCTCGTAGACTTCTTACTTACGGATTGATACTCAATTTTCAACGAATTTAGCTACCATCGAAGGATCATTGCGCCAAATCGCGTAAGTTTCTTTCGATTTCGAATAAATTCGATAATGGGCCGGTACTATTTCGAGAGAATCGATGAATTTCGTTGCGTTAGATTAAAGAAATATATAAATAATTATATATAACAATTATATTATTTATCTTTTATTTATTTCTATCTTAATCGATCATTCAAATTTTTCATCGTTCGATTGTCGCAAAATCAATAACCAAAATTACAATATATTAAACAAATAAAATTACAATATACAATAAAACATATTCGTAATACCATCGTTGAATAAAATTCATAATTATCGGTGATAAAAACGTTGGAAATAAAATGTCGCCCTTTCTATTACTTTTTTCTTTTTCCTTTACAAAAACATGCCTCTAGTTTACAGTTTACTGTAGTGTAGTATAGTAGAGTATATAGTCGAATAGTCCCATCTTAAGCAAGGCATCTTTCTTGGTCGCGTGAAAAGAATAAAAAGGAAGAAGAAAAAGAAGAAGAAGGAAAATAAGAAGGAGGAGGAGGGGCAGGAGGGTAGAGTATAAAGAGAAAAGAAAAAAAGAATAAAGAAAAAAGAAAAAATAAAATAAAAAAGAAGGGAAGGGAAGGGAAGGGAAGGAGGTTGAGGAGGAGGAGGGGGTGAAGGAGGCTGGAATGCATTCCGCGAGCCAGCAAATATTTTATGTCGTCCGTGCTTCTCTTCGCCTTCATCCACCATTCTTTTCCATCCATTCATATTTGATGAGTGTCTCGTCCTCCCTTCTTTTTTTTTTTATTCTTCTTTTTTTTCTTCTTCTTCTTCTTCTTTTTCCACCGACCTATCTCACCCTTTACTATTCTATACCATTCTATCTTCGAAGCTTCCTTTACTCCCCCCATCCCCTCCCATCCCTTACTTTTACTTTATCTATCTTTCTTCTTCCTGTCTCTCTCTTTCTCTCCTTTCAACCCCCTGCGTTACTTCAAACTCGCTTGGAGCAATATCTCGACGAAATTAAATCATTTTCTCGATTAAAGGATCGCCCTATGATGGCATTAATTAAAACCATAGTAGAAGGGTATTCGTTATTAAAGACCGCAGCATTCTCCGCGTATCACATGACTATAATAATATCATCGAACGATCAAATGAATCTTGGATAATCGATGTTTTTATCAACGCGTATCGCTAAATGATCTTATTATTATAAAATGCGATTTAAAAATAAATCATCCTTCATTTTTATTTAGAAAAGTTCTTATAAATGTGTAATAAATATGATTCGATTAACTCGTTACTTACTTTCAATAATTCAAGAATTACTTTCAGTTACTCTATCATCTATCGACGCAATTATTTGTAACAACTTAATAATCAAATATATTGATCATTATTTTTTTTTTTTTTAATATACAAAAATTAAGAAGCTCTTATATAGACAAGAATTTGATTGTTTTATGGAGTATAGTTTACGTAATATGGTCAAGCAACCACGCATATGGGCAATAATTTTCTACAAGTATTATATATGCATACTAACGCAAGTTCTCATCCTGTCTCTCTCTCTCTCTTTCCTTCTTGTACAAATGTACGGCAGGTACGGTATTAAAGGATATCCATTATAACACCTAGCCACCAAGTGCGAGCGTAATATAGCACGTACGGGTCCATGAATTTTGAGCGTATAGTAAGCAGTATAGTGATAGTAGCTTAGTACATATAGGCCCCTTTCCTTCACACTCTTCCTCACCCTCTCTCACCCTCTCTCTCTCTCTCTTGTTCATGCTCGTTTTCCGAGACACGAAGAAAGTCAAGTTTATTGTTTCCAGCGAGATTATATCTAGCAGGATTGGACGTACATAGACCCGGGGTTTGGTTGTTTCTCTTAAACCACATTTTCATCTAACACCAACGGCTAAGATTTACTGTAACGATTTAATAAGAAAAAACTTTCTTCCATTTTTTTTTTAACTTTTTTCCGAATTTATATTCGATATTTATTTTATTTATATTGTTTTTTATTTTTGTTAAACTTTTTCACTTTCTCATACTTAACCAATACTATCAAACACTTTTCTCTACGTTAACGGTATGTGATTTTAGTTGTTTTTTTCTTTTTTTCGAATTGGTCACCCCATCCGTTTATTAACCGTGACACATCGTTGCTTAACTTTAAACTAGATCATCATTATATATATAACAAATATTTACCCATACAATCGAATGGTATATATTATTTTGATATTTAATTGTAAAATAACTTCGTTGCATTTGTGTTGCTTTGGTTTAATTCTCGCTTTTTAGCCTTTTCACTTTTACGGCTGTAATTAAGCAACCGACGTGAAAATACAAACTCGCGAAGGGGGAAGAAAAAAAAGAAAAGTACTCTTTTTTTTTTGGTTTATTTACCACCATCACCGTCACCACTAACACCACCACCAGTACTATCATCGTCATTCGTCGTTTTGAGTTACGCGAGATAGAAGGCAAAAAGTAATTAGAGAACGAAACGTACGATAAATTATTGTGCCAGGAACGGACGAGAGTGGCAATACGAAGATAAAGTTAGGAGTTGGATGAGATGACGTATAAAAAAAACGAGAAACGAAGAAAAAGGGAAAAGATGAAGGAAAGAGAAGGGGAAGATGAAGGAGGATAGAAAAGTAGGAAGGAGTGCAACGTTATAAGAGAAAATCAGACTCGGAGACATTAATGATGCCCTTCGGGCACGCTGACTCTTCTAGTCGGCTTTATATAATTGTTACCATTAGCACAAATATATATATATATATATCATTATATACATCTTTTTCTATATATTTGTTTATATATATAAAGTGATAAAAGTATATGTTATAAATAAGGCAAGAAAAAACAGTAGCCGGTAGTGACGCCAGTCCCGTCACCAGGCAGCTCGTTATTTTTTTTAAGAGATCTATCCTGCGATGAATGAGCTCGTTGCAAGTCGTGCCCCACACACACACACACATTTTCTTTTTCTTCTTTTTTATTATTCTACTTCGTTTTTTAGTAATTTTTTATTTTATTTGATTTTTTCTATAACATCCAAATTCACTAGATGGAATCTTGTTCGATTTATTATTTGTTACATTAGGTTGTTCCATAAGTTAATTCCTTATTTTTTCGATGTACACTCGCGTGCTTCGATTTTTGTTTTATCTAAAACCGATCCGATCGATAATTCGTATCAGAAGCTAGGAAACTCGTGAAACAAGACGAAATTAGAATACTACAGGGTTCAAGGGAATAAAGATGACGATAATGATGATAGGGCAAAGGATATGGGTTGTATATTTGTATGTGTGTGATGAAGAAGGTGGGAGGTCGTTTTCCGTAGGGCGATGACAGTACGTTTTGAGTCAGATTACCTTAGTCGCTAGGAGAGTTGGGCAAGTTTCGTCCAGCTCAGGATAATTACGTGAGGTAGGTTGGTAGGTAGGTAGGTACATTAGCATCGGTCTACGTACCGCATGCATACATACGTGTAATTAGCAGTACGCAAGGGTATGCTTTTGCATTCAGGTATCTGCCCGTGTAAGCACAGCACACGTAGAAAACACGCGCGTTTAAACGAGCATCCAACGTGTCGTACTTTCCTGCGAAAACCCTTTTCCTACCCGTGTAGTAGTAGTTCGCGCATGCTTTTACATTTCTATTCTTGATAAGACTATTCTTTCACCTTCTCCCTTTTCTCTCTCTCTCTCTCTCTTCCTATTCTTCTTACGCGTGTAATAACGATAACAAACGACAATAACTAGAAAAATCTTTACTTTGGTTAAGATTAAAGTGTCATTTGTTTTAAAGTATTTTATTTAACCTTATTGTATTATTCACCAGTTTTGTTTTTTATAATAAAATTAATTATTTATTTATGTACATCGTTACGAACTTGTTAGAACCATACCACAATCGTTTATCGATTAAAAATAATGTTAAATACAGAGAATATTCTAGTGTAAGATTAAACCTCGAATAAAAATGTATAAACATGTTATCTAGATGTAGGATAGGTAAAACAAAAGAATAGTTAAAAGTAGTTAAGCGCCCTACCTATCTAGGATCTATCGTAAGGGCTAGGGCGTGAAAACGAAATGCTCTTATAATCCTTGTAAATAACGCGCTTTGTATTAATTTATGGACGGCGAGCAGCCGACTAACGTCCGGGGGCGTCGTTACGATGATATACGCTTGTAGGGGGTAGTATCATGGGGTAGTAGCAGGGGCAAGGGTAGACGGTAGAAACAGGGAAAGGGGGTAGGTCGACGGGGGTAGTCGGAGGGGGGAAAAGGTAAAAGCGTAGGTGAGAGTGAAGGGAAGGGGATGAAGGGGGGTGGTGTTATTTGGATTTCATTACGTCCTCTACGTCCTGAAATAGAAAGAGTGAGATAGTGTGAGTGAGTGAGAGAGAGAGAGAGAGAGGGGGAAGTTAGGAGCTCCTCCTACACGTATGCTTCACCGTCGAATCGTGTTTCCGCATTTCTGGTGATATCGAAGGGGAGAAATTGGAGCAATGCCCGTGCCACCAACGACAACCTTGCACCACACCGGACGCCTCTGAATATACATATCTATTCGTGTATTATAATATCTAGGTATATTGATGCGGATGTATATATGTTTATGTGCATACGTACAGGATCGTTCATATCAAGTGTTATCAAATTGTTTTTCTCTAGATATTTATATGCATATTGAATTTCTTTTGCTTTTCTACTTTTGCTTTTTTTTATATTCGTTATAGACCAATTTGTAATAGTAAAAAGGAATTTATGTATTTTTGTAAGTGATTTTTTGTCGTTGTAGGGTTAGAAGGGTTGGTTCGTAGTTTCTTTTTTTTCTTTTTTTTTTGGAGCGATAGAATTAGTATAATTTTCTCATCGAATTGAATGACAGGTGTGTTTGAAATATTTTCTTTTTATTAAAGCTTGGTTTATATTTTATTTAAGTATTGAAATAAATTATAGAGGGGGTATATTAATTTGAAAGTGTGCGATAGATATTTTGTTTAAGTGACAATTATCTATAAGTAAATGAATTGAAATATTTTTGTTTAATGGGAGTAAAGTATTAATTATGTTGTATTCAAAGTGAATAACAGGTAATTAAAAAAAAGAAACATATCGTAACATTTCATTTGAACTATCCTGTACACGTTAGATACGCGCACGGGTAATAAATTTAAATCGATCACCAAGAGGAACGAGAAATATTCTTCGAGTACTACAGAATAGGAATAATTTAAACGATCGCAGGATGTTCCAACGCGCGATGACGAATTTAAATTATATTCGAATCGTGAAAATTGTATTATGAGAAATACGAGAAATGAAAAAATAAAAAAAGAAACATTTTCTTTTCGTCGTTAGATCGAAAATAGAAAATGCTTCTAAGCAAATCAGACTTAGAGATACTTCGAAGTGATTATAAAAGTGGAAAAAACGGGTGAAATACATTAATCATCGGTCACGTCGAATAATCTAACGGTAAAAGTATATTAATAGATTATACTGGAAAGAATTTTTATTGACCATAAAAATGTTACTTTTAATTTAACAATACTTCGAACACACTTTGACGTTATACGAATAATACCGGTCATAGTTATTAATCTTATTACGAGAGTTTAGGATCTTTATTCATCGTCAGATACGTACATCACTCTCTCTCTTTCTCTCTCTTTCTCTCTTTCTCTCTCGGATGAATAATCTATTATCGTCTGGATGGATGAAAACGAGTGAGAGGAAAAAGAAAAATGAACTGAAAAGGAAAAAAGAAAAAACAAATTAAAAAAGAAAGAGTAACGTTAGTTTTCCTATAATCCCGTACGATTAAAATTTCATATTAGCGTACTGTTATAAAGTACACCATGTACATGGAAAAAAGAAAGAATCGGATGGTTTTTTATGAAGTTTTTATGCGATATCCTACGACCGGTCGTTTGGTATTTTAAACATTTAATTATATCACGATTGATTCTTTTCCGACTCATCTCTTGGTAGCAGTCAACGTGTCGGGATTGTTAAATGAAAAAAAAGTATCTGGTTTTCAACATAGCCTGTCTTTCTACATTACTTTTTCTTCTTTATACATACTATAATTTACTCATATTTTCGTCTAGATTTTTATATTGAAGTAATAAAAGATGCAAGAAAAATACAATGTCATAAACTTTACTCTTATATAAATGATATTTTATATAAGTATATATTAAAGTTGCAAAATAAATGAAATAAAACGTATAAGAAAAATATCTTTAAAATTGAATGCAGGTCACGTTGCAATATAAGCTTAACAATAAGTAAGCAAACAAATTAAAAATAAAATATATATATATAAGCAGAGATAAAACGTTATCTCCGATACAACGAGTTATCATATTCCTGGAACGTTATCGATGTTAACGTTTACGTTTACCTTTAAATAGAAGGTACAATGATCGTATCGTTTTCCAAACGATTTGGCTAATCTATTGGCAATACTATGAAAACCTTCTGCGACCACAATGACGTTCAATCGGATCGAAGTTGGGTGCTGCTTTTGAAAGAGTATCTGCAACATACAACAGCACAACACAACACAACTCAACACAACACAACGACAACGACAATACAACAAAAAGAAAGTAAAGTAAAGAAAGAAAGAAAAAAATGAATAATACGACTATCGATCTATTTTATCCCCCTCTTTTGAAGATTTCAAAGTACTCTGAAAGCAAAGCCTTCGAGTTTAGCACTTTAAAAAGACGTTTTCTATGACGTTAGCTTAAGTCGAAACGATTACGCAATTCATTTTAACGAGTTCTTGCACGTTTTCCTTGCCATTAAAAATTCATCAACGCTGTGAACTGAAATCAACGTGTGTCGTTGCACGTTGAACTCGCATAACCAAGCTCTCTCTGCCCCCCCTATCCTCCTCCTATTCCCCGCCACCCTGCTGCCGCCGCCCCTAAACTCACCCCTCGGAGGAAAATTAGTTGGAAGTTTTAGATTTATCGTAGGTTTTGGCTACTACCCAACGAACCGCGTTTAAAACTTCTTTCTTTTCTTCCACAGCAATAACAAATAGATTCTACTTTGATCGTACCCACCAATCATTGGAAATCAATCAAATGGGATGAAGATAAAAATCATTATAGGGAATCAAACAAAAAATATAAAAGTAAAAGGGAAAAAAGAGCAAACGATCGAACGAACGAAAGTACTCTGCGTTTTATTTTCAAATAAATTAGATTAAATTTTCAATAATCGACGGAATTAAATATATATATTATATTAAAAAAAAATAAGAAGATAAATTTGGCCTTTTAGGAGTTAGGATCAAAGATTAAATAAACGATAGGTTTTTCAACTCTCTCTCTCTCTCCCTCGTATACCTTTTTTTTTTCGATCTATATTCAACGATCTGGAGGTAGACGAACCTCGTGGAAATAAAATTCTGCCTACGCCGATTTTCCAATATTACACGAGATATTTCAAGCGACGGTGGCGGTAGCAATAGTAATAGCGGTGGTGGTGTAGTTGTGGTGGTGGTAGGTGCCAGCGTAGACACAATAGAGACCCCCTACAGCGTATAGGGTGCACGTGGCTCATCACTGGATTTATTATTGAAAGGTTCGAGAACGATAAGAGGCAGATAGCTATTGCATGCTTACAAAGCTCTAGGAATACCAAATGCTAGACCATTTTATTATACAAGATACATACTTGACATTATCACGCGATGCAATTCCTTATTTCGAATTGAAAATATTTTTTATTCCTATGTCCTCCCTCTATACTTTTTCTCTTACTTTCTTTTCTTTTCTTTTTTTTTCTTCTTTTTTTGCGTGCATAATACGCGTACAATGCGAACGTTCCGCAAGGAAAATAGCGGATATCGATGGAAAGAGAAGGGGACAGGGGGGTAATGGGGAGGGGAGGTAGGTAGAAAGAGGAAGATGAGAAGGGTAAAGGATTTTTATCGACGTTTTCGTCCCGAAGAAAAGTTCGATAGTCCGTTTCTTTCACTGACAGTCATTTCCTCTTCTTTCAGGAGGGTATCGGCTCGCTAAAAGTGGTGCCCGGGGGGATTGAGCTAAGAGGTCAGGCCGCTATTCTAGACACCCTCGTGGCCTCAAACCTTAAGTCTCGAAAAGGTGAAAATCTGGTACTGGAATCCTGGAGCAATTTTACGGCCACGGCTAGGTCGCATGATGGTCGATTGTTAGCGAGATTAACCGTTGGTAAGGAAAAGATAATGATACGTTTTATACACGTTGAGGTATGAAACTATGATTAATATATCATTTATGCAAATTCGAATGTTAATATTTAACGTTACCTATATTTGGAAATTTCAATTTGAAGCTATGGATTAATTAATTAATTCATTTGTCTTAAACGTTGACAATGGAAAAATTAAAATTTGTATGAAATAAAATATATAGGTTATGATTTAGTTTTTATTTTTAATATTACATATTTTGACGTGAAAATTTGTATTCCCGCGTACTTCGATAGTATTATTATTTTTAATATTTTTTGAACGTAAATGAAGAACGTTTCATTTCATTCTTTGAAGTACGGTACTGTGTTCCAGGTGTTAAAAAATATTTTTTATACCGGCTCGTAAAAATTAAAATTACTCGAAACTTGTTGCATTTAATTTTCTCTCTCTCTCTCTCTCTCTTTTTTTTTTTTCTTTTATTTTTATTTATTTCATTCATTCGACGTTAATGTAAATTTTTCTTGATAATTAAAATAAACTTTCTTTGTTACTTTTGGTAAGAACTAACGTTGCATGCTTTATATAACACGAGGTATTATTTATATATATATATTTTTTAATTGCAAGCTTCAAAGAGTTAAGATATTTACATATAACTTTTTGCAATGGAGGTATATTTTTTGTAAATTGTCGCTCAGCGAGTCAAAGGGTGTATGAAAAATAAAATAAAATGAAAAGTTTTATCTCGCTAAATGAAAGAACCGTAAATGTAAATTTACGAAATATTAACATACTAAAACGCACCGCGTATTTTCCCACGCTCAAAATTTTCCGTAAAATTAGTATAATCCAAAACTACGTGTATGTATTATAAGTCAGGAGTCCTATTCCTAAAAGTATTGAAAAAATGTTATGGTGTTCAGAGTTGGCAATACTTTTTAACAAAGATGGAACATGTTTAACACTTCTGATATAATTTCAGGTGAGGACCGGTTCGATTGCATTTCAAAGGGCTTCCGAATAACCGATCCACGAGGAGGAGTACTGTTTTCAGCCAATAGAGAACAAGTATTGGTAGGAGCAGACATGTTAAAAGTAACCGGGGATGGTGGTGCCGTTTTCCAGGGTAGCGTACAGACACCATTAGTTAGAGGAGAATCTGGCCGGGGTCTCAGGTAATTCTATCGATCCTTCATCATCAATATAAACCAATGTTATAAACAAAAAAGGCAAATAAAATAAATCAATTTTTCTCTATTCGTTTTGTTTTTCCTTTTTTAGATTGGAATCCGCAACGAGGTCAATAAAAATCAGCGCCCCGCAACGAGTGGTATTGGAATCCTGGGCAAACGAAATTTCAGCGTCCTGTTTGACCGACTTGAAAGTTCAGAGCGTTCACGGTGCAATAAGACTCGATTCCAAATCCGTCTTCCTGAAAGGTCTAAAAACAGCTGTAACTGTTCAAGGAAGATCCTCGAGGGAGTCGCAACAACAACAGCAACCACAACTGCAACTGCAACTGCAACAACAGCAACCACAAGAAGAAGAACAACAACAGGAACAAGAACAACACCACCAACAGCAACAGCAGCAGCAGCATCAGCAGCAGCAGCAACAGCAGCAGCGGTCTTCCAGGTCCTCGATTCATCAAAATCAAAGAGAGACGAGCATTTATCAACTGTGTGCCTGTGCTAACGGGAAGCTCTTTCTTGCCAGACCGGAGGGTATCTGTCAAGCGGACAAATCCGTTTGCTAATGCGTCCTGGGTGTCATCGAAATAAAAGAAAATTTCATCAAACGGAAGGAAAATGAAAATGGAAACGACTGTTTGTCCGGCTTAAGAAAATACAAGCCGTGATATCCAACCGCCATATCAGGTGGAGGATTAGACGACGAGAGGCCTTTTTTTGGAAATCATTGCAAGAGTATCAAACGAATTGAACTAGTCGATGAAGCGATTGAATTATTAATAATCCCCACAAGTTGATATTTGCTCAAACTGACATTTTCTACGTAGCGGAAATGAGAGAGTCACTTGGGTTGGTGGGTGGGTGGATGGGTGGATGGGTGATGTGTGTGTATGTGTGTGCGTGTGCGTTCAAACGCTTCCTCGATTTGTTCCATTTTGATCGCACATTGTATATTATACCCTTTGTAGAGTATGAGTCCGCGTACACCCACGGAGTAGGTCGCGTGAGTCGTGTGTGTGTGTGTATGTGTGCTCGGTGACTTGCGCGGAAACTTGATCAACTATGACGACGACGACTACGACGACGACGATTATGCTAAAGACGATGACGATGATGATGATGATGATGATGATGATAATGATTATGATGATGATAAGGATTTCCTAGGGTTCTGCGGACATCTATGTGTATGTAGCATTGTTGCTGACGCTACCCCGCGATGTATATCTTGTATATCAGTGAAAACGTAACGTGCGGTTACCGTTTAGACATCAGATGCATCATTAAATAACAAACAAATCTCCAGCTCCTCGTCTATCCGCTTTCCTTCGTCATTTCTTTTTTTCTTTTATCTTACGTCATTTTCTTTTTTAAATATCTTCCTCTTAGCTCCAAGCTCGTTTCTACGTCTACTTTTGTTATTAAGTATATTGCGTTGATAATTATGAGAACGAAAAGAAACAGTCTAACATTTTTATTATACATTAACGAGAAAAAGTAATATTATTCTTTGATATTTAACAATATTATTAAGGAAATAATCTTCTTTAGCAAAGATTATTAAAGAAAAAAAAAAAAAAAACCAGAATCTATCTTTCAATGAGCTAATACAATGCCCAATTTGTAATACCAATTAGTGGTAAAATCGTGTTATTCAAGAATTGATTTATTTTCGATCGCGTTTTCTGGTAAACCTGGAAGGAAATGTGAAGACAAAATGTAGTTATTGTAAAAGGATCAGGATGCGATCCAGCTTGTACGCTGTACGTCGGCCATGTCCATCTATTTATGTATGTGGCAATAAAGTCGTTATTGTTACTATTATTATTAATCGTCGCCAAGTGCCTTTCACTATTTCTTTCAAATTCAGGTTAATCTCGTGTACGGGGACAGTTAACGTTTGCTATTGGACAACCAACATCAAACAGTAAGTAAATACAGATAAATGTAGGAGAGTTTTGATAAAACACGTCTTGGGTTACTTCTCGTGTTGCACATAATAATAATAATAATAACTTAAGTTAATTCTATCAGAAAATGTTTATGAAAAAAAAATAGCATTTAGATTGGAAAATAATTCAATTGCAGAATTTCAGAATAAATAAATGGCCTAACCTGACTGATTTAATCTCGATTAGTATTCATTCTTTATTGCGAACTATATCGTGAAAAGTAGCAATAAATTGAGAAAAGTTATTTCCAGGTCCGATATAATTTTTTAATCCGAAAGACAAGTATGATATTTCGTGAAAATGAAATGGCCTATTTTCTAGATACTCTTGTATACGTAACGATAGGTATAACAGAGATGCAATCTCGTGCAGTGGTCGCAGTAAGCGATTCCGACGGTAGGATAATTTTCTCGAAATTCGAGATTAAAATTGCATCGGGCATGGGAGGAGTGGGCTGGGAGGAGGGACGAGAGGAGAGAAGAGGGAAATGAAGAAAATGTAGGAAAAACAATATGCGAAACAACTACGCGGATAAAAATAAAAGTCGTATTCTGTGTAGGATCTAAAAGCGGGTTGGGGTTCGTGGAAGAAACCCACTGGGCGAATTATAGTGAATTAACATGAACGCGAAGTAGGAAAAAAGAATTGTTGGAGGAAAAATAATGGCGTGAAAATTCTCTTACCTCGGTTAGAAATAAAAATAAGAAACAAGGAGTACGGGGAGTATCTTTATATTTTAGTGATAAGAAAAGAAAAGAAAAGAAAAGAAATATAAAGAACAAGGAAAAAGAAATAAATTAAATGAACAAAAAGGGGGGAGGGGGGACGGACGTCTTTTGAAGACATCGGGAAGAAAGTGTTGTTAAGGTAAACCCGTAAACTTGAAAGTCCTGTTGAGTTTCCGCTTGGCCAAACGATCAAACTCCTTCAGCTTTTACTCGATCTCTTCCGATTGTGTAGCTTTGCGCTTTAGAGAGTCAAGAAGCACGTTGAACCAATCGTGTAGTATGGTTGTCGTCTATGTCTACGTCTATGTCTATGTCTCTCTATGGATGGATAGATACAGGGAAGGTGAAACTCCACCCTTAATGTACGATCGTTTCGATTAATCCTCCAAGTGGATTCACGCGCTCGTAGGGGTTTAATCCTGGTACGGGCGTTACCGTCGCGTTTAACTCGACCGTTCGTTCCTACTCCGACGATCGTTCATCCGTTCATCCCTCCATTTCCATATTAAATATAAATCGTTCAACAACCTTAAAAAAAAGAAGAGACAAAAAAAACGAATAGATATGTATATTACTTTTGCATGATTAAGAATAGTTACCATATATATTGTTGATTTGTGTCAGCCTTGGCAATTGGAATTTTTACCAATCGAGTTCTTGGATAACTTTTAAATTTACGAGTCAACGTTTTATTGCTTTCGTTAATTCGTCAATTTTATAAAACGTAGATATATAAAAATAACATTTTTCTTATATTTATTAGTGTACCTTTCGAGTAGGGGCAAAGAGGGTGGTTTTTTTTTTGAGTAATCGTGGAATTAAGAATAGAAATTGGGGAGTCTCGTACAGTAAAGGGTCGAATTTTGTTACATTTCTCGATTAATTTCAACGAGATTCTCTCGGATGCGAATAAAAATAATTCGAAATAATAATTTTGCCGATTCCCTTTTAGCAGTGTACTTGCCGCACATTATAAACGTGTGCTCGTAATATATTTTAATTATGACATTAATAATAATAAATAATAATGAAAAATATATGTGATTTATAATTTAGTATAATATAAAGCCCTTCCGGGTCTTTAACAATATATATATGTATAAGTTGTTAAATAGAAGCAAGTTACATGAAGGATTTACACATATGGCCTTTAGCTGCTGCTAGGCTTTTCCATAGATTGAAGGTACCCGTTGTAAAAGGAGTGTACCTTCAGGGGTTTGGGAAGAATTAGTTCAAGTTGAGTACAAGCACGATTATACTTTGGTAATATATAGTTGAAGAACCCCTGTAGGGAGATAGTTGAGTAACGTTGGTAACAGTAAAATCCTGTTGGTATCCAACCCGTCCTGGATAGTATCTAAAGGATGAGTTCTGTGAACCGTGAAATTGTTGCACATGGATACGCGTGCGTCCGATAAAGCTTTAAATACGAATTAGTGGCAGCAGCCGCCGCGGAAGTCTTCTCTGGGCAAAGCAACGCACCCGTAACGCAACAGAACAGAACAGAATAGAACCTAACCTGACCTAAGCTAGCTAACCTAGCCTAACGGGATGCAATGCCCAGTGCAACGTGGGTCACAACACGTGTGCTGTCCTGAACATTGCAGAACACACAGGGTGGTTGGTGGTCCACCTCTTCTCTCGTGCTATTGGAAATCTTGTTTCTCTTCTGTAATTATTATCGAATAGGAGTGAGGGGGTAGGGGTGGGTTAGCGAAGGTAGGTGGTACGAGAAGCGTTTTAAGGATTGAATTCGTGAGCGGGTGGCACTAACGTTCGACACATCGGTAAGCATTAAATGTGGTCTGCCGTTAATGACGACAGTCGTGTGCTACGCTTTTACTGATATATATGAAGATAGTAGTAGTAGTAGTAGTAGTAGTAATAGTAGTGGGGAACATAATCGAAGCGTTTTACTTTACGCATCGTCCTACTACGTTACCCACGCTCAAGATAAAAAAGATGAGAAGGAAGAAAGGAAGGAAGGAAGGAAGGATGGATGAAACGGGAGGATGAGGTAGCAAAAGGGGTTGGGGGGTTGGGGGGAGGGGGGATTGTGAAACTCGCAAATAGATATTTGCCGAAGGCGGGGACCACCCGCGTTGCAGAAATTAAAAAGGAAGTGGTATCGATCCGCGGTATTGCCGCACCATCATTGAAATTATGTAAGCTAGAAATGTAGGTTAATGCATACTCGAACCGCGTTCTTAATGCCACCGACGCAAATTGTCGGGCTGTGTGTATTTTTGCGAACATTTTGCGGGAGCACCATCCAACGTAGATGTTTATCGTAACTCCGTAAAGAAAGCCGTCGTCCCTCGGCTTTTTCTTTTCCCATATAGACGAAAATGGAAATTCGAGAGAAAGAGACGAAGGAAGGTAATTTTTCAATCGGCCTTGATCGAACCCAGGATCCTATCGCCTCGTCGTCGTCGTCGTCGTCGTCTCGTTTTCTTTCTTTTTTTTTAAACGAATAAATTTTGTTTAGTTTTAATTTCCCGATAATCCTCGTTAAAGGTATATTTCTTTTATTTGAAAGAATCAAAACATCATTTTTAATATTCCAAGTATATAAAAACAGAAAGCAGAACTTTTTCTCGTTTCCTAATAATTGAATGCACTTCAATATGATCGTCTCTTAATAATCGAATTAAAATATTAACACCTTACCGATAGCACGTGATAAAATTTAAATGCGATTTTGTAAGAATTCAAAGCCGATTTTAATCGATTGACTATAGATAAGACGTGAACAATTTTAAATAATCGATGTGGATATTTAAGTAAATAAGGTATCGGACATTATCAAAAGAGAATAAAAATAATCTTATAACGACTCGTTTAATTTTGTATTTCAATAATGGCATAAATTGCTTTTTACCTGACTAGTATATACTTGAGATCGGGTCCAACGATGTTTTAAAGTACCTAAAATTGATGGAGTATAAAAATTCGATTAAATGAACAATAGAATAAAGATTGTTTGATCCTAGATCAAACGTATGTAATAGGAAGGGTTGTAAAAAGTAGGAGTGGGTAGATACCGTGACAGGGTTAGATCTGATGCGTTACTTTAAAGTGTAAATGCAAACTACGATAGGAGTATAACAGGTTGTTGCTTCGTAAAGAGAACTCTACGGTATGAAACGTGAGTGGATCGAGTAAACGTTGCCGTGTTAAGCATATATGTATTCAATTGTAGCAGTAGTAGTAGTAGTAGTAGTAGTAGTAGTGGTGGTGGTGGTGGTGACGTTGGTGATGTCTGTGGTGGTCGTTGGTGAGTACTGAGGGCTGAGGGTTGAGAGGTAGAGGCGGATCACTTCCACGAGAGAAATCCACCGAGAGGGGATTGTCTGAGGTCAGAGGTTAGGACACTCGTGCCTCGAGGGCTCTTACTCTGATCAAAACCGCCAAATAGATAAATTACTCATCCTACTCGTTCTCGTCTCCTTTTCCCCGAGATTTTAAACTAAAAATAATATAAAGAAAGAATAAGTGTATGAAAGATAAGATAAGAATTCTTTTCTCGAAATATCTGTGTCTCTGTTGTTTTTTTTGAAATTATAGGAATCGATATCAAGGAGATAATAGAAAAATCGCATTTATTATTCTTAATCGATAGTCACTTTATCAGATATTTAACAGAGCAAAGTAACGATGAAGTAATATTTGATGATTTCCGTTAGGACAGAATTAGAAGATAGATCGCGTAGAATGCAGGTCGAGTTCTAGGAATAGATATCTAAGGTGCCTAATGGAAACCTAATGAGAAAGCGAGGAATCCATCCATATTCTCTCGTCGATTTCTATCACCAAACGTTAATTCTTGCTACACCTGATGCGTTCCTGTCTTCCTAGTACCTCTTCAACAACCTAACTTCACTTTACTCACTTACGTATGTTAGTATTTACTTACTTACTTAGATATTTCTTGTGTACGTGTAAAGGCATATAGGGAATCGTAGTTTTCCGGATCCCGGTTGGGTGTCTCAGTTTCGTTAGTTCGAAGGAACTGGAAGTCTCGGGGAAGTAGTAGTCTAGGTGCCGTGCGAGGGACACGGTAATGGCGGCTAAATTCCTAAAACGGCCGGATGCAATTTAATGCCAGTCGTCGTGGCGCTATCATCGCTTCGCTGATGCAATATCTTTCGAGTTTCCGCCGTCTAGTTAGTGCGAAACGAGCTGTTGATAAATCTCTCTCTCTCTCTCTCCCTTTCTCATTCTCTTTCATTTTCTGGCTCTCTCTCTCTCTCTCTCTTTCTCTTGCACACACCAAGGCACCTATTCGTGCACCCCTCTCTACTGTCATCAACCGAGTACCTCGGTATGTGGAGGCCATTTCTCCCGGCCGGAATTACATCCCCCAAATTGTAATTTTGTCGGGCACCACTCTCTCCCTCTCCCTCTCTCTCTCTCCCTCCCCTAGCATCCGCATTATTTCCCCCCTCCTTCACTTTCTTCCCTTACAAACTCATCCCACACTATTCTTCAAACTACTTACACGTCTTATTTTTTTTTCCTACGATATTTTTCTCAACCGTGCAATATTTGACTGTCCAAGATTTTTTCTCGTCAGCTTAATAATCAGTCATCGTAATCAGTCACTTTTAATCGGGATGATGCTAATTTATTCAACAAATGTATCTACGTATGGTCATATATATTACTTTATTTTGTTTACAAAGATATACATTTTTCTATATTATGCAATACAAGATTGGCTTTTTTCGTTTAGGTCAGACAAAAATGATCTTTAAGCGAGAAAAATTGTTCTTAAAGTTTGAAATTCGTTCGTTCGCGCATATACGAGCTAGTCTTAAAGAAAAATGTTGACTTTATAAAAAGAAGAAAGTTTTATATCACGAGAACTTAGTTTAAATTGTTATTTTTATTTTGGATAAGAAACGTTTAGGAAAAAAATAACCGTGGGAAATTCGGTCTTGTTGGAGCATCATAAGGAAGTTAACGTTAGAAAATTGAGCTCTAAGGTAGCAACAGCAGCAGCTAGTACGATAGTAAAGTAGAGAGAGAATCGACAAAGTTAAAGAGACCTTAATGGGAACGCGGTGAAGCGTCGGGACGTAGTCCTTGCAGGGAGAAATGAATTATTAAAATCGCTCGATAATCGTCGCCAAAGAACGCGACGTAGAAGCCAAGAGAAACTGAGCTTTTACTTTTAACCCGGTATGGCTATCTCTTCTCGTGCACTTCGGATCTTTCCGTGGCAAATTGCATCGAGTTAACTTCGAACGGGGGTCGGAGGGACGGGGACGGGGGGGAGTTGAGTTTACTTCGTTGCAGTTTCAACCAAACCCGGCCGACCGAGCGACCGGGGCCTCACTGAAAAATTAAACGACAGGTATACCAATCTTTTCGTTGAGAAAAAGAAAAGTTAGAAGGAAACGTTTCAACATCAGCGTCATCTTCGTTTAACGTCATTACACGTCGATTATTATTTGTCGTGGAGTTTATTAAATTCTTCTAGGTATTATTAGAAAAAACGATCAGTTTTATTTTTAGATGGACAAGGAAATAAGTAGAGAATTCGAATAATATAATTGTTAACTTTTTATCGGGGGAAGAAAACATCGTCGTGTTTTAAGAATACACAGTAGTTGACAAACCGGATGATAATGATGATGAGCAGTGATTGTTGAGATAATTAGACAAACGCAAACTGTCTCGTGCATCGAGTTAGAATATAATCCGTGAAAGGAAACAAGATGGCGTGTTTAAGCGACATAATCCAGAAATGGAAAGGTAGTAGTGGATGGTTGGGTGTGTAATAGTAGCTAGCTGCGAGATAATGGCACGATCCGTAGAGGTAGCGTTAGGTAATAATGTTACCCTATCAGGCATCGATTAGGCCCTTTAAAGCACCGGCAATCGAGCATCGGTGGTGGTGGTGGTGGTGATGGTGGTCGGCTAGCTCCCTCATTAGTTTGATTACCGGAATCGAGAAATGATTATCGTGGGGCAAGGGCAATAAGAAGGTGGGGGGGGGGGCTTAGTAGGATAGAAAGGATAGAAAAAGTAAAAGGACGTATTGAAGAAACAGAACAGATGAATTCTCTCTTGGACTGTAGCGTAATGTTCATCGATTTTCAACGTTTTTCTTATTGCATTCTGTTGTTTTCACAAACTCAGTATTTCCACTCTTTGGGAATCACGTTAGCCCCTGTCGCAATAATTCCCTTGCGGGCCTCGTAACGCGTTAGATACGCGAGAGGATGCTAAAAAAGGGCTGAAAGAGCCCAGAGGAGGAGGAGGAGGAGGAGGAGGAGGAGGAGGAGTAGGAATATAGGAGAAACAAAAGTACTACAATACGCTCGTCTCTCGAGTGGCAATACGAAATATGGGGGGTGGTTCCTACGTGGAAGTGCATACGTTGTACGCAACTCCCATGAGCGCCCAGATTGAAACGGGGATGAGGGTAGCCGCGCGTTACGTTAGAAAGACAGAAAGATAGTGTGCGCGTGTGTGTGTCTGTGTGTGTGTATGAGAGAGAGAGAGAGAGAGAGAAAACAGAAGAGAATGGGACTGGAAAGTGCCATGGGGTTGCGAGTTATGAATTAACTGTCACCGCGTCTTTGATTTGTGACGTCTCTCAGCTTTTCTCTCTTACTCTCTCGTACGTTTCGTACACGCTTTTACTGTACCGCACTCTCTTCCAACTACTACTACTACTACTACTACTACTACTACTACTACTACTACATCGATTCCCTCCCTAGCTTTCCAACGTTTTCTCTCTCTCTCTTTCCGTTTTCGCGCCAACTTTCTTTTTCCTTTGTTCTTCCGCCCTCTTTTCTCCATTTACCGTCTCGATTTGCCTCAGTTTGATTGATTGAGCACGATGGAGCTCGATTTCACTGAGTGCCTTTCACCCGCTAACACACACACGTACACACCTATACGCGTCTTTACATATACATTTATACTTTCTATCTTTTTCTTTCTTTTACTCACTAGCTGTCTCTCTATCTGTCAGTCTGTCCTTCCATCCATCTCTTTCTCTTCCTTTCAACAGCTACAGTCGCGGTACTAATAACGGTGTTAACGTCCGAACACCCTCAGGGTCAATCCTGTTTTCTCCCTGTATCTCCTTCTCCCCCTTTCTCTCATCTCCTCTTCTCTTCTCTTCTCTTCTCTTCTCTCGTTCATCGATCTTCTGACGTAGCTAACGCTTCCGCGTGACGTTCTTGATATAAAAGAAATTATCCGAATGTCAGTACAGTTATAATCCAATGGCGTACTGGTAACATAATATTAAAAATGATTGCTATATGGATTTTTAATTAATCAATTATCTATCAAGTGTCTTCCTATCATCATTTATTATTTTCTCTTCTTCTGGCAACGTTATGTTGTTGCATCAAACGTATCTTTTTCTCTTTTTGTTCGGTTGTTTTAAAAAATGGGATAAATTTATGCATAGGAATGATTTTGTCCCTTGAATTTTGTTCGTTAGAAAAATTCAATATCGTTGGATAGATATCGCAGGAAGATTAAATCGTTCCCTAGCTTGAACAGGATTGATTCGTGGATTTAATGTCGAGTAACGATTAGTATTATTCCAATCCGTCAATATTTACCGTGAATACACATTCATATACTCTTGAAACAAGCTTTAGAGAGTCATCGACGTGTTCCGTTAGCTCGAACTAACAGAGGGGGTTTGAGTTTATTTCCAGTGTGAGCATTGGATTGGAATGGGTAACATTTAGCAAAGAAGATAACAGTGATGCAGAAATAGAAGGGATGAGAAGATGGTGGAAGATAATGATTGATAGTGAAGCGTATTCCGTTTTACCAAAAGTTCCTACTTTATCGGGGAACTTATCGTTGAAGAGTTTGCGACGAAGGAACCTCCCCCTCCCTTTTCCCTTTTCCCTGTTTCCTCATCCTCCACTATCACTACCACCACCACCTTCTTCTTCTTCTTCTTCTTCTTCTTCGTCTTCTTATCCGCATCTTTGCCGTCAACCTTCCGAGACATCGATGCCTCGCACTCCTGCCGCGAGTCTAATTAATTAAATTAATTATCAAGAAAGTTTTACCTTAACTCACACGGTGCCGAACGGTAAAAGACGGGCCCGACAATTTCCATCGTTCCCGATTGTCCGATAAAACCTTACCGGATATTGCGCAGATCGTAACGGTAACTTTCTAAAGTAATGCCATCGTTTGCTTTAGATCTATCAAACAATTTATTGTATCAATTAGGTTACTTCAAAATGTGTTTCTGTGCTTGTTTTATAACATTTATTTAGATTATATAGAATATTTGTATTTAAACGTTTAGAATTGTTCTTTCTCTTTAAATCGGCAATAACTTTTTAGAGAAAACGGAAGAATTTTGCCTAACATAAATTCCATATATGCAACGAGGTGCGATATTAATTATAAATATTTAATATAAAAATAAAAGATTTATATTTATTTTTGTTGTTTTTTTGATAAATAATCAGGAACTTTTTGGGCAACTCAATGTTATCAACAACGAGAAGAACAATTTGGAAAATTCACGGAATCGTTGGTTTCTATCAAACAACGTCCCTGACGATAATCGATTGAACTTCGGAAAAGTTTTCACTGAATAAACAGACATAGTGATTAAATGGGCGGTCGCATAGAACGCGAGTCGAGTTTTCGTACTTCGAAATGGAAAGACAATTCCGTTAGGCGACAGAGTAGGAAACATGAATTTCCTTACTTTTCCGGTTCTCACCCTTCCTTTGTGGAATCATTGAGAACGCGCATTGCACGGATTAAGTTTTGTACCAATTTCTAAAAGAGAGAAAGAAAATGGGGAACGTTCGTTAACATCTTTGAACAAAACGAACGTTCGAAACTGTTACACGAATAATACAATGTAGATATAAATGCAATTAGATTCTACGAGAAATTTTAGTCTATTGGAAAAGAAAGACTAGAAATTGTTTGTTCAAACAATTCCACCGATCTTTCGAGTTGCTAAAAAAATCCAATCAATTCCGTCAAAGATTCAATTCTTATTTCTAAACCGAAAGAACAATGAAATCAAAAGAAAAAAAAGAAATAAAATATAATCGAAACGAATATTTCCCTCGGACAAGAATTTCCTCAACAAAGGTAGAAACGATTCCCTCAAGGGACACACCCTTCTCTTCCTCCTGTTCTCTCCTCTACCCACCCCCGGGTTTCTAGATTCAATCCGCTTCACGAACGACGAGATCGAATGCTAATTCCTTTAGGCGCATCGAGGCCGGAAATTTGAACGGGATTAGGTCCGATCTAGTAGTTCTGCACTTACGCTTCTTCTTCTTCTTCTTTTTCTTTTTCTTCTTCTTCTTCTTCTTCTTCCTCGAAAAACGAAGTTCTAACGCGAGCAACAGACCAAAAAAAAGAAACAAAAAAAACAAGAGGAAATAATAAAAAAGAAGATGGGAGGAACTCAGCCACAATTCTGTAGTCTATCGTGCAAGAGAAATTGCCGATCTTTCTCCTCTTCCAATTTTCCCCAACTGGCAACTCGATAACGTCGATTACATCGTCCACGTGACATCTCGAAAGTAATGGAACTAATGAAATCGACGTAACACGAGGGTTTTACTTTTTTTTTCGTTTCCTTCTTTTTTTTTTTACAGTAACTCGACGATTTATTCTTCTTCTTCATCTTCTACTTCTGTGTCTGCCAGTTTTATTGTAGAAAAATTTGAATATCCGTCTTTTATTTCGAACGATAAGTATTTGAAAGTGGTGCAAGTCCATTTTCTATCGTTTCGAGAAAATTAAAGGGTTTGCATATTTGTCAATTAAAAAATATACATTAATTATGTCAAGTCTGACTAAATGTTTCTACTAAAACAAATTTATCGATATATCGATTATATAAAACACTTTTATAAGTATTTAAAATAAGTAAATAAGATAATTTAACTAAAATAATGTACATTTACGTTGAGCTGCAAATGGACTTACACAATTTTCAAAATAAACGATCCAATTAATGAACGTAAAATACAAAATAATAATAATAATGAAAACGATTAAAGTATTATTTCGAAAAGGAGAAACGTTAAGGTATAGTCAAATACCGTAATAGCGAATGATAATATTATTGATGCTTCACTGAAGAAAAGAGGATGAATTCGTTGGAAAGGCACGTGCCACGGATTGCAGTCGAAGACTTAGCAGTTCCGAAAAGAAAGAATGAAAGAAGAAACGGGGCGAGGGGTGGGGGAGGGAGGGGAGGGAAGGCAGTGAGAGAGAAAAAGTGTAAGCTTCTAAGAGATTTCAGACAAAAAGCATCGCGCGGAAACACGTGCTTCTTTACCCTTTTTTCCGTCTACGTTCTCGAATAAGAGAAAAATAGAGAGAGAGTATGAATAAACCCAATAAGAAAAGTAAGACAAAGATAGTGAATAGAAAGGAAGGAAGGAAGGAAGGAAGGAAGGAAGGAAGATAGACAAAGACAAACGGAGCTTTGCCTAATGGTCCGGATCACACACCACAGATCATGGTTGCATACTTGTTGGATTTGATCTTTCCACTAGGAGAACCTCTCGGAATCTCGTTCACTTTCCCTGTCTCTGTCTGTCTTACTCCCACGTTTAAGGGTTTTCTCGCTTGGACCAATAGTGGCAAACTGGAATTCTAACATACCTCTCTCTGACGATTTGAATAATCATTATATGCGCAAACGTATCTCGCAAACGAATTGGTTATCGGAGGATCGTGAGGCTGCGAAGGGCCTCCTCTCATCGTTCGTTCGTTCGTTCATTCGTTGTTCCTCTCTTTTGCTAGTACCGTTACTACGACGATTCAGTAGGATCAGCAGCAGCAGCAGCAGCAGCAGCAGTAACAGTAGCAATGCTAGGGAATGCCAGGTGGAATAGAAAGTACTCGGAATACAAACGTCCTATTAAGTGGCAGCAGGCCCGAGAACGGTCAACGATAAGAGAATTATGCGAGGAGAATTAATTCGCCCTATCCCACCACCCCTAGCCCTACCCCTACCCCTACCCCATTCAACCTACCTACCTACCTACCTACCAGTTATAAAACCGTCGAACTGGGAACTGTAGCTACTACCTATTTTAACCGTTCTGGAATATTCCAATTTCTTTGTTCACTTTAGAAAACGTGTCGACGCGTCGATCCTACCCCATTATAACCAACCGTTTAAATTTACCCTAGATTATTACAAACGCCCTACCCCTCCTCCCTTCCCAACGAACATTTACATTCGTTCTTACTACTTTCGAAAACCTATATTTTCTATATTTGTTAAAGCGATTTAGATTGTTTTCAACATTTAAGGGTTAATTCATATCTTGGTTTCTTTCTTCCGAGATCATTTGGATTATAACGTGGATGGATTTATTTATAAAAAAAAAGAAAAAAAAATGGTTAAAGAAAACAAAACGATCGATAATAAAATTCGTTGCGCGTTAATTGAACAATTGATCGATTAGTTCGATGAAAAGAAGAAAAAAAAAGAAAAAGAGAAAGATTAATAAGTAGTGAAGAAGATAAAAGATGACTAAACTAGTTTCCGATGAATTGTTTCGTTACGTTTTATTTATCTTTATCTCCTCATCGTTCTTCCTCTTCTTATCCTTTTCTACCTTTTCTACCTTTAAAGAATGGGATACCATTGCGAAGAAATAATTCAGGATAAGGGATGATCCAAGTCGGAAATGAGAAAGTATCGCGCTGGGTTTTACTCGAAAGGCCATCCGCGGAAACGTATATTTGGATCTGCTTCCATTATTAATACACAAGGAAAAAGAAGAGAGGGTGAGAGGGAGGGAGGGGTTGGGGGGAGGGGGAGGGGTAAGGAGGTGGCGGATGAAAGATATCTCTCTCTCTCTCTCTCTCTCTTTTACTCTCTTTCTTTCGTTTTCTATTTCTCAGTGTTAGTTCCTTGGTTGGAAACGCGCGTATCGTTTCTGACGAAATGTTTTGCTCTCGTTTTCCAAAGAGTCTACACCGTCATCGAGGTAAGCTTCTTAAAGGCTTCCACTTCCAACGGCGTCGAATCGTCGTCGTCGTCGTCGTCGTCGTCGTAGTCGTCGTTCTTCTTGTTGTCCTTGTATTGCACTACTACTATACTCAACAACCAACCCCCTTCAGTCCACACCACTATTTCCTTCCTTCCTTCCTTCCTTCCTTCCTTGTGCTTTACCTCCGTTGAAAATTGTTACTACCATCCTAGGCTGGATTCAGCTTCCCTTTTAATCGTTACGACCGTATCCTTCCTTCCTTCCTTCCTTCTTTTCTTCCTTCTTTCCTTCCTCAAAGAATTCTCATCGTCCGGATGATAAAGGCACCCAGACACGGAGTTTCTCGTTTAAAAAGAAAAAAAAAAAAGAGAGTGAACACAAATACATACTTTATTTTTTTTGTCGTTCACTAACTTTTTCTTATTCTTCTTCTTTTGATACAACGTAGGACAAATAAATTGAAAAAATAATTATTTAATAGAGAAATAAATATAAAGTTAACGCGTAATGTGGGTAAATTTTTATCGTCGTGGAGAATGAAGTGGATGTACCTTCGTGTATCCATTGGGTATATTTAGTTTTAATATACAGAGTGATTCAATTAATATATGCGTTATATTAATAATTGACAAATAAATTCGTATTGATCTATGATGAAATATTTGACATGAAAATATCAGCAAGAACTTATCGAGACAATCCAATAATGTTATCATTTCTTCCCCCCCAAAATTTCATTTAAAAATCGTCAGAAAAATATCTCTCTTTTCGTATGAAAAGAAAAGAAAAGAGAAACACGATTTCGAAGAAGAAAAATGATGAAAGAAGTAATTGAAAGGACGCTATGAAACATTCGATAGGAAATAATGTGCGTAACAATTTAGGGGGCTGAAAAAAAAAACAAAATAATAAATTAGTTGCGTGTGAGCGTAAACTTATGTGAATCATCCTGTAGAAAAAGGGGTGGGTGGTGGTGGATGATGATGCGCAGTGGTTGTTTGAACGAAAGAGACGAAGTTGCATACCAAACGGCAGATTCCTGTCGATTAGCGTGGATTTTCGATTACCCCGATAGAAGATAAGAGCGCGAACCGAATGGAGTTTGGCCGGATTCGGGTGAATTCGCGGCAGAGGCTATTTGCGGTCGGTGGTGAGCAACTCGCTCCTCGTTTCACGGTTAAATTGCTGTTTCGCGACTGGCAGCTCGTCAGCGATTCGACCTCCGCTAGGCCAACGAGAGATAGAGAGAAAGAGAGAGAGAGAGAGTGAGTCTCGTTTCGTTATTATATTTTAACGAACCAAATACGATATAGTACTCGCAACCATGCTCGATCGAAAACTATCCCCTGCTGGTGTCCTCCACCTTTATCCTCCTCCTTCTCCAATTTTATTTTTCCCCCTAGAGAGGGACGAATCAATCTGAACGGTCCCAACTTGTTAACTCTTTCTTTTTATCTCTCTCTCTCGAAAAAAAAAAAATATCTGATTCTCCCTATCGGACGACAATTCTCTTTTCGTTTTTTCTTTTTTTACTTTTTTTTTCCATTCGGATAACAACCAAACAACGATGAAAAAGATACAAACGACAAAAAAATGTCAACGTTCTTTAACTTCTTGTTCGAAGTATATTTTGTCTACCCTTTGAAAGCTCCAACCAATCTTCCTGGAACACGCGCGCACACACACGCTCACCCCCCCCCTTCTTTTACTCTGTCTCGCTTTAACATACTGCGTCGGTAAAAGTATTCATAAAAATTCTTCCGCGGCATCCGCAACGCGCCCGTTTTTCCTTCTTTCTTTACCGCCACTTCTCCTCCCTTGTTACCCTTACCGTACTAGTTGAAAAACGCGCCCCTACTTTTTCTCTTCGCTTCTTTTTTCCTTTCCCTTCCCTTCCCCCCGGCAGCCCCCATATTCCAACGCATCCTTGACGGCCATAAGTCAACTCCCGAGGCATCGAGCGAGAAAGAACGAGAGGATATGGGGTTGGGCTTGGGCTTGGGGAGGGGGAATGGGTACTGGGAGAATTTAATAACCATTGGGGGAGGAAGAGCTCTCGGGTGTAAGACATGGATGTAATCTTGGTGGGTAACTCATACGTTAAGAAGCCAAGGACACATTCCGGCGCCGCTAACAAACGCCAGGATCTTCCGTTCCCTTACCATACTAAACCCCCACTACCAACCCCCCCCGCCATCGTGCACGTCCTTCCTCGTTCGTTCCGAAGTAGTTTGTAGGTGCCCCAGAGGTGATACGGGGTAAGAGGAATTCGCGACATAATTCTAATTTTATTGCCGAGCCACAGGATGCAGGCAGCCTCCTACAACCTACCCTCCTCACCACCCTCCTCTTATTCCCTCTCGTTGGTGGTAGAATTCGCGTGCGAGTGCGCGCGTGCCTTTCTCCGGTCCCTTCCACCCTTCCTTCCTTCCTTCCTTTCCTACCCTCCAAACCCCTTCTACCACCCCATGGCTCTCGTAGAAGGCCTCGGCTTGAAAGCCAAATTTATGAGCAATTTTTCTTATTAATTTTCATAACTTCGAACGTATGAGTGGCCCCCGCTTCAATGGAACGTTACAAGCGACTAAGCGGTTTACCTTTACGCCCAAAGAGTGGGGGGGATAGGTTTTAATATAATATCGAGAGAGAAAGAGAGAGAGAGAGAGAGGTAGAGGCAGTCTCGAAAGTGGAGTCAAGTTGAATAGAACGTTGAATAAAATTTGTAATCTCTTTTTCTTTTTTCGAATATATTTTATTGGTCGAACAATATTTTTTTATATATTCCAGGTAGATGATTATTTTTTCTTTTCTTTTTTGTTTCTTTCGATTGTTTTCCTTCTGTTATTTTGTTTTTTCTTGTTTTTGGGAATGATAGGTATATCGGTTACAGTTACATTAACCCAGTTTGATTTTTTTTCTTTCTTTTCTTTCGATGCAGCAATATTTTTTGGATAGAAAAATCATATACTATTTGAAATTGCACGTGTTGCATTCTAGGTAGTTTCTTTTGGTCGTCCCCAAGTCAAAGTATTGCACAACGTTGCACGCTGTCGACAAAGTCTGCGTCCTCTCATCCATCACGAACAACTAAGGTCTGCTTGTAAGCCATAGCCTACGGGCCAGATGCCAAGGGAAGAATCTTATACCGATATCAGAGTATAACGGGGTTATGATTTCTTTCCTATAACATGTCCAGTCTCTTACTCTCTAAGGAATAACACGTACATGTATCAAAAATTACAACTGGCAAACTAAAAACGTTTTCGAATTTTATAGAAAATGTCTACTAACTTTTTTCACATATTCCGATGAATTTCTTAAAATTGAGAAGAATAATTTCACGTGTAATCTAATGTATCGAAAAGTTTTAGATTTTTAACGTATTATATTTCTTTATACTTGAAAAATAGTACAAAGTAATTTGTTAAATATTAAACACTGTATTGTTTATTTTGTGATTTGATATTTTATACAATATCATTCTATTACAGCCCTTCGCATGTTGGAATCCAAACTTTTTAACCCTTTTCTACGTATTAGACAGAATACATTATTAAACTTAATTTTGATATTGAAAAAATGTTGAAATAACGGTAAAAACAAAGGATGATCAATTGTTAAACATGGAAAAAATCCATGGATATTTTTCCTGTTGTACCAATACGTACGATTTTCAATACTTTCATTTACGATATATAATAAAATAGAGTTATTCCAATATCATTTATTAAACAAATATTTAAAACAAACATAGGATAAACGAAAAATTGTTAAACGTTTCGAATAATTCCAATCTCCCTTACTAATATAATAAAACAAAACAAAAAAAAATAAAAAGAAAAAGGTAATAAAAATAAAACGCGAAAAGTATTTGTGATCATATATATATAAAAAACAAAAAATATCTTAGAAATCATAGAGAAGTATAGTTATTAATAAAATATAATATGTTTTTTGTTTTCTTATCATAATTATCAAAACATATTTATTCTTTTTCGAATTTACATACGATCATCCAACCGAGTACATAATTTTTGTTCTTTTTTCTTCTTACCCTTACTCTCACTTTTTGTCTTTCTATTTTTCTTTTATCTTTTTCTTTTTTCTTTTTTTTTTCTATCGTTCAATCTACCGTACTTTCTCTCTCTCTTTATCTCTCTTGGTAGCTGGACACTCGGCCGGAAACTTCATTTACATCGGCAGCATCTATAAAACGGATTAATTGCAGTTTGCCGTGCAACGAATGCTGGCAGGTACAGCCGACGGACGTTCGACAGATAGAATTTATCCGCGGTAGGTTTCCTCCTCCTCTTTCTCGTTCTCCACCTTCCTCCTCCTCCTCCTCCTCCTCCTCCTCCTCCTCCTCCTGCTCCCCCGTCCCCCACTTCTTTCTCATCCTCATCCTTCTTTTACATTTTCCATCTTTTTCGTTTTTCTCTCATTCTCTTTCTCTCGTCCGATAATCGAACAGCTCGCGTGTGCCACACATGCACACGTATATACACACGTACATCCACTCACCCCCGCCCTTAATCATACCACCATCCAGCTTTTTGATCAATTCGAGATAGAACAAAAAAAATCCGCCTAGAATTCTCTTCTTCGGTTTTTTCTAACTAACAAAGTTTTTTGTTGCTCTTATATGATGGAATTTAAATATCCATATCGAACATCATGTCATGTCCATGATCAAAGTCGCATAATCTAATATCTCAACGGTCGGATTAAATGGTACTAGTTGAAATAGTTGGACGTTCATATGAAAATAATCAAGCTTTTTCTTTTTCTTTTTTGTTATTTCGATCAACGAACGTTTTTTCTATCATTTACGCGTAATTCTCTCGTATTTAGGGGTTCGATTATTAAATTAGTGATAAATAATTAATGGTAAGGTGAGATGTGATTACTTTTTTTTTTTTTTTTTTTATTATTGAAAGGCAAGTCGTCTATTACCCTTTCCACCCCCTCTATCAGTGCTTTTATTTACCCTTCTGTTTACATACTGCATCGTTCGAACGAAGAAAAAAAAAGAAAAAGGGAAAAAAGGTAGAAGAAAATATATATCGAGTACGTTTTTTCGAAAAAACGATCGTAAGTATGTTACGTATAATTTAAATTCTCCGGTTTTTAGTTTTCCAACGAACAAACTTTTCGGACGAATTCGGTTGGGTACCAAACGTTTTGTTCCGTCAGAGATTTGTGGTCGTCGAAATACTTTTGGAAAAGCGTCATTTCCCTTTTCGTATTCGCCTTCGTTTTAACGAAGGAGGAGGAGGAGGAGGGGGTGGGGGTGGGAGCAAAAGGAATGAAAGGGTATAGAACGAGAGAAAAGTAAGAATGAGAGACGACTACGAGGACGAGGACGAAGGGGACGAAGGGGGGGAGGGGGATAAATAAGTCGGAGACTCGCTCGCAGGAGTCATTTAACAAATTAACAATTTTAATCCGGGATTAGAATTTCCGACATTAGCATAAGCGGCCGTCAGTGAAGCTGAAAACTGGAAAGTACCCGTGAAAGGCGAACCGTAGCTAGCTAAGGGAAGAAGTAATTTCATGCGATTCCTTAGGGGAAAAGATACCTGCCACCGCTAGAAAATATAAGAAGGTTGAGATGAACGAACAAGGGGAACGACGAACGGCCAAATTAGCCGATTGCATAAATTAAAATGCTTTGATCTATCTGTCGTTTAGATCTACGATAAAAGAAGTATACACGTTTCGTACTTTTATTTTTTTTCGTTTCGTTCATTTCAACGAAATCTTCTATAAGAAAAATATATTTTGGAAATTTGATATTTGGAATATATTATATATAAATGTAACTTGATTATTAATCAATTGTTATTCAATTATTCGTTATTCGTTAAATCGTGAATATTTTTCATCAATTTTATCGTATACACCATTTTTTAATGACACTTTGAAATAATTTTAAATTAATTAAACTTATTTTATAATTATATAATAAAAAGTATGTCATTGTATTAATGATAATATTAATTTGTATGAATTCTAATACGAATGAGAGTGATAAACAAATTAGAATTTTTATTAAAACCGGTCATAACGGTTGGTTTCTTCTTTTACCAATTATTACACGTCGATAGTTGTAGGTTTCTATTTTTTGTTTTCTTCTTATTACTTACTGTCAGTAATAGTAAATTCATTCGTAAAAATGTTTCCTCTTCGTGTTCTATTATTATCAACACGATTGATAATTGAATCTATCTATTTATCCTATCATTGATTTACGGTTTATTCTTCGTTATGATTCTCTTGCATTTCGATCGTAGGTAACTTACCAGCGGTGGATAAGCCTTGCAAAACTCTGAGAACACTACGAAAACTGTCAAAAGCCTGATTTTCCCTGTCCTCTTCCGAACGAGTTCTGGAACGAACGATGATTTTATCTTTGAGCCTTTCCAAAAGCGATTTTATCTTCTCGCAAGTTCGTTCAGCTTCGGTTCTTCGAGTCTTTTCTTCCTCCAACGTTATTCCTTTCTTTTTAATCTCATCTTCCAAAGCCTCGTTGAGAGAAATCATATTGGCCAATCGTAATTGCAATTCTTGCAAATTCAATTCCGTTTTATCATCGAACTCGTTGAAATTATCCAAATTTTCTAATTTTATCTGTTCGATTAATTTACCATCTACGGAATCGTTAATCTCGTGATAAGATTCTATCGTATTTTCCGTAATTTTGTCAGCGATCAATAATCGACGCGAGGTATTAATTCTGTTAGATTTTTTCTCGCGAAACGTAGAATCTCTTTCGAATCTTCGATCGGATTTTTTGTTCATCGAGTTACGATCGTTTGCCTCGTCGTTTTTTCGTCTCAATATTTTCACGATAGATCGTAAAATATCATTCGGTATATCGTTATCTCTCAAATCAATCGTTGTTAATACATCGTTCATTCTAAGACACTCGAAAATAGTTTCAGCTCCTGTTTTAGTGATACCGCAATACCTCAATCCTAAGATTTTCAAACATAAATCATCCTTCAATGCATGCATCAATCGTCGAATACCACTGTCGTTTAATTTATTATTTTTATTCAATAAAAGCGTGTGCAATCCGTGATTCTAAAATTAACATTCGTGTATCCATTATTATTTCAATTTGAAAAAAAAAAAAAAAACATAAAAATATAAAAAGGATACCTTTCTTCCAGTTTTGTCAATATTCAAATCCTTCCAAAGCTTTCGTGAAGTATTTACATTTCTCATTTTCAAAAATGATGACAATGATCCGATACTTCGATTGGTCAAACAACAACTACATAAATCTAAACTCTTCAAATTTGGATGATCTCTTAAAGAATTCAACAACATGTCGCAACCTAAATTACACATCAATTCTTATATTATTTTATTTCTTTATAAAAAAAATATATATATATTTAAAATGTTAAACAAACCCGTATCACCGATGTTACATCTTGGCAAAGACAAATTATCTAACGAAATATTATTAACGAAACCGTCGCACAATAGGCGCAGGTATTTAGGTGAAAGCGGAATTCCATCCAGAACGAGAGATTTCAATGCCGTGGATTCTTTCACGCAGATCGTTATTGAATTCAGGAAACATCGTAGCAAGAAATTCGTGTACAGTATCGGCTGTTGTTGTTGATCTTTTGCTCTGTAACGCCTCGTAGAAAAAAAAGACAAAAATTGAATTTAAACGCAAACACGTATGCACAAACTCGAGCACAATTTTTCAAACAAATTTGAAATGCGAGTACAACGTGAAGTATGTATTTTAAATTACAAATTAAAGTTAAAATGTAGTCGGAGATTTGTTTGAAAATGTTCGCACGTATTTAAAGTGAAAAGATTAATCCCAAAACTTGCTCATTGTTCACAAATTAAAGTACATACATTTACAGCATACGAGTGTGGTAAATAAATTGGAAAAATATAAAAAATAAAAATCAATTTTTACTATAAAATTATATAGAAAATTGATAATATATTTTACCACAAAGTTTCGAGTTTTTCTTGATTATTAATTTTCTCCCGTACTTTTCTACGTTTCGATCGACTGTAAATGAAAATTTCCACGAGGTCTCGATTCCTAGCAATGGCACCTATTATCGGTGGCCAATCATTGAGTCCGACGCGATCGGCGCAAAGTCGCAAATGTTTCTCACGGAGATAAGGTTCGATCGTTGACAGATGCTTCAAGCAACGTTCGTGGCAAAGAACCTTATCGATGAGAGAACTCGTTTCAACGAAAAATCCGATAAAACAAAAGGTATAGAAAATAAACGGAAAAATAAGAAAAATTACAGGTTGAAATATATCGTAATCAAGTTAATTAAGTTTGTAATGAAAAATTCGAACCTTGTAAACTTGCTCGAATCGTTCTTTACGTTCGTCCTCGTTCATTTCCTTATGGTCTTGCATTTTAATATAGTTCGATAGTTCGACATCTGATGACCAAATCAACTTTTCTATTTATATCTAGAAATGTCCTCCGAAATCGCGATTACGAAACGGAAAACCGAACGAATTGTGCGCGCGCGCGTGTAATTTTTAAGTTTTCATTGATTTATTAACGAGAACGTAGCTTCTAGTAAATAATAATAATATCTATCGATATAATAATCGATTACCGATACGACATAGGAATTATTGGTAATAACGCGTTGAAATATATAAGAGACTGAAGTGAGTAATTTTTTAAAATTGTTTATATACTTCATTGAATTATTAGATTATATTTTATTTAACACAGATCATTATTATTAACATATGGGACTTATATTATTTCTAAGAGTGATCAGATCAACGTAATAAAAAACATTAGTATAGATAATATAAAATGCACCGGTAAGAATGTTTACGAATCTTTAATAAACAAATAGATTAGCAAAAATAAAGGAAGAGAATAAGAGATACATTAACGCAAATGGGCGATAAGATCTGATAATTTACGTCACGGAAATACTAAAACGTACCCTAAATAAATAATCGTTTTATACGATAGCCGGCTTCTTAAGACGGTTTATTTGTCCTGAGCAAATTGTATGCCAATTCTCATTCGTTACTCTTATTAAAAAAACAAAGTTGTTTTATTGAGAATCATCCTTCGCCTATTTATCGTTTCGTTTGCAAGGATATTGCAACATGATTCGATCTATTAGGTATTGTAATCGACGATTATATTTCTCGGAAATCGAATCGTCCAAGATCAAAACGAGTAAATCTATTTTTACCCCTATTTTATTTACAAAAAAAACAAAAAAAGAGAAAAGAAAAATAAGAACAATACTTTATCGTTTGAAATTATTTCCGTACATCCCGTAGAAAAATGTCAACGAAACAAAGAAAAAAAAAACACGCAGAGAGATGCGTTGAACGTTACCCAAACGTTATATCAAATCAAAAATTTCCCAATGACTACGTTATTATTATTCTTGTATGTTTCATCAATCGTTTACTTCTCTTTCTCTCGGAATATCAGAAAATTTCTGATCTTATCAATTTTACGAAAAGTACATCGTCGTATTAAACGAACGTAATAGATCGTCGAATGCGTATCTTGCAATCTCTCTCTCTTGCGCGTTAATCTTTTTTTCTCGACACAAAGGTGTCCTCGAGCGATGGCAAAGTTAAATCAGTGCAGTTGAAGGCCACCATGCCGTCTACGAGTGGGGTACCTACCTTTATTAAAACTTAAAGCACAACTCGGCGTTACGCGATGCGTAATAATGCTTTTATGCTACTAGCGATACTATAAACGTCTACTCTAAACGATGACTAGTGGGTGTTGTCTTTCTCGTCGTCTTCGTTATTGTCGTCAGTATGCCACCGTCACGATCCTGTTCAGACGTTTTTTAGACTCCTAACCACAGAAGATATATTCGTGTATTTACCATTGAATATTTTTCACATTTATTTTCATCTAAATTCGAATTATTTCTTATCACAAAACATACCTAAATTATATTTGCGATACGTCAGATTGAAATTAACCGCATTTTTTTATATTTAATTTCATTGAAATCCAATGAAATATATTTATAATATTATAATCTCGAAGTTTTTCCAACGCGTCATTGTTTACGTTTATTACGATATGTTGTCTTATTTTAAACGTAATTGCGATTCGATTTATCGTCATCGTAGTATTAGTAGTAGTAGTAGTAGACGCGTAAGATTAATTTCACGATGACGTTTATTCCTTGTATCGATCGATCGGATTGGTAGTGTTGTGTTGTTGTTATTACATGTTAACAACGTTCCTTTTTCTTTAAAACAATACAACAACGAGAGAAAAACGATTAGAAAAGGAAGAAAATTATTGCAATATGATCGTGTGTGCGGATATTGATAAGTGATACGACGAGTACTTCGCTTATTGTGCTCTACGAAAGTGTGAGTTATTATTTTACTCGGTATATATTTTTTAACGAAGATTACAAAATTTATTGCCGAGTGGTTTACGCGTTTGCCAATTATTTTTTTTATTTATTTTTTATTTCCATCCTTTCATTCATTCCTTCCTTCCTGTCTTTCTTACTTTTTTTTTTTATTACTTCCATTCTTCGGGTTGAATTAATTTTTCGGCATAGATCAGAATTTCAACGGATTCTTTTCTTTCTTTTTTTGTTACCTTTTTTTTTGTTTTATTCTTACCACATATTTGCGAACGGATCGTTGTTCAAACGCTGATAAGACTGCATACGTTTCGTCTCGATAAGACACGTTCGAGTTTATATTCACTATAGTTGCTTATTGAAGTTCTATATTCGTTTGAGAACGATAAGGCTAATAATCGTTGAAATTTTCATTAGTCCTTAATTTTTCTTTTTCTTCTTTATTTAACAATTTTCTAAATAAACTTCAATTTACTATTACTTTTGATTTATTTTCTATCAAATTTTGACGATTATATAATTACGAAATATATTCTTTTAAATTTATTCTGATTTATTCTATTAAAAAAAAAAAAATCGAATTTTTATGAAAAACGAATCATTATAACTATCGTTATATTATTTTATTAATATACTTAATAATAAATTATTTTTATTCGACAACCTTCGTCCCGTTCCCATTCCCTTCCCCCTCCCATCGATCTATTTTTTCGTCATTTCTTTGTCAATTCTTAACTCTTACCACCATCCCTCCCCCCTCACTTCGATCTTGAAAAATCATTCGACATTAATCGAAGGAAATAAAAATCGATCGATAAAAATAAAGAAAGGAAAAATAAGAAGACGAGAAAGATAGCCAAACTGGCGGAGAACTTGCCACGGAAATGGGATGCAAGTCCAGTGCACTCAAGTGCATGGGCCTTAAAAGGAATTCGGAATCGCATAATCGGATCAAGTTGGACGCGAAATCATCAACGATCGATACAGGTTGGTGTTTTCGATTTTTATCGAACCGATAAAAAAAGAAGAAGAAGAAGAAACGAAATATAAAAAATGAAAATGAATGAACTGATCTAAAAAAAGAAAAATCCAAAAGTCGCTTGTATAACCGTGACCGTGATAATCAAATTATTTAAATTATTTCGTTTCCCTTTTACGTCACATTTCTAATTAACAATTTCAAGATAATTTTTGTAATCTTTTTTTTACATATTAATCTTCAACATTGGTTACCTAATAAACGAAGTAATATTACTTTTTTTCCTCGGTAATTAATTGATCTCTCTTTTTCCGTAAGATTTGCTTCTTTTTTCTTTTTTTTTTTGTAACAAAACTACTTTCGAATAACCTTGATACCAATTTGATCTCTGCCCGTTTCACCTGCTTCTTCGTAGAAAATTAGGCCATGTCATTATCGTGAAAGTTATTGTGTTAAATGTGTATCGTGAAAAGCTACGTTTAAAATGAACATTTTTCTCTCGCCAATTTTTTCGTCCACCTTCATTTTTTTTCATCTCGTCTTATTTCTTTTTTTCTTCTTCTTTTCTTTTCTTTTTTTTTTTGCGTATAATAATACGTTCTTCGTCGCATTGCTATCGTATAATATTCGATTACGGCAATAGCAATGTTGCAACATCGATCGAAAAATTAACATAAATTATTCCGAATAATTTGTCTTGCCGATCTTACGATTTATTTTCTTTTTATTCTACTTCCCTCGTACCTTATGTCGATTCGTGATCCACCGTTGTGGTAATTTATAGTTGTAACAAAAAATTAAATTAGAGTATATAAATCTTTGAAAAACAATTGGAGAATAAATGAGCAAAGAAACACGAAAAGTGAGAGAGTACTGTAATTAAGGATCCACGTGCGAGGTGATTGTTTTGTTTTCTTTTTCTTTTTTATTTCTTTGAACGAAATGAAAGGGGAACTTTAGGTAACAGTAATTCTCCTTGACCTAGTCTACCAATGACCATAGAATATATAACTCGAATTCTACGAGTAACGAGAATTCTCTGAAATAAATGTTACAACATAACGCACAAATTTCATTGTCACTTTGATCTTTTCCTTTTACTCCAATCAAAAAATCACAAACAACGTAAATTTCCTGTGCCCCACCCCCACCCCGTCTCCCCCGTTTTCGATAAATCGATCTATCAAAATCGTACGAAATAAATAAAAATTGATTTTGTTTCGTCGATGATCCAATTAGAAGATCGACACTCGAGATTGCAGAATTCTTAAAGATAAAACCATTTTACCACTTGCACTTCGATAAAAATAGTGATCATAATGTTTTAGTCAATGACGAATTAATATTTGAATGGGGGAGGTGGGGGGAGGTTCATTAAACTCAGGAAAGGTTGATATTTAAAAAAGGCACGTGTCTGAACGTTGAACTTTCTCCATCGTGGTTATGGGAGATGATATATATCACCATCTTAAAAAGAAACATTCTAAACGTTTTGATCTTAATATAGTAACAGAATGAAAAGTGCCGAAACTCGTTGGTGCGTTTGCCTTTGAACTTATTCCGTGCCACATTTTCTAATGATACTTACTTTCGAACCGGGTCCTTGGGATATAAAACTCTCGTTTCGTACACGCACACACACACACATATACACACACATACACACGATTGCACAAAGAAGCGAGCGGGGATTCGTTATCGTTGTGATTTTTACGAAAAACAAGTAAAAAGATTGAAAGAAAAAGGAACTCACGAGGACGTTCTTTGCAGATGCGCAAGAATTTCCGAGAGAACAGGACAGCGGCCATTTTACGTTGGATTTAAAGGACTTTTTTTTCCAAGAGGACCCTTACGACGAATTACGTTAGTTGTTTTATCTTTTTTTTTTTTCTTTTTTATTTTAAGTAGGCAAATTTTTATTTCATTTCAACACGAGAGAGAGAGAGAAAGAGAGAGAGAGAGTTAAAAGTCTTGAATTAATTGAAATTACGTTTTAATATTCGAGTCATGCTATTTTATATATATAAAATAAAAAATAATTTATAAAGGATATATAAATATTAAAAAGTTTTGCATCAACGCGAATTCAATTGAATTCAATCTTCAAACGATTCCAATCGCGTGTTCAATTAATAATCGAACAAACGGAAATTAAGTCAAGGCTCGCAAATTTCTGAATAATTAAAATAACTTATTGAAATTCAATCAATACATTTTGACGATTCAAAACGAGAAATTCTCGTTATCCATCCTTGAGTTTAAATACCATCGCCACGTGTTTTATCGTAAAAAATAAAAGGAAGATAAATTAATACCGCTTACTATAATAAAAAGAAAAAAAAGAAATGTTATGTGGTATTCGAATGATCGGTGTAAAACGAAAGAGAAAGATGATAAAATAAAAGCGATAGTATAGTATAATAAACACGAGGGATTGAACGAGAGTGGTCACACGTCACTCAAATTCAAGTGCACGTAGGTACAATACTACTACAACGTAGTAGAGTGTACAATATACTTTTAGAGTAGATGATCAGTGATCTTCAAATTTATACGATAGCTTAGAATTTGAATAAAACCTTTGTCTTCGATGATTATTAATGTTAGGGTGAACCAAAAGTTCGTACGTTAATCGTGTTACAAATCCCATAACGTATTTTGTTCATTTTTGTAAAATTTACTTTGGAAATATCATATGTTACAAATCCCATAATGTATTTTGTTCATTTTTGTAAAATTTACTTTGAAAATATCATGTGTTACAAATCCCATAATGTATTTTGTTCATTTTTTTCAAATTTACCTTGGAAATATCAATTGAAAAAATGCACGTAAACTTTTGGTTCAACGTTATAATATTATAGCGACAAAAAATGTTTGGAGAAAATATTTCTACGTTTCGACAAAGCCGGACGGTGTTTTTTGCGAAATATTTTGCATTAACGTAAATAAAGGGTTTCGTAAATCGTAAAAAGTTTGTTGATGATCACTGTTGTTCCTATAGGATCGTATCGAGGTTTCTCCGACGACACTATCGCACATTACTTTTCGGGCCAGTCACTCTCTCGCCTGTAGAATTTGAACTCGAAACGTTTCGGTTCTCTCAACCAGTCTCTCTTTCTCTGTTATTCAGTCAGTCTCTCACAGTCGTTGTCTTTGTGCCGTTAACAAAGTATCTCGATTCAACATGCGTTCCGTTTATCGTTCATCGTACAACGTTTCTTTACAAATATTACATGGAATCGCTATAATACGTATTTTATTTCAAATATATTGTTAATATTTTTCTCAAATTTCGTATATCGTTTTACAAGTGACGTGCACGATCAATTAGGACAACATTTTTGGCTACATTTTTATTCCGTTCTTTTTTTTTTGATTCTAGCAAATTTTTATTAAACAACGCAATACGTACTTTTTATCTATTTAACATTTTTGATATCAACAAATTGTTTTTTTGAAGTGCAATCGATTACAAATCAAACACGATTGACAAGATGTAATAGGTTTTCGATTATATGTAATTTTCAAATAATAGTATCGTGTAATAAGTATTTTATCAAATTACATGATCGTCAGTTGCTATCGACGCAAAACAAAAAAATATCCAAAAATTGATATTATGAGTTTTCGTGTAAGGTTACATCTAATCTTCGAACAGTAGCGCAACACGGTAACATTTATTTTATTCAATTTAATCTCTTAACCTTTTCTATACTCGATAAAAATATTTCCCTTATCAAATGCCAACAGGCATATTGAACAAAATTTGACAGAAATATTTTAATATTTATCAATCGTGAGACACGGTCAAAATCATTTTCTCAATTACATTTTAGTCGTGGTGTGGAAAACATTAAAGTTGTATACGCGTTATGCTCTCTGTTCTTATTATTAGTTTCATTTAATTTTATAACAATCCCATCGCAATAATTATTATTAATACGAGATTAAAAAAGAATTGTTCGCGAGATGTTATCGTAAAAATCTTCACTGACCGTTCGTTCTAAATTGTTCGTCGTTGTTGTTGAAGTGTCACAGTAAACGTACAATTAATATTTTTTTATCAAATTCTATTTCCAATCTTTTAAAATAACCGATACAGTTATCAATCGTTCTCGTTAGGTACCACCGAACGAACTAACGACAAAAAATTACACAAACAGTTTTTTAATCATGCCCGAATGATAAATAATCTGATTCTTTCTCAGGTGAACAAAAGACGATTAAAAAAAAAAAAAACGTGGGTATAATCGAATGTATCGCGAGAAGATAATCAGTAGAGTTATAAAATTCCTCATCGGCATATCGAGGAACAAAACCACACATCCGGGGGAATCAAAGATTATTCGTAACGTTTCGTAAAATATCGATCAGTGTATCATAGCAAAACAAAAAGAAAAAAAAAAGAAAAGAAACATCCCTCTCTTCCCTTTGGTTTTTTTACTTTTTTTTTTATCTCGTTAACGAAACAACGAAAATTAAAAATAATTAATTATTGTACGCGAATTTTGTGTGTGTCCGAGATAGATTACATTTTTATTTTATTATTAACTTTCTCTTTTTTTTTTTGTTCTCTTTTTTCTTTTTTCATCGAAGTGAGTGAGTGAATTTAATGTGAAAAGAAAAAAGGAAAGAAACAAAAATCGGATCGATATACACATACATACATATATACATATATGTGTGACATGCTATCGATTTATTTCGAATTAAAAAAATCTCGGGAATATCGATCTACGATTAGGCTATCTACGATTAGACGACCCTAGAGTTTGCGTGTGAGATCATTCATATGGACGCGCCTTTGGACTCGTTTTATTTCTCCGACGAGGATGATAACTTGGACGATAAATTATTCACCGATGACGATGGTAAATCTGTGCATATGTGTTCGTCTAATTTTCTAATACATATACACGTATATATATATATATATATATTAAATTTTGTTTCAATCAAATTCTGATTTATCTACGATACGAAAATTTCGAAATATTCATCGTTTTTCGTACTCCAAGTATATTCTTCTTCTTCTTCTTTTTTTTCTCAATCAATAAAATACATTTATTTATTTTTCAATTCACTTTGTTAGTCGATACGAGAGGAACTTTCTATTCATTTACAATTAAATATTTATCGTTACGAAATCATCAAAAAATGATAAAGTAAAAGTTTTTGATAAATCGTATGATGCAGGAACGAAAGATAAAAATAGTTTTAGAATATAAATTAATGAAATAACATTATAGTTAACATTAATAAAGAGTATCCTTACATTAGTATCATTAATTTATTGTTGACGATTGAGTAGGATCAAAAAGTTTCTTCGAATGATTTTATTGGCCTCGTAGATCACGTATTAGTTACGACCAATTAAGCCGTTCCACTTTCGCTCAATTATCTTTAAACACGGATCTATTCGTATAGGAATAAACTTTGAGTGAGTGAAAGAAGCTGCAACCTCGTTTAACCTCCTTGTTCTTCTTGTTTTTTTTTCTTCTTCTTCTATTTTTTTTTTCCTTTCCTTATTTTTTTATAGCTCGTTGACGTATCAAACGTACGACACACACGCGCATCTAGTAAAAGGTCGATTTCTGCTGTGTACGCGTGTGCGTTTATTTTTGTTCTCCTCTCTTTTTATTTTTGTATAAACTAATTTATAAAAGATTATCCACGGTTAATCGATTTATTTACTTAAACATCGGGCTGTAAACAATTAATCAATTTGCTCGTATAATGAATTTTAATTAATTGTTAGAACGAGGAAATTGAAGATGTGTCAACACGTGTCAACGTGTGTTTTATTATGTGTTTACAAGAAGTATGAAAGATTAATGTTTGATTAATTAAAAAAAAAAAAAAAAACGATGTAAACGATTAAAAAGAATTGTATCTATATAATAAGAAATGTAATTAATTGCTTGAAGTAAGAGTCCTAATTTTTTCTTATATGAATGATATAAAGATAAAATAAGAACTACATAATATTACAATTATAACGAATGAAATATTTATTTATATTTTTAGTCAAGATCGAAATCATTTAATTCGTTAAGATATAAATTATATTATTGAAATATATATATCGTTAATTGATAAATAAAACTTTGATTTTGATTTAGAACGCACAGATATGTACGATATCGTGGCGGAGAAGGAAACGTTAGAAGAAATTCGTCGTTCCTTGGAAGAGGATGCGGATTATCCAGTGATAGTGAGTCATTTATTATTTTTTTCTTTTAATTATGGTATTTTATCAGTGCTCGAAGTGACGTATCAAATACGAATGACGTTTCAATAATACTCAGGCATTTACACGTACACACGAGTACATTACGATAAAAGATAAGAACATAAAATGTTTTGCTTTATGACGTTTCCGTTTTACTTTTAATTTTATTTTTTCTTTTCTTTTATTCTCTTTTCTTTAACGGTCAAGTTTGAAATATACAATTTATCGTCTTTGAATTATTTGCAATTCTCAATCAACGATCATAAATATTCATTGTATAACGGGTGTATATAACCAATGGGAATTTCTAATTGAATTCGATCGAAGATGATTATCAAAACTAATCGATAAACGATCTTTGATCGATCTAAAGATAAACCAGCGTTCCTAGTTTGTAATTTAGTTTACTGAAAACAAATCGTTCGAGTTTAAATTTAAACATTGACGGACGCATTTGCCAAGAACCAATCTAGAACATTGACAATAAGATTGCTTAAAGAAAAAAAATAATATATATATATGATGAAAGATTCGGTAAATAACGAGAAATGAAAATCATTAAGAAGTACGGCTTTATTTTTATAAAATAATATAAAAGAAAACGCAATTGTTATCGTTAAAATGATGGAACATTATTTTGTTTTTTTCTTATTCTTTTTCTTCCTTGTTTTTTTTTTTTTTTTTCAACAAGAACATTTTTTATTTACAAGATTAAAAATGTTATCGATTATACGTAAAATGCACTATTATCAAGAACTATTTCATTGGAGGAACTTGCTTATCGATGATATTATCTCGACTTCTGTTTTTAACAATATCGTTAAGACAATCTCGTTATCCGATTCACGATGATCAGTATCATAACGATTGTCCCATAGAAACATTTTCCGCATTAAATTTTAATCCTTTTTAAATAGTGTTCCACCACGCGTTTTCATTATCTTTCGAATAAGTTTCAATAGAATTGTGTGTATGTGTATATGCGTGTGTTAGTGTTTGTGTTTGTGTTTATTATATATTTATTTTACCGATCGTGGAAAAGATGAACGATCCAAGACGGTCCACTCAACCGATTTTATACATTTGTGGTTCGACTGAGAATCATGATAATAATAATAATGATAATTCTAATGCGTGGTACTCAAGTATCGTTGATACGTTATGTGGTAGCATGAGATCAAAATGGTCGGTGCATAAGACCAATAAACAAATGCACGATTTGTCAAGTTTGTCCAAAAACCATACTTTACCCATTACGGTATGTTTTCAAATGAAAATTATTATTAATCAAATGTTTTAAAATGTTTTAAAATTATCGGTCGTATATAAAGAAAGTTCGTAATATTATAATATATAAATAAATTATAATATAGAAATTATTTGGACATCGTAGTTGGCATTGTTTTTAAATTATTCGCTCGCAACTTCACGTTTAATAATTTATTTCACGTAACCTTAAATCGATTAAAAGATAAAAAACCATATAAGTATGAAGGATTTGAATGGTAATTTAGAAAAGAAAAATGGTTTCGTGTCTAGTCCACGATCAAGAAGACGAGCGGAAATTTACAAACAACTTCAATTGCAATATCTTGATAACGAATTCGTAGGAGTACGTAAATTATTTCCCTGACGATGCACCGAAATCGTAATAAGTATGTTTCTAAATCGTTAACTATTGTCGATTGGAAAGTTTAGGGTTGTGTGTTTATTCTTACGACGTATAACTAACGTTTTATTATTTTCTATTTTGATTTATATTTTCGTTTGAATAATTCTTATCTTTAATTTCATTTAAGTTTTATCTATAAATTTGTTTCGTAGAAGGGACCGCAGGATATCAACTCTCATCTTTTAACTTCGAGTGCACCTGGGCTTATAAAAGTAAGTCTCCAAATTATTATATTATTATATTATATTTGTATCCAAATTTTTACAACACTTAATATATACGAAATGAAACCAAAAATGGTAAACGAAATTAATTCAATTATATTATATCACAAATTTGGCACGTGAACAGGTTTGATTTAATCCAAAATTCATTATTACGTTAATTTATTCTTTTTCTTTTCTTCTTTTCTATAGATATTATTAGTTTTTAGTAAAGATGATCAACAAATGGAAATTCTTGCTAATATTTCGGGTCGTTTGGGTTGGAGCGTGTCGGTGGCTAAAGATACGGAAAAAGCCGTAGAAATTTTTCAAACACGTGGTCATGAATTAGTGATAATCGATCACAGAGGACAACGTGCTGTCGAGGGTGATGCGATTTGTAGGTACGTCGAATTCGATAATAATAATAAATCTTTTTCTCTAACAAAATTTATATATATATATAATTTATTTATTAGATTTACCTATTTTTCTAATGATCTTTCTTCATTTCTTTATTTCACACAGAGCAATCAAATCTAGTCCGGTTTATCACAGTTCCGTCATCGTTGCACTCGTTAAAAAATCGTGAGTGAAAATCACGAAATATTTCTGTAATTAAAAGAAAAGAAAACAAAATTAAATCTAATTGATATAATCTTTATTTTAGATATTTAATGAACAGTGAAAAAGACGAGATTGTGACCTTGGATTTATTAGAGAAGGGATTTTCAAGAGTAAGTTTTTATTCTTGGAAACAAAATGAGCGTTGATTTTATGTATGATTTTATTTAAACAAAAAAAAAAAAAAAAAAAAAAGAAATAATTAAAAATAAGTGAAGGATTTTGGTGGTGATCATTTTTTAGACACTTATGGAGTGTTCGAACGAGGGTATATTGATAAACGAATTAGTAGGAATTTATACCAGTTCAGTATTACCAAAAACCCAATTAGCGTCGGCTCACGCGTTGTATTTGGCACTTGACAGGTGTCACGATATGGTTCACATAACAAACGAAAGAAACATCGTACAGGTATTAACTATTATTATTTAAACGAAAAGTAAAATACTTTTCATGCACGATCATTTTTCGTCAATGATTTCGTCTTATTTTTATTGACAGTTTGTTAACAAAGTGACCGAAAAATTATTAGGATATAAAACGGAGGAATTGACAGGAAGAAATCTCGGTGAAATAGTCCATTACGACAACTTTACTTTGATGGAACAACAATTGAGCAAGGGCAGAGAATTTGAAGGGAATATGAATTGCAAGAGGAAAAATAATCAAATGATTACTATCAATTGCAGGATAATACCATTTTGTATTACACCAAAGTAATTTGATGTTTCGTTCTCTCATGTTTCATTAATTTATTATTTATAAAACAAAATTAGCAATATATAATCCACGTAAAAATTGTACTATTTGACTATTTGTTAAAATATATTAATACAATGTTTTTTAGGAAGGCGACTCATTTTATATACGTTTACGATACGTTATATTTATTGGAAAATTCAGGACCCATAAGTCCGATAAACAATTCATTATCAATGCAAAGATTTAGTTTACTTTCCGGTAGGAAATCATCCGACGTTAAATCTGCCTTAAGCGATGGTAACTCGAATTTTTATATATTTTAATTTATCATTAGAGATATGTATCTTCTTATTTTTATAAAATATTTTGAATATTCGTTTATATAGGGCATAGACGATCGAGTTTGCAAAAACTTCACAGTTTACAATTGGAAGCACCAATTACGAAAGTAATTACGTTGCTTTCTAACGCCATTACGGAATCAACCCATCCTGAAACAGTTGCTCAAATCGATAAGGTAAAAATCAAATGATTTTTATTAAGAGTACCGATAACATTGAATTTCCTGAGTTTTTAATCAATCATTTTTCGTATAGGCAATAGAAATATTAAAAACAACTGAATTATATGTTCCACATTTTCGAGATGATAAAGTTTACTCCGATCCGGTTGCAACCGATCTTGTTGGTGCATTACTTTCGGTAATTTTTCATTGATTTGTTTTGTCTTATTATTATGTGTGTGTGTGTGTTTCCTTGTTCTTTTTTATATTTAATATAATTATAATTGTTGTCAGTCTTCTCGTAATCCTTGGGACTCGAGAAGATCATCAGCAGATTCTGCCAGATTGTCAGCAGTCAGAGGTATAAGCGTAATATCTACAAGGAACCCATTAAAAGCTTACAGAGGACCTCAAGAAATTATGGAATTGTTGGAGAACAGTCTCGAATGGAACTTTGATATATTTAAACTCGAGGTCTTAACGGAAAAACGGTAAGAAAAATTTGTTACATTATTTTTTACCATGCAATCGTAAATTCAAATAAGAAACATATCGTAATATAATGATATTAACACGAGTAATAAAATAATAATAAATCAAATAATTCTCTCTCTCTTTCTGAGAGATAATAAATTTTCTATCGATACGTTTTAAGAATAAAACACATTCATTTTCATTTTCGATACATTCTCGTAAAATATTGAAACGTTATTTATTAGGATATAAATGAAACATTTCATAAACCGTTGAGATATAATTTAAGAGAAAAAATAATCTAAATTTATGTATTTTTTCGCAGGCCATTACTTTATCTCGGTAGGACCATAATGAACATGTTCGATGTACCGAGCAGATTGGGTTGCGATGAAAATATCATACAAAACTGGTTGAATATAATCGAGGCTAATTATAGATCGGACAACAGTTACCATAATTCAACTCATGCGGCAGACGTAATGCAAGCTACTGCAAGATTTATGCAGTCGGAAAGATTGAAACAAATTTTGGAACCGTTGGATGAGGTTGCTGCTTTGATAGCTGCCGCAGCCCATGACATCGATCATCCTGGTAGATCAAGGTAGATTATACTCTTTAAATTATTTTTTACGATTTCAAAATTATTTTTCCTTTTTCTCCTAAACATCAAAGTGTTCACGAGCTTGATAATAAATACAAAAAATGTTTTATACGCGTCAGTAAAAATCGGGCTGTTCGAATAAAAATCATTTCTTAACGATAATTACATTTTTTCTATTTGTAATGAAACAATTATAATCTTACGTTGTTCTCGTTCAATTTCAATGTTATTAATTATTGTATTATTTTAAAATTCTACAGCCAATTTTTATCCAACTCTAACAACAAGTTGGCAATACTTTACAATGATCTGTCAGTCCTCGAATCGCATCATGCAGCGTTGACATTTAAAATATCTCTTGCAGACGACAAAGTTAATATTTTCAAGTAAAATTATTATTTCCTGTAATAAAAAAACAAAGTTTCACAATAATTATTAACAAATAAATGAAGAATTATTTTTTTATTTTTTCTTTTAAAATATATTTGTATTTCAGAATTTAGATCGTGATACGTACAAGAAATTAAGAACTAACATAATCGATATGATATTGGCGACAGAAATGACGAAACATTTCGAACATTTGGCAAAATTTATGAACGTTTGTAGTTTAAGGATTGAAGAAGATCAATCAATGGAGGTAAAACAATGAATATTTTATACAATTAGTTCAGTATTATTAAAATATCCAATTTTTGTGTTCAGTATTCTTCTGATAGAGTTGACAATGCAATACTTTTACAACCGGACAATGTAATACTCGTAAGAAGAATGATGATCAAATGTGCCGACGTGTCAAATCCTATCAGACCATTACGAGAATGCGTAGAATGGGCTAGAAGAATAGCTGAAGAATATTTCAGTCAAGTATGCATTTTAATTCGAAACAATTTTATAATTTAATTTTTAAATCAACTTGAACGAATCATATTTAAAAAATATTCTCGAGAATTTATATTATTGTTTATTGATTAATTAATAAAATTGATTTCCGACACTTACCGCATTTTCAAAATTAAAATCCCAATTTTATTCGTACTTTATTTTCCAGACTGATGAGGAGAAACAATTAAACATTCCAGTAGTAATGCCAATGTTCGACAGGATGATATGTTCGATACCAAAATCACAAATTGGTTTCGTTGATTTCATTATAAACGACATGATCGCAGCTTGGGACGGTTAGTAAACTATAATTTGTTACTTTTTTGTTTTACATTTCACTAAAACAAATAATAATGAAATATTGATTATTCGTCTCGTAGCATTCATTGACATGCCAGAAATACTTGGTTACATGCGACACAATTACGACAAATGGAAAGAATTTCACGTAAGTTTTCAATGTACCGATTATAAATGTTTCATGAAAATTATTACAGATTTATGAACTTTATTATAAAATATACTTTATAATATTATCTTTAGTCGAGTATGCATTCTACTATTGACAAAGTTTCTAATTCAATTATTTAATATGGTTGATTGATTAATTTCCTTTTTTTTTTAAACAGGATCAAGGTGTAACAACGTTGCAGGATATCGAAAAGATTCAAATGCAATCGGAATACAACATACCAAGGTTACCCGAAGAACGACGATGAAACGATTAACGTTATTTTATAATAAGTTTCTGAATTTTCCGTCCCCGCTCAATTTCTTACTGGAAAACGAGAAACGCTAATGAAAATGCGTTCAGAAGACTCCGACAAATGTGTGTGTGCGTGTATGTGTGTGTGTGTGTGTCTTTGTGTTTAACAATTCAGTACGTTTTATCGCATATATATATGTCATAGATTTATTTAACAGAGTTTGTATGTTTAAACGAGTATACGTTGTTATATATATATATATATATATTATTATATATATATATACATATAGATTAGTCAAAAAAAAAGAAAAAGAAAGGAAAAAAAAAGAAACAAATAATAATATATACGAGAAGAAGTAGTTTAGCTTGATCGAGATATGAAAAATAATCACAAAAACTTAGAATTATTTTTTCGAAACGTTTCGCGTTCGCTTTGCGAACGACGACTGAACTTCGACGAGCTGGTAAAAAAAAAATCAAGCCTTTTGAATTATTAATAGCAACGAAAAAGTATAACGATACGCAATTGTCAACGATTGCTTTAGCAGCGAACAATTTTCGAAAGTTATTTCGCGAGTACTGGAATCGCGTGTCATGAAAAAACAACCGGCCGATTTTCTACCCACCTTTCTTACACTTGGCAAAAGAATTCTGATGTCATACATTACTTGGAATTATTATTGATCGTTGAAATAAGTGTGTAATCTTTGTATGAAATGATAAAAACATAGCAGGTACGAGTACCGAAATAAGTGAGCTACAAGGAAGAAAGAATAAAACAGTTTCTTTCGATATATCCGATAGAAAAAAAAAAATATGACGCAAGAGTTAGGGTTTCGTAATAATGGATACAAATCGGACGTTGATTACGTGGTGAAGGTTGCACGAACCCTTTTAACACCGATAGGTATCTGGCCGTTGTATCGTGGCGACAGTTTATCCGACAAAATCAAAATGTATATTCAAATAAGTTTGATATTTGGTCTGATGTGTTGTCTATTGATACCCCATTTGATTTACACGTACTTCGATGCTGAAAAATTAATAAAAGAGATGAAAGTTATAGCCGCCCAGGTGTTCAGTACGCTTGCAATTGTTAAATTTTGGACGGTGATAATTAATAGAAAAGAAATTGGTTATTGTTTGTTGGAAATGGAACGACAATACAAGGAAGTTGAATGCGAGGATGATCTAATGGTTATGGTTAAGAGTGCTAAAATTGGTAGGCTCTTTACAATAGCTTATTTAAGTTTATCCTATGGTGGGGCTTTACCCTATCACATTATTTTACCCTTGGTTGCTGAACCAGTTGTCAAGGATGATAATACTACCATGTTACCCTTACCCTATCTGAGTGATTATATTTTCTTCGTCGTCGAAACTTCACCGATATTTGAGATATTCTTCGTCGGTCAGATATTCGTAAGCAGTATTATACTGTCAACCAATTGCGGGGTTTACAGTTTAATCGCCAGCTGTGTTATGCACTCGTGCTGTCTATTCGAAGTTGTACGCAGACAGATTGATACAATATTTCAATACGAAAATGAAGATAATCTTCGTAAGAGGCTTTATGTTATCGTTGACAATCATCTTCAAGCTATCAGGTTGGTTGGTTGATTTTTAAAACGATTTCTTTGACACATTTTTTGATTAAACAAATTTTTCTCAATCATTCCAGGTACGCCGAAAAAATTGAACAGGCATTGAATATTGTATTTCTTTGCGAAATGGTTGGGTGTACTATTATTATCTGTTTCTTAGAATTTGGTGTCCTCGTGGTATGTATCAAATAAAATAAAACATAGATTTTTCTTTTTGAACAATTATACGAGAGGGAAATATTATTTTATTGCAAATTTTTGTTACGATTATATTACTCGTATAATAATTGTGAATTAATATAATATATAAACGTGTACTTACGTGTCAAAATTTATTGTTTCTTCCTCTATATTTTTGATCCACACAAGTTTGTTTTTACGTTTAATATTATTTTGAAATAAATTGTTTAAAACATTGTAGGATTGGGAAGATAAGGAAACTTTGGGTATGATGACATATGGGGTATTAATGACGTCAATTTTCGTCAACGTTTTTATCATTTCTTATATCGGTGATCGTCTAAAAGAAGAGGTAATCATTTTTTTAAGATTTCAGTTATTGCAATTATTTTTCTTTTCTTTTTCTTATAATATATTTTCACTTACAAATATTGTTGTCGAAAGAGCGAACTGGTTGGCGAATCAACATATTCGATCGAGTGGTATCGTCTTCCCAATACTATAATACGCGATTTGGTTATGATAATTGTACGTTCTAATCGACCATCTCGTTTAACAGCTGGAAAAATTTTTGACGTATCACTTCAAGGTTTCTGCGATGTGAGTAATTATATCGATTATATGTTGATAAATGTATTTTATATTTGATTAAACATTAGGTCAGACGATCAATTTAATATTTAATTCAATATTAACAAATAATAATATAAAACAATATTTATAACTATAAGATAACGAAGAAGGTATCATATTAAATCGTTAGATTTTAATAAAATTTCTAGAACAAAAAAAAGAAATATATTTTTCGTAGGTTTGCAAGACTTCGGCTGCCTACCTGAATTTTCTTCGAACCATGGTTGCATGAATTATTTCTCTCTCAAAAAAAAAGAAAAGAAATCCTGGCTATACAACAAAACTTTAAAAAAGAAAAAAAGAATGAAAAATTACCGATATTCTTTTTCAAATCTCACGAACCGAGTATCACAATAATTATTGAAATTAACCAAGTGTCTTATCGTTAAATTTATCTTACTATAAATGTATCACTTAAACAAAAATATATTCAGATAAACACAAATATAATACGTTTAAATCAATCTGGAAGAAAATAGTAAGTAGAAATCATCATAGGAGTATTCGCGATTGGCAAGGAAGGATGATCGTCTATAGGAAATCGAGAAAATCGAAACTTTCTAATAGACCTTAGAAAAATGACAACCTTAGAATACTAAGTTGAAACTTTTCCATTGAATTTTTCAACAAATCCCCGTTGAAAAAAAAAAAAGAAGAAAAAAAAAAACAAACAATCTTCCGTTGTTCTCATCCTTTTTCCTTTCCGAGTTTTTCAAACGTATGTTCAAGAAATTAAAAGAAAACGTTTAAGTATAAGTTGCATGAATAATTTCAACGATACGCAAGCGCACGGATCTTGCGATTGCTATTCCACTAACATAAGAGAGTTTTCGTTTAAACGCGATCATTTTCATCGAAACTACAGAAGCAAATCGAACGCAATCATTCTTGCAAAGCTGTTCCGTTAGAGGGGTAAAAGAAAAAAGAAGAAACCGGGGGAAAGAAAAAAGAAAAAAGAAAAGAAAAATATCGTCGATAAGAAATAACAAAACAGAAAAAGAAAACGAAAGGGGAAAAAAAAAACAAGAAAAACACAAGTTTGTTATGATTATATACGAGGAGAATAAAAATTACGTAGAAGATTTAAGATACACGAACGAGTTGTGCGATTATTTGCTTCGTACGTTAGGCGTATGGCCATTTTCGAAGAAGACGAGGAATACAATAACAAAAAGTATATTCAAATTGATCGTAATATTACTTTGTTACGGTTTACTTTGTTTTTTCGTAATACCAGCGATATTACATTTGATCATGATTGAAACTAATCCTCACGCAAAGTTGAAAAAATTACCTCTGATATTTTACAACGTAATGTCGGTGGCAAAATACAGCGGATTAATATTACAAGAAAATCAAATAGCGCGTTGTTTGAGGCACGTAGAAGAGGATTGGAAAAGTATCGGTATAGAACATTATCGAAAGATCATGAAAGAAAAGGCTAAAATTGGGAGACGATTGTTGTTCATTTGTGGAATACTCATGTACAGTAGCGGTGGTTTTAATAGAGTTTTTCTACCTTTATCTAGGGGTACCGTTGTAACTTCACAAAATATTACAATAAGACCGTTACCTTGTTCCGCTTATTACATATTTTTCGATGAACAAATAACCCCTAATTACGAGATCGTGTTTTGTCTGCAATGCGTTTCAGGATTGGTAACTTATTCCATTACCACAGCTATCTGCGGACTTGCAGCACTCTTCGTCATGCACGCATGCGGCCAATTAGAAATTCTTGTTGATTTGATCGAAGGTATTGTTAAACAAACCGATTTAGAAAAAGAACGAACGAATAAACTCATTTCTATTACTGTAGAACATCAGATTAGAGTGAGAAGGTATGCTGAATAATTAATAATTCATTGTATCATTAAATAATCACGATTTTCAATTTGTATTTTTGATATGACAATAATACGTGTTTGTAGTTTCTTGCAAACTGTCGAAGTTACGATGCAACAAATTTGTTTGATCGAGTTAATGGGTTGTACACTGACCATGTGTTTTTTTGGGTACTGTCTGATTACGGTACTCGTGTTACTCTCTTTCTTTCTTTCTTTCTTTCTTTTTTTTTTCTTCTATCTAACGTGAATGATCATTTTTAATATAATTGTATTAATTTTGAAGGAATGGGGCAACCATACTATTACGAGTATTTGCACGTACTTCGTTGGTCTTTTGTCGATTACCTCTCACATTTTTATGTTCTGTTTTGTCGGTGAACAACTTACTTTACAGGTAGAACGTTTTATTTATGTGTATATGTTATTTAAACATTTGTTTTATATTAGATCATAGATTATTATTTATATTTTGATTGAAATCAAATGATTACGAATGTTAGGCAGAAAAAGTGGCATTAACATCTTGCGTATTGGATTGGTATCGTTTACCAAACGACAAAGCCAAAAGTGTTATATTAATTATGGCTATTTCTCATTGCCCAATGAGAATCACAGCAGGAAATGTTATAGAACTTTCTCTTCAAACGTTTGGTCAGGTATACAAGAAACTTTGACAAATATTTCTTGCAATTATTGTAATATTGATTATTTAAATGTATCTCAGTTGGTTGTAGGTTATTAAAACTGCTGCAGCATATTGTAACATGTTAAGAACAGTTACTTAATTATTATTTTATTAAGTAGTAAAATAAATATTATAAAATGTATGTAAATGAAAAAACATGTGTGTGCGAGCTTGATAAGTAAGTGTTTTAAGTTTTACGTATAAACTGTTTCAACATTTCATATTATTACGAATGTAATTTGTTAATATTATAATTATTTTTATTTATTTTAATATGAATTTTTATTTTCAGACGTAACAAAAATCGAAGGATCACATCGACTTTTTAAATATTAAAAAGTACAAAATGATACGCAATTATATTTATGAATTGTAAATTGTAATTTAAAAAGTTTCTTGAAGTATATTTAATAAAAGGGTTTGTGATTCTTTGTAGACAGTGTAGTCTATAGTTTTCTCGTTAAATATTGATATAACTGTTGTTGTAATCGATGTTTGCGCATGTTTTCTACAAATTTTCTATATATATCTCTTTCGTAGTATTCAAAATCAATATGTGGTTTTGTTCAAGTAGATTCGTGTGTATTTGTAATATGATTAAACTTGTATAAATAAAATAATTTTTAATAATATTTATAAATTATCGATACAAAAACATAATTAACAGTTTCTACGAAGTATTATATTCGTAAATTGTTCAGAATAAATCTATACAATAGTTTAATCAATGATAATGCAGAATACAGTCAATATTTTATCGACTAACATGTTTTTTACCTGATACTTGAAAGATAATACACCTTCCGTAAGTATTAATTCCAACAATTGATGTTACCGACTTTATTGATTTTTTTTGCTCGTACATTTATTGGTAACTTATCTACAGAACAAATTTGTTTATTCAGAATTGTTCTATATAAAGAATAAAGAATAGTTATTTTGTTTTACACAAAATTTTCTTAAATTATATGTCTAAAATTTAGTCTCAATTTGTAAAGAATTAATCTTTATATAATAAGAAAATTTGATTGAGGAAATAAAATGGAAATATAATTTGAATCTGATTAGAAAATTTGCGCAAAGATATTAATTATAAGGAAAGGGATTTGTACATAGAATTAATTACATGTGTTTGTCATAGTTTTAATATATATTTATTTTAATTATGATTTTATTTGAATCCTTCTGAATAATCTGATACTCCGTTTTTCTTTTTCTTTTATAATTGCTGGGGGCTTCATTAAATTACGCAAATATTTTTCTATATAAAATTTCAAACAATGCGATGATTGCTTTCAATGTTTTTTCCCAATTAACATTTATTTCTAACAATTGTAGAAGAAGTCTGATGTTATATCGAACTTTATTCTTTTATTTTATATCATTTAAATATTAATTTATGTCATTTATATATCATTGCTATTATCTATTTCCATTCTTCTCTATATATTTTATATCATAAATTCTATTTTGTCACAAAATATATTACAGGTACCGAGTAATATGTAAATTTTACGTTAAAACCTTTTAGTTTAAAAATTATTCTACATTCATCTTTTTCTTAATATGATTATTCATCAAAGTACATTATTTTATAAATAATATATTTCGTATTATGATATACGTGCCCCTCATGCTTCATATAATTTTTCTATAATAAATATTTGTTCGTATTATTTTGCAATGATTATTTTACTGATGGTACGACACTGTACTATACTTTTTAAAAATATTTTCTACTTTCTATATTACAATATTTCTTTTTTGTATCTTATTAAAATTATATTATATCTTATATCTAATTTTTCAGGTAACTCGTTAATTATTATTTAAATACATTTCTTTTTAGTATTATTATTCGTATCATCTCGTTCATCATTTCACATAATTCAATCGTCAGGTTCAGTAGTATACTACTCGTGATTAGCATACTCCTTCCAGAAGGGATTTCCCTAAAAAAGAGAAACAAAATTATTATATGCACATTTATTAAGTTAATAAAATATGAAAAATGTTTATATAAAATACTAACCTCTATTTATGGTGAACAGCTCTGATGAAACCCGCAATTAATTTATATTTCTTTTTTTTCCATCATGCTTTCTGGATGAGAATTATAATTATTTCAATAAATTTTACAATTGTTTATATCAATTTTCCATCATTTCTTTGATCGATATTCCATGTTAAATGTTCGTAAATTAATTTCATAAGCATCAGCTATTTTATTTCGTTTTTATTTTATTAAAAAAGTATTCAATTCGAGCATCTCATAGCATTATAATTATTCCGTCTAATTGTTTATTTAATTATATTGTATTTCATGTTTCCATGCAGGCAGATAAAATTATTCTCTCATTACTTTTATATTTTAATTTGACTTTTAACTCGTTGTTCTTATCCATTTTCACCCCTCACTCGATCCGTGGTACCTGAAAACTTAAATCTTCCAAGAGTAGTATCCGAAAAAAATATCTATGCAATAATTATAATAATTCAATTATTATATGTACAATATATAATATTAATTTGAATAAAATATTTTGCTTCGCTAAGTTTTAAAAGGCCGGAAAGATTAAAATTAATGTATCTAACGAGAAGAAGAAAAATCTGAAAATACTACAATCTCGAGGATAGATAAAAGGTGATATTAAAAATGTTAAAACAGATTTTTATATATTTTTATTTGAAATAATTAAAAAATGGAAGAGATATTGAAAAAAATGTATCCTCTTTTGTTTTACGATATATATTACTTTGATATAGTGTCATTGTGATTGTGTGTGTATTTAATAATCAAATGCTAATTTATCTTTTCCATCATATATAATTTCATAAATAATAATATATATTGTTGCAACGAACCTTACTCATTTATTCCTAAGAATTTTCATTCATTCATTTGCTCTCGTGGAATTCAATTTATGCATCATTTTATTTATTCGTCAAATTTATTCTTTCATAGCCATAATAATCATTGTCATTCGATCAAACTCGGTGTCATAATTGAGAAAAAAAAATATATTTTTCAATTACGTGAATGTAGTAGTTATAATAAATAATCGTTGATAAAATGTGATTGATAAAACTATCAGTTGATTAGTTGCAATTTTTAATACGAATCATCGTTAACTTTCATTTATGTTGTACCTAAATTTCTTTCACCTAAGGATATAAAGATTTTGTTTATTTAAAAAAAAAGAAAAAAAAAAGAAATGGACGATGACATAGCTAGTCTCAATTATGATTGCAATTATAACCTTTACCTTGCCAAACGTTTGGTCATCGACATGAAGAAATTTCGCGGTATTCCTTTATATTAATTATAAATAATAAGTAAAATTATATTAACAATAATTTATATCTGTTAATTCGAGTAAAAAAGCTACACTTACTGGTTTTCCTTTTTATTTCCTATTGCATTTTATTATTATTTTTTATTTCTTTTTTAAGTATCTCTCACATAGCTCTCATTGCATAAATAATTTTTGAATTAATTACATCTTTGCGTTTCTCTTAAATATTTTTAATTGAAAAACAATATTTAAATATGATTTATATATATATATCTGTTCCTAAAATTCTAGAAATAATGATTAAAATAATCCTAACATTTAATTATAATCAAATGCATGGATAAGCGTGTTAAAGCAACCCACGTGAATTTGAAAGCATGCTATCTAATAATATCATTAAGCTTTAATATTTAATTGCATAATAATGTTTAATAAATAATCTTAATATTTTTGTTTGTAATGTTAATTCGTATAATATGCGCTAATATAAAACTTACGTTTTAAATGCAATTATTAATTCAATTTAGCTTGCAAAGCTCACTTTTATTTCTTTCCTATTATAAATAATATTAATTGCATTTAGATAAGTGCCTGCAAATTCCTTGGAAAATTTTTTACGTTGTTCTACGATTCGAAGGATCGATCAGATCAATGCAATTGTCATATAAATTTGTTTCTTCGTTTATTTTCTCTTTGCTTTATTTTTTTGTTCTTTTTTAATAGATCGGCAAAACGCAGTCAAGTGGTTACGTTTTTTGATGAATAATACCAGCAACGATATCGTAGAAATACGACTTAGGAATGATTTTATGCATTATTTAGTATTAAATCTTCAAGAAGGTCAGCTTAGATCACCATTCGATAAACCACCGCCAATTATTGCTTCTCTCACGGAAATAGCGGATTTTATTGTCAGTAAATTTGATTCACTTATTCATTTTAACTTTTATTCTTTTCTAAATCATCTTCTATACGTTTTTCTCATCGTACGTTAAATAAATAATAAGTATAGTATATTTTTGTAATATTATTCTAGTGGAATATGGAGTTGTTTGTTGCATTATAAAAATTGATAGTATATATCGGGAAAATAAGTTCGAATAAATTTCTAATAAATATTATTTTTTTTAACTTTGTGTATCGTTCGACACGGGTATCTCGTATTTCGAATTAAACGTATTTCCTACAGTGGGGAATTAATATATATTATTATTAAATCTTTTGATTAATTTATATACCAAGGGGGTGTCGTGAAAATTATTGTAATAAAATATTGCCAACGCTTTTTATCGAATATAATCAATCGTTATTTATTGCAACTCGTTCCAAATGTTCGTTAACAGTTTCTTCATAATTCTTTTTTTTTTCTAATTTGGATTTATATTTTCTCAATCCTTAATCGATTTAATAACGTCTATTTAATGTGTCAATTAATTTGTTGAATATTTTAGCCTAACAACAAAGTAGATGACGTTATCGATGATGGATTAGATTCAACGAATGATTTAGAAGACCCGGATAAAGAAAAATCGATGATAGCATCGTTATCACCAGACGATGGTGCCTTTTTAGCATCACAACCTGTACCCCATCATGGTTCCTTTTGTTATTTAGCAATAACTTCTAAGAAAAAAGATAATTAAAAATAACAAAAATGATTCATTCTTATTAATCTAATTTTCTCTTCGATATAATTTCTATCAATTCAATCATTTTATCGAATTTTCTTTCGTATTTCATTTGAATCATAGTGATATAATATTTCTGTCATTATGCATCGTATTTATATTATTTATTTTTTTTAAGAAATATACTTCATATTATTTTCAAAGTTTTATATTTATATATTTGTTTAATTATTAGGTGTAACTTTACGCTCCCTTTAAGCGAATAGGAAAACTGGAAAATATAAAAAAAGACAAATAGTATTTGGCCAATGCAAAAGCACAATTTTCTTACTAGACACTATATAATTAGCTTCTAGGTTATTATAATTCGTTCAATTTCTTGTTATTATATATTCTTACATCGCATTATTATTTTCATAGATTATGCTATTAAAATGCAGAAAATCTAGCGTATAGTCTATTAGGCTTTTTAGATTTATCGTATAAACGTTGTTTCAACTTGCAAACACATTATCAAACAATAAGAAATTTAATTATAGGATTGCAGTATCGTTAAACAAAAAAAGAAAAGATAAAATGTTTATTTAATATATAGTGCCTTTAATTTTGATTCTGATTCATGCAAACAATTTGGTGATATTTTGTAAAATTGTGTGATTAATATACACACACATGAAATGTAGAAATAGAAAAGCGATTGAAAACTTGCTTCGAACAAATTCATTAATATTGTCATAATATTCCTTCGTAATTAGAAATATTTTATGATTTAAATAAAAATTTAATTGGGTATGGAGAGTTTAAAAAAAAATTAAAGAAATTTTATTGAATTTGTTGTTTAATTGTTTGTCGTTTTTAATGAAATACGAGAAACAAGCAATGGCTTTTGAAAAATTCATAAGTGTTCAATTTCATACTCATGCTTCCGTAACAATGATCATATTTAAAATAACAAATTACTTAGATAAATATTTGAATCCACGTAAATATTTCAATGTTATTATTTAGAGATGTCATTAATCATTGACAGAGAGAGACAAATATAATTTTAGATTATTATAGTATAAAAAATCGATTAAAAGTTTCATTAATTAATAAAGTATTGTATCAGTGTATATCATATTTCATACTCATGCTTTCAAAATTATGATCATATTTAAATAACAAATTATTTAACAATTATCTTTGAACATCTTAATATTTCAATGAAATTTTTCATCAACTTGTTTAATCCTTTTATAATATTAATATATATATTTAAATATTATTTACGACAATTCATTCTCTTATCACACTTAATACGAATTTATGAATTCATTCATTTGGTTATATATATGTGCTAATATTTTATTTATTATTAATATTATTATTATAAAGCAATTATTATTTGTCATTAAGATATGATCAATTTAGTTTAAAAATCGGTATGTACAACACATTATCGATTTATTAATCGATTTATTCACGTAAACAAGCGACACATCAATCCTGTCGTTGCATGCAAAAAAAAAATAAGAATACGAGAGAATCGTGCAGCGTTAATAAACAAATTGTTTCATATATAATTTGTTCGTTTGATCGAAAGATAGAGATGATTAAATTACGCAACATTGTCATAAGTCGCGTTAACTTGTAATAACATTTATATAAAAGATTTACGTGCACATTTTTTTGGATAAATATTTATATATATATATATTTGTTAAATAAAATATTTCATTAAGATAATATATTAGAAAATTGTCAGCAGAGATGCATGTAAATGGTTGAGAAATATTTTAACGATAATTACTAATTCTAAATTATTTTGAGATTGATTGATTGATTGATTTATTTATTTATTAATTTATTTATAAATGTTCAAAAAGTGTTATGAATTGTTGAGACAAATAGAAAAATGATTTAGAAATGTATGTACGTGTATAGAGAAATATTTAATAATGTAGGAATAAGAAAACTTTAGAAATCAGATGAAATAACGCGGAAGAATAATTCGTAATACTATTATATTTAATATTATTTATGCATGGTTAAATACGAGATAAGAAAATTTAGGAGAATAATAATTCACATAATGGTTATCGAAATACCAAAAAGAAAAATAAAAGATACATGCAGATCGAATAAAAACTGCAGCATATTTTTCATCTCGATAGATAAATCATCTTTTCTTTGCATATAAAAAAAAAAATATTCTAAACATTTTATAAGTATAATAATTTGTACTAATTTTTTCTAAGACGCCTAAGAAAAATTGTAATTAAATTTCAATTAATTGCAAAGCTCTTTTCAATGAAATATCTAAAAACGAATGTATCGTTAATCTAATTTATTTGTATTTCTGCAATATTTAAAGAACGTATATTCAATAAAAATAATACTTCATCGAAGGAAGTCGTGTAATTGGAAAAAAAGAAAGAAAAAAAATATATATATATATATGGAATTAAAACGGAATTCTTGTGGGCGTTAAACCAACGACGTTTTTATGTTTAAAAAAACCCATATACAGGTTGAAATATTGTATGAAACCTCATGCATCCGAATAAAATTTCTTTTTTCTTGCATTAATAATGCATATTTTCAAATACTTATTTGTTGATAATGTAATAATTAATTAGATACATCGTACAATATGTATCATTTGAATTTGAATATACATTTGTGAGGATAATTCATTGTATTATTTATTAACTTGTATAAGAGTTTTTACGTACAAAAATTAGTGCTACGTCAAGACGAACCTAATTGATGAAAATATATTGATCATATATTTATACTATTTCTTATCATCTTTCTCTCTCTCTCTCTCTCTCTCTCTCGTTCTCTTTCTTTTTTCCTGATCTATGTTAGATTTGTATATTTTTTATAAATTGCAACCTAATGCTAAATTGTTTTTTCTTTGTTCTGCCTTGCTTGCTTTGCTTCATTTCTTTATTTTTGTTATTTTTCTTTTCCCGATTGACGTGCTCCAATATATTATGCACGACACAAAAATCGAGGGTTTTTACGCACACTTTTATCATCCGTTGTTATTATAATATATAACAATATTCAACAAGAGACGTTCTTTGAGGAAGTTTGCCTTGCTTGCTTTGCTTCATTTCTTTATTTGTTATTTTTCTTTTCCCGATTGACCGTGCTCCATATATTATGCACGACACAAAAATCGAGGGTTTTTACGCACACTTTTATCATCCGTTGTTTATTATAATAATATAAACAAATTCACAGAGACGTTCTTTGAGGAAGTATAGTTTTTTTCTTTTTTTCATATTAATTTATTGTATCTTTCTTTTTTATTCTATAGAGAGAATAAAAATATTTTCTGTGTCTGTGTCTGTGGTCTGTGTCTGTGTCTGTGTCAATTTGTAATTTAATAATTTATTTTCACACAAATTTATTGATTTTATAAATATTAATAAATCGACACATGCGTTATTCACGATAATATTCTTTTGCAATTTTATATTAATGAATATATGAAATCACACGCGAGGGGGAGACGGGAGTGGCAAGAAATGGAAATCATTTTAATTAGTATACACATTTGATGTAGATATTTTGTCTTTTCTGATCGATGGAATAAATTTATAAAAAGAAAAATGGTATATCGAATAGAAATAGAGAGAAGAAACAAAAAATAGGGGATTGAAAAATCGTAGAGAAATCGAGAATAAAGTAAAGATAATGGATGGATCAGATAACGTATGGAAAAAATGATATCGGATAATTTTTAGGAAGGAAATTAATAAAAAGAAATTGGAAAAGGGTATTGAATTAAAATAATAGGAAAGATAAACGTGTGAGGAAAGATATTTCATAAGATTTTTAACAGGATATTTAGAAAAAAAATGAATGGGAGGAAAGCAGTGATTGATTTGCAAGTTGAATATATAGAATAGATAATATTAGAAGATATATATATCAGAAAGTTTCGAAAGATTGTAGATAAAAAGTTAAGCAGGAAGAGTAATAAGAAACAAAAAAAATATTTAAAAGGAAACCCCATAGGAAAGTAAAGGTGTGAAAAAATGTATTACAGATAAATTAGATAATTTGTAGGATATTTAGAAAGTTAATGAACGAAAAGGAAAGTTGTAATTGATATCAAGTGAAATTGATACCATAGATGATATTGGAGATATTTAGGAAATGGGAAAAAAAAAAAAAAAGAAAAAAAATTTCTGACGAAAAGAAAGCAGCGAGAGTAATTTAAAAAAAAAATAAGGAATTAGAAAGATGAATGAATAGAAAAGATTGTAGAGATCGATTAAATGGAAGATATAGATATAAGAGCAGATAATTTAGAGATATATAAATATAATAAGTATAATAAAAATATTTAGGAAGGGGAGGGGGCATAGATGGGGAAAGAAAGCATTGATTGAAAATCGCTTTTAAATAGATTAGAATATAGGAAAGATAGTAATAGAGAATTTAGGATAAATTTAACAGATAAAAGATAAATAGGAAAAAGCTTAATACAGTAGTTATTTAATAGAATCAACGATTCAATAAACTTTTTTCGAATTAGAGAAAAATTTAGATAAGTGAGAGATATATGGAAGATTGAAAAATTTATTTGAAAGCCATTATAGATAATAAAGATTATTAATTATTATTTAAAGAAAGCGAAATGTAACGAAGAGAAAGCTTATTAATTTGATGCGTCGTTCGTTAAAAAAGGTAACAAGAATTTGTTTGTAAAAATTGTTGATAACAATGAAAAAAAGCATTCTATTATTATTATTATTATTATTATATTAGAATAATTGGACAAAATATTTCCTACGGAGAGATAGTTATTAAATATAAATAAAAAAAAGACTCTATACGAAAGAATTGAGAATATTTTTTAGCATCAATCATTCAATGTAACGAAAAAAGGACCAAAAAAATCTGACGAATGTTCCAATCAGAGATCGCATTTATATATTTCTTCTTTCTAATCATTAGATGGAAAGATAAAAAGGAGTCCCGAAAAAAAAAGAAAAGAAGAAGAAGAAGAAGAATAAAAACTAGAAGAGAAAGTTCAAAAAAAAAAAAGAATAAAGTTTTAGCAGAGTTCATTTCGCATAGGTATCAAAAGTTGATAAGAAATAAAATGGAACAGAGCGTAAGATGGTAAAAAAGCTGGAGAAAGGAATATAAAAACGGATAGAAAAGAGACGAAAGGCAAAAGACAAAAAAAAAAAAAAAAAAAAGAAAGAAATAGAAAAATATTAGACACGAACTAACAGCAACTCGTACGTCAGACTTTATAGTTCTCACGAATAAAAGCATTAGAAAGAACAGTGTAAAGACAGTGTGTAAGCCTGCAATTAAATTCCCCTTTCTCTCTCTCTTTCTCTTTCTAACTATAACTCTTTTCCTGTCATCATAGATATCCATCCCTAGACTAACACACACAAATACACACGTACACACATAACTAAAGCTAACACAGCGTGTATAGAATATTGTTACGTAAGAGTGAAAAGGAAGTTGAATAGAAAAAAAAAGAACACGGAACGATTGGGGGGCTTAGGTTCGTTCTAAAAATAATAATAATAATAAAAAAAAAAGGCACAGCTCCCTTTTTCTCATCCATCAATGTGAGTAAGCTTAAGGGTGTGGTGGTGTGGGGGAAGGTGTATCACCATCGAAAGGGGATAGACTTCGTTAAAAGTGCAACGACGACGATTGTTACGAAGTTTTCAAGAGGCGTGGTCAAAGGGTTAAATCGTTCCCCATACGTGTTGAAAATGCAATTTCTTTGAATTTTTAATAAGGGAAAGAGCCTGGTCTCGAACTTTTTAAATATTCGATTAGAAGAATAAGGTGGGGGGGTATGATATACTTTGTGTACTTCTTATGTTTCTACTATGTGTGTGTCTGTGTGTGTAGTTTCTATATATCAGTGTTTCTCAATTTAAGATTCAAAGTATTATTCGATGAAACATTTGGAATTGTTTTTTATTCGCACGTGTTGCAATTAACAAATCGTCATGAATTTCTTTTCATTTTATTCTTTCTTAAATTTACGTTCAAATTTATATATTAATAATTAGTTTTATTATTCGTTTAAATATAGTGTTTTGTTCTTTTTTTAATTTGACATAGTTATTATTGAATGTTTGGTATGTATTATTGTATTTTAAAAAAGGGTACTTATTTGTAGAAATTTTTAGAGATATTAAGGTAGGACTATGATTTATAAAAAAAGAAAAAAATAAAGAAAATATAGAATAAAATAAATGGGGAAACACTGTTCTAGACGATCGTTAGAAAAAAAAAGACGCACGCATTTCTCTTTACACAGCTCGTCTATATACAGAACACGTTTCTATCGAACTGGAATAGTGTGTAAAGACAGGGACAGGTAAAAAAAAGTTGGCTATAGTTATAAACAACAACGAGAGCTCAAAACTCAACTGGATTTTCTACTGTGCGTATCGTGGATTCGTTTCGAAAAACATTCGAAAGAGGAATGAGGAAATTATTACTCTTTTCTTTTAAACTAGAAAATGAATTATTATACTAATTGGAAAATAATCATCGAATCATTTAAGACGATAAATTAAAAAAAAAGGTAAATAATATTTCAATACGAATTTGTTTGATCTGTGTTCATTAATATTTTAAATTAATTTCATTAGATTATTATTTTATATTACTGTTATTTCATTCGTAAAAGATATGTTAATTTGTTTCTTAATATTCTACGATATTTAATTAAGCTATTTTATTTTTTTTGTATTATTATATTAATCGATTACTCGTCAATATGTACGTACCTTAAATTTGAAATTTACTTTATTATACTTTGTCGTGGAAAATCATTGTTCTTTAATAGTTTTCCTCCATTCTCTCTCATACCTTTTTTTCTGTTTTTTTTAATCTAGGATTTTTTAAGCCAAGAATCATATCTATCTATATAAAGGAAGATATGTAATCTTTATATTTTACTATTTTCAAGTAACTCGAACGATCAATCGTAAAACGTTTTGTTGTCTGCGAAACTTTTCCGTCGAGACTATAACCCTTTTGTTTTTTTTTCCTTCCGTTTCTTTTTAGTATCTAACTTTATCTCTTCAGTTTTTATAGCATGTAGTACTTTGCATAGAAGTATCTTTTTGTTCTTTTAGTCGTAATTATTTCTCATCTAGTGTATTATATTTTTAGAGGTTTCTTTTAAATACTCATTTTTGTTTTAAAAAGTGTTCACAAATTATGGGCTTCTTTTTTTAATATTCTTCAATTTTACACAACTTTAAAATGTATACTTTGTAATATTTATCTCGCGTTAAAAATAATGCCTTTTTTGATTATATTAATTTATAATTTATATATATATATAATTGATAATTATTTTTTAAACACCCTTTTTTCGCATCGATTTTCAATAATTATATTTATTTATTGATATTATATTTATTCTTTAGCAGACAATTGTATCTCGTAACAAATTTTAATTGTTTGACCATTCAAAAAGTATATTCGCATCATGAAAGTTTTCGTTTAATCATAGAACAAATATCTCGATAAATTTATCGATTAAAAATTGTATTAGTAAAATATGATCGAAGATCTATAATGGATTTATCAAATTTAATTTATACTCTCTTAATAAATAATAATGTTATTTCAATGTATTTTTTCTTTTTTTATTTTAATAATAAAATTATTTCACAATTTGTACAATGACATTAGAAAATAAATTCATTGAAGTAATCGAACGAGTGTCTTCTTCAAAAATGATATCATTCGACAACAATTAGGATGATTGTTCTGGAAAATAAAATTATTATATCTTCATAGAAATGATCTCTCTCTTGATCGTTTATCGAAAAAGTATAATTAATCATTCGAATAAACGGCTCATTACTAGCATTTTAATATACGAATTTTATTTTAGATTTAATTAATTTAATGTTTTATATAGCACCGTTATGTTTCATCATATTAATATCTATTGTTTAATATATATCATATGTATTTATATTTATATATTTATTATTAGAATGATTCTATATGATTTAATTATAAAAATGCATGTAAAAAGCATAATTGTAAAACACACGTTGCATGAAATGGAAAAATTGATTTACACGATGTTTTTTTTTTTTTCAACATTTATCTAAAACTGTAGTATTATATAAAATATGGAAGAACACGAATTTTGATGTTCACAACAAAATACCCAGTGTTTTTTATTAAGTTAATCTCCATATATTTCTTTTTCTTTTCTACAGGAAGGTGTAAGCTGCAAACTACGATAAAAAAATTTTAAAAAGCCAATCCACCAAATAACAAGAGACGAAAAAATAACACAAATGTTATCTTATAAAGCTCGTTATAGTAATGTCCGTCTAATATATCTACTATGATAATATTTAAAAATTTATTGTAAATAAAAATATATATAATTATTAATAATACTTTCAATTGGTTCATTATGCTTCTATTTCAAGCTTCGTTTTACTTAAGTAATTATTTTAATATATGAATCATCTAATTTTATTTATTAAGTAAATTATTATCTGAAAAACAATAAAAGCATTGTTTTCTTGTTTTTACTCATAGAACATGATACTTAAATTTTGCGAAAATATAATTGGAACACCCTGAATATTGTAATATTAATATATAGTACTAGTTTACTTCGTTATAAATGTATAATATATATATTATTTTAATATATAGAATGAAATATAATTAAATAGTCATATATAATATACGATTAATTAAATAAATAAAAAATATTTCATACCTTAGTAAGACCCATTTAACAAATTTTATCTTCCTCCGGATCCCAAAATGATTTTGATTAGTGTACGCGTATCAAGCTTCAATGATACACCAATAAGGTAGATAAAAAATGAAAACCATGAAATATATGGGAGCGTAAAGTTTAAATATTAATATTAATATAGGAAGGACGATAATTGGTTATTATAATAAATAAAAAAGAAAAAAATAGAATACTCAATGATTTGTTTTTTGTTTTATATCTGATTTCACTTTATTGTTTTTTCTCAGCCAGTAAAAGATTTATGAATTCTGTTATTTTGCTCGTTTTTTTTTTCTTTTTAACGTAGCACACTGATATATTATTTATATATATTTATATATATAAGTTTTATGATATAAACATAGCCAGATAAAATGTATCTATTAGAAGTAAAAATGTCGTTTTGTAAAATATTTGTCAGGAGCGTACAATAGTATAGTAAAACTTGTAATTTGTAATTTGTAATTTGTAATTTGTTGTTGCATTTGTGTTTTCTTTTTTTTTTTTTTTTCGTTTGTTATTAAGTAGATAGAGAACCAGTAGTATTATAAAACACACACTGTAGTAGATACATAATCTACGCGTTTCTATACCTAACATAAGTGATAAACTGTATTCTATAGCGATTTATAACCCTGGTTATACAACACATCATACAAACGTTTAATACCAATCCCATAGTTTATAATAAAATAATCATAATTAAACGTGTGTTATATTCACGATTATAATATCGTATTCTAAACATAAGCAAAATGATGTATATACTACCTTCAAGCCATCGAGATATACAGTACAAATCGTTTAAGTTATTATCCCAAACCTTAATTATCTTTTTTTGCTTTTTCTTGTATTTATTATTCATTTTATAGCTCGTAGTTTAATAATATTCTCATGTAGTAGCATGTGTAAATGTGAAGTTTTCATTGGATATTTCGTGTAATTATAGTAATATATATACATATAAGTATTTATATTTAATATATAAAATTACTTATATATAATATACATATATATGTATGTATGTATTCAATAGTACGCAGTATTCCTTTTTTTTTTGTTAATAAAGATAGAGATAGAGATAGAGATATTATACACATATAATTATGTATACATAAGTATATATAAGTATTAATAAATATATATACGTATGTATATATTTTAATGTATATATGAATGTTACGCAGTTGTTGTGTTGTATGATTAACAACTAACACTCTATCGTATATTTTTGTAAATAATATTCTTCCTTACTTTTCCTCCCTTCACTTCCTTCCTTTCTTTCATTTCATTTCATTTCATTTCATTTCAATTGATTTTATTTTCGTTTTAATGAACAATCGTTTTATCCAGGTAAATTCAACGAGACATCGTATAAGTTTCTAATGAAAAATTTCTCATAAGTTTTCTACAAACTTTATTCGTAATTCGATGCTATATGGGTTCCCATTGCCATAAGTTCTGGAATGAACCTTATCGATTTTTATGATTTAACATTAAAAACTAATGATATCTAGCCGTTTTCTTAATCGTTACAACTATTACCTAATTAAAGGAATATTTGTATATATTCTAGTTTGAAAACGTTACTTGCTGTGAGTGTCAGTATGTGGTACGTTCGATTAACGTGTATTTTTAATACGTATGCATTAACGCAAAAGCTAGTTTATTGATTTATATCGAGTCTCTTTTTTTTTTAAATCGTATTTGTGCAACAAAGAATGTGTGCAACTTTTCATCGTTTATCGTTGTGGAATTTTTTCTTTTTTTCTCATTCAGGTGTCTCTTCAAACGGGTCGTGTTATATTTTTTTATCCGACAGGGACGATTATTATTTCGATGGTTTTGAACTTGTAAATATATCGTGCGTATTATTTTCTTCTTTTCTTTTTTTTTACGTTCTTAATGAAGGAAATATTTCGTTTGATTCTTGTAATCGGTTGTTCAAAACTTTTCAGACAATTTTCTTAACGTAATTACCTATCGATCTTTTTAAAATGTGGGTGCAGTTGGATTATTTATTGTTTTAAGCGACATGACAAAATTTCACTTGCCCTAAAACGTATATTTATTTTTATGAATAATAAATTCATATTATTTAATCTACATTAGCCTTCCCTAGATATACAGATACCCCTGCTTATGTGTCTCTTCAATCATGTCCAGTTTTCCCTCTTAAATTAACGAATACTACTACATACTATTTTGCGTGTATGGTTAACTCTCATTCAGACTTATTTATATATTTATTCTTTTTTTTTTTTGCGACAATTTCTCGTCGCTTTTTATTAATTTTTATATTTTTTTTCTTTTTTTTTTTTTTAATTATTATTATTATTGTTTTTATAGTACCCATCGATAAGAAAATAAGAAAAGCAACTAGTCGAAGGAGTAAATGTTACGATAATGATAATATTATTTTACGATAATGAAAGCTCTCACGCGTATTTGTGCTTAACTAAGTGACCGAAGTTATCTCCCCCTTTTTTTTGTTTTGTTTTTAACTTTTATAATAATCTTTTTCATCGAAGAAAAAAGTCTTACGTTAAACATTTACATTGGCACGCTTATCATTCATACTACGCGAACATGGCATTTGTTTCTTATCAATAAACCGATCTTAAAAGTTTATTTAAAAACCTGTTCCCCGTTATAAGCTATCTAAAGCAAGTAATCATTCAGATAATTAAAATCTTATAGTTTCATGCCATTTAAATTTGTTTTTAAAACGAATTCGATACGATTATTAAAATAATACGGGTTAAATATTCCTCATATAGTTTTTTAGAATTAACCTAAATTATTTTTGAAAGAATATGGTATATTACTTAGACAAACACACTCTCACGAAAAAAATAATAATTGTTTCAATGAATTGTATATAGAATAGAGAAGGGAGGAAGCACGAGGGGAGTAGAGTGCATTTACCTGGACGATATTTTAAAAAATTATGAAAGACAAATGAGTAGAGACTCATAAAACAAGACAAATGAAAGACTCGCGAGTAGATAAGTTTGGTTTACGTGTCCAGGGAGTAATCAGTGTGTTGTCCGTTCTTAAGGGTTTTAACCTCCCCCTCTCACCCTTGGCATGTTAAACAGGAGGTTAAAGTTTTACCTCCTGTCGTAAGAAAAAAAAAAGGGGGTCACGTTAGAACTGCCTAAGTATGCGCTTAAGTGATGACGTTTCTTCAATGGGAGATTGAGAATAAGATTTGAGAATAAAATTGAAGAATAAGATTTAAGATTTGAGAATAAGATTATTCTCATTCTAGTTTTAGTTCTCACTTAATAACTATTTTTTATCTATACGAGATAAAATATGGTACACTACTAATGTATTCGTTCATGTATGGCTCAAGACTGTTCCTTCCTTTTTGTTTCCATCTTTCATTCCTTTCATTTGAGGAAACTTTAGCACAAATCGTGAATCGTACCGGGGGTTATTTTGCATTAAATTGATTATCATTCTCATCGATATCTCTCGATTCCGATATGTTTGTATCATTATCCATAGAATAAAGTTGAATTACACGGTTGGATGACGATTGAAACATCGTTTCGGAATATTTTTATTTGATCATCAATTATTTCATTATCCTCTGATCGATCGAACGTGATTTTACTCTAACACCGAGTAGAGATTTTTATCTTTTTTATTCGAGATGGATTAATATGATTATCAGTAATCGTTAACGACAGTTCTTCACTCCTAATCAATCAATCAATCAATTAATTAATTAATTATTGTTTCGACTGTCGTTTAGTGTCAGACGGTGTTATCGTTCTCATCGGATTTTCTATTCAATTCCGAACACCTGCAAATTCTTTTCATCGAATAAAATAATTTTAAGGTGTATTCGGACTATGGGGTAGTACCTGAAGTATGTAAACCAATATTTATCTTGTAAATCATGCGATATTTTATCACACGTTGTATGCCTTTTTACGATTTGAACTGATCTTCCTTTCCCGTGTGTTCTTTGGAGATCAATTTATTAATTGTTATACCTCAGAGCCTATGTATACTACTACGAGATTGCAATTGTTGGTCATGAAAATTCGTAACACTATAAGAGGCGAGCTTTCACTAAATTTAAAAGATGACGTTCAAAGACTACACATAACGATGTTTAGTATACTGAGGTACATGAGACTCTATCTCAATTTGTAAATCTTTCCCACCCACCCTTCCAAGTTACCAAAGATTATTTCTATACAACACTAAGCTCAGAGAAATGTTCGCGTTTCTAAAATGGAACCCCGAAACATTGAAAATCTCTCGTGAAAGTTCGAAAATGTATCATCCGTTCGTTGATTGGAAAATCGGAATTTCAGCGGGGCTACGTGTGTCTGCTGTGTGCGCGTTCAAAGTAAAGTAAGACACACACAGTGTTGTCGTTGGTGGTAAAAAGCTGACGCGTTAGGTGTTTTTTTAGTACGAACATTACTCGGATGTGTTATTTTTAGAAGGGTAACTCATTCGTTATATATCTAAAAAGTGTGTAGTCACGTGATCTCTCAGACATTTTCGTGAAAACGTCATAAAAAGCCCCCTTCTCTTCTTGCTTTTCGAACTATTTAAGTTCGCGATGCTCTAAGAATTTGATGTTGACGCGAATAAGATAGTGAAGGAATCGTTTCTGCTGCTGTTTTTACTCTGCCACCACATTATCGTATTGAGGGATACTTTTATCTTCAATTTGCGTGTCCTGTCAACCAATAGGTACGGTATTTTTTATGCGTGTTCATCGTTGTCGTTTCTCCTATCTTTTATTTCTTTTTTTTCGTTTCTACTTTTTTTTCTTTTCTTTTTTTTTTTTGTAATTTTTTAAATATTTTTCAAATTTTTTTTGTAAATTTTATCAATTTTTTTTTGTAAGCTGCGCATCTTTCGACCCTTGGTAGGTAAAGCGATCTGTGTTAATGTTATCGTGATTCACCGTTCTAATTCTTTTTTTGTGCTTTTTTTTTTGTTTATTTTATTTTCTTTTTTCTTTTTTTTTTATTTTTTTTCTTTTTATTTTCTCGATGCTAATTCCCGTGACTTACTTTCCGTTCATCCTAATAAAACGTATTTCATCAAAAATATACTAACAAATCTTTTTCTTTTAGAACACAAATTTCTAATTTCTTATCAGATAGAATCAGGTTTTTTTTTACCGAATAATCAACATTATTTATGGTAGCTCGTCATGCCCTAGAAAATAGGTAGTTGGTAACCTTCTTTTCGATGAACTTAGGATCTAATTGTCAATTTACGTTGTCGCTCCAATTTAAGATTCATTTATTCCTTATCAACCTAATTCTAAATTCAATTCAATTACTTATTTACTACTGCACCGTATGGAATGACTGTCCTTTTTCATATTATTTCTTCGATTTAACGATTTCATGACATTTCTTTCGCACACATTTTGAAAACAACTAAGTTCGCATGCTTTTATCATAAAGGGTTATACGCAGTTACGAGGCTCGAAAAAGACGTATTTTCATGAATTTTTTATAGAAACAGTTTTTATTTCTCAAACAAAAGTGATGGTAATTCAAATAGAGCCAACTTTTGAGAATACAATAGCGCGGCGTTTCTTTTTACGTAGCATTGTCATTGTCAAACAGTACGCAAATTAAAATCATTCACGAGCAAGTTTCTATGAACATATATATAAATTTGAAATAGGTTTCGTCGATTGAATTTTTAAGAATAAGAACTAAAAATTAATTTCCTGTATATCTTCCCCTAATTCCTAATTCCTAATCTTATAATTAGTCATATCTAATCGCAGACAAACAATTATATATGCTCCGTCTAAATCTAAAGTCTAAAAGCGAGGAATGCAACCTTAATAATTAATATTTAATAGGCGCACTGATATATGAGAAATAATTTATACAATAATTTACATATAGTCATTATTAAATTCTCTTAATCCTAATTATTCTCTTTAATCGCATCGCACACGCACGCCCACGTAATATTAATTATTAATGACTAAATGGTTTTTAAACGATGATAGAAACAAATTCGCGGCGAGTCTTAAATTTTAGATGACTAAGCTTTATTTATATCAAATTTATTCGAGGAGGATAAGTTTGTCCAAAGTTTAAGAAAATCGAAAACGTTCGTTTTCTAAAAATATAACGATAGTCATTTTCTTTAAACGAACGCCTCCCGCTCACTCGTTTCCCGATTGAACAAACTTTCCTGGAATGTGTTTTCTTTTCCAAGGAGTATATAACAACGACATTGATGTTTTTAAAAAAAACTATTATATGACCTTGCAAATACTCCCTCCATCGTTTTATTTTTTTAATTTTTTTCTTTTTTTTTTTCTTATTTAATTTTTATTCTTTTCTCAATGCTCTAATCTTAACGTTAGGGTTAGGTCAGATAATGCTTGCTCGCGCGTGCCTGCTATGCGTGTCTACGTTATATATCATACGAATCGAAATGGCCCTTTTCCTCCTCGCCCTCCCCCCATTTCAAATTTATCATATAAAAATTATTTCATCGAAAATGCTCGTGATAAGAAGATTTTACGCGATTGATCTGATAATGACGAGTATTTTTATTAAATCTAATCACTTAAAAGTAACGTGATAGTGTTACACAGCTCACTTGAAGATCCCTTGTTTTGTATTGAGTAAAGTATGCGAAATATCAGACTACTTTTAATGCCAATTCATAGCTAGACTTGGACTTTTAGAGTAATTCGATAGCTATTTGAAAAAGTTACATTTTAAAATTTTACAATTTCGTAGAATAATACGCAGAGAGTATAATTAATTTGGAGGACTCTTTTAATAGGACTCTAATTGGAGCTTCAAATTTTCAATCGTCTTATCCCGCATCGTAGCCTTGACTCTTATAATAAATTTATATATTATGGATTCGTATTAATATTGTTAAGTTAACATTAATTTCATTCGATCTAACGAACATATCATCATATTATATTTAATTGCGTATTAAATTGCGTATAAATTGGTCATGTGTTACATTTATCGCAATATTGAGAGCACGATCAAAATTTGGGTGCAATTGAAGGGAAATACTGTGATAAATTTTGATATCATTGTAAGAGGAGTTGTCATGCGTTTAAAAAGAAAAAGGTAGATATTATTCACGGGCAAGTTTGCTAGTAATGAAATGATTACAATCGAGGTTGATTGGTTAATTTGAAGATGACACCAAAAACCTCTCCTTTTTCCTTAAACCTAATTGCTAATTCGTGTTATGAGTACGTGCGTTTTTCTTCTTTAACCATTTTCCCTCAAATGTATCATTGAAATACCATTTTACAAGAAATACCCGTTAATAAGCTTTTACGCCCTCGACCTAATAGTGATCTTTGAGTTTTAAACCTATTGAATGCATGAATACTTAACAAATGAATTATTTCAATTATACCTAATGTGATACCTAATGTTATAAAAGTATTCTAGAAATATCATGCCTTTTTTTTTTTTTTTTAAAGAGTAGTTCCATACCGTACTGAGCAACGACTTATTAATAACGATTTCATTATTATTAAAATCGTTTTAATTTTACGACTTACAGGCTTTCTTCGGACCGTTTATTTTTGATACTCGGAATAAGTAGATTAATATATATTTATATATTATATTTTAATAAAAATCTAATTTTTAAAGAAACGTCATTTTAATTTGAAGTTTTGAAATTTGATGTCACCATTTATTAAAGTGAAGCATGGTTTACTTGCGTTCGGGTAGTCTCTAATTGAATCCTTAGCAGCACTTTTAAATTTAATGGAACCTTCTCATACACGTTTAAATTCACACTCAGTCTCTATCGATTAAAAATTAAATTTAAGTAAAAGTATCTTCAAACTTAGAGTCATTCGAGTGATTTCTCATCGAATGACTCTGATTAATTTGGAATAATTGGCTTCTGTATTCGTTTACGAATTTTGAAAAAATTATCCAACAACGTTTTTAAGTCTGATTTTCGTCGCGATGTTAGAGACACATGATTTTATTCACACTCGCGAGACTTTTTCACGTCAGTTAATATTAAAATGTTACACAATGCCGTTAAATAATGTTCTCATTACTTTTCCCATTTTCATTAAAACTTATTCTACTAATTATAATTAATTATACCGATTTTGGCTTCTTTTCTTTTTTTTTTTTAATGATGCAGGTAGAAATCGCCTAATCCAAATTCTATGAACACCACTCCTCCTCCTTCCCTTCACCCCATAGAGTACTATATTTTAACCAATAATCACATTATTATATGCCAACTTGTTTATTTTTGTTTGTAGTTTTTTCATGCCATCTTATTTCGCAAGAATTTTCGCAAATCTAATTGTAGATAATGTCAAGATCAACACCTCATCACAAAGAAAATATTTATTTAGGTCGCTTTTATGTAAATACAAACTAATTATGACGATTATTATTTTCTCTTGATCTTCTTATATCTCTTTTTGTATTTTTGGTTTCCTGACTCGATTCACTTTCTTTTTTCTTTTTTTCTTTTTTCTTTTTTTTTTTCATTTCTTTTTAATTTTTTTTTCGCTACTTTTTTCTTTTTTCTTTTTTCTTTTCTTTTCTTTTTCTCTCACAGGGCAGCAGCATCTCGATTACCAATTAAACGCGTAATTATTTAAACAATACAATTGAACGAACACATTGTTACGCTTTTAATAATACTAATTGTACGCTAGAATAGTTTAATACTTAATTACAACGTACTAGTTAGAATAGATGTGTAATTCAGGTTTGATTAGAATTTTCAAATAATGCCAGTCATAAGTTTATATATTCATGCTTTTCCACCTTTTTGTTAGGTTTGTTTTTTTTCCTCTAGAAATAATTTAATCATACGACTATCTCTAATCAGCCTATCATTTGTCCATGTCGTTTTCATAATTTTATTTGTTGTAATCCAATACGAAGCCCATCTCTCTATAAAATAATCGATTTATTTAGAACATTCTTAATAAAAAAAATTAGAAATCCTACATAAAAAAAGAAAAAGAAAAAAGAAAACGAAAACGAAATAAAAAAATAAATCAGTCACTAATTCTAATACGAAAAAATTATATTAAACTTCTCGTTCAGAGATCAATATTTTCATTGATTATATCTTTCTTTTTTTTTTTTTTTAAATAAATTTTGTCGCTCGCGAAATCATTCTCTCTCTTTCTCTCCGATTTGATCTCTAGCCTGATTCTTTTTCTTTTTGGTTTCATATTATCGAATAAGAAGTGCGTCCTTATTACCTTATTGTCTACGTAACACATACGTTTCAATTATTTTATTTCTTTACTGGGCTTGTCTCTTTTTTCCTATCATCTTAGTTTTATTCAAAAAACTCTTTTGGATATCAATGCATGTGTGATTCAATAGCTACGTGTGTGAGGGTGGTATGTGTGTAGTACGCGTGAATCGTGCTCTTGCAACAATTGGTTTTAAAAACGTGGCTGGTATTATACTAACATCGAATTCCTTCCGAGCTGAATAATATTAATAATAATAGTAACAATAATATAAATTATAAGACCGTCAAGTTTTAATTTTTTTGTTTGTTTTTTTTTTTTAAGATTTTTTACTCTTTTTTATTTTTTTTTTTTATTTTCTTTTTCTTAAATTTTTCCATTCTTTTCTTGTAAAATGTGTAAGTGCATATTCCTTGTCTTTAAATTCTAATTAATTTTTTTTTTGTTCTTTTTTCTTTTTTTTTAGATTAATCATGTCACTACGTCATCAATCATATAAATGTGTTTAGAGGCTGAGCTTAAGGGATGCCCTTTAAGAATTTGATGTCTCTTTTGAAACTAAACCTATTCGTATGCACTATCCTTAAATGCACTATTACCGAGTTGCAATATTATAATCACCCCTTTTTTATCCTTATTTTTTATTGTTGTCTATATATGTTCGCAGAAAAATGTCCATAGTACCGCTCGTGTTTCGTGATTGGTGGGAAGATATGGATCGTCCAGTTTCACGGATTTGGGACCAATATTTTGGTAGAGGATTGAATAGAAACGATTTGGTCACAGAATTTTCCGATCTCGGTATAAATCGACCATTTCATCATCCTACACCATTTCGATCACTATTGGGCAACAACAGTACCTACTACCGACCATGGAGGACAGTGACACGACAAAATTCTGGTGGCTCGAGTACTATCAAAATGGAGAAAGATAACTTTCAGGTATCGGGATCAATTTCATTATTTCAATTTGAATATTTCATTCTGACACATATCTTTCACACCACTCTTTGCTCGTATTTTTATTTTTATATTCGCAATTCTTCGTTTTCGTCGTTCGTTTAAATTCCCAAGCACAATTTGGTTATTATACGGTGTTGTTATTAATTATTTTTGGTTCGTAGATTTTAATGACGATTCGAGAGTTTCATTCGACTATTCGATTCCTCGTAGTTGGAAATAGCGTTGTTCATCGGAATTATTAGTTAACGATATTCTTAATTTATTCTTAATATATTTTATTCCTAATTGTGTTACGAATAATTATCACTGAGGATTTTTATACTTCGACTTCCATCGTTTGTTGCATTCAGTTTCATCGCAAGACACCTATTTCTTCATTACCGATCGATAATACCGATATAAATTTGTTTTAACTTTTTAATCATAATTTCGCACGATCTTTCCCGATTGTTAATAATATTTTCCTTTTTATTCTTCTTATTCTTCTATCACAATTCGTGTTTCAAATTCGCGTTAAATTATCTCCAAACAAAAATTTGGCACAAAGACGCGAAAAGAAAAAAGAAAAAATTGAAAATAGATGACCGATCTCCACGAAGCACTAATTATAATAATTATTAATTGAAATAATATTTCAATTATAACGAAAATACTGGGATCACAACCGTTTTTTTTTTTTTTTTTTTTTTTAAATCGATCCCTCTTCCTTTACAGAATCCTATTAATTTAAACATAATTAAATTTATATAGGATTCTGTAAAGGAAGAGGGATCGAACGAAAAGAAATATTTAAGTTAAACCCTACTAGCAATAATATGTTTTAAATTTTTTCATTGATTTGAAATTAGCGACAAAAGGGGATACCTTAATACTTTTGATTTAAACTTTTCTTTACTCTCTCTCTCTCTCTTTCTTTCTTTCTTTTTCTTTTATAATATTATCATTAACAATACCAGTCTACGTATCCTAAAGTTTTATCCTAGTTCATGTTCTCGTAAAATCTTATAAACTAATAATCTATGAGAAAATTAATTCGTAAAATTGAAGAAAACTAAAGGAAAAAGAAAAAAATTAAACAAACGCTATATTTTACAAAAATGTATGAAGCATTCGAAAGCACTTTTAAATTATTCGTAATTCTATCACACTTTTCATCGACACCTGGTTTTAATAAGAATTTTCTTTATACCTTAAATTGTTTTTGAAAAACATTTTTCCCTTTTTTATATTATTATTATTATTATTATTATTAATATTAATATAATTAATCACCTAATCGCGCGCTTATGCAAAAGTTGTAAGGAAAAACGTCGGATCAAATTTCAAATCGTTTATTTTGAGAATCGTATGCAATATATTACATATATTATTTTCGACATTCTAATTTTTGATTTTATTCATCATTTTAATTTTAGATTTAAACGAAGTTTATTAATAAATTCAATAACGGATGTAAATATGTCGACGACTATCCCACGACTTTCATAATAATTTGAAAGCCGTGGGACAGCCGGGACAACTAATTTATTTTAGTTTTATGCTATTCTTTTTTCTCAAATTATACTTTCTCCTATTAGAATGAATATACTTTCAATAAAGAAAAAAAAAGGGATAAAAAATCGATGTTTTAAAAAACCGCGTTCCCCAAACTCACAACTTTTTTAATTGAAATATATTTTTAATCTAAATCAAACTGTGTGTTGTATCTTTTACTCGAAGTAAAATCGCGTTTTGCGAAAACTATGCTAAGATTATGACAAAGTTTAAAACAAAAAAAAAGTAGCACTCGTTCAATAATGTTTGTTATAAAATTATATTAAATGTTCGTGTGTCTCGTTGATTTAACGCACGTCGATGTTATTGACGCTGGATAAAACGTTTCTTTCTATTTTTTTGTCCCCCGTTTAAATTATCTCCCTGTTGTTAGTTTTTTTAACACACCCGTTATAAGCGATATTTTTTCTTCGTCAAACGAGAGTCTCGATGAATTCTGCTTAGAATTTGTTGCAAGATTAAATTGCAATTTCTATATATATATATAGGATTCGTGAAAAAATTGGGCTGTTGGACAGACTGGACCGGGACTCGAACCCGGATCTTCCGCTTTCCGGGCGACTGCTCTTAACCATTGAGCTATCCAGGGCCCACCGTCCAATCTCCTCACGAATGCCTATTTAAGTGTTTGGCCTGGAGGTGCTCGCATCCCACACTCTACCCCCCTGCAACTTTACATTCGACCCCGAATGTTCGTCATTAGATCTTTTCGAACGAATCGACAAACCACTGTTCCCAACCTCGATCTTTAATACAGGCCTTTAACAAATGCTGTATACCTTACACGAGGATGCTATTCCCAATACAACCCCGAGCTTTAATACAGGCTTCAATTAATGCTGTATAACTTACACGAGGATGCTATTCCCAATACAACCCCGATCTTTAATACAGGCTTCAACTAATGCTGTATAACTTACACGAGGATGCTATTCCCAATACAACCCCGATCTTTAATACAGACTTTAACTAATGCTGTATACCTTACACGAGGATGGAACACCTCTTCCCTAGTTTCCAAGCTAACCGTTCACGTCGCCACTGTACGTCTTATGTCGGCCTAACCTCTCTTTCATAGATGTTCAACTTTTAATTATTTTTCACAAATTATTGCACGGTCGTAGAAGTGTGACACAAAGCAAACCTCCATCCCGGACGAGCCCCCCAATTTATAGGATTCGTGAAAAAATTGGGCCGCTGGACAGACTGGACCGGGACTCGAACCCGGATCTTCCGCTTTCCGGGCGACTGCTCTTTAACCAATTGAGCTATCCAGGGCCCACCGTCCAATCTCCTCACGAATGCCTATTCAAGTATTTGGCTTGGAGGTGCTCGCATCCCACATATATATTTATGATTTTCATTTACGTATTTTTACCTCAAGCAGAATAAATGTACTCGTAGTTGTTCTTTTCGAAGCTTTGATAAAACTGATAAAGAAAGAGGTTTGATCAGTGATCGAAATCAACCTCCCCTCCCCACCCCTCTCTTTCGTTTCGTCAGTTGAAATGAAATTATTTTAAAACCTTTCAACTTACGCGGTTCACGTAACTCGTTTTATTCGATTCTTGCTAAAATTGCAATTCTGATGTTTGTTCGTTTTTCTTTTTTAATATATTAATTTATTATTCTTCTCTCGTAAGGTGCTGTTGTTGTTGTTGTTGTTGTTGTTGTTATTGTTGTTGTTGTTATATCGAGTTAGAATAAATTGTTGTTCCACTATCTTATCGACATTTAATTAAAAAATATCGTTAATTCTAAGAAGCAGATAGTAGAGAAGATTATGGTTTCTACTCGAAAGCTTTACAACGACACAATTACCACACACACACATACGCACACAGAAATATTTGTTTAAACAACTTTGAAAATATCAAATGGCTTGGGTGTTATACATCATCCTACAGATAGCATATAAAATCGTAGATTATACTACAATTAATGTATCGAAATTAATGATATTATTTAAATGATCTCGTAGATTTTTTCAATTAATTACGTTTTCTTCTATGTACGGTTAGCACTTTACTTTTTTATTAATCGATTAAACGCAAAATAGTTTAATATATATAAATATACGCCCCCTAAATTTATTCTATAACTCGCGTGTATCCAAGTATAATAAGAATAGAAAATTAAAACGAAAAAAATATTAATGAAGATTAAATATATAGAAAATGAAAGAATGAAAAATATTGAAAAAAAAGATAAAACAATAAATATTATCGCTGCTTTTTTTTTCTTTCTTTCTTTCTTTTTTTCTTCTTGTTGTTCGTTGTTTTTTTTTTTATTTATTTCTTTTATCTTCTTTTTCCTATCAAAAATTTCTGAACTGAGATTTTACAGATTAAAGTGATTATCCTTCTCGTTTTGTTATCTGAAGTATAAAAAAAAGGCATAGAAACTACGGAGTATATTATCCTCGGTTTATATCTCTCTTTTGTATTTTTTATTTATTTTCTTATTTTTTTTTTCCGTTTGCTTTTTATATTATTATTATTATTATTAATAATATTCTGAAAAAGAAAGAACAACGGTGTATATATATTTATATATATATATATATATATATTATCGATATAAATCGTATTTAAATATACATAGAATATGTAGACTTTATAAATATTTCTAGGAATCAGATTAGTTTTTAATCGGAATCGCGTTTAAAAAGGGATTAAAATAGTTTGTCGCATTCGTAAGGTTTGTAAATATTAAATGGAAAACTAATATAAATGGATAACTTTAGGAAAATGGAATAATAATTAGGATAAAAAGGGATGGGATAGGATAGGATAGGCAAAATTTTCGAAAGGGAAAAGGGAGAAGAGGAAAAAGGGAGAAAGGGGAGGGGGAAAAAAGAAAAGAATAGGAAAAACCTATAAGGAGAAGACGAAAACCTTCACCGGGTGATCAAAATTGTATCAAACTTTAGATCTACGATTTGAAAAAGATTATTATGCGATTTAATGAACAACGATTGATTTTCGTCCGTTTATTATTATTATTTCTATAGAATTAATATTAATTAAATAATCACACGCGAAATATTTTAACTCTTATTTAATATATAATATAAGAGAGAAGAAGAAGAAGAAAAATAATAATAATAATGTTTCAAAAAATGAAACGCAAGGAAATAATTATATAAAATATTAAGTAAAAAGATGAGACGCGTTGGGATGACGGTACGATGAATGGATGGATGGATGGATGGATAGATTGATGGATGATGGGTTAACGAAAGGTAGGAAATATCTGGAACATCAAAAGACCCGGAAATTGTTCTTTTCTGTTATTAATACAACCGGAACTATTAATTCTTTCTCTTCTACCATCGCTACCACATCTGCTGCTGTTGCTGCTGCTATTAAAACCACCATCACCACTATCACTGCTACTACTACTGCAATCTTTGACGTTTCTTTTACGACCCTTTCTCATCTTCTTCATCATCATCATCATCATTATATCATCGTTGTTATTTCTTTTTCTTCAGCAATATAAAACTCCCATTTCCTCTTCGCAAATTATTAAACGACGCGACCTGTTAAATCTCAATCGTTAATTATAGCCGCGTTCAAGAAATCACGCGCAAATCTGATATATCGTACATTCGCGAATAAGGAAATTGGATTAGGTTATTAGATGGAAAAAACCAAAAGAATAAGAAAAAAAGGAAAAGAAAAAAGCAGCGTTATTTCTTCTTTCCCAACAAGATGAATAATCAGATCGATATCGTCGTCATCGCGCGTTGGGGGGTACAATCTTTTTCCTTTTTTCTTGTTTTTTTTTTTTTTTGATCTATCGATAGAATTTATAAGTTCGATCAATAATCGAGCACTGGTTGTTGCCGTTGTCGTTCGAGTTTTTCTCCCTGAACTATCGAGATCGACCCCCCTCCCATTAATGAGTGGGGGGAGAGGGGAAGGGGGACTCGATTCTAGACGAAATTAGACAGGTATCTAAAGTGTTCCTGAGACGAAACGATATATATATGTATGTGTATATGTTTGTCCTGTGTATAATACATATATTTAAATATGTTTGTATGGGGGATGGGACGTGTGCGTGGGTAAATGGGGGATGTAAAGTGTATATGTATTTATCGAGAAGACAATATGCGACAAAAAATCGTTGGATATACACCACAGCGGTTCTCGACTCTTACGATTCCTTCTTATCTTTTTTTATTTAATTATTTATTTATTAATTCTCTTTGTTTGTTTGTTTGTTTGTTTGTTTGTTTGTAGTTAACGCGGTCATTAATCGCGTAATCACAGATATTAAAAGAGTCGCAATGATCTCTTTCTTTTTTTCTTTCTTTCTTTCTTTCTTTCTTTCTTTCTTTCTAAAACACCATTTATATTATTTTTCTCTCGTATGAATTTTCAGTTCGACGTATTTGAAATGATTTTATATCGCATTACGGTTTTGTTCCATCTAAGTTAACAATTCTCGGAAAATAGAACGCAATAATCCTGTTGTTTTTTCTCATTTAAAATTGGTATCAAGTTTATTACGTTCGCGTTTAACGAACAACCAATGCGACGAAACAAATACGACGAAGTATTAAAAAAAAAAATAGAGAAAAAAGAATGAAAGAAAACGCCGCGATCTAATTATATATATTTATATATATATATATAATTCGCGTATCAGTCTTGTTGGAGAATAAAACCGAAACCTGGAAATGCAATTCTGGAGTTAATTACGGAGACGAAGAAACGTCACACCCCCCTCTTCAAAGAGAGGGGGCCACCCACCACCCTAAAGCAGGGTGGGTTTCGTTAAAATGTGGTTTTTTAAACGACCTCTTATCTTCTTTTCTTCTTCTTCTTCTTTCTTTTTTCGTTTTCCTAAGTTCACGGTTTATTCTGTATAAACTTTCTCTTTTACAAAAATAAAGACTTTGAATTTATCAACGACGGGGGGGAATCGTACCACAAAATACCGAATCCTCTCTCATAAATAATATTTTGTTTTCCTTTTTATTTGTTTTTTTTTTTTATTTTTTTCTTATATTCTCCTACCGTTTACGAAAAAGAGTTTTCACGGAAAAAGTACGATCGTTAAGACGATTATTATTAATTACGACGATACGTTTGACGTTGATTAGGGTTACTTTTTTTTATCGGTCCACGCTCTTAGAGCGGGCCGATTAAAAAAAAAAAAAAACAAAACTGCAGTTATGGTTCTTTCTCGTATCTCTATTCTTAATATCAAATTTTATATCCTGCTCTATATCTCAATTATATAATTCAATAGATTAATAATAAGAATGCATTTTTGTTTGTTTTTTTTTAATAATAATAATCGTTGTAAATTCTCGACTGCTGAGAATAAGAATTGAAGCAAGCTAAATATTAAAATAAAGCATCGATCGCACTGAAACGCGTTTTTTTCTCTTTTTCGAATAATAATCACCACCTACTTGTATGTGTGCTCTCTCTTAAGTGGGCATTTGTTAAATATGAGAAAAGAACAATTCCACAACAAGTAGGTGAACCTGGTAACTACATCTTCCCGGCTATCTTTTGTTGTACGATCTTATACGAAACAATCCAGGATTTTTAAGAGCGAGTCAGAGAAAGAAAAAAAAATGTCAAAGGGAGGAAAAGAAAATTTGTGTTCTTCTTTGTTGTTGTTTTTTACATGAAAATTCCTGCAGATTCTGAAATCTCCGCAATGGTTTTTTTATTTTATCTTCTTCGTCTCTTCCTATACGGATCAAATCAAACGTTTTCCTACATGATCGATTTGAATTTTTAATAAACAATCGTTTTTCCTTATTTCATTTCTCAAATGAAACTGATTTTTCAATCAAAATTATTACCTCCAACAAGATCCAACGCAATTGGGAACCCTGTCATTGATTTCATTAAAAACGAGAGTGCAAGAATGATCGGAAAACGTCGTTTCCGAAATCTTCGATGTAAAGAAAAAAAGGAAAAAGAAAAAATGCAGAGAAATGCGCTCCCTTGTATCTCGTTCCTTTTTTCTTTTCTTTCTTTTTCTTTCTTTATTGTTTTATTATATATATATCCCCCGTTTCTATTTCAAATAATATATCGAAGATAAAAATAAAAGATAGAAGCTTTTACGGACGTGGAGTTTCATGTGCCCTTACTAAGAGAACACACCATAAGGGCGTTTACAAATCAAACACCACCATACGTATATATGTTCTCTTCCTCTTTCTATCGCGTTACATCGGAAATAACTAAAAAAAAATGATTCATGTAAATTCATTAGTTAATTCCGGCCTTTGCGTTACGATTCATTGGATCGTTTAAAATGTTTTACAGGTAATACTGGACGTTCAGCAATTTTCACCTGACGAGATCACGGTGAAGACGGTCGATAAGAACGTAGTTGTAGAAGCCAAACACGAGGAAAGACAAGACGAGCATGGATTTATCAGCAGACAATTTGTACGAAGATATATCCTGCCGAATGATTACGATGCGATCAATGTAACCTCGACGCTTTCCTCGGACGGTGTTTTAACCATAACTGCACCGAGAAAGGTAAAAAAACCCATACAACACCTTTTTCCTTCTTTTATTTCTTTTCTTCCCCTTTCTATTTCGTTTTTACCCTCCCGTTACTATTCCTCGTTCCTATCGTTAAAACGAATCCAACAGAAAAGTTGTTTGTTTCTTTTGTTTGTTTGTTTGTTTGTTTGTTTTTTAAAATATACTCGGAATTCGCTGCTCAGTAGAATAATACAACGTGTGGGATGATTGTATTCCACCCTGCTGCGCTGCTATACCTGCACATTCACGAAAAATCGTGAATGAACAAAACGAGAGGGACAACGCCACCCCACCCACCTACCTCCTACCACCACCGCCACCACCTCCTTCTCTGTCCCTCTCGATTTCTATTTTATTTCTCTGTTTGTTGTTTCCTTTTTGTGCTTGCTTTAATTCTCTCTTTCTTTCTTTCTTTCTTTCTTAACTTACTTTCTGCATATTTTTGTATAAAATTTGTATTTAATCCAATACCCCCGCGTTCCAACCGTGTGCCGTGGGCTTCTCTTTTCTTTCTGCACTTTCTGCTAGGCTATTGAGGTTACTCTTACTGATGAGTTGTCTTTGCCGCCCACGCGGATCTCTAATTTTACGACACAGCTAAACGATAAAAAGAATATACAACTTATTATAACAACTTCGAAGATTTGAACAACTTCGATCAAACGAATGAATATGTTTTGTTATTGGTTTACGAATTTTTGGATTTTTTGATTAAGGTTGTGCGTGTGTTGGTGTGTTTGTTCTCGGTCTGTTAATGAATTTTTTTTCGAGATTGCGAGTGAAACGCTCGTTGCATCTTAGCGCTTCGTTTTTTTTTATTAATCGAAATTTTGATCAATATCTTTTTTTACTTTTTTTTCTACTGAGAATTATCACCGGTACAGGTGGGGTGTTTGTTTTTTTATATCAAATCGATTTTTAATTAACTTAAAAAGTATAAAACGAAGAGCAACCGATTCGCGAGTGCCTCCTCCTTCTCGTCTCTCTAATTAATTTATGGCTTTAATTAATTATTTTTCAATAAATAATTTCTAACCATTGTTTGTGACCGTTAAACACATATTATAAAATGATATACGTTAGTACCAATTTTGTATATTTAAAGTGACGCTACGTAACTCAAACGTTTAAAGAGCTCAAATATATATTTACGTTTCCTCATGTTTTTTTAATTTCTCATATATTAACATAATTTATAAATCATCCTACTATTCGATTGTTTCGAAACACTTAGGCTGACGTGTTCGAATCGAACGAATCGACGGATTTAATATTTCGTAATTTTGATTTTTCCTTTCTCTTTTCTATTTATATTATTTGTTCTAATCTCGAAAATTTGCGCAACTCCGAATTAGTTAGTAGCGACACCGGTTTTTAATATATACGTTATGTTTAGAAAAGAAAAAAAAAATATATATATATATACATTTATCTGTAAATTCTCGATACAATCGACCGCTTACCTATTATTCAGAGGTATTATTCTTCATGAACTTGTATGAAATTTGACAGAATTTCATAGCCTAATCGGACCAGTTTTCGTTGCGTACGGATTGTTCAAGCACCGACCCCGTAGGGTTCACTAAAAAAAGAAACATTTGTGATAACTCATACAAATAAGAAGAAGAAATCAGAACTAATGCAATTTTAATTAAATTTGTTTAATTATTTATTATTCTTTTTCCTTTTCCTTTTTATTTTCAGAAGCCCGAACCCACTGGAACCGAAAGGATCATAAACATCGTTAAAACCGGTTTGCCTGCTGAAAAAACCTTGCCGGTTGAAACCAAAATCGAAACTCAAGTTGAAACCGAAAAGAAAAACGAAACGGAATAATAACAGACGAACGATGATTATCAATTAATAAATTTCATCCATGTATAATAATTTTGTATATTATATATATATATATATGTATGTATGTAAGTGTATTCAAGTATACGATGTAATAAAAATATTTAGTTAAATATCTAATATTTATAAAATTATCAATTGTAAAAATTCATCGAGTCTCATATATGCCAACCCATAAATCACTATGAAAACGATGACACAGATTGGTATACGTACAAAAATAAAATCAAATGTTACGATCAACAACCAACCAATGAATCCTCGTTCTCAATGTGTAAATTCATTTACAGTAATATTTCTATTTCTTAACTATAAAACATTCTTGCACTCTTAAAAGATCATTCACCCATTCTCTCACAAAAACATTCCACAATAGAAACACACACATACACTTAGAGTACTAATATTCTGTTCCAATGATCAGACAGATATTTTCCATATTGAAGATAATAAACTTATAGAATTTTCGAAAAAATATATACCTAAGAAAATTAAAAAATAAAAATAATAATAATAATATTAGAGAATAATTATATAATAATGAAATAAATATAATAACTTACGGTTTACTGTCGCGCTCCGCAGCGATGCCCGGCACGTCTACATTTTAACGATTGGTGTTGTCCCGTAGGCCTTGGACGACCACGAACAAAATAAAAAGCGAAAGGGTTGATAGCCGGTGAAGGTTCCGACTCGTCCCTCGATGGGGGAGGTGGGGGTTTGGGAAGGTTTCCTGAAGTATTCAGTATCCTAACTGAACGAAGGTCTGTTAACGAATGCGCCCAGCCGGTAGAACTCGCCGGGTTTATATAGCTGACGAGTCCCGGGCATCGAACATTCGAGAAATTTCAGCCGCTGCACGGCGCTGTGCACCAAACACTTTGTTTGTCCGTGTTATTCCTAACGCGCAATATCGTATTATTCCAAATATCTTCTATATAATTAATCAAATATCGTATAATTTGTCAACCCTGGCCTAGAGTATCTCAAAAGACACCAATTTACACTATTAATTTTCTTCATATTATCCCAGTTTAATGAAAAACAAGGAAATATGTAGTATTGATCGGTCGAACGCAGACAGGATTTCTGGCACGTTCGCTACTCCGAACCCCACCATAACGTATCTCACACTTTGTTCGGAGGAATGTACATATACGTTACTAATACAAAATTAAAACCGGTTTAGACGTGAACTCACACAATCACAAATATGATGTGACCGTGTAGTAGAACCGGTTGAGTGGGAATCCGAGAGACTAAGAGAGAGAGAGAGATATATATATATATATACATGAAACACGACACAAGTATGACCCACTCGGTTCGTGAGATAATATTTTGCGTCTTGCTTTCTGTAACCTTCCTCTCTTTATCTTTTTCTTTTTCTTTCTGATTTTATTTATTTCTGTCTCTCTCTATCTCTCTTTCATTTTCTCTCACGTTATTTTCTTTCTTTCTTTCGACTGTTCACGTGACCAGGGCCAAAAACCAATGCGTAGTTTCCACGTAGCCTAAAAAAGGGCGAAACCGAGAACTACGCAGTTCCCTTTCTCGAAGGACGTTTTACTACGCTTCTAGAATGATCTTCGATTTAATAATACATTTTCATTTCTTTTTTTCTTTCGTCGAAATAACGTTTGATCAATAAATACGATACGATTTTTGTTTTATTCAACGTATCTTCTAATGGATAACCTAAAAACGACAAACATATGTTTGATTTTTTCGTCAACATTTCGAAAAAAAACATTTCAAACTTCTCGCTTTCACTAAATGCGAATGAAAAAAGGAAAAAATATTATTTTTCGAGTTGAATAAACCGTATAACATTACATTGTACAAATTGTTTTAATAGGTAATAAATAAAATTCATGCCTTTCTAGAAGTATTCTAGAAAATTCGAGATTTCATGTAAAAGTCTTGTTCACGGATAACAAAAATGTTTATACATTTTAAATAACAATACAATATTATAAAATATAATAAATACGATACAGTAATTGTTTTTCCAAATGAAAATGATTAAACAAACGGAAAATAATATCGCGAATTTTAATTTGATTATCAAAGTATCCAAAAAGATGTCATATTTTTCATAATAAACGGATAATCCAATGAAAAATAATACGAACGAATATAGAAAATAGAAATACCGTACGATATGTTATGATAGATAAAAAGAACGAGTTCAGTTTGATATAAGAAAGAAATAATGTTGAGTTCACACAGTAACATCATACAAAGCAACAAACACACATATACATAGCCACGCACAGCTGCTTCACATCGATACACACACACACGTACACATTCGAAACCGTAAAGAATGACCTGAGAGGATAAACAGGATGAGAAAAGAGAAAGAGGGGAGAGAACTCGATTCCCTTTCCCTTCGAAACGAATGTTAACCGTAACACTGAATTTAAACTGCGTAGTACATCCTAAAATGACCTTCGATAGATGCGTAGAAAAAACTTTGCTGCTACTACTACACGCGACCTTTTTATCGCACGTTGTTTTTTAACGGAATCCGTAATGCAAACGTTATTTTTAGGTATCTCGAATGTGATAGGCGCGTTCAAGGTCGGCCATGTTTACTACGTTGTAATAATATTTTTTTTTCTTTTTAAAGAATATCTATATTCTATTTTTTAATTATACTATTTAAAGTATATTTATTTTCTTATTTATCATGGTCAATAATAAATTATCACAGGTTGATCAGTTGACCTACGTTGTGCATTCGATATTTATTTAATAAAACAAATAATAATTTAAACGAATAATCTGAAAAAAAAAAGATTCGTTTAAGTTAATAAATAAATTGATTTGTATAAATAATTCGATGCAATTTCGTTGGTGTGGGAATAAAAGTAACGAAGTGTATATATTCTCGTATTCTTATTGTTATGCATAATGAGATGTAAGAGTTCGAAGAACTCGTTTGTGCATGAAAAGATTCAAGAGACTTAAAAAAAAAAAATTTCCCACGAACGGAAGTGCACAACGTCGGGTTAGGTGAATATTGTTATAAATGAAAGGATTGTTAAATTGTTTATTGGAGTATTGTTGTTATTTTAACGTTTCTTTTATGTTTAATCGAAACGTTTAAATAGTCGACGATAAGTTATGCAAACAAAGAATATAAATCCTTAAAGATTAAGATTATGAACAGAGAAGAAAAAATAAAAAAATATATTTTCGTAGCAGATTGTGATAACGCTTAAAGTACCAGACTCGTTTGTAGAACACCGTGAAGTCTTCCTAAATATAGAATGTAGGATAGAAAATTATCGTTGCGTGTGTCTTACATGTTTTAACTGCATGAGTTTCAACGGTTATGCACGAAGAATCAACTTCATAGAACATAATTAAAGAAATCCCGGTCAAATTATTTCAATAATTTAAAAATAATAAAACCCCCTTTTTTCAATTTTTCACTGCGGTTATTATTTTATATTAAAATTTATGTACGAAGACAAATCGAACGAATTTTTTTGTCGACGATAAATAAATTCTGAAAGTACAATATAATCTATATTAAATTAAATTAATAAAATTTTCAACGAATTATCCGATAGAATATCGTACGAAAATTATATAAATTATAAATTAAGTATAGAACGAAATGATTAATGAGATTATTAAAGAAAAAGAAATAAATCTCTGTGATATAAAGAGTCGTAAAAAAAAACAAAAAAAAGTTTATGATCTTCGGGTCGCTGCCGTACCGGCGCTTCTCGATGTTCCAGAACGTTCTACGACTAATCGATAAATACAACGTGAGAAGTTGTCTATGAATATGTATAGATACATTTATAGAAAATACGCAGTTATACGTTTCCCCATGGATATAGGAAAACGTATAGAATATTTTTTTATTAAAACTTCATTGATAAGAATATTCAATTGAAATATAATAATTACCATTCGAATGATATAATAATATCTTTGTCTATGGACAAATTTAAAAACAACAACAACAATTATGCATCCAACGATAAAGTTCGATTCGAAAGGGTAAAACTTATGATAAAACAAACGTAAAGTACTGACTCTTTTCATTCTTACGACGACCCTCATTTCTATGAATAATGCGTCCAGAAATACTAATCGTTCTTTGAGTTTTCATAACTGTAAACTCCAACTTTTCCTTTCTCTCCTATAATTTTATAGTTTTTTCAATGGGTTTATTTGCTATATAAAGGGTTCAATGAAGTTGACCAAAATGAAGTTTAACGGGAAAATATTGAAGTGCGACGTATTTCGTTGAATAAATAAAAATATCTTTATATACTTTTAATAATAATCAATGGCAATTTATATGCATACAAAAAATATATATTAATTTGCATACTTATCATTATAAAAAAAAAATATTATTATTATTATTTATATAAAAATAATCAATGATTTTAAGCCTAGTGTTTGTAACAATGCCATCTAGTAAAAGAAGCCAATACTACGTTGCAATCTCATCTTGAAAATGATTATACCAACATACAATAATTATCTGAGATTGTTTCTTGTGTCTAATGCATAGGAATGATATTATTTATCTTTTACTAATCATAGGTAATATAGGAAAATAATATTTACAAAAAAATATTTACTTCTATTTCTACACGCGATAAGAAATTAGAAAAAAATTATTTCCACGTTAAACTTTGACGATCGATGATTCATAATTATTTTCGAGTTTTGGTTTATCTAAAAAAAATATTTTATAAAAGTATGTTCCAAACAATGCACCAAGTGTTGGTCCGAACCAATAAACCTAAAAATAATTCGATTAGATAATATCTAGTGTGTTTGGTTGGCCAATAACAAAATTATAAATTATTTATTTATGGTAAATCATAAATCGAATGTTTTAGAAAAAAAAATATCCTAACTTATGTGAGCATTGCAATAAATTAATAAAAATATCCTAACCAAATAATATAAACCGTATATATGCAATAAATAATTGAATTATAAATTTGTACCCATTGATCAGTCCAATCATTGTTCCATAATGCAGGCCCAAAAGAACGAGCAGGATTCATACTGCATCCCGTGTATGGACCCTGAAAACAACCCTTTGAGCTCTTCGATTTTGATGAAAAAAAAAAAAGAAAAACACCTTAAAAGATTGAGATACAAAAATATTACCGCAGCGAGAGATATAGCAACAACGGAAAAACCAAATCTGATAGCTGTGGAATCGGTGGTATGAGCGCATCTAGAATCCCATGTTGCACATGCACCGAGAAGTATGCAAGCAGTGCATAGTGCTTCGATAAGAATAGCTTGAGCAATACTGACACTAGGATGAATAACAGTCATGCAAACGCCAACGATGGGATTTAAATTACCATTGTTGAATAAATCCGTTGGTATTACTACCTGTTTGTAACAAAAGTATAATATTCACATTCGTAAAGAAATTTTTCATTGAATTTTAATATTTTGTATTTATAAATTAAAATCAAATGACACCTGTAATATACCGTATCCAATACTTGCACCGATGAATTGTGCAATTATGTACAATGTACCGGTTGGAATACTTTTTAAACCTATGATCACTGCACCAATTGTAACTGCTGGATTTAAATGAGCTCCGCTAACGTGACCCAACATCTACAAAATTGAGATATGATTTATATTTGGTTTAAACAAAATTTCATTCACTCTCATATTTGAAATTATTTTGAAATATTTATAATTCATTCATTTTTTATAATAAATGTTTAATACTGTGATTGTTGTTTCTGGTACAGTAGGATAATAAATTGTCCTCTTTTTTATCTTTTTTTTTACACTTTAACAACCTCGTAATTTTATACACATTTAATTTAGCATTCACTGATTAATTCTAATCACTTTTTGATGTATTAAAACTTACCATAATAATAAGGTTCACTGTCATACCGAATGCAATAGACGATTGCAGTGCAGAAGGTAACAAGGAACCGATAACCGCCATACAACCAATAAAAATTAATATTGCTGTACCAACTACTTCCGCAATAAACATCGTCCATGTTCCCTCTTGCAATTTCCATAACGCAACTGTAAAAATATAAAAACTAAAAATATGTAAATATAAATCAGACACACTCAAATGACAATCAAACCATTACTAAAACATTTTATATATCGAGTTATATTATATTGAAGTCTCGTTTTTCTTTTTAAATATAAATAAAATATTGAAAATCACCTTTAGATTCTTTTTGATTAAGCATCACTACGATCGATTAGAATACTTTACAGGTGGGATTGTTCTGTCGTTCTGTTTGATCATTAATCGTTTCTCGAATTAGTTTAATCATACGATTGCACCAGTTATCGTGTACTTGATAAATATTATCATAAAATAAAAATATATATTGCATTATCGAATCGTTATCTTGTAAATCAATGCTCGCATACTTCAATTGTATTTTTTAATCTTACATGATACTTTTAATTCACGTTATCAATCCGTGTTAAACAATTTTCATATAAAATCTCAACAATTTTCTTTTCTTTTGAATTAAACAAAAAAAAGTATTTATTTTAACTTTATCGCCTACATCAACGATAAAACGATAAGAATTTTTAAGCAAGTTCAATAAAGGGAGGTAAAACAAAACTTGGATTATTTCTTTTCCGTTCAAAAGGGTAAAAGAAGAATCGATATAGGATAAAAAGGTTTACAGAAATGAAGACGACAAGAAATAAGAAGGAATATGAGATAGAGGTGAAATATTTAAATCGTGTCTGTGGTAAGTTGCTTAGAATATTAGGGGCACTCGATCATTTCGAAGATTCTTCTTCTTCTTCTTCTTCTTCTTCTTCTTCTTCTTCAACAATCATCGTTAAACTACAAAAATTGATATCCAATTTAATTTGTTACGGATTGACCGTATTCTTCCTAACGACGACGATACTTCACGTAATATTGATAGAAAAAAGGATACAAGTTAAATTAAGAAAAATGCCGATACTACTCTACAACGTATTATTATTAACTAAATATAATTGTTTGATAATGAGACAAAAAGATATAGTACGTTGCATGGCATATATCGATGAAGATTTGAACGATGTTACAAATAAATATCATCGTGATATTATTTTGGAAAGAGTTAGATACGGTAAACGTTTTTTCACCGTAATCTGTGTATTCTTACATTCAACCGTACTTTACATGCGTTTAATTTTACCCCTGATCAAAGGAAATATCAAAACTGCGGAAAATGTTACGGTAAGACCGTTGCCCAGTGCTGGTTATTATTTTCATCTTTTCGACGATCAGGTCAGTCCCTTCTACGAAATGGTTTTTTTCCTACAATGTGCTCAAGGTTGCGTTACCATTTATACAAACATTACTATATGCACACTCGCCGTTATCTTCGTCGTTCACGCATGCAGCCAACTTGAAATATTTATCAATCTTCTCGAGGATATCGTTACTCACGTTGATTCCAAAGAAAATGATCAAAGGAAATATCAAAACTGCGGAAAATTTTACGGTAAGACCGTTGCCCGTGCTGGTTTTATTTCATCTTTCGACGATCAGGTCAGTCCCTTCTACGAATGGTTTTTTTCCTACAATGTGCTCAAGGTTGCGTTACCATTTATACAAACATTACTATATGCACACTCGCCGTTATCTTCGTCGTTCACGCATGCAGCCAACTTGAAATATTTATCAATCTTCTCGAGGATATCGTTACTCACGTTGATTCCAAAGAAAATATTAACGTCGATAAGAAATTAAGTATTGCCGTTAAACATCACATAAGAGTACGAAAGTACGATCCTTTCTTTGTAAAATAATGATTTCTCATTTAATTCGATTTTATTTTTCTTCTCGATTAGATTTCGATAAAATTGTTTGCTTTTTAGTTTTCTCCAAATGATCGAGAGTACGATGAATCCATTATATTTTATGGATATTTTTGGTTGCAGCATGACCCAATGCTTCTTGGGTTATTCTTTAACGATGGTACATCCTTGTTTTTTATTCTCTGTAAATTACGACACAGTTGATTTATTTTTTTATTATATAATTAATATTGATACATTTTTCTTACAGGATTGGGGTAAACAAGATGTGAATACTGTAATATCGATCATTATTGCAATATTGTCTGTTACAGTTCAAATTTTTGTATTTTGTTTGGTTGGCGAACAGCTTATGCTGCAGGTAGAATTTTATTACTTGTTTTTTCTTTTTCTTATTTTTTTTATAACGACGCAGGTTTAACGACAAATATGATTGATGACAGGACGAAAAAGTAGCTGTCAAATCTTGCATACTCGAGTGGAATAGGATACCTTATAAAAAGGCTAAAAATATTATACCGATCGTTATGTTATCGAATCGTCGAACGAAAATCACTGCCGGAACCATAATCGAACTTTCTTTACAAACTTTTGGACAAGTAAGTACTTTAATTAATATTTCTAATAATATTCATCAATTTTTTGATTGCCATTCGAACGATCGTCAATTGGAAAAATCTTGTGTTTCTTATTTTAGGTAATTAAAACGACCGTAGCTTATTGTAATATTATGCGAACGATGATTTAATTTATTTTTAAACCATAATCAATTGTGTGTGAGTATAGTATTTTTTAGCGTGATTCATTACCTCGCGATTTCGAATACATTGTGGTATAATATTTGTCATGTTATATTAGTAAAATTAATTATTAAAAATTATGTTCGATTTTAATCATGTCACCTTTTCACGCACTTTTAAGTTTTAAATTTATTCGTTTAAGCAAACAAAAAGAAAAGTAAAGAAGAAAACATAATTTTCATAAGAGAGAATAAAATGAAAAATCCACTCGAACTTTACTGTCTTGCAAACAATCCTTACTTTTTTTTTTTATAGTTTTTTTTTTTCCCATCTGAACTTGCCCATAAATATTATAATTTTTAATAGCATTTCGACTTTTTCTTTTCAATTTGTATAATGCGTACTTTTTTCTTTTTCTTTTTTTTTTTCTTTTCTTTCAAAAGGGTTCGCGATTGTTTACCAGGAACTTAAATATTCTTAGAGTAAGAAAAAAGTTATCGTAATAAATGTAAAGTCGAAGTTTTAAAAGAGGTAAACCTGTACTTATCTAACCCTACAACAACGTTGATAACAGTAAGTTAAAGATTCAAACACGCAAGCGCAATTTACAACTTGCCCAGACGAATCATCATCAGAGTCATACTGTATTAACGTTCAACAACATCTGCAAGATATTCGCAAATAGTGAATCTCAAAGAAAAACATAAGTGTGATATACACACAAAAAAAAAAACAAAAAGATGTTAATAAAAGATAATTACGAAAACGATTTACGTTACGCGATAGAACCTAATCGCAATATATTATTATTCTTAGGAATTCGTATAAGATATTTGCAATCGGAAACTAGTGAATCATATTTGAACAAAAGTTTAAGATTAATATTGATATTGTTAAATTTCGTTATAATACTTTACGTCGTGATACCTGGTATTTTGCACATTTGTTTGAAAGAAACTAGTACTTATGGAAAAATTCGCTTAGTCATACCTATCGTATATTCCTCGATGAGTTTAGCCAAATACGTAGTATTATTTTTCTGCATAGACGAAATTAATTCGTGTTTGAAACACGTCCAGGATGATTGGAAAAATTCGATAGAAAATAGTAAGCGCGAAATCATGAGAAAAAAAGCAATCATTGGAAGAAGGTTTTTTATTATCTGCGGTATACTGATGTACGGAAGTGGCTTACTTTTTCGTGCCATTATACCTTTAACGAGAGGAAAAATAATAATCAATGAAAATCTCACGATTAGACCGTTACCTTGTCCCTGTTATTACCGTTTTTTCGATCCACAAATTAGTCCAGTTTACGAGATAGTTTATTTTCTTCAATGTTTGTCCGGTATCATAACGTATACCATCACAACTGCTGTTTGCGGACTAGCAGCACTCTTCGTTCTTCACATTTGTGGACAACTTGAGATCCTGAGTATGTTGATGAATAGAATGGTGGCAAAAACTGATCTACCGGGTGTTAACATCGATGCGAAGATTGCTATAACCGTTGAACATCAAATCAGAGTTAGAAAGTTTGTAGAAAATTCATTTCTAGTATTGTAACGATTTGATTTTTACGAATCACAGATTTATATATATATATATAATAAAATACAAAGTGATTATTATTTTTGACACGTAATAATAAGCACGAATGATTTACAGTTTCTCACGTATAGTGGAACATATGCTACGACAATTATGCTTGATCGAATTAACAGGATGTACACTGATCTTATGTTTTTTGTCCTATAGCGTTATGACGGTATAATTTTTTGAAATGTTAAACGTGATATTCTCAAATATTTACTTCCAAAAAAAAAGAACACAAAAGAATAATGAGAATTATTTATGTTTCAAGGAATGGTCTAGTCATAATCTTGTAATAGTTTGCATGTACAGTACTGCATCATCATCGATCATATGCAACATATTTATGTTTTGTTACATCGGCGAACAACTGACGTTTCAGGTATTCATTTTATGATGAAATTATTCAACCAACGATAAGAGAAGAAAAAGTAAAAAAAACTTACAGATCGAAATGTACTTGACGAAGATAGGCGGAAAAAGTAGCAGAAACCTGTCGAACGTTGGATTGGTATAATTTGCCCAAAAATAAATCGGCAGGTGTTATTTTAATGACAGCAATATCGGATCGTCCAATGAGGATCACAGCTGGAAACATAGTCGAACTTTCCCTGCAAACTTTTGGTAACGTGAGTAACTTTCGTCGTTTTTATTTTTTTTTCCTTTCTTTTCCTTTCTTCTTCTTTTTTCTTTTTTTTTCACGACAATTATACTAACTTCGTCGTTGGATAATCGATTATTCTTACTCACGCAAGGATAATAAAAACTTTACGTAAAAGTTGATTGGAACGCGTTTGCCCCTTTTCCTGCAGGACAATAGAAAAAAAAAGAGAGAAAAAAAGAAAGGAAAAAAAAAAATAACCAAGGGATAACTTTATTCTTTCGTTCATTTCATGCGACAGTTTGTTTTATAAGCGTTTAAGATGAAAAACGTTCGATTGCAGGTTATCAAAACTGCTGCAACATATTGCAACATGTTACGTACCATCACGTAGTAAATTTTGGGTGCACTCGATCGATCGTAGGAAAGAAGAAGAAGAAAAATACATAGTGAATACGATGTTAATTCGATATTAAATTGATATTATTTAATCGAAATAAAATGTCGTTAAATCTACGTTTTTAATACCGTTTACGATAAAATCAACGTTTACTTTAAACCGTTCTTATTTGCAGAAGAAGAAGAAAAAAAAGAAAAAAAAGGAAAAAGAAGAAAAAAAAAAAATGTAGAAATAAAGTTTGTCGTATTTTCAACGATTAGGTAAATCTATGAGAGAAAAGAAAAGTTATAGATTACGCAGGAAAGTTTTTTTTTTTTTCTAAAAGAGTAATAGTGTAATTTCAATGAGCATAATTCATGAGCACCCAGCGAGTTAGATATTTCTTTTACGTCAGTAAGGCAACATTTCTCGTACAGTTGTTTAGTAAGAAACTAGTTGAAATCGAGAAGAAAAAAAAAGAAAAACCATTGTATTTTGATTTTCGATGGCGGGTTCGAAAGGGGAAAACGATAATTATGAAAATGACATTGAACTTACGGTAAACGTAAGCCGTAGTGTATTGCAATTGATCGGGATTTGGCCCCACCGTGAAAAAAAACGCGAATCCATTGCTAAAGAAATGAGTATGAAATTGTTAAGAATCATTTGTCACTCGTTGTTATGTTTTATATTAATACCTGGATTATTGAATACGTTTTTGAAAGAAAAGGATCCACGTCGTAGATTAAAAGCAGTCGGTCCGATGTGCAATTGTTCCATGGCCGTATTAAAATACACCATATTTTTATGTAGTGGTAAAAAATTGGAAGATTGCGTGATACGTCTGGAACAAGATTGGAAACACGTCGTTACATTGAAAGATCGTCGAACTATGTTGGAAAAAGCTAGAATAGGTCGTAGCATTGCGATACTTTGCGTTGCATTCGTTTTCATTAGCGGTTTTTCGTATCGCCTAATTGTTCCCCTGACTAGAGGAACTGTAGTGAACGCGAATAATATTACCATAAGACCTTTGGCGTTCGCTTGTTATTTCGTTTTTTTCGATCCGCAAAAAAGTCCAGCTTACGAGATTGTTTTTACATTGCAAACTATTGCCGGATTCGTAACTTATTCCGTAACCAGTGGGGCCTGCAGTTTGGCAGCACTTTACGTATTACACGCATGCGGACAATTAGAAATTTTGATTAGAAGATTGGAAGAATTGGTTGAGGATTCTAAAACGAGTATTGTTTCGTTGGATGAAAAATTAGCTGCTTTGGTGAGACATCATATTAACGTCAGCAGGTAAGAATCCTTACGAGTGATCTGCAATTTTTAAATACAATCAAACGAGATGATAAGAATTATTATAAAAATTAATTATTATTTATATAATAAAAAACGCGTAGAGTTCGTCAAATTTATTGATCCTATTATTGACTAGACTTGCAAATTTTTCTAAGCGAATATACAGGGTTAAATCATTTAAAAATATTTTTGGATGCAACCACCAATTATTACAAGCAATAATTCTTATCGACTCGTCGTATATTTTTTAATAAATCTTTTGAATTTATTCCTAATTTTTGTATAATATTGTTTAGCTTTTTAAAAAATATCGAGGAAGCTATGCAGCATATTTGTTTAGTGGAAGTGGTTGGTTGCACATTGATTTTATGTCTTTTGGGATATTATATTATAATGGTAAAGTGATTCTTAAATAATTACATAGCACCTTCTTCTTACAACTTTCTTTTTAGATTTTTTTTCTTTTTTGTTTTTTACAGGAATGGGAAAACAACGACTCTGTTGCAATGTTAACTTACGCGATATTACTTTTAACTTTTACGTTCAACATTTTTATATATTGTTTCATTGGCGATCTTTTGACCGATCAAGTAAAATAATTACTATTTCACGCAATACAATCTTTCATTCATTTTCTATAATTAATTTGTTTGTTTTTAATTAGGCTACGAAAGTTGCAAGAACGTCCTGCACGTTGGAATGGTTTCATTTGCCGGAAAAAACGGCACGTTGTTTGATTTTGATTATGGCGATGTCGAATAGACCAATCAAAATAACGGCAGGCAAATTTTTAGATCTATCACTGAACAGTTTCGGCTCGGTAAGTCAAAGATTCTCCCGTTTTCCAATTAATGTAATGAAGTACTATGATTTATAATATTTTTGTTTAGATCGTTAAAACATCGGTGGCGTATTTGAACATGCTTCGTACCACCAGCATTTAATATCTTTTAAATGCACATTATTCACAATAAACATTCATAATGTCACTTTGTTTTTTGTTTTTCATTAGTGCAAATAAATTCATTGAAAGATATTAACAGTAAAGGAATGATTTAATTCGTGAAAACTATTAATAATATTTATAGGATTAAAGGAAAGTTGGAATGAAAAAGAAAAGAAAAAAAGAAAAGGAAAAAAGAAAAGGAAAAAAGAAAATGAAGGGAGAGAGAAAGAGAGAGACAAACTAACAGTTTTAAACGTCAAACTCAACCCTTACGACGATATCATACGCAAACGTAGAACCCTACTTCATAAATGCAATTATATTACCCAACCACAAGAATACTCGAACGACTAGATTTTATTTTCTACGTTCGTTTCTAGTCCTTATTTTTTCCTAACTTAAGTTTCAACTTTTCAATTACCTTCTTTGATCTGGGGAACGATCATGTCGATCGAATTGAATAAAATTAACTTGAAGAAAACAGAAAAAGAAGATAAAAACATACTAAATACGATATTAATTCGATATTAAATTAATATTGTTTAATCAACATTAATTTTCGTTAAACATACGTTTTTATTTAGTACAGTCACGGTAAAATCAACGTTAGCTTTAAACCTTTCTAATTTGTAGAAGAAGAAAAATAAGAAAAAAAAAGTAGAAATAAAGTTTTTCGTATTTTCAACGATTACATGAGTCTAGGAGAAAAGAAAGGAAAAGGAAAAGTTATAAATTACGTAGAAAAGTTTTTTTTTTTAAAAGAGTAATCGTTCAATTTCAGTCCGCATAATTTATGAACATCCAGAGAGTTAGATTCTTCTAATACGTCAGTAAGGCAACATTTCTAGTACAGTTGTTTAGTAAGAAACTAGTTGAAATCGAGAAGAAAAAAGATAAAATCCATTGTATTTTGATTTTCAATGGCGGCAACGAAATGGGAAAACGATAATTATGAAAATGACATTGAACTTACGGTACACGTAAGCCGTAGTGTATTGCAATTGATCGGAATTTGGCCTCATCGAAGAGAAAAAGGTGAAAGTATTTCTAAAGAAATTAGATTGAAATTGTTAAGAATATTTTGTCATTCGTTGGCATGTTTTGTATTGATACCTGGATTGTTGTATACGTTTTTAAAAGAAAAGGATCCACGTCGTAGATTAAAAGCAATTGGTCCGTTGTGCAATTGTTCCATGGCCGTATTAAAATACACCATATTTTTATTTAGTAGAAAAAAATTAGAAGATTGCATGATACGTCTGGAACAAGATTGGAAACACGTTGTTACTTTGAATGATCGTCGAACTATGTTGGAAAAGGCTAGAATAGGTCGTAGCATTGCAATACTTTGCGTTGCATTCGTTTACACTAGCGGTTTTTCGTATCGCCTAATTGTTCCCCTGACAAGAGGAACTGTAGTGAACGCGAATAATATTACCATAAGACCTTTGGCCTATGCTTGTTATTTCGTTTTTTTCGATCCGCAAAAAAGTCCAGCTTACGAGATTATTTTTACATTGCAAACTATTGCCGGATTCGTAACTTATTCCACAACTAGTGGGGCCTGCAGTTTGGCAGCACTTTACGTATTACACGCATGCGGACAATTAGAAATTTTGATTAGAAGATTGGAAGAATTGGTTGAGGATTCTAAAACGAGTATCGTTTCGTTGGATGAAAAATTAGCTGCTTTGGTGAAACATCATATTAATGTCAGAGGGTAAGATCTGAAAATTTTTAATACGATCAAACGAGAGCCGATAAGAATTATTATCAAAATTAATTATTATTTATAATAAAAAACGCGTTGAGTTCGTCAAATTTATTGATTTTGTTATTAACTAAATTTGTGATATTTTCTGAACGAATCTACGAGGTTAAATTAATTATACTTTAAATTATACTTTGATGCGGATTGTTATAAACAATAATTCTCATCGACTCGTCGTATTTTCTTATACATTTTTTAAAATTATTCCTGATGTTTGTACAATATTGTTTAGATTTTTAGAAAATATCGAGGACGCTATGCAACAGATATGTTTAGTGGAAGTGGTTGGTTGCACATTGATTTTATGTCTTTTGGGATATTATATCATAATAGTAAAGTGATTTTCAAATGATTACGTAGCACCTTTTTTTTTACAATTTTCTTCTTTCATTCTTTTTCCTCTTTATTTTATAGGAATGGGAAAACAATGACGCCATAGCAATTTTAACTTACGCGATATTACTTTTAACTTTTACGTTCAACATTTTTATATATTGTTTCATTGGCGAGCTTTTAACCGATCAGGTATAATAATTTCTATTTCACGCAATACGATCTTTTATTCGTTCACTATGATTTATTATTTTTTTTTAATTAGGCTACGAAAGTTGCAAGAACGTCCTGCACGTTGGAATGGTTTCATTTGCCAGAAAAAACGGCACGTTGTTTGATTTTGATTATGGCGATGTCGAGTAGACCAATCAAAATAACGGCAGGCAAATTTTTAGATCTATCACTGAACAGTTTCGGCTCGGTAAGTCAAAGATTCCCCCGTTTTCCAATTAATGTAATGAAGTACTATGATTTATAATATTTTTGTTTAGGTCGTTAGAACATCGGTGGCGTATTTGAACATGCTTCGTACTACCAGCATTTAATATCTTTTAAATGCACATTATTCACAACAAACATTCATTATGTCACTTTGTTTTTTGTTTTTCATTAGTGCGAATAAATTAATTGAAAGATATTGGCAGTAAAGGAATGATTTAATTCGTGAAAACTATTAATAATATTTATAGGATTAAAAAAAAGTTGGAATGAAAAAAGAAAAGAAAAAAAGAAAAGGAAAAAAGAAAAGGAAAAAAGAAAATGAAGGGAGAGAGAGAGAGAGACACGCTAATAGTTTCAAACGTCAAACTGAACCCTTACGATAATATCGTACGCAAGCGTAGAACCCTACTTCATAAATGCAATTATATTACCCCACCACAATAATTCTCGAACGATTTAGATTATATTTTCTACGTTCGTCTCTAGTCCCTATTTTTTTCCTAAGTTAAGTTTCAACTTTTCAATTACCTTCTTTGTTCTGAGGAACGATCATGTCGATCGAATTGAATAAAACTAACTTGAAGAAAAAAGTAGAAGAAGAAGACATCGTTGTTAGAAACGAAAGGAGCCTAAATTATTCTATAAAAATACCGTACAGTATTTTACGAGCTATCGGTGTTTGGCCAATTTTAAATAACGCTTCGACGATGGAAAAATTCTTTAGTTTCATTATGAAGTGCGTTTGTTATTTTTTCTTCGCGTTCATATTGATACCCGGATTGTTGCGCATATTTTTGATCGAGAAAAGTACGAAACAAAAATTGAAAATATTCGGGCCGCTTTGTACGTGTTCTACGAATGCTATGAAATATAGTATATTATTGATGCACAGGGAAAAAATCAATAAATGTTTGAAACATATCAAAGAAGACTGGAAAAATATTATTCTTCCGGAAGATCACGAATTCATGATGTCCCAGGCTAGAATAGGAAGAATTCTTGCAACTATGTCGATTTCTTTTATATACGGTGCTGGAATATTTTATCGTACTTTCTTACCACTTTCTAAAGGTTCCGTAGTTGTTGGTAATATTACGATAAGACCCCTTGCTTGTCCAAGTTACTTTGTAATATTCGATGAGCAAATAACACCCGCATACGAACTCGTATTCATCGGTCAATTTCTTGGTGGTTTTACCGTTTATACCGTTGGCAGTGGAGTATGCGGATTGGCTGCCTTTTTGATTATGCACGTTTGCGGTCAACTACGTATATTGATGAGAAAAATGAATGACATCGTTGACGGCCATTATTCGGACGAAATTAATCCCAAAAAACGTATCGACGAAGTAATCCGACATCAAATCAGAGCGAGAAAGTAATTCTTATTGTCTGAAATTATAAATATATTTTATTTATTTATTAAATATTCTATTATCACTAATTGTAATCATAACTTTATCGTTCTATTCTCGTTGGATAAGATTTTAAAAGTAACGTGAACAAATATCTAAGAAATTAATTTAATACAAATTTGTAGGACACATTTAAAATGATATAAAATAATTCAACGCTTCGGTATTAAAATTATAAACAAAAATGTTTGAAAGTAAAGCTTATATTACTTTTTGCCTTTGAATATGATTCATTAATTTTTCTTTATATAGTTTTGTCAAAGAAGTAGAAGAAATTTTGCAGTATCCTTGTTTAGCCGAAATTATGGGCTGCACTAGTCTCGTCTGTCTGGTTTTATACTATTTAGTTATGGTGAGTTAATATGTATGAAAAATCTATTGCAATTTAATTATATTTTTCTTAAAAGTAATCATAATTTTGTCTTTTTTTAAAGGAATGGGAAAATAGCGATGCAACCGGTCTCGTAACTTTCATCTTACTTCTCTTATCTTTCACTTTCAACATGTTCATCTTTTGTTACATCGGAGAACTTCTATCGGAACAGGTAAAATAATATCCTCTTCTTTATTTCTGCATTAATATAAAAATTTTCGAAGCAAGGCAAATAAAAATTGAATCAATTAACAACAGGGTTCGAAAGTAAGCGTGACATCTTGTACCTTAAATTGGACTTGTTTATCGGTAAAGGATACAAAATGTTTGATACCTGTCATACTGATGTCAAACTATCCATTAAAAATCGTAGCTGGTAAATTGATGGACATGTCATTGAGTAATTTTAACAACGTAAGTAATTACAGTAATATTTCAAATATACAACATTACGTTTTGACAAGAGTAAATACTGAACTTTTTAGATAATTAAAACTGCCGTTGGATATTTCAACATTCTACGAAGTAGCGTATAACAAAATAAATGAAAAAATCATAACTAGTAATTTTTACGCATACATTACGATCAATTCGAGTTTATTCGTGTTTTGTAAAATATTAGTTAAAATCTAACGATAGTTTGAAAAACAAAATAAAAACAAATAGAAACAATAATTGTCTATAAAATGAAAGAAAGAAAAAAAAATGAACTTAGAGAAAAAGAAAAAAGTAAGTATAAAAAAGTTCACCTTAGATATCGTATCCTGTCAGAACAGTCCGATCGTATTAACGTACGAAGTACGACTGTCATGTTTCAACGTATCTTCTCCTTCCTTCGATGGTACCATTTAATAACTTCCACAACTACGCAAGCGTGAAGAAATTATTTTTCTTATTTACTAACAATTTCTTTTTAAGAGAAACCGTCATTCCAAACATTTACCAAACTAATTATTTATCATTAATCGTACGCAAAATAATAGCGTTTGTGTTGCATGTCATTGTGTTTTTCGTAATTATTGACTAAAAATAAACGAATAAAATAAAATCATATTATACGTATAATAAAACATGTAAATTAAAATTTGCGAATAAGAAAATTTTCAATAAGAAAAAATTGAACATATACACATCTAAACGATTCAATGTAAACGAGTGTCGAAGGGAATAAAAAAAAAAAAAACGAAAAGTTCATTGCAAAACGCGAAAGAATAAAGTCGTATTATATTTCTACCTTATCAAAGATCTTCGAGTTTCAAATGTAAATTGTTCATGCGCATAGAGTATAATTTTCTAATCGAAATCATTTCTATCCCTTGCATCATTGTTTTTCTACGCAAGCGTACAACCCTCCCTTTGATTTCTATCGGTATTACATCCCTTTTCCCGTTCAGTAATCCCCAAGATTTAAAAATGAACAGTTCGTAAACTAATAATCGAACGATCATGTCAGGAACGATTGAAATAAAAGATCGAAACATTCCCGTTGTCGTTAATAGCAATAGAAACGAATTGGCATTAAATTATTCCCTTAAAATTAGTCGTGGAATTTTACGAGTAATCGGTGGCTGGCCACTCAACGAAGAAACGTCAACCGTAGAAAAGATTTACAGTTATTTCGCGAACGTCTTTTGTTACTTTTTATTTACGTTTACTATCATACCCGCTATGTTAAGAACATTTTTAATCGAAAAAAACATAAAAGTTAGATTGAAAATATTTGGACCACTTTGCATGTTTTATATCAATGCTACGAAATATACTATTTTAATGGCACGTCGTAATAATATCAAAAAGTGTATGAAACATGTAAAAGATGATTGGAACAAGGTTGTGTCGGAAAAAGATTACGAATCTATGATGTCACATGCCAAAGTTGGCAGAACATTGGCAGTAATATCGGCCTCGTTTATGTACGGTGCTGGAATGTCTTATCGTGCGATTTTACCACTTTCAAAAGGGAAATTGATTATTGGAAATGTAACGATAAGACCCCTCGCATGTCCAAGTTATTACGTAATATTCAACGAACAAGAATCACCTGCTTACGAGTTGGTATATTTCGTACAAATTCTCGCCGGTTTTTCTGTTTATTCGGTCGCTTGTGGGGTATGTAGTTTGGCAACTTTTTTGATCATGCACGTATGCGGCCAACTTGAGATTCTCATGAGAATGATGAGAGATATCGTCGATGGAAAAGATGAAGATGGTTCTGATCCAGATAAACGTATTGCTGTGGTAATTCAACACCAAATTCGTGCTAGGAAGTAAGTGTTGTCTATTTTCATTTTTATTATTTTATCATATTCTCATCGTATGTTTATTTATGCAACGGTAGAATGTAATTTTTCGATTGAATTGTTTATTTCTTTTTTTTTTTACGCATGTGTAATATTAAAATTAAAATAAATCGAAAGATCTCTATGGGACTGTACGTCTAAGTCAAATTTTCTTTTCACAGTTTCGTAAAAGATGTCGAAGAAATCCTACAATATATGTGCATGGTTGAAATATTGGGTTGTACCTGTCTCGTTTGTCTAATTTTGTATTACCTAATCATGGTAATGCAATTATAAGAATTCTATATATTTTTAATTATAATATTAAATGTAATATAAATGATTAACAAATTTATAGGAGTGGGAAAACAGTGACACGACCGGATTGATCACGTATTTTATTTTTCTTCTATCGTTTAGCTTTAACATGTTCATTTTTTGTTACATGGGTGAACTCCTTTCGGAACAGGTGCCAAATATTTCGTTAACCTTTTTATATACTTTTTATTTTTATATTAATTAAATATTTATTTTATTTATTTTTTTTTCCTTTTCAGGGTACGAAAGTTGCTATAACTTCGTGCACACTCAATTGGAATCGTCTACCGACGAAAAGTGCTCGAAGTTTGGTATTAATAATACTCGCGTCTAATCATCCGATTAAAATCGTTGCCGGTAAATTGATGGACATGTCACTGAGTAATTTTAACAACGTAAGTAATTACAGTAATATTTCAAATATACAACATTACGTTTGACAAGAGAAAAAACTGAATTTTTTAGATAATTAAAACAGCAGTTGGATATTTCAACATTCTACGAAATAGAATCTAATAAAATAAATCAAAAAATCATAACTAGTAATTTTTATGTATGCATTACGATGAATACGAGTTGATTCGAGATTTGTGAAATATTAACTAAGATCTGGAGACTAAATTTGACAAAAAAAATAAAATAAAACAAAAAGCAATGTGGAAGCAATAATTGATTTTAAAACGAAAGAGAGAGAGAAAGAAAAAGAAAACAACTTCGTGCCGTATCACCAACTTTGAAGTAAAAAATTCTATTAGTATAGTCTACTTTGAAAAAAAAGAAGAAGGAAAAAACAGAAGTTACCCTTTAATCGTATCCTGAATAGTCTGAACAGTCCGACTGTATTCACACACAAAGTACGACTGTAATACTTCTTCGTATTACAGTCTCCTTCCTTCGATCGTATAGTTTAATAACTTCCACTGCGCAAGAATAAAAATATCATTTTGTTTCTTTTTCTCTCTTTTTTTTTTCTACCGACTATACCTGACTACAGAGAAGCCACATTTGTTACCCTTTCCAATAAAGTAACAATTTACTTTTAATCGCACGCTAAAAAGTTTCGCTTGAGTAATCGTCCGTCGTTGTATTCCACGTTGTTGTCCGTTGACTGCAAACAACAAATAAAAAGAGTTGACAAATGTAAGAAGAAATTATAAAGAAAATTTTCAATAATACAAAAATTACTCATCTTAAATCAGTGGGAAAGGGGTTGAAAAGTTATCCAAAAATTATATTCGCTGCTAGACTCTTGTTTTTCTGAAACAAAAAAACATTAATTAAATTTATTAAAAAAGAATTTTCGCTATTCATCATTTTCTCGTCGAAGCACAATTTTGCTCACAATGGCACTCAACTATCGGTTTTAATCCTGGAACGAATAAAAAAAAAAATAATGAAAAAAATAGCGAGCGAATAACAGCAGAAAGTTTAGCAAAGTTTGTCATCAGAAAGAAAAAAAAATAAGATAGGGGGAGGAATAAATTAGCGCAAGCGCAGAATATATTCGCTCGACGATACTTCAGCATTTGAATAGTTCAAATGATTCAGTGTAACGTTTAAAATATCGAAACAACTAAACACGATAGCGCAATTGTTATATTTTCGATATTACATGGAAAAAAAAAAATTAAACAATTTTAAAAGGGACGTTGATCTGAGTATTTCGTTAAATCGATGGATATCAAAACCAATAGGAACGTGGCCTTCGATGAAATCATCTCAAACAACGCGATTCGAATTTATTCTTAAAATATTAAAAATCCTCATCTGTTACATATTATTGTGTTTCGTTCTAGTATTCGGAAGTATGTTTATCATTCTCGAATTGGAAGATTTTTACAGTTCATTGAAAATAGGCAGCGCATTGAGTTTCTTTTTGATGGCAGCAATGAAATATTTCTTTTTGATTATTCGTGAAAATGATATTAAAAATTGCCTCGGTTGCATCGAAATGGATTGGAAAGATATTAAATATTTGGAAGACAAAAAGATAATGATAGATAATGCTAACTTTGGCAGAAAATTGATCAAGATTTGTGGCTTTTTCATGTACGGTGGTGTTGTTTTTTATTACATTATATTACCCATGACACATGGACGTGCATTGGACGAGAATAGAAATATAACATATAGACCATTGGTTTATCCAATACCGAAAATAATAGCCGATTATCAAATAAGTCCGGCCAATGAAATATTTTATTTGATTCAATTGTTTTCCGGTTTGGTTGCACACAACATAACGGTTGCAGCTTGCGGTCTAGTAGCCCTTCTTGCGATGCACGCATGCGGTCAATTAGAAATACTCATTTCCTGGCTCGAATATTTGGTCGACGGAAGGGAAAACGTTTCCGACACGCTTGACGAAAGATTGGCTGATATCATCGAACAACATGTACGTGCATTTAGGTCAGTTTACTCTCTTGCTTTTAGCTTAAATATTTTGTTTGTTTGTGTTTTGTGTTTCTTTTTGTTTTCTTCTTCTTTTTGTAATAAAAATTTCGCAGCTTGACAATAACTACCTATTTACAAATCTTTTCTATCAATTGTTATAAACAACGGATCTATGTTAATAGGTACATTTTTACATTTTAGTTTTATTAAACGTACAGAAGAAGTTATAAGCGAAATATCTCTAGTTGAAATCGTCGGATGCACATTGGGCATTTGTTTGCTTGGATATCATTGCATGATGGTACGCATATTTATATATTTTATAAATAATAAATAGTTCTATTATTTTTTCTTTTGTTTTTTATCTGATTATTTATTTTTGCTGATTTCCAAGCTTGGTCAGTAAGTTCATAAATTGATTTTTTTCTTGGTAGAAATATTGTTTGTTGTTTAAATATTGCAGGAATGGGATATTCATCAACCACTCGGTACTGTTACTTATGTAATATTACTCATTTCGCTCACCTTCAATATCTTTATTTTTTGTTACATTGGTGAAGTTCTTGCCGAGCAGGTATTACTTTTTTTTTTCAATCATTTTTTGTTAATTATAAAAAGAAATGAAAATGTTTTAAATGTTAATTTAATTAATGTCAAGGCTTTTGTAACAGACCCTGAAAGTTGGCGAAAAATCTTATATGATTGATTGGTATCGTATACCAGACAGAAAAAATCTGGCACTTGTTCTAATAATTATGATGTCCAATTCTACTACCAAATTAACTGCTGGAAATTTGATCGATTTATCTATAAGCAGTTTTTCTGACGTAAGTATATAACAGAACGAACAAATGAAATTAACACGAGACTTTGGGAGATTATTTTCTGATACACAATTGTATCGTTAAAATGCAGGTGATCAAATCAGCTGGTGCCTACTTGAATATGCTCCGTACGTTTACAATTTAGAATAAATTACCGATTTTAGTACTGCAGGATTCGTGAAAAAAATTAGGACGTTGGGCTGACTGGACCGGGACTCGGATCCCGGATTTTCCTCTTTCCAGGCGTCTGGTCTTTATCCATTCAGCTATCCAGGACCCATCGTCCAATCTCTTCACGAATGACTATTTAAATATTTGTTATGAAAACACTCGTCCCACAGTACAAATTAGATTTCGAATATATGTTGATTGTTTGATTTCAAAAGAAAACGCAAAGAATAGAAAACAAAATAATTAAAAAAAACCAGATATTAATTTTGTTTTAAATAATACTATTTTTACAGCATCATTCATTTCCACGTATATATTCCACATTTGCATGTAAATAAAATAAATTCTTCCTTAAAAAATCTCACCGTTACCATACACTTTACACCTAGATCATTTTCACGCAATAAAAATTCCCACATGCACACGCAACTGCATTACGAATAATCAAAATGAATCGTATGATGGTTATCGTTTTGAAAGGATGATTGGTAATCGATAAATCGTGCGTATATAAAAAGACACAGATACACGTAGTCAATGCATATAAATGTGAATGCAACAAGGGAGAAATATCATGCGTTTTCGTAAAGAATAAGAAGGGGTCAATCCCTATCGCGGAAATGGTATTTTCTTCGAATAACATTCTCGTAAACTATTAGAAAGTTGAATAGTCGCGATTACTATAACCCTTCTTAGAGAGGGGAAGAAAAATATAAGGAAAAAGATTAGTAAGAAGTTTGACGCAGGCGCAGAACAATTGCACTTACGACTGATGCAAGGAAGATGTTAGTAACTTTCGAATGATAGCTGAGATCTGACGTTGTTAAAAATGATTAACAAATACGATAATAAAAAAACTTACGTGAACAATTACGAGGATTACAAGAAGTACGTGAATTTGACCACGAAAATAAATCGTTGGATTTTGGATCCATTGGGTATCTGGCCATTCAACAAAGATTCCATTGAAGTTTCTTGGAAAGACAAGTGTTTTCGTCGATTTAAAAGTTGCATTTTCTATTTCCTGATGATCTTTGTATTTGCATGCTGCGGTCCTTACATAATTTTCGAGGTCGATGGTACCTATGACAGATTAAGACTTACTGGACCACTGAGTTTCTGCGTTATGGCTATTCTTAAATATGTCTTTTTGACATTACACGAAGAAAAACTTCGATCGTGTATCGGGTATATTGAAATGGATTGGAAAAGTGTTAAAAATTTAAAGGACGAACAAATAATGATCGATAAAGTTTACTCGGGTCGTCGTCTTGTTAACATTTGCAATGTATTCACTTTCGGTGCTGCTGGATTTTATTATATCGTTTTACCTGTTATGAGTAAAAAAATTGTTCTACCTGACGTCAATGTTACTTACAGACCTACGCCATATCCCGTTACTAAATATCTCATAGACATTCGTTACAGTCCCGCCAACGAAATAGTTAGTCTCATTCTATGTTTTTCCGGATTTGCTGCACATTCGATAGCAGCTGGTACATGCAGTTTAGTAGCCATTTTTACGATGCACGTTTGCGGTCAACTTAGGGTTCTCATCAATTGGCTGGAACATTTGTTGGATGGTAGAGAAGATTTGTGTTCCAACGTAGACGGCAGAATGGCGAGTATTATTCAACAACACGTTCAAATTTTAAAGTGAGTCACCTTTTTCTTTTAATCGAGAATAATTGTTTTACCTGGAAAAAATATTCATCGTTTTACAGTTTTATATCGGTAACTGAGAATTTGTTGAACGAAATTTCTTTGATCGAAGTTGTAGGGTGTACATTGAACATGTGCTTACTTGGATATTATTGCATTATGGTGAGTAGAAATTGTTGTAAATAATGAAAATATCAATATAAATGAAATATTTTATTACAGGAATGGGACATCACTGAAATATTGGGTAGTCTCACTTGTGCTATTGTATTAACGTCAATAGCTTTCAATATTTTTATATTTTGTTACATCGGCGAGCTTCTGATGGAACAGGTATGTTCAATTATTTACAACACACAATTCATTGAATTATCAATTTTATTTAATATCTTTTATGTATTAGGTCAACGAGTTAAGCGAACGATGCTACGGCATTGATTGGTATCGTCTGCCAGGAAAAACGGCACGATCATTGATACTTTTAATCGCGATGTCAAGAACAACGACGAAATTAACTGCTGGAAATTTTATGGATCTTTCTTTGAGCAGTTTTAGTGACGTACGTATGAATGTTACAAATATATTAATCGAATAAACAAAAAAGGAAAACATATAAAACGTTAATTCATTTGTACATGACAGATTATCAAATCATCGGTCGTCTATTTGAATATGTTACGAACAGTAACGTAAAATTAGTGCATCTCAAAACAGAAAACACCGAATGAAAATAATCGAATAACAATAGTATTTTATTGATTTAAGCGATTAGAAAAAAAAATATAAGAAAAAGAAGTATAAAAGAGTTACCCTTGATATCGTATCCTGAAGAGTCTGAACAGTCCGACTGTATTCACACACGAAGTACGATTGTATTGTTTCAAAGTATCACGGTCTCCTTCCTTCGATCGTACAGTTTAGTAACTTCCACTGCGCAGAAATAAAAATATCATTTCATTTCTTTTTTTCTCTTTTTTTTTCTACTGACTATACCTGACTATAGGGAAGCCACATTTGTTACCCTTTCTAATAAAGTAAAAATTTACTTTTAATCGCACGCTAAAAAGTTTCGCATGAGTAATTGTCCGTCGTTGTATTCCTCGTTGTTGTTCGTTGACTGCAAACAAAAAATAAAAAGAGTTGACATATGTAAGAAGAAATTATAAAGAAAGTTGTCAATAATACAAAAATTACTCATCTTATATCAGTGGGGAAGGGGCTGAAAAGTTATCCAAATATTATATTTCCAGCAAGGCTAACGTTTTTTTGAAACCGAAAAACATTAATTAATAAGAAACGATTCAGCTTACAAAAATTTAATAAAAAAAGTAATTTCGGCTATTCGTCGTTTTCTCGTCAAATAAATTTTTTGCTTAGAAATATACTCAACTGTTAGTTTTAATCCTGAAACTAATAAAAAAAAAAAAGAATAATGAAGAAAAAATAGAGAACGAATAACAGCAGAGAGTTTAGAAAAGTTTGTCTTCACAAAGAAAAAAAATAGGATAGGGGAGGAATAAATTAGCGCAAGCGCAGAATATATTCGTCCGACTATACTTCAGCACTTGAATAGTTCAAATGATTCAGTGTGGCGTTTAAAATATCGAAACGACTAAACACGATAGCGCAATTGATATTTTCGATATTACATGGAAAATAAAACATTGAACAATTTTAAAAGGAACGTTGATCTGAGTATTTCGTTAAATCGATGGATATTAAAACCAATAGGAGCGTGGCCTTCGATGAAACCATCTAAAACAACCCGACTCGAATTAATTTTTAAAAAATTTTTAATCCTAATCTGTTACATATTATTGAGTTTCGTTCTAGTATTCGGAAGTATGTTTATTATTCTCGAATTGGAAGATTTTTACAATTCATTGAAAATAGGCAGCGCATTGAGTTTCTTTTTGATGGCAGCAATGAAATATTTCTTTTTGATTATTCGTGAAAATGATATTAGAAACTGCCTCGGTTGCATCGAAATGGATTGGAAATATGTTAAATATTCGGAAGATAAAAAGATAATGGTAGATAACGCTAACTTTGGCAGAAAATTGATCAAGATTTGTGGCTTTTTCATGTACGGTGGTGTTGTTTTTTATTACATTGCATTACCCATGGCACATGGACGTGCATTGGACGAGGATAGAAATATAACGTATAGACCACTGGTTTATCCAATACCGAAAATAATAGCCAATTATCAAATAAGTCCGGCCAATGAGATATTTTATTTGATTCAATTGTTTTCCGGTTTGGTTGCACACAACATAACGGTTGCAGCTTGCGGTATAGTAGCCCTTCTTGCGATGCACGCATGCGGTCAATTAGAAATACTCATTTCCTGGCTCGAATATTTAGTCGACGGAAGAGAAAACGTTTCCAACACGTTTGACGAAAGATTGGCTGATATCGTCGAACAGCATGTACGTGCATTTAGGTCAGTTTACTCTCTTGCTTTTTGCCTAAAAATTTTTCTTGTTTGTGCTTTGTGTTCTTTTTTCTTCTCGTTTCCTTCCGTCTATTTTTTTTTTTAATGATTTTCAAAATTGTAATCAAAAATTTTGCAGCATGACAATAAGTACCTATTTACAAATCGTTTCCATCAATTGTTATAAACAACGGATCTATGTCAATAGGTACATTTTTACATTTTAGTTTTATTAAACGTACAGAAGAAGTTATAAGCGAAATATCTCTAGTTGAAATCGTCGGATGCACATTTAACATTTGTTGCCTTGGATATCATTGTATGATGGTACGCATATATATATTTTATAAATAATAAATCGTTGTATTACTTATTTTTTGGTTTTCTATCTGATTATTTTTTGTGCTGATTTCCGAGCGTGGTCAGTAAGTTCATAAATTTGTTTTTTTCTTGGTAGAAATATTGTTTGTCGTTTAAATATTGCAGGAATGGGATATCCATCAACCACTCGGTACTGTTACTTATGTAATATTACTCATTTCAGTCACCTTTAATATATTTATTTTTTGTTACATTGGTGAAGTTCTTGCCGAGCAGGTATTACTTTTTTTTTCCTACCATTTTTTGTTAATTATAAAAAAAAACAAAATCTTTTAATAAGCATCTTTACGAATAATTAATGGGAGATTATATTGCGGTGTAATAAGTTAGATATGCGTGAATTTTGTTTTTAAAACATTTATGCTAAACAAACAAAATAATAATCTTGAATTATAATGTCAAGGATTTTGTAACAGACCCTGAAAGTTGGCGAGAAATCTTACATGATTGATTGGTATCGTATACCAGACAGAAAAAATCTGGCACTTGTTCTAATAATTATGACGTCAAATTCGACTACTAGATTAACTGCTGGAAATTTGATCGATTTATCTATAAGCAGTTTTTCTGACGTAAGTATACAACAAAACGAACAAATGAAAATAAAAATTTCATTGTATGAAATTAACACGAGACTTTGGGAGATTATTTTCTGATACACAATTGTATCTTTAAAATACAGGTGATCAAATCAGCTGGTGCCTACTTGAATATGCTTCGTACGTTTACAATTTAGAATAAATTACCGATCATAGTACAAATTAGATTTTAGAAATAGCTAGATTGTTTGATTTCAAAAGAACACGCAATGAAAATAGAAAACAAAATAATTAAAAAAAAAAATCATATCTTAATTTTGTTTTAATTAATACAATTTTTACAGCATCATTCATTTCCACGTTTATATTCCGTAATTGCATGTGAATAATATAAATTCTTCCTTAAAAAAACCACACCGTTACCATACACTTTACACCTAGATCATTTTCACGCAATAAAAATTCCCACATGCACACGCAACTGCATTACGATTAATCAAAATCAATCGTGAGGAGGTTATCGTTCTGAATGGATGATTGGTAATCGATAAATCCTGAGTGTAGAAAAGAAATCCGATGAACATAGTTAATGCATATAAATTTAAACGCGAGTGGGGAAAAATATCATGCGTTATCATAAAGAATAAGAAGGGGTCAATCCCTATCGCGGAAATAATATTGTCATCGAATAACATTCTCGTAAACTATCAGAAAGTTGAATAGTTGCGATTACTATAACCCTTCTTTAAGAGTGGAAGAAAAATATAAGGAAAACGATTAGCAAGAAGTTTGATATATATAAATCGAATAAACAAAAAAAGAAAACATATAAAACATTAATTCATTTGTACATGACAAATTATCAAATCATCGGTCATCTATTTTAATATGTTACGAATAGTAATGTAAAATACATGCATCTCAAAAAAGAAAACACGGAATGAAAATAATCGAATAACAATAGTATTTTATTGATTTAAACGAGTAAAAAAGAGAAATAAGAAACAGAAGTATAAAAAAGTTACCCTTGATATCGTATCCTGAATGGTCTGAAAAGTCCGACTGTATTCACACACGAAGTACGGCTATAATACTTCATCGTATTACAGTCTCCTTCCTCCGATCGTACAGTTTAATAACTTCCACTGCGCAAGAATACACACACATTTTTCACTTTTTCTAAGAAAGTAAAAATTTACTCTTAATCTCACGCTAAAAAGTTTCGCTTGAGTAATCGTCAGTCGTTGTATTCCTCATTGTAGTTTATTAACTGAAAACAGATAATAAATAGAGTTGAAAAATGTAAGAAGAAATTGTGAAGAGAATTTTTAATAATACAAAAATTACTCATCTTATGTCAGTGGAGAAGGTGTTGAAAAGTTATTTTGCTTTGAAAAGCACTCAACCGTGGTTTTTAATCCTGGAACGAATAAAAAAAAAAAGATAATGAAAGAAAATATCGAGCGAATAACAGAAGAGAGTTTAACAAAGTTTGTCATCAGAAAGAAAAAAAAAATAGGATAGGGGGAGGAATAAATTAGCGCAAGCGCAGAATATATTCATTCGACGATACTTCAGCACTTGAATAGTTCAAATGATTCAGTGTAACGTTTAAAATATCGAAACGACTAAACCCGATAGCGCAATTGTTATATTTTCGATATTACATGGAAAATAAAACATTGAACAATTTTAAAAGGGACGTTGATCAGAGTATTTCGTTAAATCGATGGATATCAAAACCAATAGGAACGTGGCCTTCGATGAAAACATCTCAAACAACGCGATTCGAATTTCTTCTTAAAATATTAACAATCCTAACCTGTTACATATTATTGAGTTTCGTTCTAGTATTCGGAAGTATGTTTATCATTCTCGAATTGGAAGATTTTTACAGTTCATTAAAAGTAGGCAGCGCAATGAGTTTCTTTTTGATGGCAGCAATGAAATATTTCTTTTTGATTATTCGTGAAAATGATATTAGAAATTGCATCGGTTGCATCGAAATGGATTGGAAATATGTTAAATATTTGGAAGATAAAAAGATAATGGTAGAAAACGCTAACTTTGGCAGAAAGTTGATCAAGATTTGTGGCTTTTTCATGTACGGTGGTGTTGTTTTTTATTACATTATATTACCCATGGCACATGGACGTGCATTGGACGAGGACAGAAATATAACGTATACACCATTGGTTTACCCCGTACCAAAAATAATAGCCGATACACAAATAAGTCCGACCAATGAAATATTTTATATGATTCAATTGTTTTCCGGTTTGGTTGCACACAACATAACGGTTGCAGCTTGCGGTCTAGTAGCCCTTCTTGCGATGCATGCATGCGGTCAATTAGAAATTCTCGTTTCCTGGCTCGAATATTTGGTCGACGGAAGAGAAAACGTTTCCAACACGTTTGACGAAAGATTGGCTGATATCGTCGAACAGCATGTACGTGCATTTAGGTCAGTTTACTCTCTTGTTTTTGCCTAAATATTTTTCTTGTTTGTGCCTTGTGTTAAATTTCGTTTTCTTTTCCTTCCGTCTATTTTTTTTTTAATGATTTTCAAAATTGTAATCGAAAATTTTGCAGCTTGACAATAAGTACCTATTTACAAATCGTTTCCATCAATTGTTATTAACAACGGATCTATGTCAATAGGTACATTTTTACATTTTAGTTTTATTAAACGTACAGAAGAAGTTATAAGCGAAATATCCCTAGTTGAAATCGTCGGATGCACATTGAACATTTGTTGCCTTGGATATCATTGTATGATGGTACGCATATATATATTTCAAAAAACCTAAATCGTTGTATTACTTATTTTTTGGTTTTCTATCTGATTAGTTTTTCTACTGATTTCCGAGCGTGGTTAGTAACTTCATAAATTTGTTTTTTTCTTGGGAGAAATATTTTTCGTCGTTTACATATTGCAGGCATGGGATATTAAGCAACCACTAGATACTTTTACTTTTTTAATATTACTTACTTCGATCACCTTTAATATCTTCATTTTCTGTTACATTGGTGAAGTTCTTGCCGACCAGGTATTACTTTTATTTCCCTATCTCTTTTTGTTATTATAAAATGAAACAAAAATGTTTTAAAACGTTTTTACAAATAAATAATACTACATTACATTAGGGTGTAATAAATTAGATATGCGCGAATTTTGTTTGTTACGTTTTACGTTGAAACATTTATGATAAAAAATAAAAAAAAAATAATCTCGGATTCTAATGTCAAGGATTTTGTAACAGACCGTGAAAGTTTGCGAAAAATCTTACATGATTGATTGGTATCGTATACCAGACAGAAAAAATCTGGCAATTGTTCTAATAATTATGATGTCCAATTCGACTACCAGATTAACTGCTGGAAATTTGATCGATTTATCTATAAGGAGTTTTTCTGACGTAAGTATATAACAAAACGAACAAATGAAAATAAAAATTTCATTGTATGAAATTAATACGAGAGATTTGGAAGATTATTTTCCGATACACAATTGTATCGTTAAAATGCAGGTGATCAAGTCAGCTGGCGCCTACTTGAATATGCTTCGTACGTTTACAATTTAGAATAAATTACCGATCATAGTACAAATTAGACTTTAAATATAGAAAGATTGTTTGATTTTAAAAAAAAAAACGCAAAAAAAAGTAAAAACAAAATAATTATAAGAGACCGTATATTAATTTTATTTTAATAAATACCATATTTAAAGCATCATTCATTTCCACGTTTATATTCCGCAATTGCATGTAAATAAAATAAATTCTTTGTAAAAAAACCTCACCGTTACTATACACTTTACATCTAAGTCATTTTCACGCAATAAAAATTCCCACATGCACACGCAACTGCATTATAAATAATCAAAATCAATCGTAAGGTGGTTATCGTTTTGAAAGGATGATTGGTAATCGATAAATCGTGCGTGTATAAAAAGACACAGACAGACATAGTCAATCCATATAAATGTGAACGCAACTGGGGAAAAATATCATGCGTTATCATAAAGAATAAGAAGGGGTCAATCCCTATCGCGGAAATGGTATTGTCTTCGAATAACATTCTCGTAAACTATCAGAAAGTTGAATAGTCGCTATTACTATAACCCTTCTTAAAGAGGGGAAGAAAAATATAAGGAAAAAGATTAGCCAGAAGTTTGACGCAAGCGCAGAACAATTGCACATACGACTGATGCAAGGAAGATGTTAGTAACAGTCGAATGATAGCTGAGATCTGACATTGTTAACAATGACTAACAAATACGATAATAAAATAACTTACGTGAACGATTACGAAGATTACAAAAAGTACGTAGACTTGACCACGGAAGGAAATCGATGGATTTTGGAACCATTGGGTATCTGGCCACTGAACAAAAATTCCATTGAAGTTTCTTGGAAAGACAAGTGTTTTCGTCGATTGAAAAGTTGCATTTTCTATTTCCTCATGATCTTTGTATTTGCATGTTGCGGTCCTTACGTGATTTTCGAGGTCGAAAGTACCTATGACAAATTGAGACTTACTGGACCACTGAGTTTCTGTGTTATGGCTATTCTTAAATATTTCTTTTTGACATTACACGAAAAAGAAATTCAATCGTGTATCGGGTATATTGAAATGGATTGGAAAAGTGTTAAAAATTTAAAGGACGAACAAATAATGATCGACAAAGTTTACTCGGGTCGTCGTCTTGTTAACATTTGCAATGTATTCACTTTCGGTGCTGCTGGATTTTATTATATCATTTTACCTGTTATGAGTAACAAAATTGTTCTACCTGACGTTAACGTTACTTACAGACCTGCGCCATTTCCCGTTACTAAATTTCTCATAGACATTCGTTACAGTCCAGCAAACGAAATAGTTATTCTCCTTCAATGTCTTTACGGATTTGCTGCTCATTCGATAGCAGCCGGTACTTGCAGTTTAGTGGCCATTTTTACGATGCACGTTTGCGGTCAACTTATGGTTCTCATCAATTGGCTGGAACATTTGTTGGATGGTAGAGAAGATTTGTGTTCCAACGTAGACGGCAGAATGGCGAGTATCATTCGACAACACGTTCAAATTTTAAAGTGAGTGACCATTTTTTATCACTCGAGAATAATTGTTTTACCTGGAAAAAATATTCATCGTTTTACAGATTCATATCGATCACTGAAAATTTGTTACACGAAGTATCTTTGATAGAAGTTGTTGGGTGTACATTGAACATGTGCTTACTAGGATATTATTGCATTATGGTGAATAGAAATTAAAAAAATGAGATGACAACACCAAATAAAAGTGACCATTTTTTATCACTCGAGAATAATTGTTTTACCTGGAAAAATATTCATCGTTTTACAGATTCATATCGATCACTGAAAATTTGTTACACGAAGTATCTTTGATAGAAGTTGTTGGGTGTACATTGAACATGTGCTTACTAGGATATTATTGCATTATGGTGAATAGAAATAAATTATTGAAAATAATGACATGTACAATACAAATAAAATATTTTTTTACAGGAATGGGATATCACTGAAATATTAGGATGCCTAACTTATACCATTATACTAACGTCTATAACTTTCAATATTTTTATATTTTGTTACATCGGCGAGCTTCTGATGGAACAGGTAAGTTCAATTATTTACAAAAATTCATTGAATTATCAATTTTATTGAATATCTTTTATGTATTAGGTAAACGAGTTAAGCGAACGATCCTACGGGATTGATTGGTATCGTTTGCCAAGAAAAACGTCACGATCATTAATCCTTCTAATCGCGATGTCAAGAACAACGACGAAATTAACCGCCGGAAATTTTATGAATCTTTCTTTGAGCAGTTTTAGTGACGTACGTATGAATTTTAAATATATATTAATCGAATAAACAAAAAAAGAAAACATATAAAACGTTAATTCATTTGTACATGACAGATTATCAAATCATCGGTCGCCTATTTGAATATGTTACGAGCAATGACGTAATAAAATGTATCCAACAAGCAGAAAACACCTAAATGAAAATAATCGAATAACAATATATTATTTTATTGATTTAAACGAGAAAGAAAAAACAAATTGACTGGATGAAAATCTTTTTTTTTCGTTTCGTTTTACCTTAAAAACCCAATCCATTAGCATGAGAAAAAAAAAATAAACTATTCAACATTTTACCATGAATATATATATGTATATACTTTTGTAAAAATTATTTGAACAATTTTACGATACGTACCGACAAATTTGCTAATCCTAGAACGTAAAGTATACCCTAGAAGGTTATTATTTACACTGACGACAAGCTTTACCCTCGAGTCCTGTCGAAGGAAAGAAACGACTCGACTGAAAAACGCTTGCGCAGTTTGATTACTTCGTGGAAGGTAACGTCAGGTAAGCTTCGTACGATTGAAAGTGGCGAATGGTAAGTTAGTAGCGATCGAGTGGTCGTTCGGATATAATCGATCATGTCTAACGTAACTACGATGAACGTTATCGTGCAAGATAATCGAGATGAGATGAATTTGAACGTTCGATTGAATCGTTGGATTTTAAAATCGATCGGTGCATGGCCCAAATCGTCCGAGACATCTTACAAACAAATTTATTTGCACAGATTGAGCAATCTCATTTGTTACGGTTTAATTATATTTTTGATGATACCATGCGGATTGCATTTGTCGTTGGAAGTCAAAGATACTTACGACAAATTACGGCTTACCGGACCATTGAGCTTTTGTTTAATGGCGATAATAAAATACTGTGCTTTGACGTTAAAGGAAAATGATATTCGTCGTTGTTTCGAGTACATCGAATTGGATTGGAAAAAAGTTCGACACTTGGAGGATATTAAAGTAATGAAAGATAATGCTAATGTCGGTCGTCGCATAGTCATCGTTTGTGCAATCTTCATGTACAGCAGTGCTGCATTTTATTACATCGCCGTACCTTTTGCAAGAGGTTTCGTTATCGAAGATGACACCAATCTAACTTACAGGCCACTCGTTTATCCAGTTGCAAGGATCATCGTTGACACGCGTCGTACACCCGTCAATCAAATATTCTTTGGTATTCAATGTGTTTCAGGATTTCTCGCCCATTCGATTACAGCGGGTGCTTGCGGACTTGCTGCAACTTTTGCCATGCACGCTTGCGGACAATTGCAAGTTATTACGATATGTTTGAAAAATTTGATCGACGGTCGTCAGGATTCTTTTGATACCGTTGAACAAAGGCTCGCTGATATCATTCAACGTCATGTTCGTGCAATGAAGTAAGTCAAACTAAAAAGACAAATTTTTTAACAAGACGTCTCATTCGCATCTAAATCATTTTTATTCTAAATTTTATCTACCTTTCAGTTTTATCTCACTCACAGAGGAAGTGTTGAATGAAATATCACTGGTTGAAGTTGTTGGGTGTACCATGAATATTTGCCTTCTTGGATATTACTGCATCACTGTAAATAAATAATTGAAATTAATTAATTACTTGTACGAGGGTATTTAAAATGATATTTTTCATTTTTTTATATTTACAGGGTTGGCAATACAACGAGACTATGGGTCGTGTAACGTACATCATACTATTCATATCAGTTACTTTTAATATTTTTATATTCTGTTACATAGGTGAACTTCTTGCCGAACAGGTAAAATTACAATCTTACATTTTTTGGAATTATATCAAATCATTTCAATTGGATTAGTTTTGTTATTTTTCTTTTGTTTTTTTTTCCTTCCGATTAAAAGTATTATACTTAACAATATTAAAATTAAGATAGTAATCGATCTATATCACAGAATAGTCAAAAGAAATCCTGTAACAGTGCCAAAAAGTAGGAGAAAGTTCCTACATGATTGACTGGTACCGATTACCATGGAAAAATATTCGTAGCCTTGTCTTGATCATTGCAATGTCCAGTTCATCGAAAAATCTAACCGCAGGATATCTTATTGAATTATCTCTAACTAGTTTTGGTGATGTAAGTATAATATTATATTAATATTATTTTGTCCAATAAATCTATGCTCTAAAAATTAAAACAAAATCTCACGAATTTATCGAACAACGTGATATGTCATATTTGAACGGGGGAAAAAGTTTCTTCGTATTTCAACGATAAATGATTTTTAATTTCGCATAACGATACTATAATATTAATCGAATCTAAACATCAACCATGAAATATTATAAAACCATTGTTCTTCACTTTTACATTAAAATACGAGGAAAACTTGATCACCGTTTCAACAATTCATACTTTGCACACGTAACAAATATTTTATACATTTTATATATTTTTTTTTACAGGTAATCAAATCGTCACTCGCATACTTGAACATGTTGAGAACGCTGACCGAATAAAATGAAAGTAAACGATTATTATTTTAAGATGAATTTAATGAAATTTGAGAAAAGAACATTTTTTCTTAATGAGAAAAATAAAAATGTAAAATAACGTTAGAGAAAAACAAATCATTGGATTATCATTCGACACAAGTTAAAAAAAACAATTTCTTCTATTCTATTATCGGTACTAATATAAGCATAGTAAATCGCATAAGTTACGAAATCGCGAATATCGATCTGCGTAACTAAAACTACTCTTGTTCTTATTAATCTGTCCATGGACAAAAAAAAAGTATCGTGACGCGCAAGCGTATAGATTAGGTATTGCGAGCAGGGTGGTGGAAACAGAAGGGTAGAAACATAAAAGATAATTGTCGGTCAGTAGCCAATGTGCTTCCGTAGAAGAAGAATCATGAACGAAGAATTGAAGATAAATTCAATTGAAGTTAACAAAATGAATGTTAGTTACATAAACGACAACGAGTATAGTGTTCAACTGATACGTTGGTTATTAACATCAATGGGTGCTTGGCGATCGTTGAAGAAACAAAATTTCTTTCAAAAATTACGTTCGATGATAATAATCGTAATTTCATATTTTTTAATGTGCTTTACATTGATACCTTGTACGTTGTACGCAATTATAGAGGAAGACAATTTGCAAACTAAAATGAAAGCACTAGGACAAGTGAGCTATTGGATAATGAGTATAATAAAATACAGTTATATTTTGCATCATCGTGGAAACGTTCAACGATGTTTGGATCATATAGAAAATGATTGGCGTATCATTACAAGATCTAAAGATCGTAATATTATGTTAACACATGCTAACAAAGCACGTTACTTCATTCTCATTTGTACGAGTTTCACGTACGGTGGTATTCTGATTTACAGTCTCGTACGAGGAATGGCACTTATTCCCGTTGTTATCGAAAATCGTACGATTTATTTGCATCCCTTGCCGTGTCCCTGTTACAGTAAATTAGCCGACACCAGATTTCATCCGACATACGAAATTATTTATACTTTACAATTGTTTTCCGCAGTTATAACTAGTTCAATCGTCGTATGCGCTTGCAGTTTAGCTGCAGTTTTCGTAATGCACGCTTGCGGTCAATTAACGATAACTATGGCATGGATTAATGATTCTTTCGTTGATTCTATTCGTTCCAGTAATTATCAATTGACAGATATTGTTCGACTACACGTTAGAACATTGAGGTACGAAAGTACTGTAATTATTAACATTTATATTAGAATTAAACGTAATACGAGGAAATCGTTTGTTCTTTACAGTTTTATCGATTATATCGAAAACGTGATTAATCGTATCTGTTTGGTCGAACTTTTGGGTTGCACGTTGAATATGTGCTTGTTGGGATACTTTTGTATCACGGTATGCCTAAATTCGATGTAATATTCTTTACACGAGATTGTCTTATGTCAATTTTATTCTATACTGTGTAACTAAAACTTCGTCATAATTATTATCGTTATTACCAATTTTTACGATTAAAGTAAAGAATATTAATTTACAACTACGCGTTGTAACATTAAACACTTTTAAATATATATATATATCCATTTTGTCAATGATATTTCACAAAATAAGAAACATAAGCACGGATATTATTCTTATCAATTGTATCATTTTTTAAAAAATTTCGTCAATTTTTTAGGAATGGGAGAATAACGATACGAAAAATACCATAGGATATTTTCTTGTATTTGTTTCCATGGTTTTCAATATTTTCGTATTTTGTTTTCTTAGTGAAAAACTTTCGGAACAGGTAGTTTGATTACTTTTACTTTTTTTCTTCTTTCCAATTTTTTCCCTATCTAATTGATTCGTTTTAATTTTTCTTTTCTCTTGTAAATTTTCTTTCCTTTCTTTTGTTCTTCATCGAGTTATCCTAATTTTCGGTAACGTTGATTGAATATATCAAAATTAGGTTTGTTGATAGTGCCTTCGAGTAGGTGACGTTGCTTATGCGTGCGACTGGCATCTACTTCCTGTTAATACTGCACGCGGATTTATTTTAATTATACTTAGATCCAATTCCGTGGTACGATTAACTGCAGGAAAGTTTATGAAACTATCCATTATCACTTTCGGCGATGTGAGTAATTATTAAATTATAATAAATAATATGAACGAAGATAGAAAATATATATGTGGCTGACGATTAATCTGGTAATGTGAATTTGTGTTCTTTGAATGTTTTAGGTAATTAAATCGTCTGCTGTTTACTTCAATATGCTACAAAAAATGACGTAAACTTGTTAAACGTAGTTTCGAATTATCTTTATACACAAAAAAAAAAGAAAAGAAAAGAAAATAGACATTTTATTAGAATAAAATTAAGTATTGACGTAATGACGAACATTTTTATAAATCATAAACCGCGATTTCAACATTTTTTTGTATGTTTTTATGTTTTTTTATATATCAATTAAAAATCAAGAAAACTTATATATAATAAAATTATACTCACATATATAAGGTGTATTATACTCAAACTTAGTTCTCGACAAATTTCCAATACTTGGACTAGACTTCATTTACAACTAATACCTAATCAAATTCCACTAATTTTATTTCGATTAAATCATCACCAGTAAATTTTTCAATCTGCAACAAATATAATGAAAATATATAATTTAAAACGATACAAATCGTTTCACCGTATAAAAATATATCGAACGAGAAGAAACATTATAAAACAAATCAAATTTTCAGTTTCGTTGAATACAAAAATTATCACACACCTCACACACACACACATATCATTTAAAATCAAAACGAATCGAATAATAATAACTGATCAAATCTGTCAAGTGAAAGATTATAGCTCGGCGTATGGTAAAAGCGCGTATGGTTGTCCATAAGAAAATAACCGATTACTCAGACCAATCCAACATACATCAAAACTCGCGCAAGCGCTATACCATAGACAATAATAATCGAAGTAAGAGATAGCTATAAGCGTTCTGATGAGAAAATTTCAGTTTCAGTCTTGCGAAAGGTTTCCTAACGCGATCATGACGACTACTAACGATAAGATCAACCTAAATCATAATTATAAAGCTGACATTAACTACAGTTTGCAAGTAAATCGTTGGCTTTTAAAACCAATTGGTATTTGGCCTTATCCTAGGACATCATCAACGACAATTAAAATTTTCTCATTAATTTTATTCCTAACGTGTATTGGAATTTTAATATTTTCAATAATATCGTGCATATTGAATATCTTACTCGAGGAAGAAGATCCACAAGTCAAATTGAAAACAATAGCACCCCTGAGTTATTGGTCGTTATCGTTAATCCGTTATTGCACACTTTTAATCAGATCCAACGATATTCGTAGATGCGTTGATCGCATAGAAATAGATTGGCAAATGATCAACAAAATCGAGGAACGTGAAACAATGCTGAGTTGCGTGAAAACTGGCCGTTTTATCGTATGTTTCAGTGCAATTTTCATGCACGGTGGCATATTTGCATTTAACATTTTCAAAGGTATTACACCTGTAATCGAATTGGTCGGTAACGACAGTGTTTCCATTTACCATTTACCTTATCCATTTTATAATGAAATTTGGGATATCAGTTACACTATGGCATATCGAGTTATACTTTTGTTACAATTCGTTGTTACGTTCATCGTTAATTCCGTAAGTGTTGGAGCTGTTGCCATAGCAGCTATGTTTGTCATGCACGCTTGTGGCCAATTAAATATTATGAGATTATGGTTGGAATCATTGGTAGATGATATCGATTACGCGTATGATTCGACTCAACAGAAAATCGGTGTCATCGTTGTTCATCATTTACGTATTCTCAAGTATTGCATTTAAATATTCTTTCGAACAAAATGTTTCTTTAACATTGCAAAATATTAATTATCATCATTTGATTTTTAATTACAGTTTCGTCACTTGGATAGAAAAAACATTAAATTTTATATGTCTCGTTGAAATATTTGGTTCGGTGTTCAATATGTGTTTCTTAGGATATTACTGCATAAAAGTAGGTAAATACTTTATGGTTGTTTTACTTTTTTTTGTTTATCGAACAAATAATACTTGCATGTAACGTTTTAATTCTAACTGTAGCAATTGTTTTACTTTCTTTCGTTGGAATAGTTTTTTAATTGTTTAACAGCAATTTAATGAAAATGAATTTGGAACGACTGCTATATATGGTACAATATTCGTATCCGTAGCGTATAATATTTTCATATTTTGTTACATCGGTGATATTCTGTCGGAACAGGTAAAAATATATTTTTATTATGTTATACTAAACATTATCGTATCTATTAATATTATTAATATCAGAATTTGTTGAACATTATATTCTAATACGATTAAAAACATCTTTTAAAAGCATCAAAATTATCCTGCACACACATCTGACATAATTTTCTACTAAATATGTTTCATTTAATTTTTATATTGAATCGAATTTAACAGTGCAGATTGATTGGTATAAAAGCATATTTAATCAATTGGTACAATCTACCTGGAAAATCACCGTTAAGTATAGCACTGATTATATTAAGATCATCACGCGTAACCAATCTCACTGCTGGAAAAATCATTCCCTTGTGTATGGCAACATTCAGTAACGTGAGTAATTTTTATAATAACATTTGTATAACTAAATCGAATTTGTGCTAAAAATATTTTTAAAAAATCTGAATTTTCGAATAGAATAAAGAGAAAAAATATTATACTAAAAAATAATCTAAGAAATGTCATCAAATTATAATTTAAACGATTATTGTTTTAGGTCGTCCAAACATCATTTGCATATTTAAACATATTACGCAAGGTCGTAATCTAAACTAATTAAAATAAATCTAGCAATTATATAAAAATTAGAAGAAACTCTCACGTATAATTAATAACGAATAAAAACATATAGAAAAAAAAAATAACATAATTAGATGTAAATGCATATACATATTTATTAAAATTATAAAATTGCATCTCAATAGTGCGTAAATAAATTTTTAAACTTTAATTAAAACAATATTATACAAGTATCTATCACCTTTAAATGCGAATAAAAATTGGAACGAATATCCAACAGGTATACCAAAAATTATCCCATCACGAGTGAACCCTTTTCCTCTTCGTTATATTCGTAATAAAATGAGAAAACTATGATTGGGATGCGTGTTACTCGCGAATTGATAAATAATTGAATAATATTCTTGGTGTTTCAACTTTCTAACGACATTTTTTCTCAGAATATGTTTACTTTTACAAAGACAATTATATCATTACGATATATACACGCCCTTCGAAGGGAAAAAGTAAACTAACCAACAGAAGGATACGACATTTCAATATAAAACTACACAATAACTTCCCCAATCCTTTCATCGTATGGTTGCACATGCGCGAGGGGTAGAATCCTATGGAATCAATCAATCTAACTAAGCATGAAAGGTTTGTGTCAGTGAGTACGTTGTTTCCGTACGATTCGCATCATGCTGAAAGAAACCACCACCACGTTAACCGACCACAAATTAATCGCAAAAGATTGGAATTACAGTATTCAATTAAATCGTTTGTTTTTAAAATCGATCGGTGCTTGGCCACTATCGTTGAGCGTTAATTTCCTGGAAAAAATAATATCCATTAGTTTGACAACGATCAGTAGTTGTTTGATAGGATTTTTATTGATACCATGTGCACTGGTCACGTTTCTTGGTCGTGAGAGTAGTCTCGATGCAAAAATCAAGATGATAGGTCCACTCAGTTTCTGCGTTATGGCAGCTATCAAATATTACATTTTAACGTCACGAGGAATAACTATAGCCAAATGTATCAAACATATTCGTTCCGATTGGGAACGTGCTGCAAAGTTTCAAGACGATCGTAAGATCGTTATTAAGAATGCAGAATTTGGTAGATCGTTGGTCATCTCTTGTGCAGTATTCATGTACGGTGGTGGAATATTTTATTGCACCGTGATGCCACTTTGTTCTAAGAGAACTGAAATTATTGATAATCAAACGATAAGAGCACCATCATTCCCGATTTATCGAAAACTTATCGATCCAAGAACTAGTCCTCATTTTGAGATCGTCCAATTTCTACAATGTTTAGCTGGTTACGTTATTTATTCCGTTACTATAAGTGCTTGCAGTTTGTTATGCATATTCGTCATGCACGCCTGCGGACAATTCAAAATTCTCAAAACGAAATTGGACGATCTCGTTGTTAGTGAAAAACTAAATAATTTTAATTCGTCTAATAAATTGTTGGGAAACATCGTCGAATATCATTTGCGAATACTCGAGTGAGTTGCACTTTGTTTAAATGACGATTCGATCGGATTGACAATAATTATTTCTGAAAAAAATAATTTCAGTCATAATTTATATTAGTTTTATATCTCGGATCGAAGAACTGTTCAATGAGATTTGTTTCGTCGAATTGGTGGGATGTACGTTGAATATTTGCTTTTTAGGATATTATCTGATGACGGTACGAAAATGATGAGATCATGTTCGTTGAAATACTCGAAAGAATTTGTTTGAAACAATCGTATTGCTCTGCAATTTCTTTCAGGAATGGGAACATAACGAAACAATCGGAACGTTGACGTATTGTATATTGTTAATCTCACTTACTTTTAACATTTTCATACTGTGTTACATCGGAGAACTTCTTGCTGAACAGGTATGCATATTTTTTGAAATTTTTATATTTCATTATGACACGCATTTCATTGCCTGAACGACTCGTATGCAATTTGAAATATCAATCGGTACGAACTTTTTGAGCTACCCGATATTATTATTATTTTTTACGAACATAATGCATAACTGTTCAATTCTTTTGACAGTGTGAAAATGTTGGTTTAACTTCCTATATGATAAAGTGGTATCGTTTGCCAAAAAGGAAAGCACTCGACTTGACACTTCTCATCGCTGTATCAAACGCACCGTTAAAATTGACAGCTGGAAAATTATTCGAATTGTCATTGGCCAGTTTTTGCAGCGTGAGTAATATATTTTTTTAATTGTTATTCAGATTTTCCATTAATTGTAATGTTTAATGTTTAGGTTATCAAATCATCGACAGCTTACTTAAATTTGTTACGTACTTTAACTAATTAATCAATTTGATGTGGACCTATTTATGATTTATCAATGACATAACGAAACGATAAAACAAACAGTTGTCTTTAAAAGAATTTTATTAATCAATCAAAAAATAATCAGCAAAATTTTATTTATAAGATACGCATAATAATCGATAAATAATTATTTTTATTAATGTTGTACGGTATATAAAAATGAATATCTTAAAATGATTATGTTTGTTTTTACGTTTAATTATGTAGAAAAAATAAACTTACGATTATACCAGACGACTGGATTTCCTGCTGGAAAAATTATTCCCTTGCGTATGACAACATTCAACAACGTGAGAAATTTGTATAACATCTGTAAAATTCAATCGATTTTATGCTAAATATATTTGTAAAAAATTAACATTTGCGAATATACAAAGCACACGAAAAACATTGATTTAACAATTATAATAGTATAAGTAATATCATAAAATTCCATTCAAACGATTATTGTTTTAGGTCGTGCAAACATCATTTGCATATTTAAATATCAAACATAAAAGAAACCCACGTAAAATGATAAACAAATAAAATATCAAGAAAGAAAATAACGAAACAAAACTGAAACATCATTATAATTCAACTGATCATAATTATAAAATTACATTAATCGTACATAAATAAACATGTGTATTATTTTAAAAAATATTATACGAGTATCTATCCCCTTTAATTGCTAACAAAAATTCGAACGAATTTCCGACAGGTGTAATTAAATTTACCCCATCACGAATGAACCCTTTTTTCTTCAGTATATTTAAAAAAAAAAATATGAAATGATTGCATATTTCTGTCGCAGAACTTTCTACCAAATCTTCTATTAATATTTGAAGTTTTGTAAAGACAATTAATACAACACGCATGTATACGCCCTTCGAAATAGAAGTGTTATTAGTATTCGTAATTTTACGTTTCCTCAACACGTATATGCACGCCCTTTGAAGGGAGAGAGTAAACTAACCAACAGAAGGATATGACATTTCAATAAAACTACACAATAACTTCCCCAATCCTTTCATCATATGGTTGCACATGCGCGAGAAGTAGAATCCTATGGAATCAATCAATCTAACTAAGCATAAAAGGTTTGTTTCAGTGAGTACGTTGTTTCCGTACGATTCGCATCATGCAGAACTTACCACCCACATTACCCGAAAGAAAATCATTCACAGAATTACCAACGAAAGATTGGAATTACAGTATTCAATTGAGTCGTTTGTTTTTAAAATCGATCGGTGCTTGGCCACTTTCGTTGAACGTTACTTTTCTAGAAAAAATGATTTCCATTAGTTTGACAACGATCAGCAGCTGTTTGATAGGATTTTTATTGATACCTTGTGCACTGGTCACGTTTCTTGTTCGTGAGAGTGTACTCAATACAAAAATTAAGATAATAGGTCCCCTAAGTTTCTGCGTTATGGCAGCTATCAAATATTACATTTTAACGTCACGAGGAATGGCCATAGCAAAATGTGTCAAACATGTTCGATCCGATTGGGAACGCGCTGCAAATTTACAAGAGGATCGTAAGATCGTTATTGAGAATGCAGAATTTGGTAGATCGTTGGTCATCTCCTGTGCAGCATTCATGTACGGCGCTGGAATATTTTTCTGCACCGTGATGCCACTTTGTGCTAGGAGAACTGAAATTATTGATAATCAAACCATTAGAGTACCATCTTTCCCGATTTATCGGAAACTCATCGATCCAAGAACTAGTCCTTACTTTGAGATCGTCCAATTTCTACAATGTTTAGCAGGTTACGTTATTTATTCGATTACTATAAGTGCTTGCAGTTTGTTATGCATATTCGTCACGCACGCCTGCGGACAATTCAAAGTTCTCATGAGGAAATTGGACGATCTCGTTGTCGGTGAGAAACAAAGTAATCTTAATTCTTCTGACGAACGATTGGGTGACATCGTTGAACATCATTTGCGAATACTCGAGTGAGTTGAATTTTTTATTGTTGATAATTACGATTGACTGAAAAGCAATCAGAATTATTATTTAAATCTAATCGATCTGTCGAGATGAAAATTTATCATTTTATTTAGTTTTATAGCACAAATCGAAAAATTGTTCAATGAGATTTGTTTCGTCGAATTGGTAGGATGTACGTTGAATATTTGCTTTTTGGGATATAATATGATGATGGTAGGAAAATCACAAATTTATGTTAATTGAAATATTAGAAAGGAATTTGTTTTTCAAACAATCGTATACTTTGCAACGTTTAATTACTTTCAGGAATGGGAACATAGGGAAACAATTGGAACGGTGACTTATTGTTCATTGTTGATCTCATTTACTTTTAACATTTTCATACTGTGTTACATCGGAGAATTACTTGTTGAACAGGTACGCATATTTTTTATACTTCGTTAGAATATACGTTTTGTTGCCTGAACGATTCTTATGCAATAAAAAAATGATCTTTTTACAAACATAATGCATAATGCATAACCGTTCAATACTTTTGACAGTGTGAAAATGTTGGCGTGACTTCCTACATGATAAAGTGGTATCGTTTGCCAAAAAAAAAAGCCCTCGACTTGACGCTTCTCATAGCTGTGTCAAACGCCCCATTAAAATTAACCGCCGGAAAATTATTCGAACTGTCGTTGGTCTGTTTTTGCAGCGTAAGTAATATTTTCGTATCAAACCTTTATCCCCAATTTTGTCATTAATCTTTATGTTTAACGTTTAGGTTATCAAATCGGCGACAGCTTATTTAAATATGTTACGTACTTTCACTTATTAATCAACTTGGCTTGGACCATCTGTAATTTATTAATCATCTAAAAAAGTAATACGAAAAAAAAATGTAGATGAAAACAAAGCAACAGTAGTCACTGTCATTAACAAAATGTTTCTTTACGTTCATTCAAAAAGATACCAATCAAATTTAAATGATATTGTCTAATATTGTGCAACGTAAAAACAAGAAACATTTGAAAATAATTAGGTTCGATTTTACGTTAAAATAATATTGAAAAGAAAAACTTACGATTATCGGAAGAGCAGACAATGCAGAAGCAAGTAATTGAGCACAGTTACGAGTTATACTGACGAAAGTCATGTGAAATAGAGAGCAAGAAATCCACCCACTCGTAGTTGTAGTCAATCACCACCATATAGTCATATAGCACCGCCCCTAATATTGCGTTTGCGCATTCATTCCCCTTCTAATACAACCGGTCACGAGAGAAAAAAAAAATAAGAAGTAAATTGTAAAGTGTTTCAGTATGTATCGTTTTGATCATAGAAAATGGTCAACAAATGGGCATCTATACAAAATCAAAATTACAAAAGGGATTTGGATTACAGTATAGAATTGAATCGTTTGTTGTTGAAACAAATAGGTGTTTGGCCGGCACCGGTAAACGTATCTTGGATGGAAATAATATTGTATCGTATAATAAATGTAATATGTACATCCTTGATTGGTTTTTTATTAATATCCGCGTCGCTTTACATTTTGGTAGACGAAAAAAACGTGGAAATGAAATTGAAAACAATCGGACCAATAAGTTTTTGTTTGATGGTATTGGCTAAGTATTGGTTGTTTGTAATACGTACGAAAAATATTATACGTTGCGTTAATCATATGGAAACCGATTGGAAAAATGTTAAACGCGAAAGTGATCGACAAATAATGATAGACAGTGCACTTTTCGGTCGTCGTATCGTAATAGTATCAGCTGCATTCACTTACAGCGGTGTTTTTTTTTATCAAGTTGTGTTACCCATAACATCGGCTAAAGTTGTCATTGGAAATTATACTTTCAAACCGTTAGCTTATCCCATGTCGAAGATTTTCGTTGACGCTCGTCAAAGTCCAGCAAACGAATTGATGATACCATTAGAATGTCTATGCGGTTTTGTCATGAACGCCGTAACCGTGGGTGCTTGCAGTTTGGCTGCAGTTTTTGCATTACACGCATGCGGTCAATTGAAAATCATGATGTCCTGTTTGGATAATCTTGTCGATGGTAGACCGGATGAAGATGATACTATCAATGATAGATTAACCGATATTGTTCAACAACACGTACGTGTTCTCAGGTAAAATATTTGATATATTTATTGTATTTAATATTGTCGATTTAAAAAGTAGAAGAAAATGTGGGCTGATAATTTGAATTAACCATTCTTTTCAATTTATATTATTTAAACTATGTTACATTGTTGCTTAAATTTGGATAAACTAATAGGATGTTTTCTGTTATACAAAAATAATTTCTTCTACGATTCTTATACGAATATTTCATGAAATATTTTACCTGTAATTTAATTTGAACAAAATAGTTACCAATGAGTGTAACGTTTGCAGTATTTTTCTTTCAGTTTTGTTGCATTTACCGAAGAACTTTTGCAAGAAATTTCTCTCGTTGAAGTATTAGGATGCACATTGAACATATGTTTGCTTGGATATAATCTTATTGCGGTATGCTTGTATAAATCATTATTATATTTTAATATTACCATTTTTTCACATTAATTTTCTTCTTTCAATTTCTGAAACCAAGTCCCAAAAATGTAACAGTCTTTTCCAATTTTTACAGGGTTGGGATAAAGGAGACATGGTCTCTGATTTGACATATATTGCACTGATTATCTCTTTTGCATATAATATATTTATATTTTGTTATATTGGTGAACTTCTTGCCGAAGAGGTAGAATTATATGCAAATTTATATAATTTTATGTATTAGGCTAGTTAAAAAAAAAAAAATATACGAAAGATAACAAATTGTTTTCTCAGAAACTAATTTTCAACTTCATTTTTGCGCTAATTAAAAAATGAAAAAAAGGGGAGGGAGAGAGGAATTGTTATAAATTTTGGTAAATGAAAAAATGTAATTTACGTTAATTTCTTATTAATATAAAAATATCTTTCGATCATTGTCCGTAATTTCTTTCGAGAAAACAATTCGTAACTCTTTAAAACTACCTTAATACATAAATTTAAAGGAAAGAAAAATGCAAAAAATAAAATGATTAAATCATAAAAATATTATATATAAATAGTGCAAAAAAGTAGCGGAAGCAACTTATATGATCGATTGGTATCGACTTCAAGGAAAGAAAAGTCTTGCGTTACTTTTAATTATCGCAATGTCGTCGTCCTCGATAAAATTAACTGCTGGAAAGTTTGTCGAATTATCGATCAGTAGTTTCGGTGACGTGAGTAATTAATAATTCAAACGATACAAATTTTACGAATTTTTGAATGTAGTAAAAATCCTAGAAATATTCCAACAATAATAAAAATAATAATTATTATTATATTCGTTTAGGTCATCAAAGCATCGGTTGCTTATTTAAATATGCTACGAACTGTGACTACTTAAGGAAAGTTTCTGAAAACATTTTTAAAACGAATGAAACAAGAGTAATCGATATCATACACGTTCGGTTGTATGAATTTCTTAGTAATCGACAATTAGAATTTTTCTAGAAAATCATAGTCGAGTTATTTTTATGTGCTTTATGTAGATGATATAATATTTTCTTTTTTTTTTTCATAAAAATAAAAATTAAAAAAAAAACTGTGATTACCAAAATAAATAAAATATAAAAAACAAATTTATGAACAACTCGCGTATGAAAGAAATGAGCTAAAAATTTAACTAATATTTCTATAAGATCATCTACCATGATTAAAATTAAACATTTACTATATTAATCCTTTTTTTCTAATATTCTATTCCTATTATTATCCAATATTAATCTAATTTTTTATAAAAAAATATAAAACGACGTATTAAAAATAAACGCAAATAGCATAGACTTACTCGATGAATCAATTTGAAGCAGAAAACAATTTGATATTCTTCCAATGAATTAAATTCAACGTAAATCCTTTCCACCCACCGATAATTCTTGTCCCATGAAATCTCTCCAACTGCAACAATAAAAATATATTCTATTAGTAAAAGAAACATTTATATATTACACGAGATTGATTAAATGAATTATCAAAAATAAAAATATTAAAACGTTCATACATTTAATCGAAACGAAATCAAATTGTACAATGAAACAATTTGATTTTGTTTAAACAAACGAAAATAAAAATCGTTAAAATATGTTAGCGTTTCGGTCGAAAGTTATTTCAAAAATAAATATTATAATTCACGCGATTTATTTACGACCAGTATAATGCGCTTAGACGAATAGCAATGAAACTTCGTTTGTTCTTTCGAAATAGAAAAAGAAAAAAAAAACAAGAACGATGTTGGTTCGCGCACGCGCCATAAATGGCTTTTAAACAGATCATTAAAAGGAAGCAAAACTATAAGGTCTTCCTTCAGTTATACCTCAACCAATAACGAGAGTAGTTCATATCAAAGTTTTATGTATAGGGATTACCATAAAACAAATGTACAATCAAAATTACAAAGAGGACATGATATACGCGACTAAATTAAATCGTTGGTTATTGAAACCGATTGGAATATGGCCTAAAACAGTGGAAACATCGTTGATCGAAATAATATTATCGCGAATGATCAACTTATTTTGCATTTTATTTATCAGTTTTTTCTTCTTTGCCGCGGTACTTTATTTAATCGTAGACGTGCAAGACGTACAAGTAAGATTGAGCAAAGTCGGTTCATTAACATTTTGCGTTATGACATTAACGAAATATTCTTTATTGATAATACACGAGAAAGATATCAGATATTGTTTGAATTACATGGAAAACGATTGGAAAAATGTTAAACGTATCGAGGAACGACAAATAATGATCGAATACGTTGATTTTAGTCGCCGTTTGATCCTCGTTTCTGCAGCTTTTGCATTCGGCGGTGTTATCATTTATCGCGTAACTATACCATTGTTTTCACCTAAAATTCTAGTGGGTAACTTATCTTTCAAGCCTTTAGCCTATCCCATTTCCAAGGTCATCATGGATACTCGTCAAAGTCCAACCAATGAGATCATGATCTGCTTGCAATGTTTCGTTGGTTTGGTCATGAGTGCAATTACGGTTGGTTGTTGCAGTATGTTGACTGTTTCGACTATGCATGCTTGTAGTCAACTGAAAATTTTAATGTCTTATCTGAATTATTTGATTACTGGACGATCCGATGAAAATAATAATGTCGAGGAACGATTGAGTTATTGGGTACAACGACACGTACGAATTTTAAGGTATTGATTATGATGTTTTATATGTGTGTGGATTGAATTAAATGTTTACTTTTGTTCTTTGCAGTTTTATATCATTTATAAAACAATTTTTGCAAAACATTTCTCTAATCGAAGTATTAGGATGTACACTGAACATGTGCATGCTAGAATATTATTTGATCATGGTGAGTTAGTTATATTTATTTTATTCTATACATATATATATTTTATAATAAATTATAGATTATTTTTATATTGTAGGGTTTGAAGAATGATAGTTTGTTTCATATGATAACTTATACGATTTTAATAATATCTTTTGCATACAACGTTTTTATATTTTGTTACGTTGGTGAAATACTTAGCAACGAGGTAATTGATTTGATTTTTATTTTTATTTGAGTGAAAAATTATTAAAATTAATAGCAATGATAATACTACAATAAATACTTACTTTTTTGATCATTTATAGATAAAAGTTTTGAATTTTTGTTGTAAATAGATATAAGATCTAAGATTTATAAATCTTCTAACTTGTTCTTTATAATAAAATAAAAAATACAAATATTTCAGTGTAGAAAAGTAGCAGACGTAACTTACATGATCGATTGGTATCGATTTGAAGGACGAAAAGGATTAATTCTAATATTAATCATCGCAGTATCGTCCTCATCTTCGCACAGATTAACAGCTGGAAAATTTATCGAATTATCTATTAGCAGTTTCGGTGTCGTACGTCCTATTATTTTTCATTATTATCCAAATTTTCAATACACAAAATAACACACGTAACATTTTTTACAGTTGGTAAAGACGTCATTCGCATATTTGAACATGCTTCGAACGTTGACTTCCTAAAAATACACAATTAAAAAGTTCAAACTCACTGTGTATAGAAAAATATCAAAACGAATTGATCATAAATATATAATTAATATATATATTATTAACTATATATATATACACTCGTTTTAAATTAAATTCTTTTTACTATTTGCATGAAACAACGGTGTTACTGATTTTTCCTTTTAATAATTTTCTAAACAATTAAATGAAATCTCTGAAAAATACTCGTAGAAGAATATTGATCGAATGACGAGTCGAGTTGAAGAAAATTCACTGTTACGTATTACTAAAAGAAAAGTTGAATGATTATGGTCATAGTCATCGAACTATTCCATGATCTCGATACACACAGTGAACGTACACACAGTTACTCGTATAAAGTATAACTGCGTATACGGAGGACGAACCTTTCCCTATAATTTCTCCCCTCTCTTAAAAGTAAAAAAGAAAAAAGGAAAGTAACGCACGCGCCTGAACATTGTGGGTGTGTGTCGTGTTGAATTGTTCGGTGTTCAGTTATATCCTCTCGACTAAGAAGGGTTGTTGTGTCAGTTTAGTATCGATCATCGAGAATGATGGCAGCCGATAGCACGAATCGCAATTGTTTATCGATAACGAATTTAAATTACAAAAAAGATTTAAATTACAGTATGGAATTAAATCGTTGGCTGTTAAAAGTAATAGGAATATGGCCTAAAAGTGAAAACGCTAATTTATTCGATATACTATTGGCAAGATTTTTAAATCTATTTCATACGTCATTGATCGGTTTCATATTAATTAGTACAATTTTGTATATATTATTGGACGTGCAAGACATACAAGCTAAATTAAGCAAAATAGGACCGATAACGTTTACCACGGGAACGCTGATCAAATATTGGTTATTGATATTACACGAAAATGAGATCAAACGTTGTTTGAATCATATTCGAGTCGATTGGAAAGGTGTTAAACGTCAGGAAGATCGTCGAATTATGTTGGAAAGTGCTCAAATTGGTAGACGGATCGTTGTCATATCCGCGTTATTTGGTTTCGGTGCTTTGTTTTTATATCGCGTTGTAGTACCATTAAATTCACCTAAATTGGTGGCAGGAAACTTAACGTTTAGACCATTAGCATATCCCGTGTCCAAAGTTATCATCGATGCACGTCAAAGTCCAGCCAACGAGTTAATGCTCTTAACCCAATGCATTTGTGGTTTCATCACGAGTGCGATAACAGCTGGTTCATGCAGTTTCGTTGCCATTTGTTCTCTTCACGCCTGTGGTCAATTGAAAATTTTAATGGGTTGGTTAAATCATTTGATCAATGGCTTTCCCGAAGAAAATAATTCTGTTGATAACCGATTGAGTGACATTATTAAAAAACACGTGCGAGTATTAAAGTATTCCATCATTTATTTTATTATGTCCTATGTACTTTTTAATTGTTCATTTTTTAACGAATAAAAGTGATCTCGTTATTTTCAGTTTTATCACGTATACGGAAGAGTCGATGAACGAAATATCTCTGGTTGAAATCCTCGCATGTACTTTGAATATGTGTATGGTTGGATATTATATGATTAGGGTAGATTGTGTTTTTTTGTTCGTTGTTGCTTTTATATTTGAATTATAGTTCGTTGGTTTTGATATTTATGGTATTTTCAGTTTAATTTCAGGGATGGAATCATGTTAATGCGATTAATATATTCGCTTATGTTACACTACTGACATCATTTATGTTCAATATATTTATCATTTGTTATATTGGTGAACTACTTGATGAAGAGGTACGATTAAATGATACTAAATAAAAATTATTAAATCATTTAAATTAATTACAAATTTTTGTGTCTTACTATCTTATCGGATTGACTAATAAATTCGTGCGGTTTTGGTTACGTGTTTTTAAACAAAAGAAAATATTCATCTAATATTTAATTTAATTACGAGAATATGAAATACGATAGAAAATAAATTTGAACGTGTTAGAAAAAAATATTCTAAATACGAATTAAAACGATGCGATGAAAAATATGAGTTTGTTTAAATACACGAAAGTACAAAAAAAAAAAGAAAGAAAATGTAACGTGCGAACTTAATCGTGTAAAATAGTGCAAGAGAATGGCAGAATCGGCTTACATGATCAATTGGTACGAACTCAAAGGAAAAAAAGCTCTCAGTCTAATTATAATCATTTCAATGTCCTTGTCATCGAGCAGACTCACCGCCGGAAAATTCGTCGAATTATCTTTAAGAAGTTTTGGCGACGTGAGTATTTTCCCCCTCTAAAAAAAAAAAAATTTATTTTCTTATATTTTATAATTTTTATTATTAAACGAACAAAATTTAACGAGAACAACAAAATACGTGTGTCATAGGTTATAAAAACTTCGGTCGGTTACTTGAACATGCTTCGTGCTGTTACATCGTAAAAATATTTAGAAATATAAATTTAATATTTATATAATATCATAGTTAAATAAAAATATATCAAAATATAATCAAAAGTTATATTATAAATATATATCTTCTATAAGAGTAATCCAATCAAAACGTTAGACACAATTAACACAATGCATTTAAAAAAAAAGAAAAAAACAGAAGAAATACTTTGCAATAAATATTCTTCTCATAGATAAATAACGCACAAATCTAAATAATATTCTAAGCATGCACACATAACTTGACCATTCAGATACAAAGACATATATGAAGTAATCAACCTTACCCTACATTGAACTCCCCTTTGAACTATTTTTTTTAGAATCAAAGTGGCGCACGCGCTCTTGGAGATGTTTCACTACTTTAAAAGTATTAGTAATAGTAGAAGTATTACCAGTAGTATTAGTATTAGTATTAGTAGTAGTAGTAGTAGTAGTAGAAGAAAAAGAAATATTCCCAAGCCCTTCAGTACAAATCGATCCCTAGCGATGACAGGTTTAAATCCATCTGACATCCTTCCAAATCCGAACGATTATTTAAACAAATATTACAAACAGGATTACAATTACAGTATCGAATTAATTCGTTGGTTGTTATTACCGTTCGGTGTATGGCCCGAATCAAATAATACGAATAAATTAAATAAATATTTGTCGAGATTGAAAAATATATTTTGTTTCGGTGTAATTGTCCTGTTGATAACAGTCTGCAGTACTTACACGTTCGTTGATTTGCACGATTTTAAATCGCGAATTAAGATGACCGGTTCGATTAGTTTTTTCATTATGGGATTTATAAAATATAGTTCATTGTTGATTAGAAAAACGTATACTAAAAGTGGCATAGATCGTATCAAAATGGATTGGATGAACGTTCGTTATACGGAGGATCGTCAAATCATGTTAGATTATGCTACATTCGGTCGTAGATTGGTTACAATTAGTGCAGTATTTATGTTTTGTGGATCATCCATGTATCGTTTTATTGTACCAATTGCAACGAAAATAGTTGCGGATAATATTACCTATAGACGTTTGGTTTATCCTATACCAAGTATAATGTTTGATGCTCGTCAGAGTCCTATCAACGAGCTCATGATCGTTATTCAAGGTTCCCTAGGTATGGTTGTTAATACAATAACTGTTGGTGCTTGTGGTATTGCTGCTGTTTTCGTTATGCATATCTGTGGTCAATTAGAGGTATTGGTTACCTGGTTAAAATATCTGATAGATGGACGTGTTGATCAAAATGATAATACGAAAGAACGTTTGGCTGAAATTGTTAAGAAACATGTACAATTGTTAAGGTAATTGAAATAATTATTAATTTGAATTAAATTTCAATCTGAAACTTCGAGTATGGTATAATTACATTCTTGCGTATTTAATATTAGAACAAATACGTCGGAAAATATTTTTTTAATTAATTATACCGGTTCTATCGATAATACAATATTGTTTGAATTGTTTTACAGTTTTATATCGTTAACGGAAAATTTGTTAAATGAAATATCCATCGTAGAAGTATTCGGATGTACTTTAAATCTGTGCCTTCTCGGTTATTATTGTCTTCTCGTATGTATATATCATTTATTATATTACAAAAAAAAAAAATCAGGAAATTTATTTATACGATTTGATTTAATCATTTAATCGTTAATTGCATGATTTATTTAGGATGGTATCGGTGATCTTGTACGAACTGTAGCAATGTTCACACTGCTCATATCATTTGGCTTTAATATTTTTATATTTTGTTATATAGGAGAACTTCTTACGGAACAGGTAATCAATTTTTTCAACTTCTTTGCATGATCTTGCAATAATGTCGCAATTGTTTACGGAAAACACTGCGAAACTCTTACAGCTATCCCGAGACATCGTGTTTTTAAGCAATATATATTTTACAAATCTAAATATAATCTACTTGATCATGAAAAGAAATCTTATAACAGTGCAGAAAAGTTGGTGAGGCGTCTTATATGATCAATTGGTACAGATTACCTGGAAAGGAAGGTTTGGCCTTGAAATTAATAATATCGATGGCCGCGTCAACCAGAAAATTTTCTGCTGGAAAATTTGTTGAATTATCTTTATCCAGTTTTGGTGATGTAAGTAGAAAAAAAAAAACATTCAAAATCATTAAAAGACCAATACCGTTCTATTAAATGTAATTATAAAAAAAGAAAAAAAGAAACAAATTGTATAATTAATTACAGGTGATCAAAACATCGGTCACGTATTTAAATATGCTACGAACAGTAACTTCCCGGATGTCCTGAGAATAGTTTATTTTATTATAATATAAAATTATTCCTATTTACGAATTGCTAAGTAATCGATAGATTGCACGCACGAAAAAAAAAAGTTTACAATAAATCATATTTGAAAAAAGTAAAAACTTAAATCGTTACTAGAATATACGAAAGTATTTTCATTCATCGATAACTTTCAAACTAACATCATCTCTCCGATGACTTAGATCTGAAAGAAAGAAAGAAAGATAGAAAGAAAGTTTAATCCATATTACGATAAAGTTCATACACGCATAAAAATACTTAAACTCATTCCAGCGAGTAAATTTCTCGAAAGTAATCCAGGACGATATTCCCTGGTTCGAGTTATTTCCACTTTTCAACCCCCACATCACAATAGAAAAGTTCTTCCCTTTTATATCCTCGCATTTACCCACTTACACGATAATAACTTATCCACACAGACGCGCACATACACAGATATACACAGTCCTTCCTCTATTCGCATGATCAAGTAAAAATGTGGAGAACGCGAAAGGTAAATGCAATAGTTGCGCTTGCGCGTCTTTTAACAAAGTTGTGGGAGCAAAAAGAGATGACATTTTTCCTATAGTAGACTCTCAGTCGGTCTCGTGCACGCAAACCGTCATAATGCACGATCGATCAAACATCCACAGTGAAACAGGAATAAGAAATATTCATTATCAAAAGGACATTAAATACGCGTTACAATTTTGTCGTTGGGTTCTTAAACCTATCGGTATTTGGCCATTGATATATCCAGGTGCTACGAAAAAACAAATCACTCTATCGATTTTCCTTGGTATCGCATGCGTTACATGTTTGTGTTTCGTCCTGATACCATCCGGATTGCATACATTGATCTACGAACAAAATATTAATATCAAGTTGAAACTTTTCGGACCGGTTGGCTTTTGTCTAACCTCAACTATAAAATATTGTTATCTTGGTATCAAAGGAAACGCCATTGGTCGGTGCATTTATTACATGGAAAAAGATTGGAAATACGTTAAGGATGAAAATTATCGAAGGATTATGATGAAACATGCTACGGTAGGTCGAAATCTTACCATTCTATGTGCCAGTTTTCTCTACAGTGGTGGTATGTCTTATCATACAATAATGCCGTTGTTCTCGCGTCAAAGGATCGATGAAAATCATACGATAAGACCTTTGACTTATCCCGGATACGATAAATTCTTCGAATCCCAAACTAGTCCAACTTACGAGATCATTTTTGTTACCCATTGTGTATACGCCTTGATCACTTACAACATCACCACAGCCACCTGTAGCTTGGCAGCCACCTTTGTAAGCCATATTTGTGGTCAAGTACAAATTATCTTAGCTCGATTGGATGATCTCGTTGATGGTCGAACAAATAGAAATACTTTAGTCGCTGATAGAATGGCTATTATTATTCAGGATCATGTCAAAGTACTTAGGTAAGATATTCACGATTTATATATTTGAAATATAAACATTTTATTTAATAAACTAAATATCTCATTTTTATACTATCCTACTCTGATAAATTCAAGTTAAAAAAAGAAAAGAAATATTCGCAGATTTTCCAAACAAATTGAAAAAGTTTTGCGCGAAGTTTGTCTGATGGAATTAGTTGCATCGACGTTGATTATTTGTCTTCTTCAATATTATTGCATGACGGTAATCATTGATAAATTGTTCATTTATCGTTGTTAAGATAATTGTTAAATGATTTTTATAATTTTTTTTTTCTTTTTTTTCTTTTTTTTAGGAATGGAATAATAACGACACCGTTGCTATTCTAACGTATCTTATTCTACTAATTTCTTTCACGTTCAATATTTTTATATTCTGTTACATCGGTGAGCTGCTCGTTGATCAGGTATTTTAACCTGCAATTTATTTTTTTTTCTCAATATTTTAAACTTTAGGTTCTAAGCGTTGAACGCTAACAGTGCAGAAAAATTGGTGCAGCATCCTACAATGTTGAATGGTATCGTCTATCTGCCAATAAGGGATTAGATCTTGTTTTGTTGATTGCTATTGCTAATTATCCGCCTAAAATTACTGCTGGAAAGATTTTCGAGTTATCGTTGTCGACATTCGGTCGTGTGAGTACTCAAATTTATTAATTAATAAATGTTTCAATGAAAAATATCTCTTCTTCGTATATTCTGAGAAACAATTTGTTATTACTCATTTGGAATAAAAAAAATCCAAAATGTTGCAGGTTTTAAAATCGTCGGTCATTTATCTGAACTTGATTCAAGCAGTAGCAGAATAAAATTAAAATATTAAATACATAAGAATATAAAATAGACGTCGAATTTTTTAATCTGTAAAAATAATTTAATAAAATAACGCAGGTATCTCTCTCTAATTTTTTGTTGTATGAAAAATGTATAGAAGTGTCGTTGTAACAATTATGTTTAATTATTATTTTTAATACAAACATTTTACAGATTCTAAATTCCTTTCATACGTATCAAAAAAGAAAATTACCTCAAAGGATCATCGAATATGAAAAAAGAAATACCATAAGCATTTTCATTCGAAAGAAACAACAAAACTACTGTAAAAATTATCAAAATATTTCTGACAAGGGGAAAAGATTCGCTCGTACTTCTGTTTTTTTTTTCTTTTTTTGCAACTTCAAATGCACAATTTAAACACACACCGAATGTACTTTGAAAACAAGAAAAATATAATTACAAGTAACGATTCTTCTTTCTTTCTTCTTACATTACGATCTAAAATACACGAATCAAATGTATCGAAAAAAAGAAAAAAAAAAGAAAAAGAAATCCCCGTTGGAAAAATAAAAATCAATCTTCGCACCCAGTCAAAATGTCGAAAGTAAAATTTGTAATAAACTCGCGCGTTAACATTAACGATCGAATAACCAACTCCTAGTAAATATCTGAGACTGGAAGGATGGTAAAGAAACGCGCTTGCGCATAAAAGCTCGTAAATATAAAACACTATCAATTCCTTTTTTCGAATCATTCTCCTCGAGAACTAAAGTTTCAATCGAAGCGGTCAGTCAAGCTTACGCTCTCGAACGGTATCGACAACGTTCTCTCCTATCGATCGTGTCTACTTAACTTCTTCTCGTGGAATAGTTGCTTGCTTGCTTGTTTGATTTTTCCCCTTTTCCCCTATCCTGTTTTAAACGAATGGAGAAAAAGTTAGAAGTGGACGACAAGAATTACGCGATAAAAACATGTCGTTACGTATTAAAACCGATCGGACTTTGGCCAATGATTTATGGTCGTGCATCACTTACCGACAAAATTCTATCAACTATATTAGCCGTGATCAATCTTTCCGTAGTTTGTTTCGTTTTAATACCATTCGGTATTTACATACTTTATTACGAGCACAACATTAACATCAAATTAAAATCATTCGGACCGATTGGTTTTTGTTTAACGTCGACCATCAAATATTGTTACCTTGGATATAAAAGAAAATCTATCGGTCGTTGCATCGCACACGTTGAAAATGATTGGGAAAACATGCTTGATCGAAATAATCTAACGATCATGAAAAAGTATGCCACCGTTGGTAGAAATCTTACCTTACTTTGCGCGATTTTTCTTCACAGCGGTGGAATGTCCTATCACACGATCATGACACTTTCCATGATCAAAAAGATCAACGAAACTCTCACGATCAGACCGTTAACTTATCCAGGATACGACGTTTATTTTGACGTTCAAGCTAGTCCTACTTACGAGATTATTTTTTTCCTACAATGCATGTGCGGCTTAGTGATGCATAATATTACAACTGCTGGATGCTGTCTTGCTGCTACTTTCGTCACACATGCTTGCGGTCAAATACAAATTGTCATGATTAGGTTGAGTGATCTTGTCGAAGGTAAAGAAAGTGATGTCGGATTGAGTGATCGTATGGCTGTACTTGTGAGAGATCATGTCAGAACTTTAAGGTAAATTAAAATCTTATTTTTAACTATTTTTTGGTGACTGACGATGATGACGAAGTGAAATTTTTAGCCGAGGATTTAAAGATTATACTGTTTCGATGGGATACAAATATTTTTTTACGTAATTTACTACTTCAAATTATATATTGTTCTATTGAATATTTTCTTTGATTGTTTTCAAATGAAATAATTATCCTCGGCTGAAAATTTCTACACAAAATTTAGAAATTTATTATTTCTTTCATTATATTCTTTCTTTTCCTTCGCACACGTATTTTGAAAAAACTTATTATCTTGTCTAGCCCATAAAAACGAACGATTGTTGTAGATTTTCCGCGGAAGTTGAAAAGGTACTACGTGAAATATGCTTGTTAGAAGTAGTAGCATCCACATTGATCATTTGCTTGCTGGAGTATTATTGTATAACGGTAAACAAATAAAATACTTTACATATGATAAACAATATTCGATAAATTTCTTATTATAGGAATGGGAAAACAACGATCGAATTGCAACTATGACATACCTCATCCTGTTAATTGCATTCACTTTTAACATATTCATATTTTGTTATATAGGAGAATTATTGGTCGATCAGGTATATCTTTTTTATAATTTTCATGCCACACAACCCTCGACAAATTGCATTGAAATTTTTCCAAATTTTATTTGACAAAATGAAAAATTTTTAAATTTAACAACAGTGCCAAAAGGTTGGTGCAGCATCGTACAACATGGAATGGTATCGTCTACCAAAGAACGTTGGCCTAGGTCTGATCTTATTAATAGCAATCTCGAATTGTCCATCAAAGATAACAGCTGGAAAATTCTTTGAACTATCCCTTTTCACATTTGGCAAGGTAAGTAAATATTCAAATCATATTTCTTTTAAACGCAAAATGTACGAACAACAAAAATATCTCATTTTTTATTTATGAATGAACTACAGGTACTAAAAACTTCCGTCGTTTATCTCAACTTGATTCGAACGATCACGGATTAAAACCGAAGAAATCAAACTGACATACGATTTTCTATCATATACATTTTTATTTAACATACGATTCATCAAATTTGTATCCATCCTATGACAAACTATAAATTCATTGGAAATTGTCTGTATATACATATATTATATATGATAAAAATGTTACAAGACGAGTTTATATATGCTATTTAAAACAAAACTAAAGTAATATAACTTACATGATATTTTTAAATAATTTTAATAACCGAACGATGAAACTAACACGAATTAAACGAACTTCTGTCTTATAAAAACATATCAAACGGTTCTCCATGTTGCTCGCACATACCTTTTGATTTAAAAGACTTATGAAAGACAGGTTTGATCACACATACACACACACAGAAACACATATATACATACATGCAGTAGAAATACGTTCGATAGAAACTAACACACCTTTGATATAAAGCGAACCATTGAAGAGGGTGGACGCGCTTGCGCATTTGATTAAAATCGAACAACTTTTATTCCTTCTTATCATCCTCGCACGTTCAGTTGAACCCTTACTGTCACTCAAACTCAACCCTATCGATCTGAATAGAACTGAGTAATCGTCGAATAGATTTTTTTTTTCTAAGATTATGGAAAAAAGCTTGGAAAGGGATGACAAAGGTTACGCGATACGACTTTGTAGATTCGTGTTAAAGCCAATCGGACTTTGGTCGATGATTTATGGACACGTGTCGCGTGCTGAAACAATTTTATCCGGTGTATTAGCCGTCACCTGTTTTTCGACAGTTTGTTTTGTCCTTTTACCAGCCGGTCTTTATACACTTTTATACGAACATAATATAAATGCTAAATTAAAACTTTTCGGACCGGTCGGTTTTTGTTTAACGTCGACTATCAAATATTGTTATCTTGGATTAAAGGGACAAGCTATTGGACGTTGCATCGAACACGTTGAAAATGATTGGAAGATGGTGCGCGATCCGAATCATCGAACGATTATGATCGAATATGCTACGCTCGGTAGAAATCTTACTGTTCTTTGCGCATTATTTCTTTTCAGTGGTGGAATGTCTTATCATACTGTTATGACTTTATCATCGAGTACCAAAATTAATGAAACTTTTACGATAAGACCACTCACTTATCCCGGATACGACAGGTACTTTGACGTACAAGCTAGCCCAACTTATGAAATTATCTTCTTTCTACACTGCGTTTGTGCAATGGTCATGTACAGCATCACTACAGCTGCTTGTTGTTTGGCTGCTACTTTTGTTACTCATGCTTGTGGACAAATACAGATCGTTATGACGAGGCTGAGTGATCTTGTCGAAGGTAAGGAAAGCAGTGATATCGAATTAAATGATCGACTGGTTATCATCGTTCGGGATCACGTCAAAACTTTAAGGTAAATCGTTTTGCTAATTATTTTCTATTTGAAATTTAATCGATTTGCATCGACAAATGAAATCAAATTCACGCGCCATCACTCAGACTTGTCGCGAAAACATTTTCAATAATCTTTTTATACGTTATTCTCGCAGCGAAAGGGTTAAGAAAAAATATTTGCAATGATGCAAATGAATTCATCCCACTTACTTGTTTACTTTCCGATAATTTTCCATCTCCTCCTCCTCCTCCTCCTACCCCTCTTAGTTTTTCTTCTCGTGCGATGATGAATTGTTCCGTTGCATCCGATAAACGCTGCACAATTTTTTTCAGGTTTTCCGTCCAAGTTGAAAAAGTTCTTCGGGAAGTATGCTTGCTGGAATTAGTAGCATCAACATTGATCATATGCTTGCTCGAATATTATTGTATGATGGTAAAAATTATGGATAATGTATCGATATCAAAAATATATTGAAAAAGTTTATACTTTTAGGAATGGGAAAATAACGATCCTATAGCAACACTGACCTACTTCATACTCTTAATTTCTTTTACTTTTAATATATTTATATTTTGTTATATCGGGGAATTGCTCGTCGATCAGGTTGGTTTTTATTTTTTAACTCCTTGACATTCGTAACATTTTTAAAATATTATTTCATTTGTCTCAACTGAACAATTGTCCAAACTTAATATACAGAACAGAATATTGGAATATTTTCATTGCTAAATATTATTTAACAAACATTAATTAATTAAGTATATTTCAATAAAAATGAAGTAATTTTGAAAAGTACAAAAATAAAATATTGTTTTATGCCAAGGAGTAAACGATTAAATTGTTTCACGAGCAATAAAAATATTTAACGTATTAAAATAACAGTGTAAAAAAGTTGGAGCAGCAACGTACAACGTGGAATGGTATCGTTTGCCTAAAAACATTAGCCTTGGTCTAATCTTATTAATAGCAATTTCGAATTATCCACCAAAAATCACTGCTGGAAAATTATTTGAACTATCCCTTTTTACGTTTGGTAGTGTAAGTATTTTTAATAATTAATAATTCATTCATAATTTTTCCTTTTTAATGATTAAAATTAATCACTTTCCCTTGTACCAACAAAATGTTAATATTTTATTAATTTTTATATAATTCAGGTTCTTAAAACGTCCCTAATTTATCTAAATTTGATTCGGACTATCACGGATTAAAATATACAAAAATATCAGAAACAAGTAACTTATGAATTTATAAGAATTTATTAAATTTCTCTTACCAGTAACATCCGTTGATGTTTGCAAGTCGAAGTACTTAGTAAAACTAATTGCGAGGACTGACGAATGATTTTTTGTTTAGATCTCCAACCGAATTCTATGTTTTCATCTAGAAAAACACAACAGATCGAAATGATTATATGGTATATTTAAAATATAAACAAATATACATTCGTTTAAATAATCCTACTACATTTCCTAGACCTATTCTATCCATTCATTGAATCTCCATAAGCTCCGCCTATATGCGCGTATGGTTGCGCATGTGTAACCTATAACACAACTACTTTACTCCGACAATATGGTGATCCTAATAATACCTAATCTCAATCGTAAAGATATCGCTTATAATTATATCTAAAATAAATAAAAAAAGAAAATTATATACATAATTATATTCGAATTAAAGGAAATTTAATAAAGAAATGATTTATTTAATCTAATATGCTATTTTGTAAATATTTAATCTAACGTAAATAATCTAAATTGTTAACATTCAAATTCTATTTAATTCATAAAATATATTAAGCATATAAATATGATTAGATTTTATAAAAATATATCGTCAGTAAATGCTTATTATTAAAAATAATAATAATTATAATTATTATCCTAAGAGAATTTAATATGTAAAATATAATTTATTAATATAATCGGAGTTTTATATTAACTAAAAATTAAAAAAATTACGGCTAGATACCTAACGAAATATTTATTATTAATATAATTCATATTTACACTTACTAGAATTATTATAATCACACGCCTCACACACACATAACTAATCCATAAGATGTATTAGCGATCTGACGCGTGATTAGAAATCACTCAATCTAAAAGAAAAAGCAATCATACTTAAAATTATATAGCAAGCATAAGCAGACGCAAGCGCAGTAAAAGAGAATAAAAATAATCGATCGTTCGTCGTCGACCAGTAAGAGTTTAAAATCAATTTGAAATTAGTCTGACGCTAAACTTTCAACCAGGAGGATGAAGAATCCTTCAGAAACATTTTCTAAACGCATAACGTCGTTAAAACATCGCGATAAAGATATCGAATATGCGATAAAGTATGGTCGTTTCATACTCAGATCAATCGGCATTTGGCCTGATAGGGAAAATAAAATTTACAAATATCTTTCGAATGTTGGTATAGTTACGGGTAATCTTGTATTAAGTTTCGCGATAATACCTTGCGGTTTGCACATCATTTACGAGGAAAAGGATACTAATTCGAAATTAAAACTATTCGGTCTTCTAATATTTTGCATGTGTGTGATGATCAAATATTTTGCTCTATCAATGCGCCGATCTGATATCGTTCGATGTTTCGAATGTTTAAGAACTGATTGGTATCAGGTCAGTGAACTAATTATTTCTATATTTATTAATATAATATTTTTTGAAGTATCTGAATACCATAGTAAATTATCTGAATTATATAAATGCAATTACAATTACCTATCTTATCTACCAAAAATATTTTCATTTATAAAAAAGAAGTAAAATTAAAATTAATGAATATTAATTAGGGATAACAATTGAATCATTTTACAAGTTAGGAAATTCGACGACGTTGCGATAGGTAAATCATCAAATACATCGTGAATTAATGTTAAAATATGCAAAGATTGGAAGAAATCTTACGATGATGTGCGCCGTTTTCATGTACTCAGGAGGTGTTATTTATCATACGATATTACCATTTGTTAGTACACGTATGATAGATCTATCGAATCATACGTTTAAACCATTGGTTTATCCAAGCTACAGTGTACTTTACGACGTACAGAAAAGTCCTACTTACGAATTTGTTTATTTCGCTCATTTTATGTGCGGATACATAATTTATTCGATAACAACCGGTGCTTGCAGTTTAGCAGCCATGTTTGCAATGCACATTTGCGGACAAATAGAAATTTTAACAACATTGATAGACGATTTTGTTGATGGGAAAAAATATAATTTTTCTAAGAATTCTACTGGTCAACGATTATCTATCATTGTCGAACGACACCTACGTATATTACGGTATTCATTTATAAATCATTTTGTTCATTTCAATTAAAAAAGAAAATTAAATGAAATATATGCAAACTGCAGATTTGTTGCTAGTTTGGAAGAACTTCTGCAAGAAGTTTTTCTGATCGAATTCGCCGGTTCTACTTTTATAATATGCTTATTGGAATACTACTGCATCATGGTAAGTAAATACATGTAAAATTATGATTTGATAATTTTGAAAATAATTCCCTTAATTTATTATATTTTTAAGAACAAAATTCGCGATGATGCAAATGACGTTCTTCGTTTTTTAAATGTTGTTAACTCGTTCCTGATGATTCTCTTCCTCTTCTTCTTTATTTTGATGCAATGAAAATGTTCAATTACATTCTAAAATGTTCCCAAATTTTGTCCAGATCTTCTGTTTAAATTCTATTCACATTTACAATTAATAAATATATTCTTTATTAAATAGAATCTTAAATTTATACGTACATCATAAAATATAAGACACAAATATTCTTTCAAAATGTTTTATTTCAATTTATTTCTCATCATTTTTATGCAGGATTGGCAAGAAAATAATAAGGTTAGTCTGTGCACGTATTTCATACTTCTGATTTCCACAAGTTTCAATATTTTTATGTTGTGCTATATCGGAGAATCTCTAACGAATAAGGTAAATTAATAATCATTGTAATAAAATATTTTATAAATTAATATTTGTATTTTATATTTAATGAAAGACGAGTAAAGTTGGTGAACGATGTTGTACAATTGAATGGTATCGTTTATCTCCGAAAATAACATCAGGATTAATTTTAATTATTGCTATATCTAATAATCCAGTTAGGATAACTGCCGGCAAAATGGCTGATTTATCTTTACTTACTTTCAGCAATGTAAGCATCTAAAAATTAATAATAAAATTAACAAATGTTTAATTAAACTCTTTTTACCAACTATAATCATCTTTTCAGATACTAAAAACGTCGATAGCATACCTAAATTTATTACGAAAGCTGATAATATAAATATGAGTTAATAATTACAGTAATTGTTAATTAAATAAAACTTTTAGTTAAGTATGATCATGCTTATAGATACTATGAATACTATAAAATTAGTACATAGTATATGTATACTAAAAATTAAGAAATAAATTAATATATGAACCATTTATATATAAAGTATATACGTATATATATACATATATATATATATACACACACATGAATTATTCATAATATGAAATTAATAATTGAATTTTATAAACAAATTATGAAATATAGTATTCTTTATGCAAATTAATTTATAATAATTAAATAATTATTAAAATATAATTGAATATATATTAATTTTACAATTATTAAATTTCTTAAATTTTTGGTTAACTTAACATAATTATAAATATGATACTAATTTTGTTTCTTACAACTATTTCGAAATTTTTAAACAAATAATAAAACAAAATCGTCAAAATTTATATAAAAAGACAATTGTAAAATACTCACAATAATAAACACTAGAAACACTAATTAAACAATATAAATAATTAATTTTTCTTGTTTAACACCAAATGTACGAACTACATTCTGTTGAATTTACTTCAAGTTTCGATAATTAATTGTAAAAAACTGAATTGAATTTTTTAACCAATCAATGCTCATATTCGAATAAAAACTATTCGCTGATTGGTGGTCGACAAATTTCGAGATATTCGATTCAATTATCGAAGAGCTCATGTGACATCTGCCAGAAAATATCGACATTACGAAATATTATAATTCGAACAGAATAAAATGATCATATGAATCATGGAAAAAAAAAACAAAAAGAAAATGTAGGAAATGTATAATATAAACGTCTTGTATGTAAAATCCATGCGTCAATTTTTTCTAAATCATTATGACAAAACGTACTAATACAGAATATGCATTTCTCTCTATGTTACACGCTTGTTCTCTGTTTGTACTATGAAACATTATTACGCATTATTTAGGAATGCGAATGATTTGTTTAATGAAGCAACCAAACAATCAAAGTCGAGATTATTATCCTAATCTCATTTTATATTCTACACTAACGTATGGGTCATTTGCTATCACTTCTTTCATGTTGTTCCTTGACACCATTTCTCAAACATTTGTTTATTTTTATCCTAAACATGTAAGTATTTTTTTATTAACTATCTTTCTTTATAATTAAATTATATTTATGAAACCTAATTAATTTTATTCTTTTCTCATTGTTATAGGTGATTTAAATTTCATTAATATCATATTTAAAGTTCTTTGTAAAAAATAACAAATGTAAAATGTCTGAAAAGCAAACAGTCGGTGGTATACCGGTTGAATGTTTGACCGGAGAATCCGCTGCTATATGGTCTGGTTGGCGTATGCTGGGTGACCGAGAAGTTGTAAGAGAAGCTTCCGCTAAAGGGACTTATATTAATTTAGCTTACAAATATTTGGCATATAGAAAAAATTGTACCATCGACAAAGCTAAAATTTATTTTAATGAAGAGGTCGAACTTTGGATTAGAGAATTAATAAACAAATGTCAAGTACACCGTGCTTCTCATATTTTAAAAAATATAGTACGTTCGATTACTGTAATGTAACATGTTCATAAATATGCGACACCGATAACAAACATAATAATAATCTTTATTTATTCAACAATTTAATGTTCATTAATGATTTTAGGGAAAAGATCCTACGGAGCATATATTTAAAGTTTGTATTAAAACTAAGGAACCTTTCTTGAGAGAGTATTTATGTGATTACATGATTAATGTTAACGGTTTCAATGAGACGCAGAAAGAAGCGTGGGATATTATACAAAGTATTTTACAGTATGAAAAAAAAAGCATGTAAGTATCTCAAACTATTGAATTAAACATATTACATTCATACTCATTTAAATATTATATTAATTTTTCACAGGCTTGAAAATTTATTTAGTAACATAATATGCATAGAAGACATAATAAATTTACCTGAAAATATTAAGCAAGCATTGTGTACAGAATTGTATATTCAATTATTTGAACCAAAGTTAATAAGAAATACGACGAGTAGTGTCGTCTGGAACTGCTTGTTGCTATATAATAAAATTGATACTATTAAATATTGGATCGATAAAAGATACAATACTAATGCAATAATTAAAGAAACATATGAAATCAATGAAAATTTTAAAGAATTAGTCGATAATTTGATTATTACTCCTGAAATGATAGAACAGATTGATCTATCAGATGCTAATAATCTTATAAAAGAATTAACAAAGAATCATTTGTGCAAATATGGAATATTTACTAAAACTGAACAAGATAATCTAAAATTAACGCTGGCAAGGATATTCAGTAGTCAATTAACATTAAAAGATTTTCAAGAGATATTATCTTATGAAAGTTGCAATATTAATAAAAATGAATTTTTGGAAAATATTAATATAAATTATTATCTCACACAACAGAATCATTCCATAGAGACTATGTCGGAAGGAAAGAATTTATATAATACTCTAAATAAAATGCATGATCCACAATGTAATGTTTTAGATACAGTGACCAATGCAATACTTCAAAATATTCATTATATCTCTGATAATTTTACTGGTTTTTTAAAAGACAATTATTTAATAACTTTTGCATTAGTTTTTTTACAATATTGCAAGATCGATAATGCATTCTGTTCTGTAAATGAAAATGTAGAACCTAACAATGACGATTTCAAAAATATGTTTAACAATGAGCATGGGCTACAAATAGGTGCTAATATCGTGCCATATGAAATTCTTTGCAATACGCTAAAACATATACCAATAATACGACGCATTATGCTAAATGAATCAAAGAAAAATGATATTACAGTGTATGAACTGTTAGACGGTTGCCAAAAGTTTACTGCTAAGCAATTTTTTAAATGGAGATACAATAATGAACCAATGCCACATTTTTCAAATGAAAGTTTAGTTAAAAGATATGGATACCAGGAAACATTAACGTATGCTTATTATTTGAAAGAAGAAAGACCTAACATGGCTTTCTATACACTTAAAAATATGCAAGGAAAACCTTTTAAAAATATTTCTTCTAGAATGTGAGTTATTTTTTTTTTAATATTTGAATATTATATTTAAAAATTTGTATTTAATCTAAAAGTGTCTTTTAATTGTTTCAGGAAGTGTAAAGCTGCTTTTTATGCCCATTGTTTAGCTTTAAAAAATTTACATAAATCCGAACTAGTCTGTAGTTGCATTTCCTTTCTCGAAATGGTAGGAATCAATTCAGAAATTTTAAGATTACATATCACTGCAGCTGATTACGTCCAGAAACATCTTAATATATCTATTGGTAATATTACTTTTTTCTATGTAATACAATTATATGAATAGTTTTATAATCTAAAGTATTTTTAATGTTGCAGGACCTTTACTAGAATCTATTATGTTCAAAAATCAAGTTAACTTGCAAACTGTAATATTATACTTAGAAAAAAGTTTTCAATCCTATCTAAATGACAGTACAATCAGCGAAAATACCCTCTTCTTCGACGCACTAAGAATCTGGGAATTTATAATACAATTTGCACGGACTCACGATTCTTCTTTACCAGATACTCTTTTAAAGTATTTAGCCCAGAAAGATTTATGGTTTGAGTTTGTTTTAGTCGGACATATTTTTAATTATCCTACGTCACAAGTATGTATTTTAAATTCCTTTAAACTAAACTTGATCAACAAAGAATTTACTATAAAAAATTGTTCTCTTAATTTTATTTACAGATTTTAACGCTTGCAAAAGAATTTCAAAATATTAATATACGTGAACATTTGTTAACTTGTTTTAATACAGAATCTACAAGTATTCTGTCACATCCCAAATATGAGACAAAATTAAAATTCAGGGATGTAAGACAATTTTTATATTGCAAGATCGGATTAAAGCAAACTGTAAAAATTTAATAATATTTAAAAATACGTATACTATATAATCATAAAACAATATTGTAATAAATATATAATCAATATTTTTTGTAGGAATCAACATCTTCCAGTGCATCATCTTCGTTGACGGAAAGCAGCAGCAGCGACACGTACTCAACGGCTTCAGAAAAAATTTCTCTCGCTGAAAATATATATTCTTCCGACGATGATCTGTGGATGACATTTTTAAAGTGTCATCACAGTCAGGATCCACCCGGTGCATTACTACATGTATCTCGTATAACTTTAAGACCTATATTAATTATTTTGGCAACTTGTTATGAGGTATAGTAAACAAAATTTCAATATCTTGCTTTATTAAACAAATTTACTAAAAAAATTTATTTCAGCCATCGTTAACTACTTCCTATTGTTATTCCTGGATGGTAATATCTACGGCGAATAAAAGTATTCTATCTGATTATGCAGAATGCTTAGATCAAATAATGTGGCCAGCTAACAAAGTATTAGAATTGATACCAAGATTAGTATCTTCTGGATATGTTTGTACATTAAGCAGAGCGTTCCAAATTTTCATGCCTGTAAGCTAACAAATTTGTAATATATAATAATTATTTTTTAATATTATAATTAAAATATCATCGAATATTTTAGGACAACATATTAAATCCATTTTTCGAGTTTCTTGTACGATGTATAAATTATGGCGAATTTATAGAGTGCCAACAATACTTGAAAGACTTCAAAACACAATCCTCAATGCTTATATGCAGTGTACGTTAATATCTTATATTTTTAATGAAATTAAAAGTACGTGAATGATTAATAATATTTGATATTTTTAGAAAATTGTTAATTGGGAATCTGTCGATAACACGTATTTAAAAAATTTTTATTGGATTGCAATATTAGTTATAAAATGTATCGTAGTAGCTCTTGCTTATAATTTTCGAAGTACACAGTTACAGATACATTTTTTGAATGCTCTAGTAAAATGCAATTTTCATTGTGGATTACCAGGTACTAAAAAATAATTATTTTCATGATACCAAATAAAATAAGATTGCTGATTTAAAATAATATTTGTTTTTCAGTCGACACACCTGATTTTCAAAACCTTTTAAACATTACGAAGGTTTTGTTGAAAACTGAGATTACGTTGAATTTTGCAGCCTTCACTGTTACGGATAACGTATACAATTACAATCAAGAAATAACAAGATGTATTAATTGTTTAGTAGAACGTAAAGATTACATTAATGCATTACAAATATGCAGTATAGCTGCATTAGATACATCAGAAATTATACTAGCTCAGGTATATCTATCTAACAAATTTATTTTAATTTTAACTTATTATAAAAATTATATAAAACAATTGTTTCTAGTATCGCAATGAATTTGAACATTACTCGAGTACTAAAAGTAAACTAAAAAAATCATTTTGGAAACGATGTACGGACGATTTTAAAAAATACAACGTGCCATCCGAAAAAGCAGCAGAATTTTTAGTCGAGCATGCCGAAAAAGTTCTCTCCCATAAAGAAAGGTATTTGCGATTAAAATTATTTCTAAAATTTAATATATAAACTATTCTATTAATATTTAATTTTGACACAGATACGAAATATTGAAGTTTGCTTTTGAAACATTAAAAGATAGTCAAATAGAACAACAAACGATTGACACCTTAGAAATGGCTATGTGGAAATCATGTATTTTAATTGGTCCTAATAATGTATTATTAGAATACGAGGATGAAATTTTAAAAAAATTAAAAACTGAATTACTCTCGGGATTAAATAAATTACAAGTTACGTGCACTTTAGCCGATGCTAATGAAGAAAGTGCTGCTGAATATTTAATTAATAAATTAATCGATGCTGGAAAACTTGATGTCGCTCTGAGAATTAGTACGATATTTAATTATAAACACAGAGTAAGTATTATTATTACTTATTACTTATTACTTATAATTATAAAAGAATAATCATAAGTAATTTTTACAGGATTTGCAAGTATTACTGCTATGTTTAAGTTTGGCAGAGGGAGAATTATTGTATACAGAATTAACATTGCAACAAAAAGATTTTTTGATCGAAGGTGACAAAAGTGTACCACAAAAATACAGTATTTTCAAAAACCGTGGTCTTCAAAGGCTGTCATCATCGTCTTCGTCAAGTAATTATACTATTTTTTATTCAAATATGATTTAATTTCTATGCATACAATAATTCAAATAAATTGATGTAAATGTATTTCCGATTTCCTTTTTCAGTAAATACGATTGGAACGGAATCCGGTAAAACAGTAGATGTAAAAAGTACACCCATTCGACAAAATCAAATCGAATGTATGTCGATGCTAGAAAAATTAATGAAAACACTTCGTAATGGTGTTGATACAGGTTCTAGAATATTTCTATGTTATAAGCTTGCAATAAGATTAGGAAAATCGTATCAATCTTTAATAAAATTAGACGAACCTGTTCAACTGTTACAAGAGGTAACGGATAGCAATATTGATAATAAATTTGAGACTGCTAATGATATTATAATAGCATACAAAATAAAAAGTAATGAAATTGCATCGTTTTTAACGAAAAATATAGTAGATAGCATTACCAAAGCAATTGAAGGTAGGTAAATGAAGAAAATATTTTATCTCTGACTTATTTTTTACATTACATCGATAACGAGAAGAAAATATTCAAAAAAAAAAAAAAAGTAAATTAATTCTTTTAGATAAACAAGACGACTCGATAATAATGTGGGGATGTCCTTTAGATGCAAGCTTTCATTTAATAATGGAATTGTGCAGTGATATTTCCATCTTAGGATTAAATCTTCTAGAAACGGCGCACAAGTTAATGGGATATTCTCAAGGAGAAAAGAGAAATGGTAATTCATACAGTAACGTTGTTTATTTTCTGATCAATAATTCATTTCTAATCGTATATTATTCTTTTATTTTAAATTAATTTAATTCTGATTGATTTTTCAGTTTCAACTTTAAAGACAATAGTAGAATTATTGATCAGATCTCATGATTGTTTCACCGCCTGTTGTAATATGGAAGGAATAGCATCTATATTAAGAAAATGTCAAAACATTGCTAACACTTTACAAATTCGCAAAAATTGGACGTTATTGGTAAGTATTTTAATTTTTTTTGCTGGAACACCACTTTAAAAAATTATAAAATCTAAATACTATTTTTATATATATCTTTCTGCAGGTTCGTCTTGTGACTGGTGTTGGTCGTTTCACGGAAATGAATTATATTTTTCAAATATTAAAAGAAAACGATCAATTTGAGTTCTTACTTGGTAAAAGTTTACACAAGGTATTCTACATACTTCGCATACTTTTTCTATTTCTTTTTTTACTGTTTGTTATAATATTTTTAATTGAATAGGTGCCAGGTTTAAAAACAGCGTTACTAGAATTTTTGAAACGTAACTGTCCCGAAAACAAAGAACTCTTTACATTAGTAGCATTACATTTTCGTCTTTATTACGAAATAGCTTTAATGTGGGAAAATGAAGCGAAGGAAGCAACTAAGGAACTTATGTCCGATTTGATGAAAGAACAAGGGAAAGCAGCGAGTTCTTCTCGAGTCGAATTAAAATTAATTAAAACCGAAAGTCTTCTACAAAAATTGCAAATAGTAGTTATGAATTTTACTCACGCAGCCCAATATTATTTACAAGTAATACATTATAATATTTCTTATCATTTTAAACCGTATGATACTTTTTTAAACTAAATTTTTCTATTGTAGGACAATAAATTACATCTAGCGAATAAATGTTGTCAACAAGCGCAACTGGTTGCCTTGCAAATCGCATTACTCAATGCGACATCTAATCAACCTACTATATGCATCTTAAATTTAAAAACTGATCAAATAGATAAAATCCTCAGCGAGACATTAAATTTTCAACAAGCTTTGATAGTTGCCAGGGCTTATAATCATCACCCAGATTGGGCAAATATTATTTATAGTCATTTTATTCTTAATGGAGAGATAAAGTACCTGAAAGATTTCATTACGGTAATCAAACTCTCTTCTAATATAACTGAAGACTGTGCACGTAGGTAAGTTCATAATTTTCATTCCCACGATGAACGCATTGTCGTTTTCTTCTTGCTGCAATGAACATATTTTAATTAATTTAATTATTCTAATTTTATATATAGATATAGATCTGAAAAAAATCTGACCAATTCGATGAAAAATAATATGAAAACATTAATATCCGAATTGGTGGATGTCGAATGTAAATATATGTTAGCGAGTCAATTAGGATTTAAGGAAATCGTTGAAGTTATGCTAAATAGTCCTGCAACAGCTGCTTATCTCAAAGATACAGTATGGAAAAAGGGTTACAAGTCGTCGTGATTGACGGTGCTACATTCCATTTACAATGTATTTAATGAACTTTTTATTTTATTTTTATATGTTACCATTGTATTGTATGTAAGATAAAAAATAGGTAACACAGACAAGTTATTAGAAATGCAAGCCTTATACCATAAGAACTATATATTTTACTACATTGATCCTAATGTAATATTGAAATCAATAAATTATATTTTTATATAAAATTATAATTACCTTTTTAGGATATCTTCAAGATTCTATCGAGGTTATGACGCCTACTGTATGGGTCGGTATGTCGTTTATCCAGAGCTTCTACATTGACGCATAGATGTCGCTAGTTACGAAAAAGTTAATTATATGTACTTTAGATGTAATCGATATTTTCGATCAATCGTTATCGAACTATTGAATATTGGTACGAAATTTCAATTTATTACAAATCTTGCATGATTCGATTACAAACATTTTATGCACAAGCATAATTCAAAAAAACGTTTCTACGTTGTTAGGGAATTAAACTCGAGCGTGCAGAGTTTAGATGCGTATATTAAACATAATGAAAAATCATCTAACGAACAATTAATTGAAAATAAAAATGTATCAAAACGTCGGATCAGATTATTAAAATATATCGATCGTTTAATCGAAGCCATCGAGAGGGAAGAATTTAAAAAAAAGGAAGGTAAGAATACTTTTATAGATATTTTTCTTTTTTACATTTTTCCTTTACGAATACGAAATATCAAATGGAAATAAAAATTCGATGTATTTGTTTTCCGCCTCAGCGTTTGAATATTTAAAAGCATCAAACGAAACCATGAAAAAAACTATCTCTAAATTACAAGATTCTACAAATCGAGAAAACGCACACGTGGAATTTCAAAGACTGGATAATCTGAATACCGAAAGACTTTTAAAGATTGATCCTAAAGTATTTTAATTTATTTCGAAATTACTATCGTCTTAACATAAACCTCATTAAATGTGAGTATCTGTTTAAACGATTCGATGAATTTAATTGAAATTTATATATAATATAAAAAACAAAATTACATTCCTACGAGGATTAGAAATTAATTACGCGAATTAAATATTTTTATAATCTGTATTGGTTTTTTAATTTCTCTTCTGCAGATATTTTTTTTCCCGCATCATAACTGTAATCAATATCTACATTTGGATATACGTAAATAAATGTAGTAAAGCTTGGAAAATATGATAGGAATACGTAGAAACTAAAATACGGAAAAGAAATATATTCCCTCCAATGCATTTAAATAAATACGGTAAAGTTTGAAACGTACAAAAAAAAATATATAGAAACTAATATACAGGACTAAAAAAAAATAAAAAATCAAACCAATATCATGAATTTTATCATCCTCTACATTTGGATACATTTAGAAAAAATATAGTAAAATTTGGAACGCTATAAAAATACACGTATAAGTATACACACCTATACGTGCACGTAAGTTTCGTATATTTAGGGAAAAATAGAAGAAAAAAAATGGGGGGGGAGATATCACTGGTTATATTTTCTACCCGCTTACCGCATTACGCCTTCCTTACCGCTTTTCAGAAAACCAACCCCTATTCGATAATTTCCCTACTTATGGGATTAATCTTTATACGATGCAGTGAGATGGGTTTTCGATAGATCGATACGCCAGCTGACACACAGGCACGCGTTTCTAAGCCGCTTATAACGATACCTACGACGGACACAGATTTTTGCTCTTTTTTGGAAAATCCTCTTGTCTGTTTAATCCGACAGGCACAGAGAAATTGTTAATAATTTCGCAGGAATAGGGTGATAATTGATTTCAAAAGTACGCCACCCAAGAACCTAACATGTATAAGCTTTCTCGATAAAATGAAATAAGAATTTCAAATATGATTTTTTCTTTTTTCTTTTTTTTTTCACTCATCAAAATGTTATCTATACTTTGTACAAGCTTTCACGATAGAATTCAATCCCACGATAAAAAAAAAATTTCGACTCTTTGAGATATAAAATTATTTTTTTCTTATTATTAATATTAGATGAAAAATATAAATTAGAAAAGAAATTCAAGTAATATGATAACATTTCAAACTCACTTAAGTTTTAACTTTAAAATAAGATGTAGAAATTTGAGATGTGATAGATGCGATACATCAAAGTTTCGTATACTCTTAGTGACAGATATTTCATATTCTGATCGAGTATTCCATTACTGATAGAAAATAGCGACTATCTACATATATATTTATATCTATAGATACATTTATATAGGAAATGAAAGGAAAAAACGAATAAGTTAAGGTAATGTACACCGGGTGAGTTATTTCAAACAGGCCACCCGAATAATTCGATTGCTATTGGTGATAGAAAAATATAAATCCAAATTTACATGATTTGAAGATTTTTCATTTTACATAAAAAAATGAAATACGTCGCAATATAACACTTTTATTCATCATTAACACCAATCAAATTACATTTGACTGGTTCGTATTAAATGCTTCACCCGGTATAATTTCGATGCGTGAAAACGTTAGTGTACGCGTGTACAAACATAATTTATTTTAGATCGGAAGTATGAAAAGTATAATCGTGGAATAAAGGTACGAAATGAAAGTATCCTATGGTCTTACAAATATCCTTATTATATAATTCTGAATTATGTTCGTAGATATTAGCAGAGGAAGAGAGAGAGAGAGAGAGATTACTACTAGCTTACAAATGAGACTCATATATCCAAGGATTATAGCCCGGTTCATATACAATCGAAAGAAAAACTACGAGGCCTGAGTAAACAGGGTATATCAACATACCTTATGACGATGATCGTCCGTTAGCAACTAAAACCTTCGCTAAAAAAGACTAATCGTAATAATACATTTTTCCTAACCATATGAGCGTGTATACGAGCGTGTATATGAGTCGTTTAGAAACCAATACGGTTTGTAAATTTAAATTGACAAAAATATTAGCGCGTTTTAAACAACAATATCTCAATATATATTTAATTAGATTTTTAATTGTAATAAGTATAAAAATAAACGATAACTATAATGATCGATAGAAGAAAATAAATTATAGGAAAAAACACAACAGCATCCCGTTTCGTCGTCCCTGAGCTACTTGTATTCAAGTATAACAAGATAATCGAGGGTGTAACGCGATAATGTGTTTATTCTCGTGGATCGAATAACTGCATTATCTCTTATCTCATAGTCAGGCCATTTAACTCGCAAACAAATGAATGCGTAAACAGCAAAGAAATCTGCTTTAAAATTTAAAAAAAAAAAAGGAAAAAAAATAAAACGAAATTTGTTTCGATCGATGAATGCATTTTTAATTGAGTTCGTTTATATTAATTAATATAATCTGCAAATACTCTCTCTCTCTCTCTCTTGTGCATTTGAAAGTTGATGAGAATCACGGAATAATTGAATAAAAAGAAAAAAGAATATTATTTAATTTAGTGAAAAATAATCGTCGATCACGTTGTTTTACTATTGCATAAAAATTAGGAAGAAAGTTTGATTGGGAGTATAATTAAGTAAATATAAAATGTAGAAATATAGGGTCGGTGTACAGATACGATAAACAACAAACAAATAACGGACATTTCATCCCCCGTTGGACGTGGATAAAGTGAAAGATGATGGGGAAAAATATAAGAGAGAATATAGGGACGGTGTGTGGTGTGGCAGGGGTAGGTTTGGGGGGGGGGTAAAGGTGAACACGTCCTATGGGGTTTCGAGGCATGACAATTTATCGCGAAGTAAGCATCGCGTAACTAACACACCATGACTAAAGACGAGGTTCGCGTGATACTCGACTCCACTCGAGCACAATATCGACGATGCTCTTCACCGTAGAATGGTCCATGTTCCACTGTCATTCGAGTTTGCGTTTAATAAAAGGGGGCTTGAATATTGTCAAAGTTACGTGCGAAACGATTCGAGACGCGTTAAAAGCCATCCGACACTTTCTAACGTAGAATAAGTTAAATTGCTTTAAGCATCATAAAATGGTGTTCTATGTATGTTAAACGAAAATCAGAATAATCGGACGTTTATCTACATTTTTTCGTTCAAATATTTCTTATTTCTCATATCAGAAGGTTTCTTTAAAGTTTTTCGATTTCGTATCACGCGAATATACGTACGTACAGAATAAAATATTTGGATTTGAAAATATTCGAGACAATCTCTAATCGAATGAATATTTTTCTCTTTTCTTTTTCTCTTCCATTTCTATTCGATTAAAAGTTAAACTATATCGTACGACTTACTTCGAAATCGATTTATCCTAATTTCCGTTTCACGTTTCGTATAAATTACACGACGAGGAGGAAAGATAATTGATCTCGTCAACTGTATATCCGTTTATTCGTAATATTTTTTTTACTTTTCTTTTTTTGTTTTTTCTTATAATAAATAAATTAATAAGAAAATATATTTCTTATCGTAATTAAAACATATAAGAGAAAGTTTCTACCGATCGTCTGAAAGTTTATCCAACAATAAGACGTCACTTTTTCATATATTACGAGAGAGGAAAAGGGAAAACGTTTTAAGCGTCAGAGTTGCCATAAATAAAAACGGATTGGCGGACCTTTTATAATGTAACCTTTCCACGCAAAAGAGATATTACATCGACGATCGGTGTATATGCGTGTTATAAGTGGTTATCACCTTGTTGCGTCATAGACAAGAAGATCTTTTACACGTTCCTAGCGTTAACTTTAATAATAAACTCTTAATAACGTTGACCAATTAAAATATAACAATTATTATTAGATATTAAATACCATTATCGATTGAGAAATAATTTTACTTATAGAATGAATTTTTTTTGTCGAATTCAAATAAATCGTTTCGTTATCGTTTAATTGTTCAACGATTCGTCCGATTGTTATTATTTTCTGGTTTATTAAAATCGTATTTTTGTATTTTTTGTATTTTTTTTTTTTTTCTATCACCCGAAAACGATTCAAACGAAATGAAATTTAGTATCGTCGGTCGTTCTTTGAACTCAGTGCAAATTGATAAAACGATTTAAACTTACTCCTCTTCTTATTGTTACCCGCTTTATTTTCGTATATATTATTTGCCCTCGGGCATTTGGAAAGAGTTAGGATATCGGTTTTTAACTTTTCAAATAGTTAGGAGAGATGGGTAAAAGAAAAAAGAAAAAAAAAAACAAAAAGAGGAAAGAAATATAATGTTGGAATTGTTTGAACTCCGTCAATAATTTTATCCAAGTTAGTTTACGGTTTTTATATCGGTATTGTATCGAATAATCTCCAATCGAATATTGTTTGAGCTTTGTATTGAATCGAATCGCGAAAATAATAATACACCTTCCAATATATATATTCCACGGGAAACTAACTAAGGGAAAATTATGTTGCACAGGTTTATAAATAGAACTGATTTATCGAATTATTGCGAATAGTAAAAAATAATTGGACTTAATACGTAAATATTGGGAAAATAATTCGTTTCTATTCCATTTTGATCTTATTCTCGTCGTCGTGATCAAATTATTTCGATGAGAAAATATGAGAAAAACAAAAAGTAATATTTTATTATCCGATAATAACAATTAAGGATGTAATAAATAAAAAGATTAGATACTCGGTATGCGCATTTGAATTGAATATCACGTTTTTGAAGAATATATATTGTTATACGAATTATCATCGATAAATCGGTTATGGTTATACGGAAAATTTCAACGTGGAATAAAATCTTTCTGGTTATTGGAATAAATGCGTGAGTTTAAGATCGATCGATCTATCGTTTGACAAAAAGTTATTCCGTTTTTTTCCTTTTTTCTGTCTATTATTCGATCAATGCGATTACAAACTATTGACTATTCAAAAGGGAATGTTCAAAGTCGTGTACCATTCGTCGCCCATCGTATTAGTTGTACCTGTTTTTTGTTAAGAACCACGAGAGAGAGAGAGAGAGAGAGGTTCTCGTAGAATTTTGGGCGGTGTTGTTGGGTTATTACCTAACTAATACTTCTACGTTTTGCCGACGGGGAGGAACACGAACAAGAAAGAAGGATAGAAAGAGAAAAAAAATCACATATATATACATGCATCTTTTTCTAGTGTCACACAAACCGACACCTGGATTTCAGTCAGTCGGAAAATTACCGTAAAATTGCCACAAAAAGCTAGATTTTATTCCTCTCGGTTGCACGCGGCTACACATTTTTCCTCCTGTTTACGAGATTTTAGCTTTTATAGACTCGCCATATCCTTGACACGACACTCCTAAACCACACCTGGATACTCAAATGAACAATCGTTTTTTTCAAATATTCTATCGAAGAAATGATAAGTCTTTTCTTTTTCTTTTTTTTTTTTTTCGTATTTTTATGCAACCAAATTGTTATCGTCGTTGAAATCTTTCGATGAAACAAACACTCGAATTTACTTGTTTGTTCTCTCGCAATGCACAAATTTTCACACACTCGCAGAGAGACAGACACGCAAAACAGTCTATACAAATATACACGCGTGTATAGATTTATAATAAAATTTCTTATGAAAAGAAAATTAACTAGAAATTTCGTTCACGTATTTCAATAATGTGATTTTCACCTAGCACAATAGTTAAACTAGACGATGCATTCTTAATTTTCTCTCTCTCTCTCTTTAGTTGGTTATTATCGTGGCACGCGTGTATTGAATTGTTCGTTGGCACGTGGTCTTTGGAGTCCAGGAAGTTTGAAGGGAAGTCTGGACGTAACAACTTGCCTTATAATTTTCTTTCATTGTCCGCCGGAGATCCGTTCCTTCTTGTTGATGTTGTTACGTTACATTGCTAAAAAGCTTTTGACAATGGCTATATAAATGTATTGGTTAGGATGCATCAACTACTCTAACGTCATTACTTAACTTTTAACTTAACCCCTAAAAATGAAAACTTTTCATTCTCAAATTTTATTCTCAAACCCTCGGATGCTTCTAACGATACGAAACATAATTTCAATCGTACAATTTTCTGTATTTTCTTTCTATCGTTTTATTATTATTATTATTATTTCTTTTTTTTTAATAGTTCATTCTAAAAAATTCGGAATTTGATATTACACTTTTCAAACAATGTTCACATTTGACACAGGATTGTTATATTTTATTTATTTCATTATAGTTTTGTTGGAAGTTAATTGGATCACATTCGGTATTCAATATGATTGATAATTCTAAAATTTGATTAACATCTTTATCTCTCTCTCTCTCTTAATCATTTATTATATTTTATTTTATTTATTATTTCAATCAAAAACACGTTGAATATTATTTGAATATAATTGTAAAACAAATAGGAATTCTATTAAAAACTTTGTTATTAGATTTTGAGTAATAAATTTACAATACTTGGATGACTTGTCGAGATCATCATCATTCCAATATCATTGACAAAGCATAATCGATATAAAACGAATAATAACGAAGAATAACGATGGGTAATAGAGGTACTTTTTAGCACCCTTTTCCCATGGACCATGATAAATTTCAAACGTGTACCGTTCCTACCGGAAGCATACTGAAATATCTAACCCAAAGAATAGATTCGAACCATTGCTTCGTCATTGTGGATTCATTTTCTTTTTTCTATTTTTTTTTCGCACGAATTTATGCATGAATGAATTGGACCAAGCTTAGGCTAGTTTAGAGAGGATTAAATAGATACGTAGGTCTCTTGACAGTTAAATTGGATCATTTAAGGATTAATCGATTACTTTTTCGATGACTATACATTTTTCTCCCATATGTTTATATATTTTTTTTTAATGCACATATATATTTGTGACGGAAATAAATAAAAGTAAAAAAATATAAATAATTATAAAGTAATATGTGTGTGTATTTGTACGATAAATTTTTTGACCATAATTCATTATTATCAATTATATAATTATAATTATATACGATAGAATGGTAAAAACTTAGTAATAGAAATAATCCGCTTTCTCGGTGAATTGCAAATAAAAAACAAAAAAACAAAAAAGAATTGTTAATCTTATTTAACAATGACCATTTTATTTTTTCCATCATCATCTTCCTTCCGCCTCTCAAGTATCTTCCACGTCTTCCATTTCATTTTCTTGACATTTATCGCTCGAAAGAAAAGCATCAAATATTTTATTCCATTCGCATTTTTCTTAAACAAATCCAACAGAAAAGGTGAAAGAGAGTGCAATAATCTAATAAAATAGAAAATAAAAGAAAACAAAAATAGCGAATTAATGATCCATACAAAGAGGATCATTATGATTCATGGACAATGATGATAATTTTTTGTAATATATCTCGCAGGAATTCTCACGTGGAATTGAAGAAGAAAAAGAAAAAAAGAAAAAAAGAAAAAAATTAGACTTAGGTATTCGTTTTAATAATAATCCATGATTCCAACGTTATTATATTTGTGTAAAATGGTAAATAAGATTATACCGATCTTTCATTCACGATTGACCGACTCTTCGTACGCGCGTATTTTATTTTATTTTCATATTTTTTTTCTCTTTCTTTTTTTCCCTCTACCTTTTCGCCGGTAGCCATAGCTTTTATGATACTTTCAGCAGTGTTCAATGCTCGCGTAGGTGACTACGAAAAGAACGATAGAAGGATGAAAAATATTCTGGTGGAAGGAGGACGAAAGGTAAAAGAAAAAAAAGACAGAGAGAGAGAGAGAGAGAGAGAAAGTGAAAAAGATTAGAGGAAAAAGATCGGTTTCAATTGATCGTGATCAACAAACCGTGAGTTATTCATCCTCTTTCTCGTATCCCATGACTGTAACCATTACCAAAGATATCGGTATCCTTAGCACGTGTCAAAACAGAAATACTAAGCTTCAGAATCAAGAAAAGTATGAATGAAAGTAACGAGTGAAGTATGAAAGGAGAAACGTACCGCTAAAGGAAAGTGAATGATGAAGGTTTGTTGTTTGAGTGTTAGTATGAGTTAGAGTTAGAGAGAGAAAGAGAGAAAATTTGCTCAGATCATAGAACTAAAACCGAATTGGTATGCTGAACTGCCACGGGCCAACGTGTGCGTAACTCGCAGACGAAATTATCGAATGATCCACGCTAAGTTGATCCTGACAATACCTTATGCGAAACAATACTTGTAACAACAAAAGGTGATCATCGATGCGAAATAAATTCGAACCGAGCTTTAGCCTCCGAAATTTCCTACGGAAATGTTTCGTTTAGAAACTATAACCTAAAGTTTCTTATAAATATTCCTGTTTCTTCTTTTTTTTTTTTTTTTTTAGATAATATTTCGTTAGTTTTCTCTACGTTTTCACGATTTGATTAGACATAATTTATATAAACGTATCTTTCTAACGAGTAATTTGAATTTAACTAAATTAGAGTTTAAATATTTGTATTAAGTAATATTTAATACTACGCGTGCTATAAGTTGTATTAATAATATGAAATTCTAAAAATAAATTATTATTATATAACAAATAATTATTTAATTATTATATAGTCTATTTTTTTTTAAATTCGTTATTATTCGTATCAACGTGTTAACGAACTTTACGATCTAAATAATATTAAACGATAAATCTAAATCGGGTTAAACCGAGTATATTTTTTCTTCTTCTTTTGCCTATCTCGAGAGAAAAAGGAATTAAGGGATGAAGCGATATGGGATCCTGTGGAAAGATAGATGTTAGAGGGAAGGAAAAAAAATAGAAAAAGGAGTGTAAAAAGGAATAAGGAAAATCGAAGATTTGATCGTCGTGTTTCGAATTGAAAGGATTGGAACCGTGTGTATTTGAAAGGGATACTGGGTGAGGAAATACAGAGTTGTGATCGATCGTTGTACAAGATGATATCCATCTAGATAAAAAGACAGAAACAGAGAAGGTAGATAGACAGAGACAGAGAGATAGAAATATTTTATAATATAATAAAATGTACGGGTTTATATATCGGTATAGTAATATATACATGCACTAAAGGATAACCAAAGGATAACCAAAGGATAAAGGATTTTCGCGATAATCTCTGTTCAGAGAACGTTGAAATTATTCGCTCGAACTGACACGAAAAGGTTCGATTTCGAATCGTATTTGCTATTCCCATGATTATTATTTCACGGTAACCAACTACACTGGCATATATACGTTTTTTTTTTTTTTTTCTTTAGATTTCGTGCTCCTTTTTACTCCCTACGAGTTTCCCTTTTTATGAATTGACCATTAGCGTGGGTCGCGAGTCTTTTGTGTGTGTGAGAATGCATTCTCTTCAAACAACAAACAACAAACACACAAATATCTTCCATTTTCTTGATCTTTTTCTTTTTCCTTTTCTCTTTCGTTTTCTTTTTCTTATTCCGTTTGGTGAAATGAGCCGTAATTTTTTTTTCCCTTTTTCCTTCCAGTTTTTTTTTTATTTGCCCTAGCGAAAAAAAAAAGGGCCACACAGTCCTTGAGGATGCGTCCTTTCGACGAACGAAATAAAAATCGGCTAGTTAGATTAACGGCAATTGTTCAGATAGAAAAAGGATAGAAATGTAAGATAAAATGGGAAGAAAGGAAACTAGGAAGGAAGGAGGAAAAAGGAAAAAGAAAATTGTGCGCGGGTGGATTTGATAGAAAGAGTAGATAGTGGAATAAGAAAAAAAAAGTTTGTCGTAAGACGTCGATCAAGTGAGAGTGTACACATGAATCCTTTTTACGAAGCCCCTGAGGTACTCTCTATGGTATATCTTATTTGATTCCCCGTTGAAGAAGTATACTACCAAGGACGATGCGTTTTTCCTTTTTTACTTTACGCGTCGATATATATATATATATATATAGTTATAGTGTTCGATATATATGCTTGGTATTACCACGGGCTACTTGAACCTAAAGTATTGAGAGTGGTTTTGCTTTTGAGGTACTTGATAGAACCCTTCGATACTTTCTAACATAAGAGAGATACATGATAGAATAGATAGATTGTATTCAATACATCCTTTCTTTTTTTTTTTATTTTTTATCCCTTTTTTATTTCGATACTTCGATTCTTTTCCCCCTCACCTCATTCCCTCTCTTCGAATAGCTTTTTTAGTTTTTATCAATAACGTTTTGTTTCATACAATGAGATATTAATTACTTTTTATTTTTATTTGTTATATTTCAAAAGTATGATAACAATTATATACATATATATATAAATGTGATTATTTTTATCCTGAAATCGTTTATATTTTTAGTAGTCTTATAGTGAAATGAATATTTATAAATATTAATTATATTAAATTTTTATTATAATATTATATTATTATAATTATATTATTATATAATATTATATATTAATTAATATTATATTATTATATTAAATTATATCGATAAGGTAAAGTGTGTATAGTGTAGAGTTAAAAATTTTCTATAGATGTTAATATTAATTGTAAATCTTATATGGAAAATAAATGATTGAAATTAATTCTTTTTGTAAAATAATTAATATTTTATTTCTCCGACATTAAAGTAAAATTGAAAGAAGAAAAAATCATTAGAACATTTTCTTAGAAGGATTTTTTCTCTCATAATTTCTCTCTTTCACAAATAAATAATCAAAGTGAAATATTTAAAAGTTATATACATAAATACATATATGTATGCGTGTGTACCTTTAGAACTCGCTGAAAAGTTTTCTTTTTCCCTTCCATTTATATATTTTCTTCTTTGAGTCATATCTTCGTACAAAGTTAGTTTGAACTTTTTGCATTGCGAAGTATAAAAGTAGAAGTACTGCTATGTATTGACAAATATTTAACCAGTCTCTTGAAATCCGCAAGCCCACCTTCTTCCCCGTATTTCTCTTTTCTCTCGTTTTCGTTTTATTCGTATTCAAACTCTTTCTTCTTCTTCTTTATTTTTGCTCCTTTTCAAAAGTCATTGACACTTTAGTGTTTTTTTGCGATACGCGTTTCACCCCTTTCAACTCTGTTTTCTCATACTCGTACACGCGAAAAGTTATGCGCAAACACAAGAGAGAATACTCAAACAGTTTCCTTTTATTGTTTCTCCTATTCCCGTTTACTTAAGAAACAACCCTTTGACAAATAAATTTCATATTTAATACGAAAAAAAAAAAAAAAAAGAAAAACACAAGCACACACCAAATAATTTATATAACGTAACGAGAACACAACTTTAACATGGGGGGGCGCAAAAAACAAAAATATTTAAATAAAATGAAACAAATAAAAAGAACGATTTTAATTGATTGCCTTTCTTCGATTATTATTCGCGAATGAAATGAATTATAAACGACGATACGCGAAGCTATGAGAATCGAATGAATTTATAGTAAAAATACAAATATTCATTTATAAGTTAGTTAAATAACGCAGTAACATAGTGATCGGTATAAGAAAAATGGAAATGGTAGAGTATCGTTTGGTATATATCGATGGTAATGAAAAAGCCACGCCTCTTAGGAAAGTTCTGACCAATGGGAGAATAGACAAACAAGGGTACCGGTTGAAATTAAAATATCCTTCCGTAGTAATGACGTGAGATAGGAGTAAAGCTAGTAGGATACATTATAGTGAGTTAGTATTTGTCAGAAAAAGCAGGGTGGTCCTATATCGGCCCCCCTTTTTACGGAAACCTTCCCCCACCTTGTTCTATCTCATCCGTCTTTCGAAGGGTTCGATGATGAACCCTCTTTTAGGTTGAATATGCCGGACATATGCACGGAAGGAGAAAAAGAGAGAGATTGTATTATTCACGAGTCGTTGCTAAGATAACACTAGCATGATTTTTAATATGAGTCGAAGGAAGATGAAGGGTCCTTCCTCTGCTGGTACGGCCCTTCCGTATGCTTTGGTAACATTGTAATGGGATTAGTCGTGTTATTAGGGGTTTCAAATCACGGTTGTGTTTTCTTTACTCGCTTTTTATTTCTTCCTTTTTTCTTTTTTTCTTTTTCTTCTTCTTATTATTATTATTAAACTTCCCATAAATTCGTGTACAGTGATATAGGAAAATATTACGCTAGTTTATCTTTTTTTCTTTTTCGATTCGTATAATAAATTATACCGATCCAAAAACCGGTTTATTGGATTGGTTGCAATCAAGCAAACAATCGACTATACTTCTATACAATTAGTATGGAACTCACGTGTCCGTGTACTATTTCACGCAAATTTATTACCAACTAATCTGACGCGTTAATTATCTTGCTAATTGTCAAAGACATTTTCGGTATTCTCACGTATACCTCATAAGGTATCCATAATTACATTTTCGTTCTATATATCCACACACTCGTGCATTGTTATACCATGCATGATATCACTTAAATTGGTTTACCTGACAAGTTTGTCGAGTTACTTTTAGTTAAATGAAAACTTCATTTGATTGACGAAACCCAACAAAATATAATATTTATTTCTATATAAACTATACGTGTCTCCACGTATTTGTGGATTACCTCCATAAGTCGTTAAAACTAATAAAATAAACCCCCCCCATGAAAATATGATTAAATTTATACTTTGTTGAAAATATATTCAAAATTAAGGGAGAGACACAACCGATTGACGATGAATGATTTATTTTTTTTAATTGAATTAAAGTGATAAGAGAATGAAAGAAAAAAAGAACATTTAGATTAGTATTAAAAAGGGAAATGAAAGAGGAGTATTATTATACTGATCCCGTATACGTTAAATTGACTTATCGGATCCTTCCGTCCTGACTTTGCGGCTAAATCAAACTACGAAATCTCATAAACGACGTACATGCTTTCATGACTTTACCTTACCTTACCTAGCCTTACTTTACCTTATCTTACCTTATCTAACCTTACGTATCTATATATATATATTTCTGTTAGATGGGAATCTTTCGAAAGGAGTACGGAAGTTCCTTCAAGATTTGGAAGAGTTGATTTGGATTTTTCCTGAATATCGATTCTTTTCTCGATCCATTTGAGATAAAAGATTTCTTTTATTCAATTGAATTCTTTTCTCAAAACAATTTATATATATATATATATATATCAATTAATGACACATACATATTTCAATGAAATTATTTAAATAATTTATCCTAATTTTCAACACACATTTTCTTTCGTCATTCAAACTGATCGTCAATTGGAAAAAATAATTAAATAAAAATATCAAATAAATCTTTCTGCTTCTTCTCCGAATCCTTTACAATTATTGAAAATAAAATCATAGTGGTCGCACTAATGATCCTAATTTAAAACTAACGAAGGAAGTAATCATTTGAATACCAAAAAATCTTCGAGTACTCCTTTCATTCGTATATCTTGATCATTCTCGTGTCCTCGATACTTAACCAGTCCTCCCAGTTGACGAGCATGAAAATTGAACGTAAAAAAAAAAATCCAAGAAAATTTATTCAATCTTTTTATTCATCTCTCTCAACAACAACAACAACAACAACAACAACAACTATAAAATAAGAAAAAAAATGAAACAATCTTTGTACATTCCCCGACGATGGTCGTCCTTTTTACGAGATACGAGATTGGATGAAAAAATTCGAATAGAATAATTGGACTGTAAAATTGATGGTAAATTATTCGAACGCATAAATGGATGAATATTTGAAAACGAAGATGAAAAAGAAAAAGAAAAAGAAAAAAAGAAGAAGAAAATAAATGTACCATAGAAAATATGAATTTTCATAGAAAGAAAATTCGAAAGGATTATCGAATCTTTAGAATAATTTTAAACCCATAAAAAGATATATATACATATACCAAAGTAATAATAATAATAATAATGTAGATAGATGGGCAGAGGTTAACAATAATAGAACGATGCACTCCTATGTCGTATAAAGTTTCGAGTAATATTAGCTACCACCCGTCAAATTGGTGCTGCTTTTGAGAAAGGGAAAGTAACAGAATGAAGAGAGAGCGAGAGAGAGAGAGAGAGAGAGATGAAAGAAGAAGAAAATACCCTACTCATTGTCGTCCCATGGGGGACGTTGTTCGGTATGATAGTTCGGGCGTAGTTCGTTAGGGTGAAGTTAAAAGAGGGGCACCCTCTTGAAAAAAAGGGCGGGGCCCTGTTTCTACCGGGCCCTATAGAACCAACCCCTGGGTGGAGTTAGCAATAGGTATATATGGTCTAACAGGGGTGCCCCGGGGTTCAGAACCCTATGCAACGTCATACAGTGAACAACCTCGACGAATTTTGTTTTGTAAATCTAACATAAGTGCTACGAACTTAACAGTATTAATTGTGTATATGTATATTGTTCAAATAATTATTATAAAAGAAAATAAGAACAGAGAACACAGTGTAAAAGTGTCGTTATATTCGGGTAGTGAAATATTTATCGAGATTATTTGTCAGCAATAATGTCACGAAGTTTTTTAGTGGATTCGATAATTGGCAACAATTCACCACCGTCCTATCCTTTGCCTTATTACGGAAATCAGTTGCCAAATTATATGTTCAATTTCTTCAATCTGGGATTAGGTTATCAACCAATCAGACCAGTTCCTAGAACACCAGTAATACCAGTACCGACAGTACCTATCAGTCCGTCGGCAAACGTGAATCTAGGAATACCTGGACAAAGCCCACCTTCGCCTTTAAACGTTTCAACCAGTAGGCTCTCAGGTAGGTTAACTAAGCTTGCGTTTCTCTCTCTCTCTCACTTAGGCTAAACGCCTGTAAACCCGGGGACAAACGTAGTCCTGCCGATCAAAGATCAAAGGCTAACGTTAAAGCTAAACTAACCCTCGTTTTTCTGTTACTCATATCATTACAGATGTCTCAGCGTCTAATGAGTCACCATCTCGTAACAGTACACCAACACCACCACCAAAATCGCCTAATTCCATTGGCAATAGTTCGAAACGTATACGAACTGCATTCACGAGTACACAATTGTTGGAACTCGAACGTGAATTTGCTGCTAATATGTATCTATCACGTTTGCGTCGTATAGAAATTGCCACGAATTTGAGATTATCCGAGAAACAGGTTAAGATTTGGTTTCAAAATCGTCGGGTAAAATATAAGAAAGAGGATTTACCGTCGGGACAAAATCAAAAGTGTTGCTGTTTACGTACGTGTGGTAGGAAGAAGGATGGTTGCACGGATAACTCGATAACTCGACGGTGCGATCAAGAAGATGAACATGGAAGATCCTTTGAAAACGCTATAAGTACCACTACAAATACACAAATACGAGAGGATTCTAGTGGCTTGAACGAGATTCGCGTTATTCCTGGTGAACATGAATCACCCATTCGTAAGATCGAACCTTTTGAAATATCTTTGCCTTCGAGACAAACGGAAGACACCATATTTTCTCGCGAACCCGATGAAAGATTGAATTTTCGTAAAATCAAAATGATCGAGGAAACGAACGAGCATCGTTCTATCGTTGGCTGCAAAAGAAATACCGAGGATGAATATGACAGGACGGATAAGAGGAGAAAAATGGACCTTCCACTGAACATGCATCAGACTACAGAACACAGGGACTCCATTTCTAGACCGGTCTTTGACAGCTTGTCTCGAAACAAACATACCGTCGACAGAATCGTTAATTCTTAAAAAATAAAAACTATTTAAAAAATAAACCAACACGTGTTTTTACACGTGTTTTTCCCGGACTTTGAAAATGTTTACAATGCAATCTTCGTAAAAGAGGAGAAAGTATTTTTTGTTGTTGTTGCTGCTGTAAATATTAACTATTTAAACGATTCGAATATCGATTCGCGTCAGAATTTTTCCTACGAATAATTGTAAAAAGATTCGACGAACTACGTTATTATTTTTTCGACAGATTAATATTGAAATCGGTGAATTGATAAAGTTATTTTATTTCTCATTATATTTATATGTATATAGTAATGTAAATATATTTATGAATTATATATATTTTTCGGTAATAAAACTGGAACAAAATTGTTTAAGAAGAAGAAGAAGAAAAAGAAGAAGAAGAATCGTCGTTGTAAATCGTGCTTTGTAAAAATTGTATATATATACATATATATCGTATTTTTGTACAAATAAGAATAATCGTATATTTTTTCGAAAATGAACGGATTTTAGATGAAATAAAACCAGCATCTATTTTACAACTCTCTCTCTCTCTCTTCCTCTCTCATTTTCCAAAGATTTACATAAATCTCCTATCTCTCTTTTAAATATATATTTTAATAAACATAATAATTATAGACTAGTAGAAAACAAAAAAAAATGAATCTTAAGTTTATAAGAGGGATGATAAAATCTTGAAAAACGAATCGTCTATTGACGAAATAACGTCGAGAGGTCGAAAGTTGATTAAGAAGATTTCTAAAAGCCCTTTTCGTCAGACGAGAAAGTAGGATTATAAGAGGATCAGAGTGTGCTAGTAAGCTTCCCACGTCGTAATAGAAATGAAATGAAAACAGATCTAGAAAATTAAAGACTCTAGTAACATCAACATCGAATATTTATCATCGTTTAGAGTACCTTATGAAAATCATTTTAAATTCTTCTTTAATCGCTTAAACACACTAATAACAAAAATTACTATTATAAAGGAGTCTCTCTCTCATTCTTCTCCTGTTCTTCCTACCCTCCTTTTCAACGAACAACAACAACAACAACAACAACAACAACAAAAAAGAGAAAAATTATAGAATAGGAAAAGAAATCAAAATCAAACTTATCTCCTAGGTAAAGGTATTGTGTTTTCGCATTTTATTGCAAGGCGGGGGGTGGGGTGGGGTGGGGTTATAAGGTAAGGCGTATAAAATTTGAAATAAAATTTGAAAGAAAATTTGTCAAGAGATTTTCTAACACCACTTAAGATATATTTTTTTTCTTTTCTCTTTTTTGTACAAGAATTTAAGGTCAAACGTGCAACACCAGTACCATTTAATGGTGTTAAAGAGGCAAAACGCGACAATGGCAAATGCAACCTCTCGGGCTTCTGGTATCCGCACCTTTCAACAATAGAACACTTGCATCGTCTTTGTATGCACAGCGGGAGATTGGACGTATATAAAAGCAGCCATCGAGCTGCCTACCTTTTTTTCTTCCTTACTTCTTCTATTTTCCTTCTGCGTGCCGCGACCCCGTAAGTTCCAGGACCACCATTCTCATTCACCAAAATCTCTTTTCTAAATCTACTTCTCTCGGTTTGTTCGTTCATTCATTCGTTTCTTTCGAGAGGAGGGAGTAGGGGGATCTATTTGATCGTGTCAACTCGTCGAAAAGTTCAAATCGACAATGACGAGAAAAAAAGATATGGTTTTCCTAACTCTCGCGTCCACGTATGGGGGTGAAGACTTTTACGATCGAAGATTGGAACGGTTTGGAAAATTTAAAAAAGGGATGAATTGTCGAGACGAAGATCATTAATATTAAATTGAATACAATTTATATTATAATCGGTAAGATTTTATTACATACGATTATATTGTTATTGAATTGGAAAAAAAAAAAAAGAAAAGAAAAGATTTACTTGCAAAATTGATCTCAGAAAAATTTCATCGATTAGAATAAAATATATTTCACATAGGAAAATAAAACAAGACCTGATGGAAAATTAATTCGTTTTGCTTTAACACTTAACGTTAACTTTCATAATGGTTTAGTTTAATGAAATCAAGCCGATCGAGAAACCATTTCTCTTATCATTGAAATTCATTGACTTGTTTTAATATCATTTTCGTATGATTCAACGTTTCATGACACGCTAACGAACCGTACGTATATCTCTTTGTTTAACTTGCACGTACACTGGTGTATATCTCAATTCAGTGCTCGGATCATAATCGCGTACGCATAATTAACAAATTATCGATACCAATTATATTACGGTTCGTCGAGCAAAGAACGATAGTGCATTTCATCGAATAATCCGAGTATGCATACATCGATAACATTTTCCCCCCCATTCATAATATTTATATATCGATACTAAACGAATAATTTATTGGTCAATAATAATTGGTTTTTAACTTGTCTCTAATATTTTTCATTTTTCCTTCGATTTTTCCCCTCTTTTTTTTTTACTTTATATTTTACTTTATATTATTTCATATTTTAATCGATTAAAATTATATAAAAGAGAATGAAATAATATTTTAATCATCGAATTAAACCGATTCGTATGATTATTACCGTAATTTGTCTACGCGTTAAATCATTTTTTGTTTCCTCATTTTTTATTTTACAAAGTCTATCTAATATTTTCTCTACTTTATCACAGAGAGAGAGAGAGAGAGTTGGTATCATAAATCACGAACAAAAAAGAAAAAACGAAATAAATGCGTTCCCTAGTTAGATACTCATCCCTTTCCCGAAGTTGTTCCTTTTTTCTTAAACTTTTTTAACATGGGTAGTGCGCAATTCAATTTTCCGCAACTTTGCGTGCCTGTCGCGTTCGGGATCGAAATCTCGTCGTGTCGTCTTTCGTCTTTCGTTTTAGATACCTTGGAGATGAATATGAAGTGAAAGATACATGAGAAATTACCTTCACCTTATACCATTATCTTATTACTATTCTCTGTCACTTTCTAACTATTTCTTTTTTTCTATCTCATTCTATTCGTTGCATATCAAACTGTTCAAATCCGACACTAATTTCTCCGAGCAACCACTTTTTACAATTATTTTTTGTACTATTTTTTACAAAATTGTACCAGTAATTTTTACATAAATACACACGCGAACGTTCGATCATGTAAGTGATTGCTTTTTAATCGTTTTCATTATATTTTTCTATCGATAATAATTGTTACAAGAATACAATAATGTAACATTGTTTAAATATATTATTAAAAAATGACAGATTAATTATTATTTACCTTTAGATAATTTAATTTTTGTTTCATTCATATATAAATGCGAAGGAATAATTATTGTATTGTGTAATTTCAATGATTATTAAAATAATTTATGCATATATTAACACTTTGTTTTCGTCACTTTGTTATCGGTACCTTTTCTGCAATATTTAATCATTTAAATCATCGTTTTTTTTTTTCTTTTCCTTCCCGTTCATTATTTTTGTCTGCTTACAGGGATTTAACCATTCTTTCTTTCTTTCCTTCTTTTTCATCCCTTTTCTTTTTCTTCCATTCCTTCGCTGCTACTTTTTTCTACAATCTCGAGAGAAAATGAACAGAAGCGGGATTGGGTTCCGATCAATAAAAGAAATTTTCATCGGATATTTAAAGCCGATAATTAAAGTCTCTACACTCATTCGTGCAACGTGTTTACTTTTTTATTTACTTTTTTTCTCTTTTTTTTATCCATGACGTATATTAGAAATGTTTTAATTAAAAAATTAAAAGAAAAAGAATCAAATAAATCGAAAGGAAGGAAGATAGAAAGAAAGAAGAAAAGGAATAAAAACGTAACTTGTTAAAACATTTGAAGTATTCGTAGAAAAACAGTTACCCGTTTCCACTCGACTAAAGCTTCCAATAGTGGCACGTAAAAAGCCCATAACAAAAGAGAAAACACACCATTGTGGTTTACGAAGAAGCTGTCAGTGGCATTTTATTGTCGCGTTATTTCTTCTACGAAAGTGGCTTTAATTTCAAGACTTTAACCACTCGTCTGATACTCGAAGAAACTTGTATTGTATCAACCAATGTGTCAACGGTTTTATTTCCAAACCCACCGTCAAATTGAATTAAACACAAAAGAAAAATGCACGGGAAAAGAAAAGAAAAAAAAAAAAGAGAGAGAGAGAGAGAGAAATGAAGTTGCAGGACAGGAGGATGAACAGAAAAATGAACGAAATAAACCGAGTGAAATAAAGAAAGAAAGAAAGAAAGAGATAGGGGTTTGGGGAGGGGTGGTTGGGCGGTGGGGTTAGTTTTTGAGAGGGATGAAAGTAAGTAAAAGGAGAGCTGTCAAAAATTCATGAAGAGAGAATAAACCTATGAAGAATTCTGTATCCGTTAATTCATTTCATTTTATGCACACTGAAGTGCCGCTCGATCAAAAATTGAAAAAAGCAACCGACGACAGCGTCCGTCCTCTCTTACTCGAGAGTAAAAGAGTGAGTGCCATTGGCAGGAGAAAAAAGAAAGGGAAAGGGAAATGGAAAAGGGGGAAAGGGAGTGGTAGTGGTAGAAGTAGTAGTAGTAGTAGCGACAAATATGGGAGTACAAGGAAGAACAGGACAGGAAGAAGGACTTTGCGGTAACGCAAAGCCACTTGAAGCCCTCTGAACCGTATTTCTCTTCTTTCTCCCTCTCTCTTTAACACTTATTTTGAAGCAATGGCGGCAAACTGTCATCGTTCACTCGTCTCCGCCATTGTGAGAAGGTTTTTCTCGTAAACTCGTCGTTCAGAAAAATCACTGGCTTTTCAACATTGCCGGTCTTCTTTTATCTTCTTTATCTTTTTTCTTTTTTCTTTTTTTATATATATTTTCCTTTCTTCGTTGCAAATATTTTTTTTCTTTTTTTCAATCTCTCTCACAATATATATATTTTATTTATATTCTCTTTCATATTGAATATTCTCTGTCTTGCTCAACCACGTTTTCATTTCCCTTTCTCTCTCTCTCTCTCTCTCTTTCTGTTTTTGATTTTTATTTCAGTCCTACTCGTTCCCATTTTTCGTCTCAATTCGGATTTTTTCTTCTAATTCCATTCGAAAAAATATTTGTTCTCTCTCCTTTCCGATTATTTGTCCATTTTCTTTCTGGTTATTCTCCCTTTTTTTCTTTTTTTTCTTTTTTGTTTTCTTTTTTTCTTTTTTTTTGTTATTTTCATTCTCTTCCCAGTCCAAAAGGAGAGCGAACGGTGGATTTTTCAACGAGTTTCATGTTCGATGACGCGTAAGTAATGTCAATGTACCGCCCACGAAAAAGGTTTTAAATGGAAAGGACCCCCGTCCCGCTGCCCCCTCCCCACCCCCCTTTCTATTTTTACCTTCCAAAGAATCATTGAAAAATTTCTCACCTTTGGACAAATTGTAGAACCTTTGAAAGGAATGTAATAGATCGTATTAGGCTACCGAATGTCCTTTTCTCAGTCACTCACTCACTCATACACACGCACATACACATACACACACGTGCAAGAGAAAAGCGAACGAGATGATCGATAAGTTCGGGAAACGTTCCTTTGGGAAAATCTTCTTAATTAGATGGTCGTGTTAATTAAATGGCTCAAAGGATTTCTTCTCTTTATCTCTTTCTTTCTCTTAACTGGAAAATGCTGATTGAGGAATTGAGGAATGCATTTTCTTTTGAAGTAAATAACAAAAATAAAGAAAACGTACAATTATTTTCTCAGAGATATCGTTCTTTGAACGCGTAATGTCTTCGTTTATTTAATTATCGGAAAATTTTCCATTTTAATCGGTGCAAATAAATGTTGGAATTGTCTGTGTTGAAGAACACGTTGTTATAATATTGTCATCGTAATGTAAGTAATATTCAAAGAAAAGATATTAGGATTTCTTTATAATGTTTTGGATAATATAAAAAAGAACATCTATAATGGTTCCATGGTGTCATCTGTTACATATTTCAAGTTGATATTGGAATAATGTATTCACATAATTTTACCATCAATTTTATCACAAATTTTTCAAATTATACACTTATTTTCATAATTTCATGTTTAATTCTAAACATTATTATTTTTTATTTATAAAACACACACTGTATTTTTGTTGTAATTGAATTATTTACATTTATTATATAAGAATTTAAATTGAAATATAGGGAATATGATTTACTTTCAAAATTTATATCTTTTGTATGTTAAAATTATTACACGAGAAATATATAAACGTGATCATCAAATGAAATTTGACGAAGTCGAAAAAGAATAATGCGTCGAAATAAAAGAATCGTTTAAAATATTGAACG